>NW_028126535.1:0-652004 GCF_965194825.1 Balaenoptera physalus | reverse complement strand
ATAAATAAATAAAAATAACAAAACCAAAAACTATTAAAAAAAAAAAAATTAGGGGGCCTGAATGGGGCTCACAGGGATACAATACTCTCCTACACGAGTTAGGTTGATCAAGGCCTGTGCAAATCCACCGAGCGCAAACCAGCCCTCAGCTAAGGACTGATAACAGGTCAAGCCTCTCCCTCCTGAGCTAAGTCGTCTGGGGACCTACACTGTCTGCACTGGATTAGCACTACAGAAGGTGAAGACACCAAGAAGTAGAAAGGAGAGGCAGGAACGAGGTCACCGTCGTCAGCTGCAGAGCGTTCTCCTTCAGCCTCGTCTCAGAGTTAACTACAAGACCTGTTCAGAAGGTCCTCCTCTGCTGGTTACTTTGCTCGAGCTGAGAGAAGAGCTTCTCAGCCTTGGCACGACGGCTGTTTGGGGCCAGATCGTCCTCCGCTGTGGGCGCTGTGCTGGGCACTGTCGGACGTTGAGTAGCATCCTCGGCCTCCACCCACCAGATGCCAGGAGCAACCCCCTGCCCACTTGTGACAACCAAAAGGTCTGCATATATTGCCTAATACCCCCGTGGATCAGTATTTTCTGAACTGGGGAGGGAGGGTCACTCATGTGATTAGACAGTTGTGAGTTCAATGGAGTAGGTGGTGACCAGCGTTGAAAAAATGAAATGAAAGTGGATAAACAAGAAAGTTACAGGTTGTCACACATGGCAAGGGTAAGGGTGATTTCATGAGCATTTGGGTTCGACGCGAAATGTGCTTCTGACTGTGGATGGTCAGGAGCACATTTCCTATCTGGAGAGAAGGAAAGATAAAAGAGCTCAGCTAAGTGTGGTGAGGTTAGCTGGAGGAAACCCTGCACTGTAGCCTCAGGAATCAGGGGTTAACTGTATAAATCTCCCGTGAGATCAATTCATGGAGTCTTTTGTAGGGTATTTGGGAGAGGCGGCCAAGCATACCATCACAAGGCTCCTCGGGCAGAATGCAGGAAGACACAAAAGACTACAAGGACTGAGCCCAAGTGTATAGATGGAGTGATTAGGGCTCAGACCCGGTAGGATCGGGGTCACAGAGAAACACCTCAAAGAAAAAGCCAGTGTCTGGCACAGGGTTGCTCTACCATGTGCTAGTGTCAGGGTGGCTTATTTTGAAGATACTCTGTCTTCAATAGGTCTGTGTTAGAGGCCCCTTTTCACTTAGAGACAGTGTCTGCAAAAATTGCATTATATTACTGCCTTAAAAAATTCTTTTATTGAGATACAATTTACATCCCATAAAATCCACCCACCGTAAGTGTATAATTCAGTGCTTTTTCTTTGTATATTCTGAGTTGTGCAACCATGACTACAAATCTAGTTTTAAAACATATTCATCACCCCCAAAAGAAACGTGGCACTCATCACCTGTCACTCCCCATCTCTCCCCTCCTATAGCTGGCAATAACCACTCAGCTACCTCCTGTCTCCGTAGGTTAATCCTTCCTGGACGTTTCAAAGACATGGCATCAAATAATAGGCAGCCTTTTGTGTCCCAGCATAATGTTTCTGAGTTGTAACCATGCTATAGCACGAATCAGTATTTCATTTCTTTTTATGGCTGACTCATATTCCATTGTGTGGAGAGACCACATTCTGTTTATCCACTCAGCTGCTGATGGACGTCTGGGGTGATTCCAGTTTTTCTTTGAATAATGCTGCTGTGAACACTGCTCTAGGAGCCTGTGTGGACGTGTGTCTTCTTTCCTCTTGGGTGGCTATTTACGACTGGTCACACTATAACACTGAAGTTGTCGATTCAAAGAACAAAAAATTCACTACGTGAGTGTTCTGCAGAGATACAAGAACGCCTCTGGAATTAGTTCTCGACTATAGAACCCAAGTTGAGGGGTCTTGCTTCGTGAAATGAAAGGCTGTGCATTTTTCTCACATCTCTTCTTTTCACAGTCCGTGTTGAAGCATGGGAAAAAATAACCTGGGGAAACAATCTGCTTACAAAGTCCGTGTGATGGGTACCAAAAGAGGGAATCATTCAAACCCATCACCCCGATGTCTCCCAGGCCTGTGAAGTTTGTCATTAACAGGCGGGGACTGATGTCTTCTCTCGGTGATGCCTCCTTGCCCTACCACCTAATTTTGTGCGTTCAAAGTCATTCAATTTTTATGTAATTAGTGATATCCATCATGCCCCTAAAATGTGCATGTGTATATAAACAAAAACTGTGTACTTAACAGAATACAACAGAGGGAAAATTTCCACTCCTCACCATGAACGTTTTGGCTTTGCTGGATATCCCAGGGAACGTGACAGGCAGTGCTTTGGGACAGAGAGCTTCCCATCCCAGATCCTTCCGAGACCAGGGTATTCAGGTATTTTTGGTTTTCTCCAGTCACCTGAAGCATGCTTTTTCCCCCTTCAGGCCCACCTCTTCTCTGATCTGAGGTCTCAAAGGACAGGAAGCAGCTCTTGGCTTGGAAAATTTGCCAATGTTTTTTCTACCTTTAACACCGGAAAGCTTCGAATAGGAATACCAAATAATCCCAAAGCAAGCAGTCAACACACTTATCCATGGCAGGAGGAAACTGTAACCATTTTTTTTTTTGCCCTGCGGGTTGCGGGTAAAGAAAGTTACTTGTATAACTACACAAGGAGGTAATTTAGGATAAATTTCTTTAGGGTTGAACAAGAAGAATGCTCTGCACTAAGGAAATTAAAACTGTATACACTGGAATTTTAAGCCGTCATTAAAAGTATGCCTTTGAAAAATATTTAGCGACCTAAAAAAATAGTTTTAAGGCTAGGTAACCAAATCAGAATGCTAAGCTATTTAGACAGTGCGAGCCCCATTTTATTATTCACCTCCCTGCTACCCTCAACTCCCATGTTTGGATGGAACATTTTTTTCTGCAGAGAAAAACGACAGGCATGTCATGCACGCAAACATTAACACCGGTTTTCTCTGGGAATCTTTATTTTCCTGGACAGAAAACTGGCTATGCTTCGCTTTGTATTAGGAAGAGTAAACATCATTTAACATCTAAGCGGTAAAGTCTCAGGAAAGTGGCAAATATTTCATCAGGAGGCTCACGAATGAACCCGACCGTCTCCGATAACTTTGCGAACCCTCTCGCCACTACACCGTACCAGACGCTTCTGAGGTTACATTTATGGGGCGTCTGATACTAGGCAGGCAGCACACAGCAGTTCCAGGGCCCAGCCTCCCGCGCGGTCCTACTGGGGGTTTAATTATAGGGCTGGGTAGTGGGGAGCGGTTCTCAAACTGTGCAGCGGGTACTTCACCATTTTGACATTCAGCAGAAATTCAGAGAAACCCTCCTGCGTCCACCGACAGGACGGAGAGCCCTAAACGTGTGGATCTGGCTTTTCCCTTCCCTGAATCCTCCACCTCCGTCCCCCAGTGCTACCACAAAGCACCCCCGGCCTCCAGGACCTTCCCCTTTACCTTTGGCCCCCCGCGTCCACCTATCCCCAGACCCACCCGCCAGTCCCCCGCGGCCCAGCCCCTCTGCTGTCCCTTTCCCGTTTCTCCGCAGCCCCCACTCCCCGCCCCGAAAGGCCCTAGGATCCCCGGGAGCAAACTGTGAGCCCTAGCAGTGTTTTGGGAGCAGAGGATTTAGAGAGAGCAGGGCCAGCAGGGCCGGCAGGCCTGGGGGGAGGGGCCGGGGTGGGGGGGCGCTGCGAGTGCGCCGCTCTTCGAAGGTCGTCGGTAACTCCTTCCTGGCGGGGCTGGGCGCTGGCGTTGACCTCTTAACAAAGAACAGGTTCGGCCGCCGCCCCTCCCCCGTCCCGGAGGCCGAGGAGGCCACATGACCTTTCCAGGCTCGCCCCTCCCCCGCCGCGAGTGGCTGGAGGAGGGAAGGAGTATGGGGGAGGGGAGGGAGTATGGGGGGAGGGGAGATGGAAGGAGGAGGAGGAGGAGGGAGCCTGCAGTTGCGGCGGGAAGGTGGTCGCAGCGAGCAGGAGGGAGTGGAGGGCGAAGGGAGAAGGGGGCGGTGAGGAATGGGAGGTGGAACAGAGGAGTGGGAGGAGGAGGGAGGGGGAGGGGAAGGGGGAAGGGACGGGGAGGGGGAAGGGAGGCGGAGGGGGAGGGGATGGCAAGTAGAGGAGGAGGGGGAAGGGAGCAGAGGAGGGAGGGGGATGGGAGGAGGAGGGGGTGGGAGGAGGAGGGGGAGGGAAGGTAGAGGGGGAGGGGGAGGGAAGGTAGAGGAGGAGGGAGAAGGGAGCAGAGGACGGAGGAGGGACGGAAGGCTAAGGACAGGGGCGTTGGAACCCCATTCCGGAGACTCATTAGGATGTAATTGCCAATTTCTTTTTTTTTTTAAAAAAACCAGACTGTATAAATTTACAGTTTCCTTTTCAGCTGAAGCAGACAATGTTAAAACACATTAGATTTTCTGTTTCGGAATGCAAATTAAACATAGCCGAGCTTTTGGAAGGCTTAATTAAGGGCTTAAGAAAATATGAGATTTAAAACATGGATACTTGAGTAAGGCAGATTTTAGTCTGAGGGGAAATGTGGCCTTTTTTTTTTTTTTAAACTTAAAAAGAAAATTGCTTAATAATAAAACGGCCCAAGCCTTCCTTGAACATAACAGGAAGTCTGCTTAAAAAAACATTTTTTTTTTTTTTAAACAACCACTTGTTCACAGACTGAGAGGGGGTGGGTTTGAGGTGGAGGCTGGGTGCCCTGAGACCCAGCAGCGGAGCTGCCTGCCAGGTCATCATAGAGGGACCCCCCCCCCAAGCTTGCTCACCCGCCAGCCTCAGCAGTCCTGAGCCCTTCCCCCTCTCGTCTAGAGAGGACTTTCCTAAATAGCTGCCTGTAACTGGGTTCCCTTCTGTTCCCTGCTCCCGTCGTCTTCAGCCCCAAAGCAAAACAACAAAACCAACCAACCAGAAAAGCCACCGCCTCCCTCCCCCAAACAAAAACCAAAACCCACCCCAAACTTTGCATCAGCTGTTCTTGCTCACGTTACGTGAACTTCGTGGGCTATTTTCTGCTCTTTTCTTTCCCTTAAGAGATATTTAAGGCCTTTAAATGCCATTCTGTGCACACAAAACTTAAAAATGGTCTGACACGGGGGAAAATTGGCAAACGTATAGTTCACAATCTGTTACCGTCACGTGAAGCCAGATTCAGTAAAATCTCCACTGGCTCTTTCTTCCAAGCCAGGTTATGCAACATCTTAAAATCCTTAAAATCGTCTGGGGACTTGTCTGAGAGAGGAAGAAGGGGGAGCCATGAGGGAGAGGAAGACAGGATTTGGTTGCCACGTGTAAGTTTTTTCTGGGGGGGATGGGTCGTCGTGGGTGTAGCACATGTTTGGGTTTAGTAAGCTATACCATTTCAGTCTAAAGAGCAAGAAGTCTCTGGCATTTTAACTATCTGGGCTTTGCAAATTGGGAAGGAAAAAAAAACCAAAAGGCATCCTTTGAACCTGAGAGTTTCTGCAGGGTCTCTGCATCCGGCAGCAGAGCAGTGGACTGGCTTTGCCGGGACTGCCATGTCGGAGTAGCACAGACAAGGCTGCTTAAACAACAGGAATTTATTTCCTCACAGTCCGGAGGCCAGAGTCCAAGATCAAGGTGTCGGCAGCATTGGTTTCTCCTGAGGCCTCTCTCCTTGGCTTGTAGACGCCACCGTCTTCTCCCTGTGTCCTCACATGATCTCTCCTCTGCGAGCGTCTGTGCCCTAATCTCCTCTTCTTATAGGGACACCCGTCCTGTTGGGTTAGGGCCTACCCTGATGACTTCATTTTAACTTAATCATCTCTTTAAAGGCCCCCTTTCCAAATATAGTCATGTTCCGGCCTACTGGGAGTGAGGATTGCAGTTTACGAATTTTGGGGAGGACGCAACTATGGTCCTAATAGGACTGAGGGCTTCACACAGGAGGAGGGAGAGAGGGTGGCTAAGGCACTCCCACCCCTTCTGCACCCTGGCCTCGGGGTGCCCCGTGGTCTCTCGGCACCTGGGCTGTGCAGTCTGGAGGGAGGAGTGGGTGGAGGAGGTGGGGGACCTGCCCGTGGGTGGTGCAAGGGCAGTGGCTAACTGCCAGACCTGGGCCCTGCGCCCTTAACGACAGCTGCAGTTTTAATTCTCTTTTCTGGGAGATGAGAGGTTTTTAAAAAGAGATTACTTCAGTATTCCACCTTCACCGCAGCCTGTGTGTCATCTGAATATGCTGCTAGGGGTGAATTATTCCCAAGTAATATCTTTTTGACAGGAGTTGTATCTTGTTCATGTTTGGGTCCCCAGAGCTTGCTAGAGAGCTGGGCACCTAGGAGGGAGCCTAAGGTGTATCTGTGGAATGATCATGTGGGTTTTCCAGATGTTAATTTAATCTTCATTGATCCGATATACCAGGAACCACAAAGCCTTCTGTTGTGAAATGATTACTGGTAATTACTGAAAAGAGACAGTTTTGTCTTTCTTCTTTGTTTTAATTGGGAAGAAATATCCCTGCTGTGAATGTTCTGATGTTGCTGGTTTCCTCAAGCCATTCTCAGGAAGGAGATGTCCTAAGGCTAAAAAGTCTGTTGGAGCTTCTGTTTCAGTGGACTTCATTAACACTCGATTCCAGTGCAGGGGTGACTGGAAGGGGTTGGTGATCTCAGGATGCTTTTAAATGTGCGCAGATCAGCCTTGCAGTTCAGCCGTGGCAGTGTCGGCAGAAGCAGAGAGGATACAGTGAACCGCAGACATAATTCTGGAGACGTTTTTGCTTGTGATTATCTTGAAATGGTCCTGGAGCACGGGCTGGCTTGGTCACTGGTAGGCGGCTTGTCCTTTGCCTCTGGGGGAAATCCATCCTGTCCTGGACGCTCCCAGGGCATTGGTGACCTCCCCCTGTATACACTTTAAGGAGCGCAGTGAGTTCTGTCGTCCCCTGAGGCTCTGGGGCAGAAGTTGCTGGTAACTGGGCGAAGCTGAGGGAGCTGGGTCAATCCGGCACCCTTCATGGTCCTGCCAAGCCGAACAATTCTAATCTGCTGCACCGCGCGAGCAGGAATCTATTGTCAGTAAGTCACTAGCAATTATATATCAGGGCTGATGGAAAGCTTTGACACAAAGTTCCGTTAGGTAATTAATGACAGGCCAAAGGTTGGGGAAAATGGCATCACTCATTCTTTCAGTCCTTTTGCTCCCTTCTAAATTCTTGGGTCTTTTTCCGTGTATTTTGCTTATCTTGTTTGCCTTTGCACTTTATTTGGGAGAGGGCTGGAAAGGAAGTGAAGTGTTTGAAATATAGGAGTAGGAAATGAAAGGAAATTACTGCTTGGTGACAGCACCAAAGAAAGGTGGAAATATCTGTAGTGGACACTGGTGGGTTTTGTCTGCTCCCCTGTCCACCCCCGTCTTATGGTTAAAACAAGTCAGGTTTCCTTTAGGGAACACATGGCTACGTGTTCTTTAGGGAACTCTCAGGCCCTGTGATATAAAGCTCCAGGGGTAGACCTGGAGACCAGGCCTGGCCAAACAGCATTTCAAATCCCTTGGCTACAGTGACTGGTTAGGCAGAAGTCTGTGACCCATGATCTAGAGACTCTAGAGACAGCCAGATGTGGGCTTTTGCTAGAATTTCTAACAAAGAGATTTGTTTGTTTATAAATCCATCTTTATCAGTCCTTGAGACTGAAGACAGCACTGAGGCACTGAGAAACACGGAGCCAAGGAGTGGAGAGAGAAAGACCATAGTAGGTAGCATTTTAGCACCTGGACCTAGCCAAGCCTGAATAATATTAACTTCCTTTTTTTTTTTTAAACACAATTTGAGTTGCTCATGCTTGCCATTGGAAAAACACATCCTGGCTTATTAGAATACTAACTAACCTCTGTTTTGTAGAGAATTAAAATGATATTGAATGCTACTTATAGAGTCACAGAGATTCCCTCCTTTCTTCTTTCACTATGATGTATGATCTATGGGCATAAAAATGCATTCAAGATCCATATGTTTTACTGAATAGTAGAAAAGGAACAATCAGCGATCACTCAAGTCGCGAAAGAGAACACGGCCAGTGCGTCCGTCATCACCACCCATCTTTCCCTACTAGAAGTTACCACTCTTTTGACTTTGGGGATAATCATCTCCTTGCTTTTCTCTGTAGCTTTACTCCACGTCTGCACCCTTAAACAGAATGAATTTTGTATTAATGGATCGTACGGCGTGTATCTTGGGGGTCTTACATCTGTCACTCACCGTTACAGGCCTGATGTTCCTCTCTCTGCGTAGCTAGAGCTCATTCATTCTCAAGGCTATCAGAGCATTCAGCAGATGACAGTGCCACAATGTATCCATTAGGGAGTATTTTTTGCACCCGATGTTTACAGTAGAGAATTCACTGAAGTCGATCAGTCCAACAGAGCTCATATTGGAAACAAACTGAAATGTTATGTACTGCTCTTTGCGGAAGCCTGATCTTGAATCAGCCCAGCCATCTGCCGTCCTTGGTCCACATCCAAGCTGCTGATGGCTGCTAAAGAAAAATTGCACAACTGAGTGAATTCATGTTACTACAGATCACGATCTTCAACCCCAGCTGGGCCCTCCTGAGAGCGAGTGATTCTGCGAGCCCCTCTTCAGCTTTCTATTCCATCCTCCGGTCCCAACTGCGTCAAAACGACACAGCTTTCTCCCTGCCCTGTCTCGGCATGCTCTCAGCGGATGACCTTGCCTGACGGTGGTCATTAGGTAGAAAGTCATTCATTTCTTAACTTGGCAATGATGACTCTTACTTGCATCCACACCCACCTTCCCTGCCATCTCTGGGGTCCAGCTGCCCTTCTTTCCTGGTAACGCCTCCCCCTGTGCCCTCTCTCCACTTGGTAGCTCTGTCCTTGGCTCCCACTTCCCACCCCCAACCCCGAGTTTGACAATGTCTGTGAAAGGCCTTTGCCTTAATAACCTCATCTTCAGCATCCCTGCCACACTCCTGGGTCTTTTCAGGTCTCATCTGGATTATTACAGTCTTCCTAACTGGTCTGCGTTTTAGTTCAAGCTCTTTTCCTCTACCAAAGTCAGAATAATGTTTCTGAAATGCAAATCTGATTATATGAATCTGTGTTCATTTCCTAGGGCTGCCATAACAAATGACCTGTAACAGGTGGCTGTATTCTCTTACAGTTCTGGAGGCCACAAGTCTGAGATCAAGGTGTCAGCAGGATTGGCTGCTCTGGAAGCTCTGGGGGAGAATCCATCCCATGTCCCTCTCTCAGCTCTGGTGGCCATCAGCCACCTTGGCTTGTGGGCCCACCACTCCAATCTCTGCCTCCATCTTCACATGGAGTCTTGGTCTCTGAGTTTCGAACCTTCATCTCCTTTCTCTTTCAGGGACACGAGTCATTGGATTTAGGGCCCACTGTGAACCTGGATGATCTCATCTCAAGATCCTTACCTTAATTACATCTGCAAAAAACCCTATTTCAAATAAGGTTGCATTCTGAGGTGCCAGGAGTTAGGACTTGGACATATATTTTGGGGGCTGCTGTCTACCTCACTACATGCCTCCTTGCTTAAAATCATCCAGTGGTACCCCACTTCTCTTCTGGGTGTGAACTAAACCCCTCAGCCTGGAATACTTTCCCCAGCCTGTGCAGTCTTACCTGCTGTGCTGAGTACCCACATTCCTCCCCCTTTCTTAGTCCCTTCCACTCTCATGTCTTACTAAGTCTCTGCTCAGCAATGCTCTCCCTCCCTCTGGACTCCCCCATCTTTCTCCAAGTCCACAAAGTGCCATGTGTAGACGCACAACTAATAGAGCACAGAGGTGAAAACCGTCCCCAAAGCCAACCAGTGCAGTAGACTAGAAACGTGTGAAGTTTTATATGGAATGTTTAGTCTTAAAAAAAAGAGTCAAAATATACCTACTCTTAAGTTACCTGTTGGTAGGGAAAAAAAACCCCAAAAATCTTCATTAAAGAATTTGATTGCTTATGAAAATGACAACTGCAATTTCCCATTACACAGAAATTACTGATAACTATCGACAAAGAAGGGGAAATATGAGTGTGGCCACGGAATTCGAAGATGTAACTG
Source organism: Balaenoptera physalus (assembly GCF_965194825.1). Taxonomy (NCBI): domain Eukaryota; kingdom Metazoa; phylum Chordata; class Mammalia; order Artiodactyla; family Balaenopteridae; genus Balaenoptera; species Balaenoptera physalus. Next base: position 641,948 of record NW_028126535.1, on the reverse strand, counting down.
GTTATTATGGTAATATTTAAGTGGAATTCTGTTTGCACCTTAGGGCAAAATAACCGGGCTGTGAGGTGAACAGTCTAGATAATCCTGTGTTTTAACAGCATATTTAAATTACAGCCCTGTTTACTTATAGGACTGAATGGCCAGTTGGACCAAAAAAATGTGGTTAGTACGGGCGGCAATTTCTGGAACTTCAGGTCATGAAGGAAAAGCAGATTTGGCATCTGGCAGGTGCCAGCAATGTAGGAACAAGACTTGCCATCAACACTGTGTTATGGATGACGTTTTATGGCTATCTGGTTTTATTCCATTTTTTTATACTTCTATTAAAAATTTTTTTTATTGTGGTAAAATATACACAACCCCAAATTTACCATTTTCACCATCTTTGTACAGTTCAGAGGCATTAAGTACTTTCGCAATGATTTTATTTCACCTTCCTGAGGAATTCTAGAATGCATACAGCATAACTTAAAACTGGCTTGAAAGTGCAGACACTTGGCAGTCTGTTCTTTTTTAAACCTATGAGAGAAAGAAATCTTTATGTCCAATAATACATTTGAGAATTTGATGAACTATTTTCTTGATGGCCTCTCACTACAGAGAGAAGAAAAAACTAGTTTATAAGCCTATGGACGTGATGCAGGCTATTGTTTTTTCAGTGCATTTTGTGCTTTCTATTTTGGAGTGAGCTTTCTGGTTTGTAGGATAAAAGAATCTCAAAGTGGGCAAGACGTCAGGAAAATAAGACTAAATCATGGTACCGATCCAAATGGAGAGAGCCTGTGAGAACTTGATGAGTATCCACGGGATTCTGGAAACCTTTCAAGTCCTCCTAATGCCTTCACTTGTAACTTAGGCTAGAAGCTGAAATAACAAGAGAACTTTGAAAATTCTGATGTCTCCAGATGGGGTGGAGTTATTTCAGTCTTCTGGATTTTGATGTTCATTTGGACATATTAACGTGCACACAATTAAAAAAATTTTTTTGTTCCAACAGAAAGATAACCCTCATTCTGCACAAAACATCTTTCGAGCAATCATTAAATAACAGATCGATGAAGTGCTTCGAATCTTCAGCTCAGCAAGTGAATTAATTTGAAGAAGAATGACATAAAGGTTCTCTGTTCTTTCTGTGAGGAAGTTTCGCCCAAATGATTTTTCAAGATGAGCAAAAGAAAAAAAAATGCATAATTGCAGCTGTCACTAGATCATTTTCTCCTTCATTTTTGGGATCTATTCTTACTTGTTCGAATTGTGTAGACAGCTTTGATCATGCTGCCGTTGCCAAGCAATTCACTCATCTGCTGAGTCCCCTACTGCCAAACCGAACTGCTCTCTCACCAGACGATACTTTGTTCCAAACAATCCGATTTTCATCCTGTGCTTTGAACTCTGTTACCACTGCCTTAAGAAGAGAGAATACTTTCGGAATTTTTTGACTATAGGAAACAGAACACATGAAGCTTGGTTTTCGCAACTTGGATTTTTATGTGGATTCCCAGACAGCTCTCATATTCTAAAATTACTCTTTGGTCATCTCACTATGTGTTCCCTAATTCTGCACTTCAGTGCTTCCAGAAGGGCTGCCCTCCTTTCCCCCGAAGGCAGAAAGGGCACAGTCACTATGTTTCCCCCCCGTACAGAAATAAAAATTATTTGTAGTCCATTTTTATCATGACTCTTGTGTGGACTCTTTCTTTTCTGTGTAAGGTGTTTCTAGTGCCTTGGTGGAACAACACACTTTTTTTTCTCTTTTTCAAAGCAAAACCTTCTTTTTTTTTTTAATAAATTTATGTATTTATTTATTTTTATTTTTGGCTGTGTTGGGCCTTTGTTGCTGCACGCGGGCTTCCTCTAGTTGTCGTGAGCGGGGGCTACTCTTCATTGCGGTGCGTGGGCTTCTCATTGCGGTGGCTTCTCTTTGTTGCGGAACACGGGGTCTAGGTGTGCCGGCTTCAGTAGTTGTGGCTCGCGGGCTCTAGAGCGCAGGCTGAGTAGTTGTGGTGCATGAGCTTAGCTGCTCCGCGGCATGTAGGATCTTCCCGGACCAAGGCTTAAACCCATGTCCCTGCATTGGCAGGCAGATTCTTAACCACTGCGCCACCAGGGAAGTCCTAGAAGACACTCTTGAAGCTTAAAGATAAGATGGTTTGAGGCAAGGTCTTAGAGAAAGCGAATTAGTCAGATTATTAAAGATACCAGAAAGAAAAGAAGCTAAGCATTAAAGTGTAAGTCAGCTTTGTTTCCAGTACATAGTTCCTAAGTATACCAGGAGTTGTTTGGAGTGGAGGGCTGAAAAAAATGCAAAATGCAAATATTCCAGAGGTGTCTGGTAATTTTTCTCTAAGTTTGCCTTTTCTTTATGCTTGAGTCCTCAGGTGTACATAAGAGACTACTGGAATAACTTGGTTTCTAGAAAAAGGGGTCACATGTAAATTTTCCAGATACTTCACACATTTCTAGAATAGTAAATAATCACATAAGGCAAGTACCTATTACTAGAAATCAGAAAACTAGGGTGTTGGTGCTGAGAAACCAAATTATCCCTTTTCTTCATGTCTGTACCCAAGCAGTTGAATGTTGCTTAGAGAAAAACCGCATACTGGGCCAACTGGTTTAACTTTAAACTCATGATCACAAACTTCAAATGGGTACCCGATACCACCAAGGCAGGCCCACTAGGAAAACTGCAAGCTTGCTTTCTCTCTCCCCTGCATTTGCACCCATCTTCACCCTTGTTACCCTAATTTCCACAGTGGAAGCATCCTGTTCCTATCCAAGGTCAATCCTCCCAGTTTCCTTATATCCTCCCATGAATTGCACCCTGATTTAAGTCAAGCAAGGGAATTACCTGGCAGTCCAGTGGTTAAGCGCTTTCACTCCTGTGGGCCTGGGTTTGATCCCTGGTCAGGGAACTAAGATCCTGCAAGCCCTGTGGTGCAGCAAAAAAAAAGTCAAGCAAGGCTTCGCTCTCCTGTATCACTCCCAATGACAAATAAACATGCTCTAGAACCCTTTCATATTTTAAAACATGCTCTAGAATTCTTTCATCCTCCCTTAACCCCATATCCTTCCACATTTATCCTTGAATTTCTTTGCTCCCTTCGCAGCTAAGCTTCTCTCATGTTGCCTATGTGTGCTGTCTCTATTTCCTCACTTTCCTGTTCACTCTTCAACCCATTCTAGTCAGGTCCACACCTCTGATTTACCAACATGAATCAAGCCAAAGTCACCAATGATAATCTCATCTTCCAAGGTGACCAATTCAATATAGCCATGTTTCTGGCCCAAGTTTACCTCTCAGCAGCACTAAACACAGTTGACCATTCCCCTCCTACCTGAACCCTTCGCTGCCCTTGGATTCCAAATTCAACACTCTGTGGATTTCCTTCTGTCTTCCTGGCTGTTCCTTCTCAGTCTCCTTCTCCATTACCCTATCTCTAAATGCTGGAGTGCCTAGGATTTGGCCTTGGAACTTCTCTTCACTCTTTCCTCCAAGTCAGAGGTCTTATCAACTGACAGCCCCCACGTGCGGCTTAATCAGCTCATGCAGTTTTAAAACATCTGACTTAGTTGCCAACACCTGGAGATGTTACACAACCCCCCCCCCCCCAGATTTCCTTTAAAAAGAAAAAAACAAAATATCTGTCAACATTGGGCTAACATTCTCATAATGGAACAATCAGCTCAATGGAGCAGAAGCTGCCCACTTGATGGGTCAGTTTGTTCTCCATGATCTAAGGTAAGGGAGTTGAGAATACAGTCCTGAGTTAGATTCCCGTAAGTATCAAAGACTGTCCTCCCTGAGCCACCAGAACATCTTCCAGTCAGTCTTCAGGGAATTTTACTGCTGGTTGGGTAGAGTCCGCAGGTGCATCTCAGGGAGGGGGAGGGGCGACCGCACTGTGAGGGGCTGAAGGACCCCGCCCACAGAGAGCTTAACAGCTCTCGGGCAAAAACAAGAAATGTAGGTTTTAAAATACACAATTACACCGCTCCAAATGCATAAAGTCCTTTTGGCAAAAGACTGCTATGATCGTGTAAAAGCATCAAGTCTGGCCTTCTTCTGGCCTCTCCGGGCTGAGATGGCCTGGGCACACCAGAAAGCCCTCGCCCTCTTCTCTCACACCCGGTATTAGGAGGCCCTCTTGTAGGGCGGAGAGATCCCCCAAAACCGCTGGGCAAGGACAGCCCTGCTCGCCGTGGCTCGCAGGCGCTAGAATGTTTCTGAACAGCCAGGAGTGAGAAGGGACCCGCCCGGCCTTACCCGGTGGCGGGCTGCGGTGCGGCGCTCGGAGGGCGGGTCCGGCCCTGGTAGGGCGGAGACTGGGGCGGGGCCCCACCCAAGAACCGCCTCAGCCCCACCGCCTAGACCCGCGCGCGCTTCCTCCAAACACCCTCCCCCCCACCCCCTCCCTTACGGATTCAGAGCGGGTGACTGCAGCTAAGGAACCAGGTCAACCGGGCCGGGATCCTGGACCGCCCAGAGGCGACTGCCTCCGCCCAGGAAGCCCCACCCAGCGGGAGCCCGGACGTCGGGCTCCCTAAGAACCCACGCGCGACCGGTCGAGGGCGCGTGCGGCGTGACGCGACCCGCAGCGCGTCCCGTGACGCCATCGCGCCCGCTTTTGAAAGTTGGCGCCCGGGGCCGCCTCCCATGCTGCCCTGCGCCAACCCCTCCCCTCACCTTTCCTCCCCCGCCCTCCACTCGTCGCCCGACCGGCCCCCCCACCCGTCCCTTCCCTTATCAGCACCCGCGGCCCTGGCAGCGCCGACGCAGGCGCACTGCACCGCGCCGCCGCCATTTTGTGTCCGAGTCTGTGGAGCGATTAAACCGTGCGTGGAGCTGCTTCTTTGGCGGCAGCGGCGGCGGCGGTAGCCGGTGCGGGTGCGTGGAGCTGCCTGGGGACGCCGGGTGGCCGGAGCGGTGGAGCGGCGGCGGAGCGAGCGCTGCGGGGGGTGTGGCGCGGAGGTAAGGGGGCCCCGGGTGGAGGAGGTTTCGCGGGCCGCCTCTAGGTGTCACGATGGGGCCGCTCCGGTCGGCGCTGGCTGTAACCCGGCGCCAGCGCCGCCGCCGGGGGGTGTTTGTCTCCCTCTACCGTCCCTGCTGCGGCGCGGCCGCCGCCATTGCCCGTCGCCGCCGCCGCGGCCCGGCCGCCCCCCCCCCCCCCCCCAACCGCGCCCGCCCGCCCGCCCGCTCGCTCGCTAGGCCTCCCTCCTACGGCGCGCTAGGCCTCCGGCGGTGGCAGCGACAGAGGCCCGCGCGCTGGCGACTCCATTTTCCTTCCTTTGTCTCTGCCCTCGAGGCCGGCTCTTGGCCCGACCGATCACCCGGCCGCGGCCCGCCCTCTGCCCTCCGCCCCTCCCGCCATGGGTGGCCTCAGCCGAGAGGCGATCTCCGCTCCCCGGCTTCCGCGCCCGCCTCGCTCAAGTGTCGACACCCAGCCACCGCGCGCGCAGCCAGGTCTCCATGCAGTATGGGTGTCGGGCCCTTGCCGACGCCTCTCGGGCTGCCCATCCTCCAGCCTGCCCAGTCCCGGAACCTACCCTGCGGCCTTGCGAGCGTCCCCCGCCGCCCGGCTGCTCCGCGGTCGCTCCCAGTCCGCGCGTCGCCGCCGCTGGTGTCCGTCTCCACCGAGTGGCGCAGGCGGCGCTGCTGCGGCTGCGAGTAGAGGGACCCCAGAGCTGCCGAGAGCTCCCTCTGCAAGGCTGGCTGAGCTGCTCGCGCCTCGACGCCGCCTGAGCGGGCGGGGGGACGCGCGCTCGCCGCCCCCGCCGGGCCCCGCTGCGCCCCCAAACTAGTGCCCGGGCTCCTCGCCCGATCCGACCGGTGCGGCCCCCCCACGGTGGGCGGAAAGGACACGAGTTCCACAAGTTTTTCTCGAGCCAGGGTCGGATTCCCCTTGCAGTGATAGGAGCCTGACTTTGTGCGCTAAGAGATCTCAAAAACCAAAACCTTCTTAAAAGGAAGATTGCTTCTGCGTTTCAACTTGCAGACTCATTGGTTGGTGATGGCATTGCTGACTCGTGCTGAGGGGTGCAGCCTGGGCTTCTGCATGACCCCTGGCAGCCCTTGGGCTGGATAAATTTAGCATTAATTGATTTCCCAGGCCAGTGAGTGTGCACACACCAGCAATTTTCAGAACCAATGAAATAATGAAGTGAGGCAACCAAGCTGACTGGAGGGCATCGGAGAGCATCCCCTCCTTTCGCTGCCTCCCACTTGAATTTTTACTGAACAGGAAAATTCAGGGGCCGAGGAATGGGTGGCCAGATAAATTACAGGACACCTAGTTACATGTGAATTTTGGACACACAGCGAATGATGTTTTAATATCAAGTACATCCCAAATATTGGTTGGGATATACTTAGAATGAGCCGAAAGTCTATTATCTCACATTTCACTTGAGTGAAGCTGGAGCCTTCATTGAAAAACTCATTCTTTATTTCTTTTTCTCTTCTCACTTATCATGCCCTTTAGACCTACAGGGACCAAGTGACTATCAAGCTGTTGAACTGTTACTAGTCTGAATTGTTATGTGAGGTAGACTTCTAAGGCTTCATATGAAGAAAAAAAAAAAGATGCCAGCTTCCTAAGACTTTAATATGAAAAGACAAAGTTTCTCATTAATAACTTTAGTTATCAATATTAGGTCATATGTTGAAGTCATACCATTTTGCATCTACTGGGCTAAAATATATTATTAAAATTAACTTGTTTTTAATTTTTAATATGGCTACTAAACCATTTAGGATTATATACGTGGTCTGCATTATATTTCTGTTAGATGACCTGGCTTTAAAGCAGGGATTGGCCAACGTGTTTTGTCAAGGGCCGGATAGTGACTCTTGTGAGCTCTGTGGTAGACAGACAGGATCTCTGTTGAAAATTCGCAACTTCATCCGACCTCGTAGCCTTTGATGATATGTAAAACAAATGGGTGTGGCTGAGTGCCAATAAAACTTTATTTATAAAAATAGGCGTGGCTTATTGGCCCAAGGGTGTAGTTTGCTGATCCCTGCTTGAGAGGCTTGGGGTTTTTATTTATAATTTTTAAATGAAGTATCTACATGACTCTTAGTCTCATGATTTGGACAGAGGGAGAAAATACTTGTAAGCGGACAATTTATCTTTCTCAGGGTGGTCTGACTACTAAATAGGAAATTGTTGACGGTTTATTGCTTTTTTTTAATAAGGGAGAAGAAAAAGCACGGGTATAGCCACTCATATGGGGGTTCTTCCTTGTGTCAAAGCCTCCTGGATACCCACCCACACAGGGAAGCGTAGGTCGGCTGTCATCCATTCTGCAGAGGCAGTGAGGGCCCGGGATACACACATTTTGTCCCAAGTGCTGCAGAAGTGTGAGGGCATGCTTCACCCACAGTCCATGTGAGAAACTGCAACTCCCTCTAACAGATGTTAAAGACAGGAAACAACAGACATGGGGGCTTTCATGCTGGTAAAGCGAAAGGAATTTTTACAAAGGGCTATAGAAGTAGTAAATCCCTTTTCTCACCCAATTAAAATGTTTTATTTACTGAGAGCATGGCATGATGTAATTTTATAAGAACTTACTTCCATGTGATTGGGAAATGCCCTGAAATGTAAAACCTTTCAGGATCCCATTAAGAAAACAAAAAAAAAAACAAAAAAAACCAGCGACAGGCACAGATACATTTTGGGAGGTGGGCTGGGGAACAAGAGCCATCAGTCGTGATTGGTAAATAAATGAGGTGCTTATATGTTTCTTTTACTGACGAGGGAGGCTCAGAAGTAGTTCTGGAATAAAATCATCATCCATGAAAGTGTAATCCCAAGAAGTTTATAAATTAAAGTTTGATTTATTACCTGATTCATGCTCTTCTTTTCAGGGCTGAGGGAAACTGGAAACAGTTTATGTCCCTTCAGTTTTGCAGTCCGTGAAATGTGCCTCAGTGACAATGTTTAAGTTGAATTTCCATTTCCATTGTTATTTTTCCTTTTGGCACTGGTGTGTAAATGTAATTTCGCTGCAACTGGAGTACTTGCTTAAGTAGCTGGGAACTCCTGTGGGATTAGGTTAGGGCTGGCAATGGGGTGCACTTTTCAGACCTAAGAGCTTTCAGCCTTTGGGGATTCCAGTGAATGGCTTGTACACGAGTGCCTATTTGGGGGCACCTGTTCCATCTCTTGCTTTTCATTACTTTGTCAAAAATCTCGATATTCTCCTGGAAGAAAAAAAAGTAAAATTTAGTGGATACTACTGTGTAATGGGCACTTAATGTAGGACTTTACATATATCTCACTATCAAAATTACCCTTTGACTACTAATAAGATACAAAATCTATAGTAATATAAAACATACAAAATACTTGGTAATATAAAGTAATACAATACCTTTAAAAATAGTCCATTTTATTCTCTCCCTAAACCGTATATCATTAAAACTGCTTTCCAAGTGATATAAATTGAGGCACAAATCATCAGTCTAATAAGTTCTAAATCATCTGTTGCCTTTTAGAAATTGTTGGTGGGAATCTTTGTTTTAACACAGCTGCCACTAACAAAATAATGCCAGGATTTGATAGGGGCAACTGTGTTAAGCTACTCCAGGAATGCAATGTGCTGAATGTTGATGTCCTCCTCCTAAATTCGTATGTTGAGATCTAACTCCCAAGGTAGTGGTATTTGGAGGTGGGGCTTTTGATAGGTAATTAGGTCATGAGGCTGGAGCCCTCATGAATGGGATTAGTGCCCTTATAAAAGAGACCCTAGAGACTTCCCTCTCCTCTCTTGTCATGTGAGGACACAGGGAGAAGGTGCCTTCTATGAACCAGGAAACAGGCCCTCACTGGATACCAAATCTGCTAGCACCTTGATCTTGGACTTCCCAGCCTCCAGAACAGTGAGAAATAAATGTCTGTTGTTTACAAGCTGCCCAGTCTATGGTACTTTGTTAGAGGAGCCCAAAGGGACTAGGCCAAGGGACTTCCCCTTAAAATGATAGACCCTAATGGGTCCTAGGGCCGGGGGGTGTGTTTCAGCTGCAGTGGGTGTGGGTGTGTTGCCTGCAGGTCAGTGCCAGGGGTTTCACCTGGACGGCTGTCTCAGCCTTGCCCAAATGCCACCACAAAAGCAGCCTGCCCCCAGACCTGTCCCGTGCCCCTCCAATGTAGTGAGTCTCCACAGCAGCAGGAGGCCGCCACACCTGCCTGGCCACTGACACCTGTGCCCACTCAGTGGATTCTAGGAGCTTCCGACGTCAGTACAGAATGTGCTTCCAGAGCCTTTACAGAAGTCTGAGATTCAGTTAAGAATCATGCCCTGCATTTGGCTATGACTTTGTAATCTCCTTTAATCTAGAACAGTCTGTCTGCCTTCAGTTTTTCTTTTATGCCACTGACGTTTTTGAAGAGTCCTGGCTTGTTGTCTTCTATAATGTCCCATGGTCTGTATTTGTCTGCCTGTCTCCTCATGATTCCATGCAGGTTGGACAATTTTGGCAAGAACACTGAAGAGGTGTTACTGTGTCCCTTTCATTGAGTTATACCGGGGGATCTAATGCTCAAGTTGACTTTTTACTGCTTTTGCTGAGCTTGGTTAGTTGGTTAGGGCTGCGCCCACTCAATATCCTTGTCATGCAAGCACCTTCTTTCCTGTGTAAGGAATGAGTCAATGGGGGGCAGGGGGGTGATATTTTGGGACTGTGAAGATCTGTTCACACCCATCCCCTAATTGTTCCTGTTTGAAGTACTACACTGCTGGTTACAGAATGGTGAATTACTAATTTGATCATTTCTTTTATAAATTATTCTTTTTTCATTTCCCCTTCAGCTTTATTAAGATGTAATTGACACATTAACACTGTGTGAGGTCTTCTGCAAGTTCTTAGCTAAAATTCCCTAAGAAGAAGAGCTTGACTTCTGTACCCCAACTTCTGTGCATCATTAGAGCCTCATGGTTTTTTTTCTTTTTTTGGTAATTGTTGTTGTTGTTGTTGTTGTTTTGGTTACATGTGTTGTAATCAATTAGCATTATTATTCTTTTGGATGCTCAAACTGTCCCCGAATTGGCCAGTGGGAGTCCTTTTGGCCACCATCAATATTAAAAGGCAGATTCCTGCCCACTCCAAGCCTCCTACATGTGACGTGGTTAAAAGAACTACATATGGAATTGATGTTTTTGATATTACTGTGTTTTCATGCCTTAGCCAGAATTTACAGCATTTAATTTGTCAAAGATTAACATCTTGGGCAAAGTTGACCTGGACCACAGGGAAATTTTGTGTTGATAAAACACTGTGGTTTACCTATTTAAGTCAAGACTCAAGGTTGCTGAAAATTTTACGACAGCAGAAATTCACTGACCAACCCCAAAATGTTTACATCAACATATGAGACAAAGCCCCAGCTCTTAGTGTTTTGAGAAGAAAGGCATTTTTTTAAAAAGTCACAGCAATCTACAAATTTCAATTGGATACAAAGACTTCTTGTGGTATTTCCAGTGTGTGTGCATTACTCCACTGTAGGTGGTGCGTGTCCGTGTGTGTGTGTGAGAGACACTGCTCCAATGAAGACAGTGTGCATGCTTGTGTGTCCACTTCTCCATGTATGTCCCTCTGTGTCTGTGTATGTGGCCGTGCATGTGTACAATGCTCCATCTGAGATAGTATGTCAGTGTGTGTGTGCGGGCACATGTGTGTGCTTCACTGTAAGGTACTTCAGCTCATGAGAAGCTCCTCGGCTCTGGATGATGATGATCTCAATTCACTTTGTAAAAGTAATTTCACTCTTTCCTGCATTTCTTTCATGCACAAGGTCACTGAATATGATTTCCCTCAAATTTCATGAAAAAATGTTCTTCCCTTACTGTTATTTGAGGGGCTGTTTCTTTGTATTTGCATATCCCTGATGCAACACAGGGGCACTTCTGCCGCCTGATATGCACACTTCACAAGCTGAGCCTGAATCTAATGAAATGATTGAGGTTAGCTTCCATGAGGCAAAAATCTTCGGTCTAAACTCATCTTAGAACTGGAGTAAAATGAATCTGGGAAAAATTACTCAGAGCTGCTTGTGTGGTTCCCGTTGCAGTCTCTTCTGAGACTGGGAGGTGGAGGGAATCATGAGTTCGGTAATGTATTACAGAAATGTGGCCTTGTTTGTGCTTGATTATGTTGATAGCAGTGTAATTTAGCGCAGAGTATGAGCTGTGCTAGAAATGTTAAAGCTTCTGATACAGCCAAGATTTTCCCTTTGCTTCCTTGTTCATCAGGCTCAAAAAGCACTAGAACCTCTTGCTAAGTTAGTGAAATATCAAGAGGAAAAACTACAGCATGTAAAAATAGCAAGAGAATAGAACAGTAGGTCAGAGAGTTAAAATACGTTTTGCAATCGAGTATGTGCAACCTTCCTTTTCTTTCCAAAGATCCTTTGTGGTCTCTTTCCCTGGGTTTCCACTGCATTAGGGAGGGGAGGCCATGTGATGGTGCAGTAACTGACAACCCCAGGGACTGACGACTCAGCTTTTTTCTTGCTCTTGCTACATGTCACTGCAAGTTGGCCCGAGGCCTCTGCTACAATGGTCACGTGGAGACTGAAGTTGATGGAGACAGGGAGGTGGGGCGGGGGGGGAAATGACAACCCCACTGTAAAGCATCCCCCTGAAATGTCATGTTTCTCACTTTCATGGGGGAAACAAGTCACAGGGCCAGACCTGAGTTCAGCGAGGTAGGGATGTTTCATCCTTCCTCAGGGAGTACTGCTCACCTTGAAATACGGGTGAGCACTATTGCAGATACCACATTAGTTATCAGGATCTAATACACTGAAGGGCTTGAAATATATGACATAATCATGCCAACGGCAAGCCTGTTCCATCCAGGTTAGTAACAAATACCCTACATTTAAGGTGTGCTGAGAAGCCAGACATAATATGCTCTAAACCATGATGTCACCCCCGTCGTCTTTGTTCATTTTTTCCCCGTGAGTGATCAAATACTTGGACTTCTTTGAATATATCTTAGTATCTAGGTCCTAAATGTTTCACTCTTGATTTTTTGTAAGAGGTTGTTTTTTGTTTGTTTGTTTGTTTTTTAAAGGAGGGGGAATTACCTTCTAAATATAGAAGGAATAGATTTTCATTGTTAAGAATTTAGGAAATGCAGAAAAAGATTAAAAAATAATAAAATATGCTATCAGAGACTTTCAGTTTAGGGGACACACACACAGAGCACAGAAGCCACTGAATTAGAACAAACAAAAAAGACAGCCCATTTTAAAGGAATTTGTATTCCTTTGATTATTAAAAAGGTTCTGAACATTTTCCCACCGGATGTTTAGAACTGTATGTATAATGTTTATTCTCTTACGTTTTCCTGTTCTTTTCTGTGCAGGGCTATTTTGAGTGTGACAGAAACCCAATTCTAAGTGGCACTGGTGACAAAGAGTATTGACTCAAGTAAGTGAGGACAGAGGTGCAGGTGGTTTCTGGAGCAGCTGGAAACAAGGATTTCAGGCCACCGGTTCTCACGGACATGCCTCATCCATCACCTCTGTTTCCTTTGTTAGGCTGGCTTTGTTCTGTCCCACTTGAGCTGCTTCCCCTGCCTAGCAGTGGACATGGAGGCCAGGGTGTCCCAGGCTTAGGTCGTTGGCTATCCCAACAGGGAGGGATTCCGTCAGACCCAGTGGACCTGGCTTGGTCCCAAAGGGCAGCTGTGGGATCAATCAATGGTGGATGGCTTGTTGGAACCAGATGGTTGGGATGGGAGAGGTGGGTACCAGAAAAGGGGTGCTTGTTCCACGAGAAAGGAGGGGCACTGGGCATGCTCTTCACCACTTCACCTTATAAGAAAGAATTTTTCACTTAAACAAATGCTACATTAACACGTATTAGCTCCTGGATTATCAAATAATGTATGGCAAGGTAAGGTCCATCTCACGTGTCACTTGCAGATGCCTCCCAGAGGTACGCATTACTGGTTGGTGTATGCCCTTGTCAATCATTTTCTGTGCACTTATACAGGTATCTATGTGTAGAAGCCCTCCAGATCTGACTAGGTGTTTTGGGGGAGATGTGAGTGGATGATGGGTAAGTTTCCTAGGCCTGCTGTAACGAAGTACCACAATCTGGGTGGCCTAAAACAACAGAAATGTATTGTCTTGAAGTTCTGGAAGCCAGAAGTCCAAAATCAAGGTTCTGGCCAGGCCATGCTCCCTCTGAAGCTTCTAGGGGAGGATCCTTCCTTGCCTCTTCCAGTTTCTGTGGTTTGCCGTCCATCTTTGGCTTTCCTTGGCCTGGAGATCACTCCGGTCACATGGCCACCTTCTCCCAATGTGCCTTCACATCATCTCCCTCTGTGTGCATCTGTCTCCGTGTCCATATTTTCCCCTTCTATAAGGACACCAGTCATATTGGATTAGGACCCAGCCTAATCACTTCCATTTAACTTGGCTACCTTGATAAAGACCCTATTTTAAAATAACGTCACATTCTGAGGTACTGGGGGGTTAGGACTTGTCTTTTTGGGGGGACAAAATTCAGTCCATGACAAGTTAAAAATATGATTTCAGAAAAACTCAGCGGTAACTTCATGTACATATTGCTTTGCAAGTTGTTTCTTTTGGGTGAAAATAATCTTGGAGTGCTGTCAACATCAATACATTCACTTCTGCTTCATCCTACATAATTGCTGCACAGTTTCTATAGTGTGGCCTTTTGACGTACAGTCTTGTGAACAACTGCAAGTATTTTGCTAAGGTGAACATCAAGAATTTTAATTGTGGGGTCAAAGGGCCTGTGTACTTAATCTTAATAGATGTTGTCAATTGCCCTTCAGAATCCCCCCAGCCACCCCCAAAATGATCAGGGCTCAAGGGTACCTTGTCCACCTATCTTCACTAAGACTGGATATGACTCACTGTTTCACTCAGTTTTTTCCCAAACTGAAATGGTATTTCGTTATGTTTTTAATTTCACTATTAATCGCTTCTCGGCCTTTTGGCTAAGATCAAGTGTAATTTCACTATTTACTAGTTAGGTTGAATATCTTTTCACTCTTTTTTCAGCTTTGTCTATTTCCTGCTCTGTAAAGCGGCAATTTGTAGCCGTTCCTTTTCAGTTTGTTCTACTGAACTGTTGGTGGCTTTCCCACAGATTTGTGACAGTTCTTTAGGAATCAAGCACATTAACCTCTTTGTTATTTTTTTTGCAATGTTTTCCCTTATTGTCCTTTTAAAGATATTTTAAATATAGTAAAATCTATAGACCTTTTCTGTGTGATTTCTCCTGTTGCTTTTATGCATCGCAGTTCTTTGCACAGACTTATATGGCTTCGTTGTCAACATCTAGCATGTTCATCTGTCTGGCTGAGTCCTAACTCTGGTGGTCTCAAGGGACAAGATCAGGGTTTTGGCAGACTTTTTCTGAAAAGGGCCTGATTGTAAATATTCTAAGTTTTGAGAGCCATATGGCTCTGTGGCAACGACTTAACTCTGCTGTTGTAGCCGGAAAGCAACCACAGGCAACACCTAAATGAATGGGCATGTCAGTGTTCCAATCGAACATTATTATTATTATTATTATTATTATTTTACAAAAACAGGCAGCAGGCTGTAATTTGCCAACCCTTGGACTAGACATAGGCAAATCTCCTATTCAGCCAGATTATTAGGCACACCAGCGTCCTTTATTTAGAGAGAAACAGTGAACACAGAGTAGAGTTGTTACAAAATCAAACGGACCACAATCAATTAATGACTCGCTTCAAAATAGTTTTTTGCACACACGGACTCAACAAATAACATGGTATGCGACTGTACGTAAGCCGTTGTTTCCTTCTAGTCATTTGGGTCTGAGATTCCTTCATTTGTCAAAAGACAAACGGATGACTGCAGTGCAAGGGGCCTGATACATGCCTCTCAGGCTGGCTGTCTGAGATTCTATTTTGCAAAGAAAAAGAAACATTGATATGGTTATTCTGCTGACTTGGGAAAACCGGTAGCTTCAGATAAAGAGGATTAGCTGTTGTTTTAGGAAATAAACATCTTAGTGACACAATTAATGTAAAGGCACTTATGGAGTTGATGACATTTCACCACAAATGGACGCTCTCCTTTTAAAACTTTTGCTCACTGAATGGTTACAAATGGACAAGACAGCATGCAGCACATCTCCTGCCAGTACCTATGTCAGACCCTGGCCCTTCCCAAATTCTTCTTGGCTTGTCAGGGAGCCCTGAAGAGCCAAAGGTGGTGAGGTTTGGGAGCCTCTAGGTTACGGGTCACCTGGAGTACTGGTAACACACAGATCAGTGCGTCTGCAGATCCTGGTTCCTCCCTGGCTACAGGAGGGGTACCATGCAGCTTGTCAGATGAATGAGCAAGTTCCCGGTCCCACGTTAGTCTCCTGAATCAAACTCTCTGGGGAGTGGTTTCTGGGAATCAGCACTGAGACAAGAACCCTCTGTGATCCTTCTGAGGTACCCTTACCACCTGAGAGCCCTGCACGTGAGGTTTCATGTCCCACAATTAACTTGCCGTGACTCTAATCAACTGCAGGAGATATCCACTCGAATTATCCATTTTAATGTCCAGGGCAAAGAATGTTGGGGATATTTATGTCTCATTCTAGGAAATGACTCAGTGGAAAAACTGACTTTATGTTTTCAACTTAACTCCATCTTCCTGGCTTGGTTATTACAACCATATCAAAATTCTGTCTCTAAAATGTTCTGATGGTTACTAAGACCAGGACTGTTACTAAAATTAACTCTGATGGTCCAAGTTTTCTTTATTTTACTCCTAATCTCTCTTGGTAATATTAACTTCAAGTTATTTTAGAAAAAACACAACGAAACAAACACAAAACAATCAAGCAAAAATAAACATTTTTTTTAATAACATTTTTTAATTGGCATTTTTTTAAAGAAAGAAAATTCTGCACCACTATCCATGATAGAACCAGACTGAGGAGGGGGAAAATGAATTATGCGTGACAATGTTTTTCTCGTGCATGACTCTTTTGATCATATTTTCTTAGTAGTATTGCTTCAAAGGGAAATCATATTGCTTGCATGTTAAACGTCACCTCGCGTAAATTAAATTGGCCTGGACTTGTTAAAGTATTTAGAGACTGTGTTATAACACAACACGTTTTCTTAAATATTTGTGTTTTCATCTGTCTTCGTAATTGGGCTCTCAGCTGCCGGAGGGCAGCTCATGTCTTATTTGTCTTTCTGGAGCCATGCCTGGCATGACATCTGCCCTTAACATACATCCTCTGAAAGCTTGATGTTTGTGTGGAAGAAGGATCATCTTCGTGGAAAATTCCAGCTGATCTGCACATTAGCTACCTTTGATTTAAAAGCGTGTTTCTCCCACTTAGAGATGAGATGAACACTTTGATTTGTTATCTAGTCTACATCTTACAAAAATCCAGATGCTAGAGTCTGACTGTGTATCTTTTATACAACCTGCGTTTCCGCAGTGCTGGAGCACCTCCACATTACTTTGCCTACATCAAATTTGGGTGTTTGAATGCCAGCCGATTAGAGCTGATTTTGAACTCTCCTGCTTTAAAAACGTTTTTTTTTTGGTCTTGAGAGCGTTCACTTTCTGGTTCCCAATAGTTTGATTTGTCTTTCAATTCTGGTGGGCTAACAGCCTCAGAGATGTTTTTGTTTGTGCCATTATTTAGAGAAGGGGAAGAAACGACCGGATCTTATTTACAATCTCTGTCCGATAAAGATTGCTTTGCCATAAAAGAAGCAAACAATAAAAAACTAGAAGTACAAGACATTGGGTCTTAAAGTCATCACACTAAATAAAACCAAAACAAAACAGCTCAGTTCTGGACTCTTGACTCAGGGCTCAGCCAGCTGCAGGTATCTCTGTCAAGGACAGAGGCAAGGAGTCGACTTCCCGGTGAATTTTCAAGTGAGTGTGTAAAATAATTTTCAAAAGTCAAGTTTAGGGCTTCCCTGGTGGCACAGTGCTTAAGAACCCGCCTGCCAATGCAGGGGACACGGGTTTGAGCCCTGGTCTGGGAAGATCCCACATGCCGTGGAGCAACTAAGCCCGTGTGTCACAACTACTGAGCCTGTGCTCTAGAGCTCATGAGCCACAACTACTTAGCCTGCGTGCCACAACTACTGAAGCCCACGTGCCTAGAGCCCGTGCTCCGCAACAAGAGAAGCCACTGCAATGAGAAGCCCGTGCACCCCAACGAAGAGTAGCCCCAGCCTGCCAAAACTATAGAAAGCCCGCATGCAGCAACGAAGACCCAAAGCAGCCAAAAATAAATTTAAAAAAAAAAAAAAAAAAGTCAAGTTTAAAATTCCCTGTTTAACTTTCTATAAACCTTCTGGCTCATCTGTTGCACAAACACCATCAGCAGATCCCTCTTCCAAACAATAAAAATACCTCTATTCTCCTGATAAAATCTTACTTCAAGTAAGTTGAAGGGACTACAGCTTTTTTTTTTTTTCCTGGAGTACTTTCTTTTTCTGCTTTACCCTTTTCTTGTTTGCTTATCGAGGTACAATTTACATGTAGTAAAATTCATTCTTTTTCAAGTGCGTAGTTCAGGAATCTTCAAACTATATACAACTTGTGGGTCCAATCTGGCCCACTGCTTGTTTTTGTAAATAAAGTTTTATTGGAACATGGCCACTCCTACTCATTTACATATTGTCTATGGCTGCTTTCACGCCACAATGGCACACCTGAGTAGTTGCGGCAGTCTTGGTCTGCAAAGGCAAATATATTTGCTCTCCAGACCTATACATAAAGTCTACAATCTCGGCTACAGTTCTACGAATTTTGACCAGTTTAACAGTCACGTAACTACCACCACAATTAAGATTTAAAAAATTTCCACTGCCCTTAAAAATTGAGGAAGCTTCAATTTGAGGTAAGAAATGATTTTAGAGAAGTAAAATTTTATTCTATATTTAACACGGACTTGAGGTTTTTAACATTTTAAATCCCTACATACACACAATATACTGGACATTTGTGGTTTGTCTTTCCAGCAGTGACTTCCCACTTCTCTACCTGATGGAACCCTGATTTCCTGTTGAGGAATTTAGCCCTCCACTGTTTTCATGTCTGACGTGTGGGTGGGCTGGATCCCAGCTGAAGCTCCTTCTATGCTTGCTGGTCCCAGTGATGCATCCAGGGGTCGGCATATGACAGAGTCAATAGGATGCAAGGGCTTCGGGGAAAGGAAAGCCTTACCCGCCCTTGGGTGCTGCCTGAAAAGATTCTTTGCTGTTGGACTTGAATGAGGAAGCATCCTGAATGCCTGGCACCCACCAGGGCCCACAACGGAGGTTTAGTGTGGAAGTGAAACTATGGCTGTCTGGGCAGAGCTGAGAACTGGAGAGAAAAACCAGATTGTGGTCCTGTTGATTTTTTGAGCCCAGATTCAAGTCTTGTCTCTCACTAGCTTTACTGCTGGACTGCTCCAGTAAGCTCCCTTGAGTGTGGAAGTTGGTTGGAGAAGGGATCTCTGTTATTTGTAACTGAATGAGCTCTTATTGATGCCCACTGTGTAACACTCAGGGAATTATGGAAAACACCTGATACGCACATCTATGCCATAAGTTGAGGATTTTATACTACTACTTAGCTTTCTGGGAACAGGACTTGCCTTGTAATCTCTAATCTTTTAATCAAATTCTCATTCTTTCCTTTACCTACTATCTATTGGGGAACTGCAGTGAGGCAGGAGACCTCATAGTGGCCAAAATGGACAGTCTTTACTTTGAGAAAGTGCACATTCCAGTGGGTTTACAGCCCCAAACCCCAAAGGTGCACTAGTCAGGTAGCCCTGAGTGCTACGGAGAAAGATGGAAGAGAGGATGGTTGGATTTTATAGAGATGGCAGAGAAGGTCTCCCTGAGAAGGCAACATTGGAGCAGAGCACTGAATAAAGGGAGGGAGCCTGTTCCAGGCAGAGAGAACAGCAAGTGCAAAGCCCTGGATAGGAGTGTGCTGCCTTGGTTGACAAATAGGCAGGTGCAGACGGGTGGGTGGGTGTGGTGGGAGAACAGCTGAAGACAAGGGTAGGGAGACACTCTTAGTGCTCAGGGCTAATGGCTCAACATGGAACCACTGGCAGCAAAACAAGCATTTGGGAAATGAGTATTGAGGGAAAAAAATGTCTTAACCAAAGTGCAGTCGATGCCTTGTGGATTAACCTTAGGCACTGTGGCAAGAAGGGGGTCTCTTTTGGGGAAGGGCGAGCTTTGGAGACCTCTCAAGTTGGGTGGCATAGACTTAAAGGTTGGGGCAAGCTGGTGTGGGCTTCCCAGGTGTAAGGATGCTTGGCCTGTGCAGGTTGAGGCGGGGAGGCGGGGGTGTGTGTGTCTAGTGCACCTCCTCCTGTTCCCCGTGGCCACGCAGCTGATGACGGGAGGGAGCCCGGCAGTTTCGCAGAGTCCCCCGCCCTCCCCTGAACCACCTGACACCTCAGCAGCCTCCTCTCTGGTCTGCATTCAAATTGCCAGTTGTTTGCTTTGATATCTTCTGGAAATGCTGCCCGACAAACCTGCAGAGTCCCAGGGCCTGTTTCACCGGAAACACAGCAAAACGCGCTGACAATCAGGTCTCCAGCTTTGTGGGGGAAACTTGCAGGGCTGCTCTAAGCCTGATGAACAGGAGCTCCAAGGGAATGCCTGTGATTTAAGTCCAACGGGGAGACTTCACATTTTCCAGGCTCTAAGCGTTTGCACCAAGGTCATAACATCCTTGCTATATTCTTTGCTTGAAATGTGATGAACAAAGACTCCTGGTCCAAGCATCCCGCTGTACCTGTGCTTTGTGAGTGCTTCCTCTGGCTGAGGACCCAAGAAGATGATGCCACCTCCACCGTAAAGGGGCTGGCGTCTAGTTGGGAGAGGCAGATAAAACAAGCCAAGAACTGCTGTGTCCCTGTTCGAAAGAGGTGGCTCGAAGAGATGTGAAGAGGGCCCCTCACTCCCCAGTCCTGCATTTGGGAGAGTGGGGTGGGCTCGGGTAGGATGGGGGTGTGTTAGGGAAACTGGCAGCAGAGGAGCTGTCTGAAATGGAGGTTTAAAACAGTGAGATATAATAATAACCTACCAGAAAAGGCCTCCCCAAACGCACACTTCAGTAGTTTTTAGTACACAGTTGGTCCTTGAACAGCATGGGTTTGAACTGCACAGGTCCACTTCTACACGGAATCTTTTCAATAAGTAAGCGCTCCAGTACTACAAGGTCCACGGTTGGGTGACTCCTCAGATGCTGAACCACATATACAGAGGGATGACCGTAAAGTCCCACAGGGTTTCAGACTGTGTGGAGGCTGGCAGCCCAACCCCTGTGTTGTTCAAGGGTCAGCTGTACTCACAACGTTGTACAACCATCAGCACTATCCCCCTTAGAACATTTTCATCACCCTCCAAAAGAAACCCCATCTCCACCAGCAGTCACTTCCCGTTTCCCTCTGCCCCCGGCCTCTGGCAACCCTAAGATACTTTCTGTCTCGAGATGCGCCTAGTCTGACTATTTCATATAAATGGAATCCTACAATATGTGGCTTTTGTGTCTGGTGTATTTCCCTGAGCATAATGTTCTGAAGGTTCATCCATGCAGTGACATGAATCAGTACCTCATTACTTTTTAAGGCTGAATAATGTTCCATTGGATGGATATGCCACATTTTGTTTATCCAGGTATCAGTTGATGGACATTCGGGCTGCTATGAACATTCATTCGTGTGTGAGTTTTTGTGTGCACATATGCTTTCAGTTTTCTTGGGTAAATACAAGAAGTGGAATTGCTGGGCTGAAAGGAGGTTTGAAACTGAGTGAGATTGGGCGTTTGTTTAAAAGGAAATATCTGGTGCAGAGAGAGAGAGACGGAGGAAGGGAGTGTCTGTGTGACTAATTTTTTGCTTTTAGTTACTCCTTAGAACAGAGGTGATAAATATGATTATTTCTGGGAAGTTCTTTAATCCAAGAGTAAAGAATTTTATAGCTGCTACCAAGTGAAAAGTCACAGGTCAGCCTGACGTAGAGCACCCCAAACAGCGTTAGCTGGGCTGGTTCTCGGATTTCGTGGACTTGACTTTCCTATGGAGCCCTCATGGCTCTGTGGATGTTTGAGAAGAGTCTTTCCGAGGAACACACACGCTTGATGTTCTGCTCTGCTCTCCCTCTGGACACGTGTAAATATGTCAGACTACGCCACGTCAAATGGCACCAAACTTCCTCATGGAGCTGTAGGAATGGGGAGGTTATATCTGCAACTGTTCATTTAGAGCACAGGTGACAGTGCTAAGGAAATCCTCAGTCTCCTGTCTTCTTCTCATTTCTGCAAACCAGGGATTCCTTTCCCTTCTTTCTGCAGGGCTGATGAAACCAAGCAAACAGAAGAACACTTTGAGAGGCCAATCCTGTTTGTGGCAATCATTTGGCTGGAAGGAAAGGAGAAGTGAGGAACACGCCTTGAAGGCGTTCCTCACTGATGCATCTTAATTGACAGTGTTTGTCAATGAAAATCCTCCCTAGTCTGTCCTTAGGTCACAGTGAGGACTCCCATAAATGAGTGCTATAGTTTAGGACTCGCCCGTGGATTCACACTTTCCTCGTCCTCTGTTCTCAGAATTCATGAGTGAAAGAATAAGCAAACTAATTAGTCAACCATCCTCTGGAAACTCGCAAACACAGGCTTTAGCATGAATCTTCAAATTCTGGATCTAGTACATTGTAACGGTTTTCATGCTTATCACAGTTTAGGGGAGTCTTTTTCTTTCTCTCGATTATTTCTGACGCCTTTGCCCAGTACAGTGATGGGACTGCATGGGAATGAAATCATTTCTCTTGTGTGGGACTGTGGAGTGAGTGCCATTAAGAGAATGTTACACCACAGACGCTGTGTAGCAACAGCTGCATGGATGGAAAATTCCAGAGTCTTTTTTGTTGCAATGTTTTCCATTTTTATACGTGCAAGGAAATGTGTGCTTAACTGAACTCAGCTGTTTGAAAATTCACAGAAAGTATGAGATAATACCTGTCTTTGCCATTTAAGCAATTTTAAGTAATGGCAGAAAAGATGTGCTTCATTTAAAAGAGTTTATGAAATATGTATTTTGTGGCCACTACTGTGCGAAAACTGAGGGGGGTTTAAAAACTGGAGTGTTTAAATTCTGATGGAAACAATGAGACGTGTGTGTCTGAAACAATACACAGTTTTTTTGCTTTTTTTTTTTTAAATGATGAGAAAATGAAAGATCACTGTAGAAGACTTTCACGCTTTATGGAAGTAGTAAGTTTTGAGCTGCACTTTTGAGGATGAATAGAGCTTTTTAAAAAACTACTGGAGAATACCTATAGAAAATTGTTTGTACGTGTGTATCTTCAGGGTACAGCTTGCTGACTTTTTAAAACGGAGTACACCCATCTAATCAGCGCACAGATCAAGAACAGAACATTACGGGCACCCTGCAACTCCCCCCGTCCCTGTCCCCTTCTGTCACTACCCACCCCCACTTCTTTGAACAGTATGGATTAATTGTGCTCATTTCTGTACTTTCTATACATTGAATGATATCAGCAAAAGGCAGGAAGCATCTATCAGACAGGAAAGAGGGATGCTATTTTGTGTGTGGAGGCCTCGTGATGTCAGATGTGCTGCTGTTGCTGCATGTGCTTTCAGACAGTTTGTTTTCATCCTGTGTAGCGTTCTGTCGTATAAATACACCCCACTGATCCATTCGGTCGTTGTTGGGATTTGTGGTGCTTCCAGTTTTAGGGACCTTTCAACAAAGCTGCTTTAGATATTAAAGCGCACGTCTTTTGGTGAAAATATGTCCCTGTTTCTGTATGTATTTACCCAGGAGTAGGAGTGGTCGGTTTTCGCAGATACCTAGAGACCAGTTTCCCAAGGGGTCATGTCAGTTCACACTCCCACCAGCAGAGGGCGAGGCTCCAGCTGCTCCCCAGCTTTGACCTGGGCAGTCTGATGGGTGTGCAGTCGGGGAGGCCTACAGAGAGCCAGGGAAGTCGGATTAGACAGGGGCTTAGGCACAGGAACTGATGGTCACATCTGCTGGGGAGCAGTGAGAAGCTAGGTGGCTAGGTGATGGGAGGACAGGTGGGCAGGCTTCCCTGACAGCCTGCACAGTTTGGACTTGCTCCCAAAGCAGAAGGAGACAGTGGTACACAGCCAATCTGATTACTGGGCATCCCACTCAGGGCCTCCGAGGGCTTGCTGTGTTCTAGTCAGAACTCCCTGGTGAATTAGACCTGATTTCCATGCTGCAGAGCTTTACTTCACTCTGCTGCCCATTTCACCCCAAACACAGCGTCCCTGCTGTGGAGCAGAGCCCTCCTTCTCTGACGGACAGGAACTCGGGTGAAGACCTGGGGTGGGCTTTCTTCTTTGCTCCTCCTTGTCTCACGTCTCACATTAGGAGCTGATCATGAGAGACTCCAGAAAACAGTACAACAACAGAGTCCCCTAGCAGGTCTTAAAGACAGCTTGAGGTTTTTGAGTTTCTTGCTATCTGTCTTTGGCAAAATGTAATAATTTTCAGCCTGACTTAACCTAAATTACTCCAGTACCTTGAGAGTGCCCCCAGCTCAAGACCCTATGGGAAATGGCTCTGGAGCAATGCTGCCAGCACCAGAGCTTCCAGCCACTTGTGGACGTTTACATTTCAAATTACTAAATTTAATATAGTCACTACCAACAAATCAATAATTAAAATGAAATTAAATGGAAGACTCAATTCTCTGTCACACGCGCCCCGTTTCCAGTGCTCGGTATCCACACCGGCGCGTGGTCACTGTGTTAGCACAGAACGCCTCCGTCACAGCTGAGAGTCCTGGTGGGCGCTGGATGAGACGATAAAATGCTGAAGCACGGAGTGAGGACTGGATTGAACCTGTACACGTGCTATCACATCCCATTTTGGTGGTTGCTATAAAAATGTCTGGTCTTTGATCAAAGCTGCATTGCTGTAGCAACATTATTTGTTCCTGGGTTTTTAAAACTTTCAGTCGTGTCTCATAGACGTTTCCTGCATTTTGTTTCTCTCACACATTATTTATTTTTTCCCTGGCTGTGAAATAAAATCTGGGTGGTTAGGCATTTCCCACAAAGTCAGAAGCCATCGTGAGTTAGTACTACATGTTGATTTACGGTTCATGTGCGAACAAATAACTTGCCCAGAAAAATGCTGTCTGTAATCTAGGCCTCCTCTGCAGCTGAGGTCAGCGGCAGGCTGGGCCACTCCTGTCTGAGGGCCTGCTGCCCAAAACCTCCAGTCGGTCTGGGACGGAAAGCAAAAGGATCAAACAAGACCCTTTTGATTAGGAAAACATTATTTTTGCATGTCCTGGGGATTTTTGCATGTTGTTGAAAAACAGTAATATATTCTGCTTTTCCAGGTATTTTCTTTATCAGACTAAAACAAATTTCTTCTGCGGAGCTTGAGTCAATAAAATTGTAACTCCAACAGAATCCCCTGCTCCTTCTTCTTTTTTTAAAAATTTATTTATTTATTTATTTATGTTTTTATTTTTGGCTGTGTTGGGTCTTCGTTTCTGTGCAAAGGCTTTCTCTAGTTGCGGGAGTGGGGGCCACTCTTCATTGCGGTGCACGGGCCTCTCACTGTGGCGGCCTCTCCTGTTGCAGAGTACAAGCTCCAGACGCGCAGGCTCAGTAGTTGTGGCTCACGGGCCTAGTTGCTCCACGGCATGTGGGATCTTCCCAGACCAGGGCTCGAACCCGTGTCCCCTGCATTAGCAGGCAGATTCTCAACCACTGCGCCACCAGGGAAGCACCCCCCCCCTCCTTCTTAGGTACAGAATTTATTCCCTTTTGGTTCAGCATAAAATGAAAACAAAGTCCCAGTGACAGACTAGTTGTATCATATGTGTTTTGGCCATTCATTCATCCACAAATTTTTATCGAGTACTCATTACAGACCAAACACTAAATTTGGTGGATTTATTTAAATTTGGGGATGCAGTGGTCACTCAAACAGATCTATCCCCTGTTCTCATGGCCCTTATAAATATAGAAGGGGAAGCCAGTGTTTTAAGAACGTAAGAACTAAATGATCACTGAAAAATGTGACACAGTTGGCAAAGACTGAAATGATGGTTAGGGAAATGGAAGTCAAATGGGACAAAATATTTTGATTTTGCACAAAAAGTCACAGAAAAAGCAGTGGTGTGAAATAAAAGGGCACAGGCTTTGGGGGTCAAGACATCTGGATTTATTTCCTGGTATATCAGTTATCTGCTGCTGCATAACAAATGACTCCCTAGCAGCTTAAAACAACAAATGTTTATTATCTCGTTGTTTCTGGGGGTAGGAATTTAGGAGCAACTTAGCTGGGTGGTTCTGACACAGGGTCGCTCATGAGATTGCACTTACGATGTCAACCCTGGCTGGAGGCATCCAAAGCCTTAATTGAGGCTTGAGGATCTGCTTTCAAGACGGCTCACTCACACAGCTTTTGGTAGGAGGCCTCTGTTCTCTGGCTTTTGGTTGAAAGCTTCATCCTCACCAAGTGGCCCTGTCCCATGGACTGCTTGAATGTCTTCACAACATGGCAGTTGACCACCCCAGGGTGAGGGATCCGAGAGAGAGCAAGATGGAAGCCACAGTGTCTCCTATGACTGAGTCTTGAAATTCACAAACCTTCACTTCACCCTTAATCTATTGGTTAAGTCACACACTCAAGGGAAGGGGAACTGGGCTCCACCTTTTGAAGGGAGAAGTATCAAAGAATTTGTCGACATGTTTTAAAACCATGGCACCTACCCAGGCTCTGCTCTTCTCTGGCTGTGGGATTGTGAGTTTTAGTTTTCTCACACAGAAATAAGTTTAATGGTACCCACACCACAAGGCTGCTCAGAGGATTAAGTGAGATACCATAAGTGAAGAAAACTTTGCAAATTCTGAGGAGTTATGTAGAGGTTGGTCATTCAGGAAAGAGCAGAGAAACATGGAGCCTCACACAAAGTTCCCATTTATTTAGTTCAGGGCGCCTGTTGAGCAATGAAGGGTATCCAGGATGATTCAGGAATGATCTGGGCTATGGAATGTTTTCTTCACCGTTTCATTTCCATTCTCTTCTATTAGAACTCCAGTTTGATATGGGTTGGACCCCCTCAATATTCCTTTGCTCCTTGCATCCCTGTTCTGAGTGGATTCCTTGATGCAATTTTCTAATTATAATTTCCTTTCTTTGCTTAGAGTAGCTTCTGTCTTTTTTCCCCCCATCCCCATGCTGTCTAATTTATTTTTCCCATCTACCTACTATTTTTCTTTACTCCCAACATTTGCTTCCATTCCTAGACGTTGCTGATCTCTGCACATTAGGGGCTTACAAACTAAAAGCGTTAAACCAACACAGACACGCAGAAAAAGGATGCTAAAGAAACAACTGTCTACCGATAAAGGAATGAGTTCTGTCAATGAAGAGCAAATATTAACGCAACAGCATTACACAGATTCAATGCGTTACTGAACTGTTGCGAGGGCTATCTAGGAGGGCCTCATTTCTTATGGTGTCTTCTTCTTTGTCTTCAGTACGGATACTGATAACGAGTAGTGACGCTCTGAATCCCAGCTGGAATGAGCAGGATGAGCACACCAGTTGTTTTCTTGAGCATCTGCTTTCTGCATGTCTGTGTCGGTCTAGCTTTTCTGGTTTGTAAGCCCCTAACGTGCAGAGATCAGCAACATCTCTGATCAGGGCTTTGGCATGGGCTTCCTCTTCTGCTAGCCTTGGACTTCTGGTCTGTTGATATCTGTAATTCCGCCAGTGTGGCTGTATTTAGCAAGAGTGCTTACTTGCCTGTTTTTGGACAGCTCTGGATCTCTCCAAATATTGGCTATTTTAACCTTTCTTCTATTAGCCTCATTTTCCCCCTTTCTTCCCAAAGATCAGTGTCAAAAGGAATGAGAAAAGTGCCTGAGGAATGACATACCACTGCAACAGAAACCTTCTAACGCAACTTTCTTGGCTCATTCAAGCATTCTTTATGGAGCACGTGCCCTAGTCTTAATAATTGACTCTTCTATGCCAAGTGCTATCAGTTTGAAGAAAATGAGGCACATCTTTTATTTTTCCAGAACTCACTGTTAAGCATTTCTGAAATTATTGGACTTCCCCATGCCTATCAGATTCCTTTAGGTTTCTGTAATGACAGCTGTGGGGATGGAGCTTAGGCTGTAGACACTGCTATCAAGTATTAAGACAGTCTCCACTGACAGACTGTTTACCCTAGTGGACACAGGTACTTTGATGTTTCTTCTGTGTATCTTTGAGTAGAAGTCAGAAGATCTGGATCTAATATTACTAGCTTTGCCATCGATGCAGGGTGTCCAGGGTCAGCATGACCACTGCATAGCATGATTGCTGGCTTACACTGTATTTGCCAAATAAACAAAGACAGGAAAAAAATAAAAGTAGGACCTCAGGTAATTTAGTCAACTTGTCTAACTTTGAGATTCATCATTTTAAAAATGAGATAACTGCATCAATGTTTTTTTTTAAAGATTCTAAATTAAATTTTCAGATACTGGATGGATATCTTAGGGAAAAAAAAAACAACAAAACAAAAACCCCAACCCAGAGAGGTCAATAAACAACTGCAGCGCTATATGATAGTTAAATGTTATCCAGTGATGATTTCTCAGGAAGTAATTTTTTTCAAGGAATGTACATAAACTGAAGATGATATTTTTTATTAATATTATCACCGTTATTACTGTCACTCTCCTAAGGTGCTTTACTCTGGCAAGCAGTTACAGAATTCACCTGTTTTATGCTTAGGTGTTTTGATCACACTCAGGCACCTTCACCTACGCGACGTTCTGATAATCTGACAGCTCCTCAGCAATCCCTTACCTTAACTCCTCACGTTCATTCTAATTCTTTTCTCTGTAGGGTGAGTTTTTATAAATCTTCCTAGTAATGGATTGCTGAGCCCCTAGCACAAAGGAATTGAACTTATTGTCTACCCTTCCACACCTACGTGCGTTTCCAGCAGACAGCTTGCCATTAGCAAGGTAAACTCACTTTCCAATGTACAATTTGCTAAGTTTTCCCTAGTTACATACTTGCTATCAATTTCCATAGTTTAACTTGTTTTAGAAATTGATTCTGATTTTGAGTTGCCCACTGTGTATTTCTCACCTTAAAACTGATCAGGAACATGTACAATGTTATACATAATGCTGGACTACCCAGGACTCGAACAATTAACTCTGTCTTGATGCTGCTTGATTTGACTCCAATCCCAAAATCCTAATCCTTGGCTACAAGCATTTCCTTAAGAGGCACTCTGCTTTTAGAATCTCTTCTGTAAATGAATTAGACAAGTACTTGGGTTTTCAATTACAGTCTCATAAATCAGGAAAAACCCCTTTTGCTGTATTTTTTTGTACATTAATCACGTGTAGCAGTGCCACCGCCACATCTGTTAGGTTTCTGCAATGTCTGAGGGACTGTGTATAAGGTAGAAAACTCCTGTACAGGACACTCCCCGGTTTCCTGGGAATTCTACTATGCTATGACCCATGGGATAGATGATAAAATGGCTTGTTTTAAAGTCACTGAGAACAGATGGCTCTGGGGACTGAATTTAGTGATTAAAGTGACCAGGGATATAGTACAGGTTGCAAGTGTAGACTATGGTGTTATGTTAGACTTCACAGGTTCAAATTCTTGTCCTTCCTTGGACTAGTCACATGAGCTGGGCAGAATTCCTTATTCTCTCGGAGCCTCGGTGCCCTCATTGTGAAAGAGGATAACCCGCAATGGTTATTGGGGATTAAATGACTAACAGTTGTTGAAGGCTTAGATCAGCTCTCTGCTCAGGGAAAGCGCTCACTGAATAAACATCAAACAAACAAAAAAGCCCATCTGCGCTATTTCTTTTCCCTGATATAAAGGATAAAAATAAAATCCCAAACCACAAGAAAGCAGGATAGTCACTGACTAAATGTTCTTCCTTATTTTTAATAGCCTATTCCCTTGTGAAATTCGAGAGTGGACTTTGGGATGAGAAGGTGGCATCTGCGGGTAGAAAAATGGCTGGCTGAAGAAAGGACTATTAAATATTTTATATGTGGGGTAATTACCCAGAATACAGAAGGCAGTTTTCTGTGGTTGGGAAACTCCCTGCTGCAGTGAGAGAACCTTCTTAATTTTTGTTCTAAATTTTATTGCGTGTGACAGGCTGTGTTCTCTTTAGCGGCCTTCTGAATACTGGATTTGCTCATATAGTTCATGAACTGAGTTATTCCACTTGTCTGTGAGCTCTCATACACTTGGTTCCATGAATACAATTTGATACATTTGGCTAAAAGAAACATTAGTAACGTGATAAGAATTTCATCTTGGCATAGATGTAGCAAGATTGGAAATATGTAGCAAAATACAGCAAGTCTGGCTCACAGGACTGTCTTTGTGTACAGAAAATTAATTTGTTTCTTAAAAATCCAGAGGGCTTGGCATATCCGGGATAGTTTTATTTGTAATGTAGCTTTTAAAATATTCAGTCCTTTACATGCACAGAGTAAAGGAAAAACATGACTTTAACCCTTCTTCAATGCAAATATTTGACAGAGCATTTAAAATTTTATCTCAATATTTTCCCTCCAACTCAATTAAGTTACTAAACTTTCTTTCGTGGAAAAAATCTAAATCACGCTCTACACAGCATCAATTTGACTAATATTTTTTTGTCAGTTCAATTACATATCACATTTCAAAACTCACATGGATTGCTGGCAACCATATCTAGCCAGTTATGGAAAACTCTGGAGAGGCGTACAGACCATTTCTGCTCTCTTTACCAGAATATAATCAGAAAAAGGAACTCTGTAGGAGGAGGTACAGTGGTTCTAAGAAGAAAAAATTTAATTGATATGCAAAGTATCCCCATGTTTGATTTTTGATACTTTAAAGACCATCAGTAAAAAAAATTATTTTATCTGCTTCACTGAATGCTCTGCTGGAAGGGCCGACACTTTGGAAGAAACTTTTCCTGTTGGAGTTGAATCCTTTTCTGGGTAATCTGTGTTTGGTATGTATATATGTGTGTGTTCCAGCTACTACGCTGTGTAACAGATCACCCTCAGAATGCAGTGGCTTAAAACAACGGTAATAATTCCTTCTCTCTCCAGGTTTCTAAGCATCAGGAATTTGAGAGTGACTGAGCTGGGTGATCCTGGCTCTGGTTCTCTCATGAGGTTGCAGTCAGTTTTTGATCAGGGCTGCAATGATCTTGAAAGCCTGACTGGGGCTGGGGATCTGCTTCCAAGGTAGCTCCCTCCCTTGATTGGCAAGTCAGTCCCTGTCTATGTGGCCTCTCTACATGCTGCTTGAGTACCCTCACAGCACGGCAGATGGCACTGTGCAGAGTGGGTGATCCAGAAGACCAAGGTGAGAGCTTCGCCGCCTTTTGTGGCTTAGCCTTGGAAATCACACACCATCATTTCTGCTCTGGTCTGTGGGTCATGCAGGGCCAGTCCTGGTCCAATGTGGGAAGGGCATGAATTCAGTTGGTGAGCATCACTGGGGGCCATCTTGGAGGCTGGCTACCATGGAGCATATGCTTCCATCACATGTTTTTATCAACATTTGAGAACATGCTTGGTAAAATACCAATTTTCCCATAAACTACTGGACATGATCTACTTAAAAAGAGTAAAATAATTTAAGGTTTAAAAAAAAGAACTCAAACACAGCAAGTTCGGGAACCGTGAATGTGATGTGCTTTTGAACAAAAGAGTGGTTTTAAAGGCACTTCCTTCTTAAAGGGATAAAAGATTTAAAAGCTGTTGTGTATGCAGTCATTTTTTTTTTTAAAGATGCATTTTTAAAATACATTTATTTATTTTATTTATTTATTTTTGGCTGCCCTGGGTCTTCAGGCAAGCAGGGGCTACTCTTCGTTGCGGTGCCCACGGGCTTCTCATTGCTGTGGCTTCTCTCGTTGTGGAGCTCCGGCTCTAGAGCACAGGCTCAGTAGTTGTGGCATATGGGCTTAGTTGCTCCGAGGCATGTGGAATCTTCCCAGACCAGGGCTCGAACCCGTGTCCCCTGCATTTGCAGGCAAATTCTTAACCACTGCACCACTAGGGAAGCCCTGCAATCATTCTTAAGCTTGGAATTATGCCTTTTCTCCTTTGCTTGGCTAGAAGTTATACATGCCTGAGGAGTTTAGCACCTATAATGGTAATTCAAGGAAACAGGTCATTAGATACAGAAAACGTGTATGTGCTATGGTTCAATAATGAACTTATTCACATAGAAGAGAATCTGGGAAATTTGGGATCTGCAATCTAAAAAACTCCTGATGTATGCCTCATTCCATAAAACCTCTCCACCACTGGAAGCCTTAGAAGGAGCACGTTGATGTCTGTAAACGTGGTAGAAAAAGCCCAACTGCCTGCTCCAGAGCATCTGAGATGCACCTGATATATCCTCATGAGAAGCAGCTTCAGAGTTCTGGGGGTGGCTCCACGACATGAAGCACGGCCTGACGCCTCATTAAAGACAGCCTTGGAACAGGAACCCTATGTTCCCTGTGTAGTAGAACACAGGCACAGGCTGGAGAAAGAGGCAACTGCAGAAAGAGATTAATATGGAGAAAGTGATACCCAGCTTCGGGAGTCCGTAGTCTCTTTGACTGGGGCTGCTCGTGGTTGCTGTGTATGACCAAATTTCAATGGTGGTGCTAACCCTCCAGCTCATCAGCATTGAGTGCAAATGCACCTTTGCAGGTTTTCTGTTTCATTGCCTGTTTGGCTTGGTTTTTCTTCTTTATTGAAACTGGCCTCATAGCTAAATTTGAAAAATGGAATGGTGGGTTTGCTCTCTACCTCTAAGAATTTGTCATGAAAAACAACTTTACCAGAAACAAGACAAAGCAAACTGCCAACCCTCACCCTCAATTTTACCTCTGTAATAAGAAACCACAAAGAGATAGGGAGCTATGAGAAACATGGGACAATTCTTTGAGAAGGTTTAATAGTAATTTGTCTTTAAGGTACCAAAAATAACATGTGCAAGTGAGATAATACATATTTTTAATTAGATTTTTTGGGGGGATGGATTCTTCTCCAGGCTCCACTTGCTAGAGGCTTATTTTTATCTGGGTTCTTCCTTTTCTAAAACTGTTGGAGAGAATTATTTTCTCAGGACATCAAATTCTTGGCTCAAGTTGTAACTAGACAGGCTGAAGCAGTTTTTTTTTTTAAAGTATCTTCTTCCTTCTTGTTTCTCATCTTTTATTTCTCAAAATACATGTGCTTTTTATAGATATGGGAGCAATTTTCAGATCAAGCTCTCTGAAAATAGTCTGAATTAGAATATATTAGGGGAAAATCATAATTTACCCACAGAAGCCCATCATGTTTTATTTTATTAAAAGCAGTACACAGAGGCTGCAGACAGGAAAAAAATGAGGTGGAGATTTTCCCCTCAGCTATTATTTAAACCAGAGTGTTTTTTTATAGGAAATGTTTTTAATGTTATATGGACACACTAATTGAAAATAAATTTAAGCACAACTAGTTTCCTTTCTGCTTTGCTTTGCTTTTATTTCTCCTCAAATATCCTCTGGGAGTTAAAGTCCATGGGTCATATTTTACAAGGGTATCCTTTTCCAGCTGTGGAATTAACTCTGTAAGATTCCAAAGAACTTTGCCCCTTGGATCTGTTTCTCTTGTCCATTCCTGTTGACTCTCTTCTGGTTCATGCCCTTCATCCTTTTATTTATATTTATAGTGGTGGCTCAGACTCTTCATGACCAGTTTAGCCTCCACACTGCATGAGATTATTACTTTTCATATAGCAATACTGTGATAGCATCCTATCTGCCCAAAAGTTTGTGAACACTTTCCATTGCTGTTAAGTAAAGTCCAAACCCCTCTAGGTCAGCACTGATGGTATGTCAAAAAGCTGGCACCGTGACACACGCAAATACCGTATAATCCAGCAATTGCCCTCTTGGGCTCTGGTCCCAGAGAATTGAAATTTATGTTCACACAAAGATCCATATACGAATGTTCATAGCTGCTTTATCTGTAATTGCCCCAAACTGGAAACAGCTCCCAGTGTCCTCAACAGGTGAATGGTTAAAGCAACTGTGGTACAACCGTACTATGAACTACTACTAGGCAATGAAAAGGAATAGGCTATGGACCCACGCAACAACTTGGACGTATCTCCAGGGAAATATGCTGAGTGAAAAAAGCCAATCAGCCATTCGCTGAAGGCTGCTCCCGAGGCAGAGTAATTCCTCGGCATTTTTGGTTTGCTGCTCACAAGAGCACAGTGGAGTTTGTTGCCACAGCAAGTCCCCAAGCCAAGAGTTGTAGGTGCCAGCAGTTGGAAGACAGCCTGGCAGACATGAAAACGCATGTGCCAAGGGGAAATGGGTAAGCGCAGAAAGAGCTAACGGCTAAGAGTGAGATAAAGGAAATCTACCAGAAAGTAGAGCAAAAAGACAAGGAGAGAAAGGATAAAAAATCAGAGGACCATTCCAGGGGTCCAACAGCTAAATAACAGGAGTTCCATAAAGAGAAATAAAAACAAAAAAACAGAAGGAATAAATCATACATAATTTTTAAATTAAGTCCAAGAAAGTGATTTCTGCCTCTGATAGGCACACGGTGGCAGCTTAGTTCTGAACTGTCTCCTCCTAGAAAACATGCAAAGCTACAAGAAAAACAGCAGCAACCTGCAAGTCACATTTCCAGTGGATCCGGGAGTCAGAGAAAACTTGCAGACTCCAAATTACAAGCACAGCTCTCCAAGTCAGAACCAGCAGGAAGCCCCAGTAGTTTTATATCATCCTACTACAGACACAGTGTTATAAAGTATCAGGGAAGATTAATCTGGGAGTCATCTGTGTAGAGGTGGTATTTGAAGGCTCTGGAATAACCACTATGCCAAAGAGAGGAGAAAGGGCTTAGTCAGTGACGTTTAAACGTGCTTACAGATTTACGAAGTAAGTTCTGATATGGGGTGGGACCTGCGGCTCTGCATTTCCAAACAGGCCCCTGGGTGATGCTGAGGCTCGGAGTAACCAGATCCACGGAGCAGACTCTGGGTACCAAGGCTTCAGGGCAGGGCTCTCAGCCTCGGCTGCACTTTCCAGTCCCCCAGGGAGCTTTACAAGCCCCACTGCTCAGGCTTCACCCCAGAGCAGTCCATGGGATCTCTGGGGGCCCAGCTCAACTGCAGCTATAAAGGCAGAATCTGGTGCTCAGCATCGCTAATTATTAGAGAAATGCAAAGCAAAACCACAGTGAGGTATCACCTCACACCTGTCAAGTGGTTATCGTCACAAAGTCTGCAAATAATAAATGCTGGAGAGAGTGTGGAGAAAGGGAACCCTTGTACACTGTTGGTAGGAATGTCAATTGGTGCAGCCATTATGGAAAACAGTATGGAGGTTGCTCAAAAAGCTAAAAATAGAGTTATCATATGATCCAGCAATCCCACTTCTGGCTGTATATCTGGAAAAGATGAACATTCTAAGTTGGAAAGATGCATGCACCCCAATGTTCGCTGCAGCATTATTTACAACAGCCAAGACATGGAACAACCCAAGTGCTCATCAACAGATGACTGGATTACGAAGATGTGGCATATGCATACAATGGAATATTACTCAGCCATAAAAAGAATGAAATGCTGCCATTTGCAACAATGTGGATGGACCTAGAGAATATTATGCTTAGTGAAATAAGTCAGACAGAGAACGACAAATACCGTATGATATCACTTATATGTGGAATCTAAAAAATAACACAAATGAATATATGTGCAAAACAGAAACAGACTCACAAATACAGAAAACAAACTTGTGGTTACCAGTGGGGAGAGGGAAGGGGAGAGGAACAAATTAGGTGTATGGGATTAACAGATACAAACTACTACATATTAAACAGATGAGCAACAAGAATATACTGTATAGCACAGGGAATTATACCCATTATCTTGTAATAATCTATAATGGAGTATAATCTGAAAAATACTGAATCACTATGCTGTACACCTGAGACTAACACAATATTGTAAATCAACTGTACTTTGGTAAAAATAAAATGATGCTTTCCGGGAAGGCGGGGGAGCAGATGAAGGCAGAATCTGGGAATCAGGTTGTAGACTAGATGCCTTTGGGGCCATACAGATGCCTTAAAGAGGGAGGCAAGCAGCCGCAGTGGAGGAGAGCTGGCAGCCCACACACAGTGGCCACATGTAAATATGGGCCCCGTTGCTACCAGATACTCAGTTTGTCAAGAGGGCCAGGCACTCGGATGGTTGATGGGAAAACAATGAAATTTTACATGTTGCCACCTAATCCAGATTTCCCTGAAACACAAGAGTGGGGAAGCACTGGGCAGGTTGGAAGACCTGTTGGTGGGATTTAGTTTGGCCTGGTGGCAACCTCTGATCAAGACTGGCACTCGGAAGTGTGCAGGGAGGGGCTTCCCTGGTGGCGCAGTGGTTAAGAATCTGCCTGCCAGTGCAGGGGACACGGGTTCGAGCCCTGGTCTGGGAAGATCCCACATGCCGCGGAGCGACTAGGCCCGTGAGCCACAACTACTGAGCCTGCGCATCTGGAGCCTGTCCTCCGCAACGGGAGAGGCCACGACGGTGAGAGGCCCGCGCACCACGATGAAGAGTGGCCTCCGTTCCCCACAACTGGAGAAAGCCCTTGCACAGAAACGAAGACCCAACACAGCCAAAAATAAATATAAATTAAAAAAAAAAA
Organism: Balaenoptera physalus; assembly: GCF_965194825.1. NCBI lineage: Eukaryota > Metazoa > Chordata > Mammalia > Artiodactyla > Balaenopteridae > Balaenoptera > Balaenoptera physalus. Next base: position 606,178 of record NW_028126535.1, on the reverse strand, counting down.
AAAAAAAGAAGTGTGCAGGGAGGGGAGGGAGGGGTTTCCTCATCCCCGTGACTGAGGTTTGGTAGGTTCACTGGATGGAGTCTACGGACGCCAAACACCTGCAGTGCTGGCATAGCTCTGCACAACGAAGACTTGTCCTGATACAATGGCAAAGGTCCCACTAGAGAGGCGGGGCACTTCAGGACTTGAGGAGGACAGCATGAGAAACTAGGTAATCCAGAAAGCTTCTCCATCTTATTTCCGGGATACAATTATCTACAGACAGCTATCTATCTATCTATCCATCCATCCATTCATCTGCTATCTATTTATCAATATACACACATAAAACTTTTTTTTTCTGGTCAAGAATTATTGAGGCAATGGTAAAATGTGTACTGTCAATGGCCTTATTGATTTTTATTCAATAGGACATTTTATTACACATTTAAATTTATGTATTCAGATTAACCCATGAAAAGCTTCATGAGCACCTCCACCCAGGCAGCTTGCTTCTCTACCTTCACGACAATATTCCTTTATCCATTCATAAACCCATACACCACACTCTTGAGTACATTCCCATGGAAGTTGCCAGCACAGTGGCCCTTAAATCATCACAACTTTCTACTTTTCTCTCTCATTCATATGATTTTCTAATCCTCTATTAATGTTTAAAAAAATGCCCAGTGATATACAATGAAAATAATTATTTTTCTAAACCTGCCTAGGTAACCTGACCATATGTTAGGTGAGGTTTTACAGACTTGTACTGTAAAGATATAAATTTATATTACACAGAAGAAATACAGGAGAAAAAATGCTGATTAAAAGGCATCATACTGAATAGTGACAATGTGCACTGAGGAAGAAAAATGGAAGTAAGATTGAATTGTAAGTATGAGGTTCTAGAATGGGAGATTCTGAATGCCAACTGGCCACTCATTTCCAGAATGGAATGCATAGTAGCACCGTACTTACTCAAGTTTGATTTAAGTCTTTACATGTTCACTGTTTTGTGATCAGAAATATAAAGAAGAATCCACAATGCACTGTATACAAGGGCTGTCCCTGATCACTGTCTGAAATCATCTTATTTGCTTCTATCTCAGCCCTCCAGTACCTAAACTCTGTGAGGGCAAGACCTAATGGGTCTTGTTGAGCAATTAGAGTAGGAGCTGGCAGTTAGCAGGCTGTTTTAGTTTGCTAGGGCCACTGCACAGAATATCACTGACCGGGGGGCTTAAACAACAGAAGTGTATGGTGTTGCAGTTCTGGAGACTGGAAGTCTGAGATCAAGGTGCCGGCAGGGCCAAGCTCCTTCTGCAGGTACTTGGGAAGGGTCCGTTCCAGGCCTCTCTCCTAGCACCTGGTAGTTCTCTGCCTTGTGGCAGCAGAACTCCAATCTTCGCAAGGAGTTCTCTCTACGTGTGTCTCCAAACTTCCCTTTTTAAAAGGACATCAGTCATACTGAATTAGTCCCCTCCCCTGCCCCACACTACAGTATGGCCTCATCCTAACTTAACTAATTACTTCTGAAATAGACTATTTCCAAATAAGGTCACATTCTGAGGTCCTGGGGGTTCGGATTTCAACATATGACCTTTAGGGAGACACAATTCAACCCATAACGTAAGCACACATTACATACATAGTGAATAAATGAATAATGAAACAGGGAAAGAGCCTGCCTGGGCACCATTCTACTCCCTAGTGACCAGGTCACTGCACATGTCTGATGACATCTACTCCACGAGCTAGAATTCTGTAAAATATCTGACAATAGTATTTTATCTTGATTCTTTATAAACACAGGATAGTGATTCCTTGAGTGACATGGATTGTGACACTGTATGAATTGCATATAGTTTAATAACAGTTAAAGTGTATAAAGAATTTTAGGAAGGATATCCAGTTAAACCTACAGAATGGCTTCTGGTGTGACCTGTTGGCCTGAGCTGAACCTTTAAGTTTGGACCCTGGGAACACCGCAGCCCAAGGTCTGAAAACCCACTACTCTAAAGTGGAAGTTCGGCAAACAGTCCCCTGTCCCACATGTGCTCCTCAGCTTCAGATACGCAGACTTTCCTCTCATTTGGCTTCTAGCATCACCCTAGGTATCTGTTGTCTTCTGACCTGTTTTGTCTTCTTATTCATCCTATACTTGACCAACCCTGACTGGTCACTTACTTGTATCACAGGAGACAAACTCATTGCAGAAATTCTTAGACATTTTACACGTAATCTCTCAAAGGTTACAACTTTAACAGAGAGGAACTTTCTGTCACATATGGAAACGTCAACACCTGCATGTCTACTGTGCGAGCTGCTTTTGTTCCTAACTGCTATTGCATAGATCTGTGCTGGACCTTCTGGGGTTGCAGAAAAATAAGCACCATGAGGGGAAGAAGCCAGATCTGATTTTTTTCATTTGCAACTGTATTTCCAGTTTGTGAACAGCACCTGGCATATATTTGTTTTCTTACTGAGATTCCCTTCCTGCTGGGAACCTAAGTGCTAATTGCTTGGCCTTCAGCAGAATGACTGAAACTAACTAACATGGGGCCCCTGTGGAAGGCATTTTATGTACTTCTGTACTTTAGGCTGCGGCCTGCAAGCTGCTGGGAAGGTGTTCTTCCATTATTTAAAATACTTTTTCCTATATGTTGTTTTCTCTGTCAATAAACACCCTCACTTTCAAGATAACCACGTATCTACTGAGAGTCAGCTTGACATTTGGGTAAGACTTTCTTTAAACCATTTCAAATATGGGTTCCTCCCACGTGAAACTGATACTAAAAAATCAGTGGCCAGCCACTTGGCCAGGGAGTGGAAGAAACAGAACTCAAAGCAAGCTTTCTGACGCTAAGCTCAGTGTTCTTCCCAGGAAAACGTCCAAATGACTCTCTTACTTAAGAGACAAAAAAGGGAAAGAGGAACACACAGCTTTTATAATTCGTAGATCTAAAACTGGGAGCGACACGTGCCAGTCACCTCATTCTATAGGTGGGGAAACTGAGGCCCCAACATTCCCCCAAAGGGTCACAATATAGTAATGGAAAAAGAGTGTCTAGAACACAACAACTAATAGAAATATAATGCTAGCCTCAGACGCCAGCCATATTTGTAACTGAAAATCTTCTCACAGTGCCATTAGAAAAAGTAATAAGAAACAGATGAAATTAATTTTAATAATACATGTAACCGATCCAATACATCAAAAATGTTATCATTTCAGCTTGTAATTAATATATAAATTATTAATGGATATTTTACACTCTTCTTCTCACACCAAGTCTTTGAAATATTCTTACAGCGCATCTCAATTCAGGCTAGCCACATTTCAAGGGTTCAGTAGCTGCATGTAGCCCGGGGCTGCCCTCTTGGACAGCACAGCTCCAGGGCAGCCCTTCAGCCCCAGTCTAATTTTCTTCTCCGCAACTGCACCCCTGGCTCCCAGGCTTACACACCACCAGAACTTGTAAAATATTAATCGTAAACAGCTGGTGCTTATTTTGAATTACCGTGCGTGGAAGATACGAGGGGTAGCAAGCAGCTGGGAGGTACATTTCGTTCACGGAAGATGTTTTAAATTTTAACTCCTGTCCAAGAAATGCAAATCAGTAATAAAAACTAGATTATAAATTTCAGAGTGGGACCTAACATTTAAAATATTTGTGTTCTGAAGATAAAGGTGACTAATACACGTGTGACGTAACGCTTCCAGTATTGCTGAGTTTCGTTCTTTTGAGTTATTTTCAATTATGGTAACATTCCATTAAAACTCACCCCTGGGGCTTCCCTGGTGGCGCAGTGGTTGAGAATCCGCCTGCCAATGCAGGGGACACGGGTTCGAGCCCTGGTCTGGGAAGATCCCACATGCCGCGGAGCAACTAGGCCCGTGAACCACAACTACTGAGCCTGCGCATCTGGAGCCTGTGCTCCGCAACAAGAGAGGCCCGCGCACCGCGATGAAGAGTGGCCCCCGCTCGCCGCAACTGGAGAAAGCTCTCGCACAGAAACGAAGACCCAACACAGCCAAAAATAAATAAATAATTAAATAGTTAAAAAAGAAAAAAAAACTCATTAAAAAAAATGTTATTAAAAAAAAAAACAAAAACTCACCCCTGACTCCCAGGCTCCTCCACCCCGTCCCGTCCCAAGGAGCAGCACATGGCCTCTCACACCAACACAGTAGAGGAGCTGGAACACCATTCCCCCCCACCCCGCCCCTTATTTAAATCCTTTCTAGTGCTACTGGTCAGTCTTTCCTAAAATGTGCTCGGCAGAACAACACTTTTATGGGATGTGGTTAATAGATTCTAGAAGACAAAAAAGAGTTTCTGTGTCCATGTAAGTTTGGGCAACACTGGGCTAATCATATTAATTATGCTGGGGTTTGGCTGCCTGTGACCAAGCTGAAGTGACTCCATATTCTCCCCAGCATCCCGGGCTGTTTCCCTCCCCTCTCGTCTTCAGCTTGTACCCTTAGTCTTCATGCTCACTGCCTCGTATCTGCAAGATGGTTTCCCCACGTATGTGTGTTCTAGACTCGAATAAGAAAAGAGGGAGGGAGGGACGGAAGGAGGGAGGAAGGGAAGAAAGATGCTTCCAGCTGAAAGCTAAAACGTTCCCCCAAATCTCCAGGAGGGTCCTACTCAGGCTCATCGGCTAGAACGAGATCCCACGGCTCGCTGCAGCTTCAAGGGAAGCTGGGAAGGTGCATAGTTTAACAAAGCACACTACGGTGGTGAACTCAGTCACCCTCGTCTACCTGAGAATGACGGCGGAAACGGAATCTGGGCTGCTCCGGATCTGCCACACGGAGTCAAAGCTTTCTTAGAGCCATTTACTAAAAATTTTGCTTTCTGCGTGTCAAATGGGGGACCATTAATCTCTCCCCCCCCGCCCCCCCGCATAAAATTCTCATTTTTTCATGGAGGAACTTGCAGAACTGCTGTCCGGTTAAGTATGCTTTGGGCGAAGCTGCAGCCACGCGTCCTAAAAGGGAGACGCACAGAGGGTCTGAGGAAGACCCCGTCTCTCCTGCCCCGGGCGTCCTGTGTCAGCTTCTACGTTCCTACAGCCTCTCTCGGAGCCTCAGCTGGTCTCACGACCTCTCTTCGGGCCATGAGGCATACGTGGAACTCGCTCCTCCAATGCAAGTTTCTGCTTTCCCCACGGAAGGGGCGGACATGCACACAGCGACCCCGTCCCGCTCCCTCTGCCTCGGACACAGCCTGCAGTGACAGCGGCCAGGTGGTGAAAATGAGAGCAAGTCCCCCAGAGTTACAGAAACACCCGCCAGTCACTCGACGCCAGCCGCTGCCTGCCTCCAGATTCTTGTTACGCGAGCAAACAATAAGGCTCTCTTACCGTACGATGAAAGCCGCCTCGTCGTGGCAGCGTGTCACTCACCTGTCCGCCCGTGACGCCTCACTCCCGCAGCCTCAGGCCCCCGGCGTCCTTCGCCGCCGCCGGCTCCGCGCACCCGACCTCAGCTTCCGGTTGTCGTTCCGGCTCAAGATGGCGGCGGCGGCCAGACAGGAAATCCTTGCTCCCAGCAAACCCTGAAGCCCGCGGAGCGACTCCTACTACGGAAGACGCACCGCGGCGGGGAGGGCAGGTGGGAAGCGCTGGGACACACCCTCTCCCCTCAGAGGACCCCTCGGCCCGGCCCGGCCGCCCACCCAGCCGGGAGGGAACTTGAAATCCGGAGCTGCCCAACCCCCACCCCAGGAGGGAAGGGTTGGAACGCCACCTATGAAGGTGTCACCTGAGAGAGGAGCCCCCAAACAGGTAGCGCTGAAAACCGAGGGGTCGCGCCTCCATGAGGCCCACAGCCTCGGCTCTTGCAGGGCTCGCCTCTCAGACTCGCACGGCGGGGCCCAGCGCAGAAGAGGCCTCAGGAGGCGTGAGGGCTGCCGGGACGCGGTGGGAGTGGGGCTCGTTTGCCTGCCAGGCAGCGTGGTCCTGAGGGGCCGGCACCTGCTTTGACATGCGTCTGGGAGCCAGCTGGGGTTTTCTCCGGCGATGGAGGCTGGCAGGTGCCATCTTCCTTCTTTTTTTTTTTTTTAAACTCTGGATCCAGAGCTTTCCACAACAGATGAGAAGCTTAGATGCACCCGGGACTGCGCTCTGGAATGGGTGCCGGCGTTCCTTGCTGACAGCCAGTGTTTCACGGAAGGGTCATGGGCCCTTGTGGAGGGTTCAGCACTCAAAGTCAGCTTCCGACCTGGGTCTCGGTTCCTGGTTAGCTCTGTCGCTCACTTGACAGCCTGGAGACCTACCCTGATCCGCAGCCGACTCCTTTCTCAGGGGGTGGGGTGGACTCGCTTTCCCCAGCTGCTGCCTGCACTCTTGCCCCAAGCTGAGTAGACCATTTGGAAGGACAGTACTGCCTTCTGTTTGACTCCAGTCAATTCTCTACTGCCTCAGCCATTCACAGGATTGGATCGCCTCTGATGTTTGGTATTTTCATTATCTCAGGAGCACCTTGTAATTGCCATGCATCTTTGGATGCTGAAATGTGCACTGGTGGCCGTCCTGGTACAAGGTGAACCAGTCTCCAGCCCTAGGTAGGCTTGGTCCTGACCTTTCTTTTCCCACCAAGGTTCCAGCAGGTCTGTGGGTTTTGAAAATATTCTCATTGTTTTCTGGGAGACAGTATAGCTTAGCCAGCATCCAAGATGGCACCCAGTGAGTCTTCCCTCCTGATAGTCACATCCTTGTGCAGTTCCCTCCACATCAGTGAGGGCTGACCACTACTATATGATAACGGATAGAATATTATGGACCTCTTTGGTTGTGACTTTGGCAAGATGGGTCATAAAAGGCATTGCCACTTGTTGCCTTGCTCTCTCTTGGATCACCTGCTCTGGGGGAAGCCAGTTGTCGTATGATGAAGACAGTCAAGCACCCCCATGGAGAGGTCTTTGGGATGAAGAACTGAGGCTTCCTGACCACTAGCCAGCACCAAATTGCCAGCTCTGTCTACACCCCGTCTTGGAACTGGATCCTCCTCCAGTCCCAGTCAAGCCTTCAGATGACTGCGGCCCTGGCTGACACCTTGACTGCAACCTCACGGGAGACCCTGAGCCAGCACCACCCAGGTAGGCTGCTCCCAAATTCCTGACCCATTGAAACTAGGAGGTAATGGTCCTTATTGTTTTAGACTGCCAAGTTTCGGTGCAATTTGTTACACAGAAACAGGTAGCATATATAATAGTTCAGCGGCCAGCCATGGCCACCAGAAGTTCTTGCAAAGTCCCCTGCTTTTTTGCTAGACTATTATAGAGTTTGTGGCACAAAAGTGCCCATATAGGATTTTCCATTTGGGACATGAGTAAGTACTTTTAAAGTACTTAATCAATACTTTAAAAGTACCTTAGCACTTAGTACTTCAGTACTTTTCAGTATTTATTAATTTGGAAAAATCAGAAGTGGTGTGAGAATGCAAAGAAAAAAAGGTAAAGTGATATTTAAAAATGTAATTGAGATAAGAAATGTAATTGAATTAAAAAAAATCGAGAATGTCAGCTCCGGGAGCCAAACATTTCCCCACTGAGTTTATCTGAGACCCTGGATGGCTGCAATAGGCTGCTGGAATTGAGTATTACGTCTCCTTCATCCTACTCTTTACTTTTTGAAGGTGAGTTTTTTTTCTTTACTCTTGCAAAGATACAATATGAGAGCCCTGCCCAGGAGCCAAAATGGAAACATACATGCATTAAATGAGAAACTGTATGTTTCGTCTGTAAACAATGAAGGATTTGCGGGTAATATATGTGGAAGAGGCATGTTGAGTGAGTCAGCATCCAGCCTGGCTTCCTGGATCCTGGACAAGTCATTAATTTTCTGCATCTGTGTGCTCCTTTGTAAGCGGGGAGATGGAAGAAGGTTCTTGTGAGGGTTCGATGAGATAGTTCACTGGAGCCGCTTCCATTCTGTTCTGTTTTTGTTGTGATTATGATATACAATTAAATTGCATTAAGTAACTGCATTATTAAACGCGAACATGGTTATAAGGGACGGGTCAAATAGCGCACGTTACAATGCAAATAGAACCTGAGCCCGATGAACCACAGCTGATATTTAACCTAATCCAATCTCAATGAGGTGGCCGGCACATTCATTTAGTATGATTAAAACAAAAATGGGGTCATTTAATACAGAAGTATTACTCTAAATTTTTACCTTGTACAATTAGCACAAAATATCTTTTCATCGTGATTATCCATTGTTGTTAAAAACATAGTGAATTGTTCCTGCGGCAGGCAAAGCTAAAGTGAAATATAATCTTCCCTCTGAGCCCTGAGATGAAAAAGTAAAGACACAGTGTGTCACTCAGAAGGAACTTACACACACAATTTTGAAAATGCAGTGTCTTCATACATCGGCTTTCTTTTTCTTTCTGTTGATGACAGCGTAACAACTTCATATTAGCCCTTAATGAACATCTCTGACGTTCAGCTTATTAACTTTTGAAGATGTAGGACAAAGAGTTAAAATTGACTGGAAACTCTTGATAGAATGATGGGTGTTAGACATCAGGACTTGATGGCTGTAACCCTCATGGCTGTCCCATTGGGTGACATTCATACCAGTAAACAGAAGGAAAATTTCCATTTTCAACTTTGGACTCTGAACATTAGGTTTCATTTACAAGCTGATTTGTCCTGATTACTTAGAATTATCCGATAGAGATCAGGAGCAGAAGCCCTTCTGAAGCCCCTGCTTAGCTGTCCCCCCCCCACCCCCACCCGGGGGACCCTGCCTCCCTGCTAATCGCCTTCTGTTTGTACTCTGCAGATCCAGGCCACATTTTAATAGGGATATTAAAGATGTTTGCCAAGCACCCAGTCAGCCGGAAGACCGCTGGCAGGTTCACGGTGTCATTTTATTGAAAACAGAGTGGCATGTTTTTTTGGAATACATTTACATAAGAAGGGAAGGCTTAAAGGGAGAGAGAAAGGCAATTTGCTTGTGAGGGCTTTGATCCCGTCAGGCATCCTGAAAACCTTTAATGATGAGTTGTTCTTTGCTCACACCCAGTGGGGCTGAGTCTGGTCTGCAGACAGGGAATAGGGTATATAGCTCTTCTCGCCCTTCCCGCTGTCACCCACACCTGGGCCCTACCTGGGCACCTGCCTACCTACCAGGAAGACCTAGTTCCTGGTGCAAAGAGCAGGCAGGTAGAGGGGGAGAGGAGGTCCCTGTGTACTGCTCTCTAAGCTGATCTAATTTTTTAAAATCTAAATTTATTTATTTATTTCATTTTTTATTTTTGGCTGCATTGGGTCTTCGTTGCTGCGCGCGGGCTTTCTCTAGTTGTGGCGAGCTGGGGTTCCCCTTCGTTGCGGTGCGCGGGCTTCTCGTTGCAGTGGCTTCTCTTGTCGCGGAGGACGGGCTCTAGGCGCGCGGGCTTCAGTAGTTGTGGCTCGCGGGCTCTAGAGCTCAGGCTCAGTAGTTGTGGCGCCCGGGCTTAGTTGCTCCGCGGCATGTGGGATCTTCCCGGACCAGGGCTTGAACCTGTGTCCCGTGCATTGGCAAGCGGATTCTTAACCACTGCGCCACCAGGCAAGTCCCGTAAGCTGATCTAATTTTGTTTTACTGTTTTTCTGTGTTGTGCTTGCTTCACGATTTTCTCGCTTTGGCTCAAGGGACCTTTTTTCCAGGAGCAAACCTCGGAATACAGGAGGTTTAGGTTTATTATGCTAAATTATAGTCAGCATGTTAGTGGAAGGTTAATACGGGAGATGCAGTGGCCACTGCTTCCCTCAGACTCGGGCACCAGGTATGGAATGCTTCCTGTGCCTTATAGGAACATGAGACCAGGTCTTGGTCACTGGGATGAGAGAACACATAACAGCCATCACGAATTGTGGCAGAGAGTACTGGTGGCCCAGGTTCAAAGTCTCAGTCTTGAGAATGTTGTTGCCTCAGCTCACAGTTGAAAAATAACGACCTCTGCCTTGAAAGAGGCCCTTAACGTCTGCCGCTCGTGTAATTTGTTAGTTGTTGAAAAGATAGTTTACTACTTTAACCTGTGTGGGTGTATATGCACATCATGAGTGTGTATGGGTATATATGTGTTTCTGTATGGTTGTATGTACTTAAAAGATAAACTAAGGCATGTTAACAATTTTAAGAGTTTGAGCAAAAATTGATTTGAATCAGGCAGTGCCTAACCGGAAGTGGTTAGGAATGCTCCACCGACAGGAGCTGGGGTAGACTTGGATAGAGAAAAAGCGGAAGCAAAGTAAGGAAATGATTGGTTGGCTATAACTTCACGCCTAGTTGGCTGTTTGGGATTGATTCTGGTTTCCTGACTAGGCTTCCACCGCATAAGAGCCCCCTCAGTCTAATGGCCTCCTTGTTTCATTAGTTTAACAGTGCACGTGTGTACAGGGGCACGTGTGTGCATGCATGAGTGTTCACAGGTGTGTGTGCCTTCATGTGTTTGCACGTGTATGCATGCGTGCAGATGTGTATGTGCACACATGTTTGTGCAAGTGCATTTATGTTTGCATGTTTATATTTGCTCACTGTACACAACCTGTGGTAACCTCTCCTGTACTTCAGTCTTTTTTTCCCACCACTGCTGCTTGCTTTAATGTTTGTATGTAATCAGAAATGATTTTGAGGCCCCCGAATACTAGACTGCAGCTTCAAGGAATTAATGCGTCAGGAGGAGCAGACTGATTATGGCAGAGCGAGGTTATTTGAACATAACTCCCAGCAATCAGGGACCGCAGGAAGGAACAGGAGCAGCGGCCCTGGGAGCAGGTTCCTGCCTCCCTGCTCTAGATGGGAGGGTGCCCGTTGCCTAGAGCAGGGTGAAGGGCTCAGGTAACAAAAGATGTTCTGGGGCTCCTGTGAAGGGCAGTAGCTTCCAGGGCTGAGGCGGCTGCTGAGCCTGGCGTGGCTCCGTGCCGTGCTTGGCTCCCAGGCTGCTATGTAGACTGTGGGAGTAGCATCATGTTGGTACATCAGACAAAAACACCACTGCGCTAGACCACCACAACCTGCCTATTCAGTTAAATGAAGACCAGCTGATGCCTGGAGACATTTCTTTTCCATTGTTTCTCTTCCTTTCTTTTCATCTCCTTTTTCCTTTCACTCTCCTCTCTCTTCTCCCCTTTCCACCTGTCACTCTCCCTCCCTCCTTTAAAAAAAAAATCAAATGGTTATAAAATCACTTTTCTGCCTAGGCAACCCTCATAATCAGATGGAAAGTCTGGCACAGTATTTATCCCGATACATAACCGTGTTTTTCCTGTAGACGTAACATTTACTCCTTAAGCTTTTCTTACATTTATTCCCATATTTTTTCCCAATGTCCTACTAAGTTGTCTTCTTAAATGTAAAAGCAAAATATATCCTCTACTTCCGCTTAATATCATTTGGGCCGAGGAGGCTCTAAACTATGTATCTGGTTGGGATAGAGCCATGGAAACACAAGCAGAGGCAGCACTGGGGAGCTTTAAAGAATGACGTCTCATGATGTTGATTTATTCGAGCCGGCCACGCCACATGAGTCATATTACAGGCAGTCACGGTGAGGATAAAAGCCACCATGCTTCTTGGGTGCTTTGCATGCCAGGCAGTCTAAGTGCTCTGCTTGCCTTGTCACACATCACCCTTAGCCCTCAGTGATGTCCTTACTCAGGTTCTCTCCGTTCACTGAAGGAAGGTATGAGCTTTCCTCCAGAGGGCACAGTACCAGGAAGCTGTGATTCTAACCCGGGCCATCAGCCTCCCATCCAAATCTAACATATGCAGCAACCAACAGGTGTTAAAGGACATGTGCAGCAACAAAACGTGAGTGAGCGCCCATCCAGAGGCAGCAGTGAAGGATGAGCTTGCAGTCTGGATCTCAGATCTTCCCCACGGCTTATTTAATTAAACTCTAGGTGGTTTTGCGAGGGTGGGTGAGGGGAGGCTGGTTAGTAATATGCACTCTTGGGGCCCGCACGGGACCTGCTGAAACAGGTGGGGCCACCCTTGGTGTCTGAACGAGCCTTCCTTTGGGGCTTGCTGATTGTCATTGGTGCTCAAGTTTGGGACCCATAGCTCCAGGGTGAGCTCTACAGCCGTTGCAGATTCTGAGGCCACTTTCTCTCCTCCCACAATATGAACCCAAGCTGTGACCAAGGGGGTTGAGCAGGAGGGAGAACGCAAGTATGAATGGGAAAGGAGAGGGCATGTGACAAGGGTATTTAGGTTGCCACCCATGTGGTCATCAATGCTTCAGCTCTCTGCCATCAGGGTAAAGGCTTGCAGTTGGGTTATAATTATTCCTGAGCGGCACCTTTCTTCTGAGAGAGTCACAGCTTAGAAGAGTCTACAGTGAAGAAGCTGGTTTTTAAATTCTACTACAAACTCCAGATTCTTCCTACCCTCACCAGTATGCATCACCTCCCCTGACTTGGCGAGCTCCTCACCCCTGGGAGGCTGATGTAATGAGAATTAGATGCTAAACCAGGAGGCCAAGAGGCAGGGCTCCTGGGTTCTCTCTCACTCCAGGGCCTCTCGCTTGCTTTAATTTCAGCAGTGCCTCAGGCAGGTTAGCCCAGGGCCCTGTGAGGTAACTGCACAATGACCCAAAGCTGCTGGGTCATTCTTTTATTAGGCTGTTCCACAGTCTAGTGGATTTCATGATTAGGAAGTAATTTCATTCCCTAAAGCATACTGAAGACCCAGGCTACGCTGGGAGAACATTGGTTCAGTTGCCGCTGTCTCCCAGCTGAGACTTAAGAAAACAAAAGAAACAATTTCGTATGATAATATTAGCAAATATGTCTTCTATAAGCCCTGTCTTCATGCCTTTTGAATTGCATTGTCTCCTCCCCATATTGTTGACTTACTTGTATAAAGGATTTTGCTGTGCCAAGTGGGGAAAATTATTTCACGCTTGCTTTGATCAGAAATCTGTTGAGGTGGCTAAACCATTCAGTATATTCTAGTGTGGTTAGCTTTGCTAAGGGAAGGGAAAGGCGATCAAATCATTAGCATAAATTAAGAGGCCTAAGTGCTGTCTTGAATATTTTTAGATGGATTTAAAAAGTAGTGTAAATTTATGAAGGTCAAAGATGCTGGGAATCTAAGGCATGCACATTGTTCATTATTTTAGCAATATTCTAATACCATGTTTCTCATGTGTCATCTGACATCTAGATTATGTAAAGCCAAAATGAGGTCACCGTGACAACCATCTGTGCCATTAATTCATTGTTATGAGTTAATTTGGATTAGGATCTCGGCTAAATTATGAAATGTTTGGCCTTTGTTTTAGCTGAAGACCATTTGGTGGTGATTTGCATTACTTCCAGTTTCTGGATTCCGGCAGCTAATGCTGCCTTTTTCTCCCCTCCCATGAAAAGGAGTAATCCCTTCATAATAGAATTTGTAACTTTACGTAAGAGGAATTGGCTTACAACTTTGTGGAGGGCGGGTGGTGGTGCTGGTGGTGTGTCTACTACTTAATGATAATAAAATATTTGTTTTTAAAATACCTCGAAGCTTCCAGGATTTTATTTACTGATTATATCAAGTAATTGCCCACGGATATATGGCATTATGGAAACTTGCAAAAGTGAAAGATTAGTTGGTAGGCCACAAGTAAATTATGGCTGGAAGAGCAAAAATGACCTAAAATTAATGAAAAATATGTGGCCTCATCCAGTAGTAGTCACTTACAAATGACAACAAAAGTTGCCCAAAACGTAGTTATGTAATTAGTTTGATGTGGGAAGCTGAGTTGCCAAGGAGTCCTGGGACACTGTAGCTGGCCTGCAGGGGGCTACAGCGGGCCCGTGGGAGTAAGCCCTGGAATCTGGCCAACCTGGAAGGGTCTACTGGGCAGGCTGTAGGTGACAACCAGTAAGAAAAAAAGTCTCAGGATAAGTTACGAACCTTTATGCAGGTGTAAAAAAGGTCTTAAGTGTTTTTATTAGTTGCATTATTGCTCTATCTAATTATGTTAAGTATAGATAAGAGTAAATGAGAAACAAAGTTGAGTTTAGGAATTAAAGTCTGGATTTGGTGCAAATTGAAAAGTACACGTTTTGTTTCAGGCAGAGAAAAAGGATCCATAGATCAGAAAATGTAGGATGAAACCAGTGGATCTATATATGGTGGAGGGTAGATAGGAAATAGATTCATGGCTTTTTATCCTAGGGTGGAGAAAGTACCGGAAAGATGGACTAGTGGGAATCATTTTCGGCTTTGAATTCAGAGAGACTTAGTAAATCCTGGCTTTGACTTTGTTATGGCAGCCCTAGGAAGCTGGTGTATAAACAGTGAAGTGATAAATCACCAGCAAAGGAAGTGGTTTTGCATCCCAGCTGCCACAGCTGGGAGCCGTGATGTTTACACATGAGACGTAGAAAATAGTCATGGAGGAAAGCACTTGGAAGAAACGGTGGAAACCTTCCAGATCATACAGAGGCCTGAGGATTCCTTTTTCTGCTTAACACTTTTGAGGTTGAACGAAATCTTCCCAGTTCATGCATAGAAAAACAGGGGCCTTCCCATCATCTCAGGTCACTGTAGCTGCTGTATTTACTGAGATTCCGGTGTTGTGTGAACTGACGAACAGGAACTGCAAAAGCAAGGGAAGTAGATGAAGAATTGCCAACGTGTTACTTGGTTTAGCCAGAAACACGGAAAAGCTTGAACACTGAACATACTGCACCCTGAGAAGGGAAATGTGGCCTATTTGACAACAGAGAGGAACCAGTTTGGCTTAGACCAAGGGTTGGTAAACGTTTATTATAAAGGGCTGGATAGTAAATATTTTCAGCTTTGTGAGCCTCACAGCCCGTTGTCGGGTTTCAACTCTGCTGCTGTGGTGTGGAAAGCAGCCACAGACAACATCTAAACAGATGAACACGGCTGTGTTGCTGTAAAGCTTGCCGCATGGACACTGGAATTTGACTTTCACGGAGTTTTCATGGGTCATGATGTAGTAGGATTCTTTGATTTTGTTCAACCATTTGAAAATGTAAAAGCAATTCTTACCTTGAGGACTATGCAAAAAGAGGTGGTGGGCTGGATGTGCCCTTGGGCTGTGGTTTGCCATCCCCTGGCTTACTGACCCTTGGTTTAGAATAATGACAATGCTGGAAGAACTGAGACGTTGAAAGGTAAAGTGGGTCCGAGTCAGAGACCAAGACAGAAATGCTTGCCTAGGCTACTATGAAGTACAGTTTTCTCTTATATCTTTGTTATCCGTAAGATTGGCGGCTCACGTTACATCTATAGTTGAATGAATGAATTCTAACCCATAGTATGTTCCCTGGTGTGGGTTTAGCTGTTTTTAGTTTATCCTCCCCACCAACCGCATTATTGTTGTTGTTTATAGTTAAGCCCAGGGTTAAGAGAACAGTGGTAGTTCTGAAGACATTCCTTAATTGGGTAAAACCATATCTTAAAAACTTTTTCTTCCATGACTATTCTCTAGTCATCTCTGTGGTCCCTACCTGGTGCCCTGGGGCAGAGGCTCACTGCGCTTGTTTCCTTCTCCTCCTGTGGGCTTTGGCACAGCTAGACCCCATTTCCTAGTTTCCCTGGTACATAGGGCAGCCCTATGCCTGAGTTCTGTCTGGTGGAATGAAGCTGAAATGACACATACCACCACCTCCAGTCCTCTAGCCCCAAACAGCCTCGTGTGCTGTGTTCCACACTCTCTCCTCCCCTTGTTGTGCCTGGAAGGCAAGTTCTTTTTTATCCTAGAATTTGGCATATCCATAAGTTGGAAGGAGGAGAGGCGTACAGGAGCACTGCCAGAGCAGGAACTTGTGTGTCGGAGCAAAAGCAATAATGTTTATTCCGTTAAACTGGGAGAGCTGTTTGTTACAGCCATTATCCTACTCTGACTAACATGCACTTGGTGTGTGAAGACAGAGTACACCTAACAAAACGGTGCCCGCGGAGTAACGATTCCTATTTCAGTGACCATTCACTCACGTTTGGCCCTATGTACAGAATCACTCATCTCACTCCAGACCTCTGGCTCGTCCCTCATGGTCACTTTCTAGGCCCATCCTGAGCGGGCACACCTCGTGGTCTGTGCCCCAGTCCTCATCTGCTAATTGATTGTCTCTCTCCTATGCTGGGTTCTATCTTCGAGAGCCATTCGTGGTGCTCAGGTGAATTCTCTGTTCAGTTTTCCTTGCATCTTTTTAAACCTTCAAGTTAATGGATGACTAATAGCACAGAAGATACATTCAAAGGGCACTGAAGTAGATGGTTGGTGCATGTTTTTGTGAGCCAAAGGGAAGCCGGGGGTAGGTGAGGAATGTGAACCAGTTCAGGAATGAGGTCATAATGTCCACTGATGACAACCCCATGTTAACCTGGGGCATCCAGAGGGGTGGGCAGGCTGCCACGGTCTAGTGTTACTTTGGGATGTTTATAAATATTATGGTTTGGTAGTGTTAGAGGCTGTTGTATATGCTGGTGAAAATATGTTGATGATCATGCATATTAATGTATATTATGTAACAGATGTCACACAGAATTATGGGATATAATGATATATAAAATATATATAAAATATATAGTTGTATTCTATAATCATATATAATAGAAAAACATATATAATTATTTACATATGATTTTTTGATATATACAAATATATTTTTTATATATAATTTTCATATATTATATAATCATTACATAATATAATATTATATAAAATAATATATTATAAAATATTACATACACATACACATGGTTGTTGGCATCTATTCCGCTGAAGTGGAAGCTGCGTTTTGGTTTGTTTCGTTTTTTCTCAAGATGTAGCACTTTGCTTTTCCAGATGCCAATTGATTTACCACCTGAAATAAGGGATACAAGATTATAGGTTATCTTCTCGAGTGTCAAATGGTGTGATTGCAGAGGTTTAGTGTTTTGTCTCACGATACGTGCCTGATATGCAGCACAACGCATCCTAGAATCTCCATAGCGTCACTGCCACCGAGAGCGGCCTCAAGGGTTTTTCAGTGGAGTAATCACTCGCCTTCTCCCACGTTTACAGGTTTGCACGTGCACTCGTAATAATGACAGATCCATTTGTCAATACGTAGAGAGCCTGCTGTGAGAAAGGGCTCCTGGGGCAGTTTCCTCGAGTGGAAACCCTTGTAGGGCAGTGGGCATACCTCATCCTAGTGTGGTTTAGTGTTGTGAGTATTCCCCTCCTGTCTCCCCTTTCCCACTGCCTTTTCCATCTCAGTAATGGACACTCCATCCTTCTGCTAGCTCAGGCCAGAAACCTTTGAGTTGTTCTTGTGTGTATCTTTCTCTCCAGTCCACACCAATTCAACAGGAAGTCCTTTTGGCTCCAGCTTCAATGTGGGTCCAGATCTGACCATTTCTCCTAACCTCTCCTGCTCCAGGCCACCACCATCTTTCTTCTGCAGCCCTCCGAGCATTACTTTTATACATAGCAACTTTAGTTAGAGGTGATTTTTTTGTGGGCAATAAAAGAGAGATAAAGGATCTGCAGATGAATAAGAATTGTGAGAAACAGAGGACCTGAAGTAGAACCAATTGGTCTATTTATCAGTGATGGAAGACAGGAAAAGGAGAGAAGTACTTCTGAGGGAGGAGGTCAAGTCTTGGTTGGTTGATAAAACTTAGGTGAGAGAGTTGTGCATGGGTTTCTAGGTTGTATAGCACTGCTTGACGGTCTTGCCCCTTGTAGGGGTCTGGTGGGTGAGCAGGGTGGGGAGGCAGCATAGAACATTCTTAGGTGACTTGGAGGGAGGGGAAGAAGCAGGTTTGTGCAGATGCCTTTTGAAGGCCTTGTAGAGGCACTTTGTTGAAGGCAAAATAACATAGCTTCAGGGTGAGGGCCAGTCAGCCTATTCTGGAGCGATAATGAGGATGCCTGGGGATCTGCTAAAACGCAGATTCTGATCCTGTAGTTCTAGGTAGGGCTGAGGTCCTGCATTTCATTTCTTTTCTTTCTTTCTCTCTTTCTTTCTCTCTTTCTTTCTTTCTTTCTTTATTTCAGTTGAAGTATAGTTGATTTACAATCGTGTGCTAGTTTCAGGTATGCAACACAGTGATTCAGTATTTTCGCAGATTATAATCCATTATAGGTTATCACAAGATATTGGGTATAATTCCCTGTGCTATACTGTAAGTCCTTGTTGCTTATCTATTTTCTGTGTTTTATGTATGTAGTTTGTACCTGTTAATCCCTTACCCCTACCTGCATTTCTAAGACGCTCTTAGATGGTGCCCACGCTGCTGTTCTCTACAGATAGCCTGGGGCTGTACTCTCATATGGTAAAACTTCAAATCCCTCTGCATTAACCTACCTACAATTGCCCAGCTATGCTTCTTAATCTCTGTTTTCTTCATTTGATTTGGGGTAGGTAACCTACAGCTATTTTTGTCTTTTAGTTATGGGATCCATACAGTAAGGTCCCCCCTCCCCCCTCCACCTCCCTGCCCTTAGGACCACTTATTCTTAAAGTTCACTAAGGGACATTAAAAACAAGTGACACAAATGTAAGATTTTATAGGTTTCTTGAACAGTCTCGTAAAAAAGAAAACATAAACTCTTTTGGAACAAAGACCTTACAGATCAGGTAGCAAAAATGTTTTTCAGACCTTTTAAATCATTTAAAAAAATTGAGGTGAAATTTGCATTAAATAAAGCTGATTATTTGAGAGTGAACAATTCATTGGCATTTAGTATATTCGCAGCATTGTGCAACCACCACCTCTGTGTAGTTCCAAAACATTTTCATCACCCCCAAATTAAACCCTGTACCCATTAGGCAGTCACTCCCCTTTCCCCTTCCCTCAGCTTCTGGCAACCACCAATCCGCTTTCTGTCTCTATGGATTTGCCCCTCCTGGATATTTCATCTAAATGGAAGCATACGATATTTGTCTTTTTATGTCTGGCTTCTTTCACTTAGCATAATGTTTTCATGGTTCATCTACGTTGTAGCCTGTGTCAGTACTTTATTCATTTTTATGGCTGGATAATATTCTATCGTAGGTACACTCCACAATTTGTATATCCATTCATCCTTTAATGGACATTTGGGTTGTTTCTACCTTTTGACCCTTGTGACCAATGCCGCTGTAAACATGTGTGTAAATTGTGCATTTTTCTATGTGTAGTTTAGGGAGTGATTCTTTCTGAAAGACACAAGTTGATTTTGACGTAAGCAGAGGAGATTCATCAAAGGTTTGACACTCTACGATTCAAATTCAAAAATGAAGAAAATGACTTTCTAAAGCAGACCTCAAGGTATTCTAAATTGTTATAAGCGATGAACACTCTCCTTTGAAAAAAACTCTTCAATTGTTTATTCAGGAATCCTGGGGTTTTAGGCACAAAAGGGATGTGAGTACAGCCGTGTGTAGTGTCACAGGAGATCAAGAGAGATTTCTTCTCAGAATTCTTTCAAAGATCCACAGGACTTCAGAGACGCCCGCCTCTATGCCCCACAGTGGAGCTGTCTGCCTGCCTGCCTGCCTGCGAAGGGTACAGTTTGAAAAGTCTCTTACCTTCTAGCTGTTAGAACTCAGAACCACGTGGAAGGTCAGTCACAGTGAAATGGAACATAAACATGCACCTGTCATCCCAGGGACCCAGAGAGGCTGCTGCGCTTTTCTGGGAGTTAGGTGGAAAGAGGGGTGTGTGTGTGTGTGTGTGTGTGTGTGTGTGTGTGTGAGTGTGTATGTGTCTGTCTGTCTTGCAGTCATTACTGTTTTGTGTTTTTTTTTTTTTTTCCAAGCAGCACGGCTCATCTGCTCTGAGATATCATCAAGCCTCATAAGCTGAACTCTGAAAGGGTGACCGTGCTGGGTGCTGATCACTCCAGACTGAGGCCCGTGATTAAGATTTATCCTTGAGCAGCTGCAGAGCCTCTGCTCCCGTCTGCCCTGGAATTGGCCCCATATGGCAGGCCTTGTCGGGTGGGGCTGGAGGGAGAGCGTGTGCTCCTGAGCTGTGGTTGTGGACGGTGTCGGGGCAGATACTGAGCTCCTGTCCGGGATGTGATGAGACTGGTCCTAAATAGCTTGTCCAGCACATGGCACAGAAAGGGATCTTAGGGGGCTTCCCTGGCAGTCCAGTGGTTAAGACCCTGTGCTTGCAGGGCAGGGGGCCCGGGTTCGACCTCCCGTCGGGGAGCTAAGATCTTATATGCCACGTGGCGCAGCCGAAAAATAAAAAAATAATTAAAAAAAAAAAAAAAAAAAAGAAAGGGATCTTGGGCGATGGAATGTGGAGTGCAGTTGAGTCAGACAGAACCAGGGAACTTGGGGCCAGGGGTACAGAAAGCTGAGCTTGGATGTGGAGCTCCTGCACCAGAGCTGGCTCTTGTACATTGCTCCTGCAGCTTCCTGGGAGGAAGGCCCTTTGATAGGAGCAAGGCTGCGGTGTGGGAAATGCTAGGTCTCCTCACAGCACAGAAGCCCTAAGGTGAGGATTGGTGAATAGGGACGGCAGACTGTGCACGTGGAGATATTTTGATGCCATGTTTAGCATTTCATGGATGCATTGCATGTCTCCACTCTAGAGAGACCTGGAGAAGCCATTTAAAGCCAGATGCACTTGGGGGGAAGCATTCTAGAGTTTATAACTTGGGTTTACCATGCTTCCTTACTGGAGAGCATTTAAGTCAGGGGTGATGGGTACCATAAAACATCAGAGGTCGTTTGAGTTCTCACTGATGCTGGCAAGGGTTAGGTTTGTATTTGGAAAGGGTAGATGATTGCCTCTCTTAATGGTAAGGTTGCCTGCCTAAACATAATTTCTTCTTGGTCACACTCGGCCCCTCCCTTCGGAGGACTTCATCTCTTGGACTCTTAACGTATGCATAGCTATCTTTTACGTTGCTTTGGGGTGTTCCCTATTCTTTCTTTTTTTTTTTTTGGCCACGCCTCATGGCATGCAGGATCCCTTGCCCCCCTGCAGTGGAAGTGCAGAGTCCTAACCACTGGACCGCCAGGGAATTCCCCACACTGTTCTTTTTAACTTTACCTTGTCACACCAACTAGACACTGTGGACTTATTGGTGTGGATCTGAAACTGTCACCATTAGCATTTTTCATTTATCTGATGGCTCAGACACTAAATATGGGGATGTCCCTTCTGGAAGGCCATGAGTCCATGCAACCAGGATTGATTAACCCGCACTGGTTCCTCGCTGTCTGTGAGGGGGCATTGGATCTAATGGAGCCTGAGGACAGAGACAACTCCAAATATTAACAAAACAAAACAAAGTGAAAACACTTTATAAACTGCAGGGGTGAGAGGTTCAACTATAGAAAGCCCGATTGGAATTTCTAACAGGACCCCTGGTTCTCTCAATTTATAGTTTAGGTGGGGAATGAGGCCAGTGTCCAAACTCTAATAATCCAAACAATAAAATTAATTCAAAATAAACAAGCAGAACAACAAAAGTGTATGTGTTTGTAATATACTTTGTGCATAATACATATATATATACGTATTCATGTATATGTATGTAATCTTCACGTTTGATTGTAGTAGATGATTACAACCAATTTTTCAGTACATTATACTAGAGTAGAATGTTTGTCATCCCCCATTCTTCCAAATAATTTACTGAAAATATTACACTTGCAATTAACTTTTCTTGACTATGTTTCAAAAAAAGTGTAAATTTTCTCAGCCCAGCTTATGTAGTAATTATTACATGTCAGAAATTAAAATGGGATTTCAAAGTAACTTTGTCCTTGGAAAGCTTTGCTTTGCTTTAGTGGCAAATTTCAGCCTGCACATTTCATGGTGTTTATGATGGTGGGTTTTTTGTTTTGTTTTGTTTTGTTTGTCTTCAGTCCTATTGACCTGGACTAGCTAGGTCTGCTAGGCAGTGGAGAAATGGCTCTGCTGTCTCAGATTTATGGTTTAATTTACCCAGCAGTTCTTTAAGCATATGAGGGGCAAATATTCTTTAACCTGTGTTGAAAACTTTGGGCTTCTACTTTTTACTTTCAGCTGAAGTTGGAAACACTTCAGAGGGAGAAAAGATACAAAGATGTATGACAAAGAAGACACGTGATAACAGTCTCTGTCTTTAAGGAACTTGCAATCAAGTCGAGGCATTTAAAACAGAAATACATGAAAAAGATAACTAAGAATTAAAAGCAGAAAATTAGGGGAGTAGCCCCTAAGCATTAGACAATAGTTTGGGGCAGGGCGGGTGAACTCTGGCTGGAAGGCTTAGGAAAGGAGCTGCAATTTGAGTAATTTATTTATTAATTGAAGTATAGTTGATTGACAATGTTGTGGTAATTTCTGCTGTACAGCAAAGTGAGTCAGTTATATACACACACACACACACACATACTTTTTAATATTCTTTCCCATTATGGTTTAACCCAGGACAATTGAATATAGGTTCCCTGTGCTCTACAGTGGGACCTTGTTGTCCATCCGTTCTGTGTGTAACTGTTTGCATCTACCAACACCAAACTCCCAGGAGCTGCAGTTTGAAACACTGCAGATTTTGCAAGATGGGGAAGAGTAGGTAGGACATTATAGGCAGAGGGAAACAGGAAAAGTGTGGGATCAGTGTCTTCCCCATCCAGCATTTCAAAGATTGGTGATATTTATAAATTCCAAGAACTTGCTATTAGTGTAAAAGAATTCTAGGTGTATCCTGTCACTTTTTTTTTTTAATAGTAATTATTTATTTATTTATTTTTATATTTATTTTTGGCTGTGTTGGGTCTTTGTTTCTGTGCGAGGGCTTTCTCTAGTTGCGGCAAGCGGGGGTCACTCTTCATCGTGGTGCAAGGGCCTCTTCACTATCGTGGCCTCTCGTTGCGGAGCACAGGCTCCAGACGCGCAGGCTCAGTAGTTGTGGCTCACGGGCCTAGTTGCTCCGCGGCATGTGGGATCGATCTTCCCAGACCAGGGCTCGAACCCGTGTCGCCTGCATTAGCAGGCAGATTCTCAACCACTGCGCCACCAGGGAAACCCCTATCCTGTCACTTTTGACCTTCTTCCTCCATCTGTACTTTCCCCCTAAATTGCAATGAGCTAATTTTGAGAAAAGTCAGACTTTATAAAGGCCAGACTCCATTTGGGCCATCTCTTTCCTTTTAAACACAGTTGTAAGGTATACCAAGTTTTCGTCACTAATTATTTCTCTGAAAAAGAGAAATAATTAGTGACGAAAACTTGGTATACCTTACAACTGTGTTTAAAAGGAAAGAGATGGCCAACTGTTAAATGAAAAACAGAGAAAAAAAAAGGTGAAGGGAAAATGATCTAAGGAACCGAAATGTGTGTTTATTTTGTTTCTTGTTGGTTTTTTTGGCCCCCTTGGGATGGCAGGTACTGCGTCTTGAGAAGGACCACATATGTTGGTTTTCTGCTGCAGCCAGGACTTCCTACAAAGTACGGTATGGCCGTCCTCCGGCAGTGCAGCTGCACGGCCATTTTGCTTGTAGTCTTCAGCGTCTCCAAGTTCACACGTCTGAGGATGGCACCCTGCGACGTGGTTGGGCTGCTTCCATGGCCCCCAGCCCTGCAATCCACCCAGCTCCTGGTGGGACCTGGGGCGGTGCTGGCGAGGACGCACTTTGCTCTCTTCTGCCCTGGCTAGCACACAGACCTTTCTGATCGCCTCCTGCTGGAACACAAACAGGGGATCCGTCTCTGCCTTGTTTCCCCAGTTACAGGTAATTAGCTCTGTGCTTTTGAATGCTAGTGCTTGAAATTGCGTGTTCTGCATCTGCCTTATTACGAAGCCGCTCGGCTGCCTCTAGACAAAACATCATCTAAATGAGATTTGCTCTCAAGTATCTGGTATGTGGGAGGAGGCAGCAAAGGAAACAGCGGATATTTCAGATCTATGGAAAAATATACAGCATGGCTGAATAATGGCATCCAGCACACTCACGAATTAAACACATCTTGATCTAATAGCCAGTGGTAAGGAGTACGCATTTCTATTTTGAACTCTCATTTCAGAGGTGGGGTGAGCCATATAAATTTTCATAGCAGTGATTTGTTTATTTTATGATTTCCCGTCCTGACCCTTTTCTCTTTCCAGCTCTCCAAGAGGCAGGCTATTTGGCTTATCACTGGCTTATTTAAACTTGTGCAATTCAAATATGATTTTTTTTCAAAACACAATTTGTCACGCATCTGGAGTCTCATTTTGATAAGGGCCTTCGGTGTAGAGAACTGTACTAAGATTCCAAATACTAAGGTCTGTAAAGGAGTGTCTGTCTACAGGCCGTAAAGATTTTATCTCACATCTTTCCAGAATCTGGCTTTATTAGTACATTGGCGCCAATATCTGATGTAGGTTTTAATCCCGGCAGAGGTGGAGGGCCGGGGGGTGTCCATCCTAGTGTGCCCCAGCTTTCCTTCCCTCATCTTCACTTCCCCTTCCATGAGGGGCTTCACCTTACTTTCCTCAGGCCACAGATGTCTCCCATCCACCCCTCCACCTGCCAGATTAAAAAAAAGTTGTGTACATTGATAAATGATGGAAAAGACCTTTATATACATGTACAAACGTGCACATGAATTTCATCTTATGAAAGCTCTTCCTTGACATCTTATCTTCCTCCAGCCACCACCTGTTTCTCTTCTCCTGTGTGAAAAGGATGGCTAAATGGTCTCCAGAATTCACTTCCCCTTCCGTAGTGTGGAGATGTTGCTGGGAGTGGGTGTCCAGGTCAAGTCTGTTTTGTAGCCCTCTTGCCTTGAGGAGGGGTGTGGTGACTCATTTGCTGGTGAGATATGCGTGTCCCTTTGGGAATAGGTGGGGGGAGAGTGGAGCCACAAAGCAGGCGGAGCCTGGGTGTCCGGAGCGTCCTTGGAGGAAACCTTTCTGACAGCTAGGAACGCTGGACTGCGTTGGACTGGTACAAGAGTAAGAGTAAACTTGTATCCTAAAAGCCATTGAGACATGTGGGCTTATTTGTTGTGGCAGCTCATGTTACTCTAACTCAGGGTTCAGCAGCCTACAGCCTGTGAGCCAGATTAGCCCGTTGCCTGTTCCTGTAAATAAAGTTTTGTTGGCGCTCAGCCACACTCATTCAGTCACATATTCCCGTGGCTGCTTTCCCACTACAACGGCGGACAGGAGTAGTTGTAACTGAGACCCTATGGCTGTTAAAGCTGTTTACTGCCTGACCCTTTGCAGAAAAAGTTTGCAACCAGTGCTCTAATATTTGAGCCTCAGATGTCTGCTGAGAATGCAACACCAGGTGCATGAGAAGTACCTCCTGGTACTGTTGAGGGCAGAGGACAACCCCCCATGGACCTGGCCCTTCATTTACTGACATGAGGTCCCCAAAGCCTCCGAACTTCCCCCACCCCCTACACACAGACAGACACACAGACACACACACACACACACACACACACACACACAGTCTTAGGGGTGAGAAAACCCAAGGGAAGAACACGCTAACACACCTTTGTTTATCTAAAGGGATTGTCTATCTAATCGATGGTTCTCCAACTTGAATGTGCATCAGAGCCATCTGGAGGGCTTGCTAAACACAGATTGCAGGGCCCCACCCCTGAGGTTTCTGATTTGGCCCGTCTGGGGTGGGGCCTGAGACTCTGCATTTCCCACATGCTCCCAGGTGGTACCAGGAACCACACCTTGGGGGCCACTAACCTATGTTGTTCTGTAAGACTATGCTTTGCACTGGAGTGGACATAAAGTAAATTTTTTTTTCTTGCTCATGATTGGGTCAGAGGGGAGAGTTTGTTTTAGGAGTAAGGTATAATACTTTATGGAGAACTACAGAGCACCTTTTCTGCTCGTCCAAGTAGGGGTGTGAGTTTTGTGACTCTGCTACTCTAAAAGTTTTTAATTAAAAATTTTTTTTCAGTACTTGTGATTTTTCTAAAGCAATGATTACTTGAGAATAACCAAAACCATACAGTAGGATGATCATCCACAGTTTGCTTAAAGCTAACCTAACCACAGACCAGTAAGCACGTGAACAAACACAAACAGCCAGCAGGGTAGCAGCAGGCCGCCCGGCCTGTGTGGGATGCGACCTTGGGTGTTGAGGCACCTGGAAGGTACCACACATGTGTCTATGGGACTGTCTCAGCCCCAGTGTCTCCAGGACCTTCTCCTTGGGACCCTCCCCTCTTTTCTCCTCCCGGCTGCTCTTCTCCTTCTAAGGTAGACCCTGTATGTTTTGTGTTGGCCAGGTTTCTTCTCAGAGAGTGACATGGTGCAGGCCCTGGAGGTGGGGCTCAGATCGAAAGTCTTCTCATTTTTGCCAAAACTGTTACCGAGTCCAGACTCGTTCCGCTCACTGCACGACAGGCCAGTAAATCGGGAGACGAGGTGTTGAGGCAAGGAATAATGACTTCATTTGGAAAGCCAGGACTCCGAGAAGATGGTAGACTAATGTCCTAGAAAACCATCTTACCCAAGTCAGAATTCAGGCTTCTTTTAGTATACTACAAGGGGAGGGGCTGTGGTTGGTTCTTGCAAACTTCTTGGTGTCGGAATCCTTCGTTCTTGCAGCTGTCCACGTAGGTTAGGTCACAATGTTCCTATAATCCTCCAACAAGACAAATGTTATCCTCTGTTCTGAAACTTTTAATCGCTATATGAATGGAAAAGTGTTATACCGTTAAAGGTCATAGCCTTGAGAATGGGCTGTCCTATATATTTCACGGTATGGGCAACATTCTTAACTGGAAGCAAAGACGATAGAATACAAAGGTTAAAGTAAAAGAAAAAAATCTAATATAGAGTCACATTTGTTCTTCCCTGTTACAAAACCACTGGTGGCATCTCAGCAGAGATCTTGCAATCGAGGAAATGCAGGTGGTAGACTTTAAAATCACATGTTGGGCAAAGGTGCAGGGAGGGGAGAAGAAGAGGGACATGGAGGGATGGCGAGAGAGAGGGAGGGACAGAAGGGGAGAGATTTGGGGCAGGGAGAATATTCTTCACTTGGTACGTCAAGCCTCACGCATGTGGCTCTACCCTGAGTCTCCCCATCACCCACCCCCATAGGAGCAGTGGTGGTTTCAGTTAAAAGCTTCCCACCTGCTCTTTCACTGGCGGTTTCTATTTAACTATTTCACGTGTGGCTTAAATAACCAGAACTTGGTATGAAAAAAATTGTGTCCGGGCTTCCCTGGTGACGCAGCGGTTAAGAATCTGCCTGCCAGTGCAGAGGACATGGGTTCGAGCCCTGGTCCTCGAAGATCCCACATGCCGCGGGGCAAATAAGCCCGTGCGCCACGACTACTGAGTCTGTGCTCTAGAGCCCACGAGCCACAACTACTGAAGCCCGCGCGCCTAGAGCCCAAGCTCTGCAACAAGAGAAGCCACCACAATGAGAAGTCTGCGCACCGCAACGAAGAGTAGCCCCCACTCGCCACAACTAGAGAAAGCCGCGCACAGCAACAAAGACCCAATGCCGCCAAAAATAAATAATAAATAAATAAATTAATTTTAAAAAATTGTGTCCTTCTAATGCATTAATGAATTATATACCGGGTGCCATGTTAAGTTCATGCTAATTACCTCTTCTCTGCCTGTAAATTTCATAAAGACAGACACTGTGTTTCTTTGGCAGGGTCCATAGGGTAGAAAATGGTGCTGGACCTTGGGGGGTTTAACTTGAATGAGGTCTAGAAATTTGCCTGATGATTTCCATTACCTAATGGGCCAAGCAGATCTCTTATCAAAAAAAGACTGTCTACTTTGTCGTTACGATAATTTCCTGCTGTGGTTTTAGCATAGGTGTCTAGCGCCCCCTTTGCCACCACAGTAAAGGTTGAGATCAGGGGTTAGTAAACATTTTTCTGTAAAGGGCCATGTACATATTTGCAGCTTCTCAATTCTGCCATGCTAGTGTGAAAGCAAGCAAAGACAAGTTAATGGCTCTGGCTGTGTTTCAGTAAAACTTTATTTACAAAAACAGACAGCACCGGATTTGGCCTGCGCATCCGTAGTCTGCCTTCCCCTGGTTTAGTCAGTGCATACAGGTCACCTAGGGAACTTGTTAAAATGAAGTTTATGGTTCAGTAGATGAGAGGTGGCGGAGAGAGAGTCTGTGTTTCTAACAAGCTCCCAGGAGATGCTGTTGCTGCTGCCTCTTAAACCACACTCTGAGTGTGGAGGCTTTAGGTAACATTTGCTTTTTGTAGATAGATTGGGCAGTTGCAAGCAACCAGGAGAGGCTGGTGATGATTCCAGTGAGCTGCACAATTTTACAGAATTTCAGAGAGAGAGAGCCTCAAAAGCTGTATCTAAACTCGGAAGAAGACTGTGGGAATGATGCTTTATTTACTAGTGTCTTCTAACCAAACCAAACCTGTGAACATTGGGTATTGCTTCTCAGGTTTCCTGGAACCCATTTACTTTAGAAACCTTTCCAGAAGAATTCAGGTAATTAAAAGGGAGCCTAGTTTTCTGTGTGACCTTGGATCTATCACTTGACCTTCCAACACCTGGGGGCAATGCAGATGTACTTATCAAATTGTGTCAAGACAGGATCTTACTGGAAAACAGATGTTGGGTCAGCATTTCCCACATGTGGGAGAGCTGAAATCCTGCAGGTAGCTCATAGTCGACCTATTCATAATGATGACTTTTCCAAATACGAGAGCTTGAATACAGAGGACTAATTGCTTTCAGATTTGGGAAAGGTTAAAAAAAAAAAAAAACCCAACAAAAAACCTTGCCAGAGCAAGAACAACTGTAGAAACTGTAACAAACTATGAAACTGTCTTTAACTCACTATCTTTAGTTGTTGTCTTTCTAAAGTATGAAACAATCTTTAAAAGGATAAGCTTTCCTAAAAGTCTTCCTCCAAGCGTTTACAGTGACTTGTGCTCGGACCACACTGCATACTTGATAGTGCAATATGGTTCCGCTCATTGGAATCATCACCGGCCTTCCCCACCCCTCCTCCCCTGCCCTTCCACCTCTGCCCAGTTCCAGTAATTCTTTCCATATGGAAATGAGACGCTGCCAAATTTGAGAGACCCCTTTCTCTGGTGGATTGTTGGAATCAATTCCATGTGTATAACTTATCTGGCAGTTTTTACGACACGTGGCCAAGGGGTCTGGGATTATTTTAAGTTTCAGGTTTTAAAAATAACAGGCAAATTTGACCCTCTTGGAGGATTTGCTACTACTGGGCACTCTCCTGGGACATTCAGGTAGGGATCAGGTCTCCTCCTGTCATGTCCAAGCCCTCTCCCAAGGAAAAAGACTTTATGTTGGCGACTGTTTGTATAAGGCATTTGTTTTGGTTGACCTTTCGTCTGCTGTGTTAATGGTGTGGAAGGGGCTGCCTGGGTAAGAACGTTCTAGCTGTGGCTCCTTCTAGGTTTGGGTCCCCTCAGAGGAAGCGTGGCCTCAGGGTTAGACCCGGAAAATGTCTCAACAGATAGTCTTATGGCCTCCCTCTGTTTCCGATGTGCCTGCCCTTCGTGTAGCCATTTTCACGTTTTGTAGAACATATGTAAAGTGTTGTATCTTACAAGGGAGTGTTGGTGATAAAAGCGTGGTTGTTTATTGTAGCATGACAACCCCAGCAATGCCTGGCTTTGGGAGGCCCCACAGAAGTTGACAGATTGCCTTCAACTTGTACTTCTGAGAGCAAAGGGGCACAAAGTGGGGAAGCAGAATTCTCTCAGAAGAGAAGGGAGTGCTGTGAGACTCCCCGCGAAAGAGCAGAGATCGATAGCTATTTTGCTTTGACTTTCTGTGGAAAGTTCACTCCATAGACTAGAGTCAAAGACATTTTCTTCTAGGTACCACAAAAGGTGAAAGGGTCGCTTGTGCTTTTGGCGCTGCCTGAGTATTTTGGCTGTGGACACTGGCCAGTGTCAGGCTAGGGGAAGTCTTTATAAAATAGCGTGTGTATGAAAATTTTATACTCTTGAAATGAATCCCTTATTATTTGTTTAATCTTGGCTCCACCACCAACATCTGAGTCTTAGTTTCACATTAAAAGATAATCTACCTTGAATGCTTCTTTTGAGAAAGAATATACAGATAGAAGCATCTGTCATGCAGCTAGGTTCAAATAAACAGTAACCATTGGCTATAAGTCATTTTGAATTAATCGTATGTGCAATTCAGAAGATTTCTCCTGGTTAAGAGGAGAAAAAATAGCATGAGGGTGTCTGTTTCCTTTTAACTTTTGCTGTTTATAGTGATGGCATTTCTTGAATTGATCGTCTCTGTGGTAGGCTGTCTGGGCTAGAACACTCTGGGTTGGGCTACTCATTGTCCTGGGTAAATGTGGGAAATGCAGGAGTTACGTGCAAATGTGCCCATACATTTGATAATGAGTTTTGAGGACTTCTGAAGAACTGGAGGAATGTGGGGTTAGATGCTTTTGGAGGCTCAGGTGAAGGACCCAGCTTCTAGGAGATCCCAGGAGCAGCAGAGTTCTTGGGTCTGGTAGGTGGATGCCAGCACGTGTGTATATCCCACAAGAGGAAGAGCAGAGGAGACACAGAATCATAGGTCCCACTGGCGAGCAGGCTTCTGTTCAGACTTTGCCCAGGTGGCCCTAGAGGACAGGACTGGCCACGTTTTATCAATTCTGAAATGTACATTTTTGTAGGATAGCACGTTCTGAAATCAGACTGCTTCTCACAATCAGCCACGTCTCATAATTATTGGCATCTTTTTCTTCTTATGTAAAATAAAGGTGTGTCTTGTAGTCGAAACCCTCTTATGTTTGGTGAAATGTGGTAGATTTGGGCTCCTTAAGTTGGAACGAGAAGGCAATAAAATGAGTTACTTCCGTCTTCTGGAATCAGAGGGCCAGAGAGAAAGAAGATGAAACATTTGTGTTTTCCCCAGCTGACAGTTCTGCTCAAGGCAGAGAGGAAAGGTCAGCGTTCCTTATCTAGAGCTGTGGTTCTAAAGGGGGGGTTCCGGAGCAGCACCACCATCACCTGGGACCTCGTGAATCAGAAACTCTGGGGGCAGCCCCACAGGCTGGCTTTGAACAAGCCCTCCAGGGGATCCTGACGCACAGTCAATTTGAGAACCACTGAACCGGGGCTCCCACAGTTGTTTTCCTGGAGGGGTGTTGTCAGAAGCATCCGGTGTGGGATCTTTAGTGTTCCTCCTCCCCTCACTTCACCTTCAGTCCGGATGGAGCCGTTCCCTCCTTTGTAATTATCTGTCCTTCCTGCGTCACGTGGTACTACGCTCTCTTTTCTCATCCCACCTCTTCCGTGACTTGTTTTGCAGGCTCCCCCTTCCGTCCGGCCCTTAAATGGTGTTCTTCCGCAGGTCTGGTCTGTGTCACCTTTCTTTTTTCACTCTGCACTCTTTCACTGGCCAGTCCTCTTGATGCCAGCGGTTTCAACCCACTTCTCTGGCAATGGCTCTGGCATTTCTCTCTCTAGTCTGGGTCTTTGCCGCCCCTACCCGCATACCCATGAACGTTCACAGGTACCTCACACGCAACCCATTAAAACGGTCCTCCTTGTCTTCCTCCTCAGACCAACTTTTTTCTTCCTGATTTCTTTCTTAGTGAGTAGTTCCAGCATCTCACTTATTGCTTAAGGTGAAAACTTGGGTATTTTTGTACGTCTCCCTCTCTCTCAGGACTAACATTCGTTACCCACCATCACATCGCTCCTACCTCTTAATATCTCTCCAAGGCATTCTGCCCTCTCCGTGTCCACTCCCTGTGACCCTAACTGGGTCTCTTATTATCCTTTGGAATATTGTGTGGCTCTCCCTCTGTTTTTTCCTGCCTCCGGGCTTACTCCAATCCCATTTAATCTCTCCATGTTGGTCAGATTAGAGTGACATTTCTCATGTGCAAAACTGGTGATGAGATTCCTTTATTAAACAGTCTTTAATGTCTTCTCATTCGCTCAGCGATATTTCCCAGTCCAGATCCCTTCCGGAGCTCTGCTCTTACGAGATTGTCACCTAAGTTTGGGAACTGCTGCTTAAAGTTTTTCCCTTTGGAAACTCATAATCACCTTTGGCATTTTAAATGTTTTGGAAAGTCCTGTCGTCAAGAAACTCATTTAGGTTTGACCGGGCATTTCTCATGGTCTTGGTTGACCCTGCACCTCCCACATGTCAACCTTGTAACACCCCGTGGCATTTGTGTCCTCAGTGCCTTCTGGGAGAGGCTGTACTTTCCATGAGGCTGGTCATGAGCTGACCCCAACTTGCTCTTTAGCCTCATTTCCCGTAGCTCCCCGATCACATTTTTACTGGTAGTGATTTTGAAGTCTAATTTCCTAGAAATGTCATGTTACTTCATGCTCTTGGACTTTTAGCCTTTGCTTTGACCTCTGAATGCAGTGCCCTCCATCCTCCTTGCCCCCTGGAGAATTTCTTCTTGTCATTCAGATCTCAGCTCGACTACCTTCTCCTTCAGGAAGCCTTCCCTGACTCCTCTAGACACAGTTGGCACCCTGTCTGGCACCTTTGTGTCTTGTTTACACTTTTATCATCATCATCTCCTTACAGAGTGTACCCTTCTTGAGCACAATGACATTGGTCCAGCAGAGTGTCTACATAGCACAGATGTTCAGTAAAGACTATTTGTTGTGAAATGAGAATGTGAGTAAGTGATTGAGTAATGGCACTTTCTGGCTGTCACGATGTTAAGAGCTACTCCTTGTAAGACACTTACTGCACAGGAGGGCTGTTTTAGACACACCGTCTATGTTAACTCATGTAATCCTCCTGCTGCCCCTATGTGGTGGGCACTAGTGTTATTATCCCCATTGTTCAGATGGGCTGAACGTGAAGGATGTTTGGTATGGCCAGCCTGTTTTCTGCAGGGGAAGGTGAAGGGGAGCGCTCATCCCTGTGAGGACATTGTGGGGGAAGGAACAGATATCTTTAGGAGGCACTTCTCTAGAGAAGCAGAATAGATACCTGGAATGATCTTTTTTTTTCTTATTGAAAAGGAAGAATTTCTCAGTCTCCCCTAAGAAAATGAGTACTTCCATTTTGTTAAGTAATCGGCTGCTGGGTGTTACTTGCAACTTGCTGGCAAATTTAATATATAGTTTCCTGAGCTGTTAGTGCTGAGGGTCTTCTTTTAAATGGAACGGGTCGTTTGGTAGCAGTGGTTTTCAGCTGGGGGCGATCATGCCCCCAAGGAGACACTGGGTAATGTCTGGAGACATTTTCTGTTGTCACAACCTGGGGGAGGGGGTGCTCCTGGCATCTAGTGGGCGGAGGCCAGGGACGCTGCTCAGCGTCCTACAGTGCCCGGGACGGCCCCCCAACCCCGTGGCCCCGGCACCACAATAAAGGGTGATTTGGCCCAAATGTCCCCGGTGATGAGTTGAGAAAAACTTGAAAAAAGTTGATGGTTATAGGTTCAAGCTTACAGTGAAAGAGAAATTAAACAGAAAACTTGGAGGTCTAAACAAAGCAAGGGGAAGCGGCAAATAAGGCCTCGTCAGAAGTGGGCTGTGTGGGAGTCCCTAAGTTTTAATGAGCACAGCACAATAAAAGTCATAAAACTAAAGGAAGGTGACCCCCCCCCAGCACTCCATTCAGTATTGGCAAAGGAAAGCAAAAAAGCCCCCAGCCTTGAAAGGTAGGATTAAGGAAGTTAGTTACTTGCAAGAGACCTTTAGACTATTTACACTTGTTTCTGGAAATCTACAAAAAACATACACTGAAGAATTTTCTCTAAATGTCATTCTTAAGGCAGTGTCCTAGAAATGTCATTCTTGAAGAAATGTTCCAGAATGATACTAGCAGGAAAAAAGATTGCTTTCCATAAATAGGAAAAGGGGAGTCAGATGCATGACCAATGTGTGTCAGATCTGATGGGTCCAAGATGTATAAGACTTGGCAAAGAAATGGAAACTGTAAAATATCTTTAAGTATCTTAGGGAAAGGAGGCCAACCGGAAGAGACATCTCCACATTGGGCAAACATAAAAGGAGGTGTTTGTGACAGTCTGTTGCATGGGGGAAGAAAATACTAGACCATTTTGAAAGAATAAACAATACGTGTCAGTGTCAGAAGGTCTTTAGCATTGTCAACACGCATACAGACCCTTCCTGGTGCTCACACCCAAGCTGTGTGGTAGGTGTCCCGCGTCAGAAGCAGGAGGAGAGGTAATCCGAGGACAGAGCGCCCAAGACACTGGCACGTGCCTGGCCTCGCTCACTTGTGGGCAGGCTGATCTAGAGATTATGTCGTGAAGTTTATGGAGAGCCAACCTCCACAGGACATTTGAGTAGCTTAAAAAGAAGTCTGAAAACACACAACCTGTTAAAACCAAGCGTACTCCTCCAAGCACAGCGAACCGCAAGAAAAATGTCTGATTTGTATTTGTTGTTTGCTATATTGTGAGGTCAAAACGTTGTCCCTGTCACATCTGGCAAAAAGTTGACCGCCCCCGAAAAAATAAATAAAAACGATCAAGAAGACTATATGGTTTTATGTCCAAGTTTGATAATGATAGATGTTTTCCTATGTACGTATTTTTGTGCTGTACTATATTCCTGAGCGGCAGCAGTACTGGTAAGTCATTTGGAAATACATAAATAAGCATACTGCAGATGCACACTCCGGCTTGACCATTCAGGAGCCTTGTGGTCTACGACAAGGCACTTGTGTTTCTTTCTGGTGACTGACTGTTTTTTACGCTAAGCTTTGTTGATGTGTAATTTGCATCCAGTCAGACACATCCACTTTAAGTATATGGTTTGAGATTTGACAAACGCTTATAACCATGTAATCACCATCACAATCATGATATAGAATTGTTCCGTCACCCTCCCAGAGTTCTCTCTTGTCCCTTTGTGGTCAGGCCCTCCCCCTCCTAGCTTCTGGCAGCCACCCATCTCATCTCTGTCCACAGTTTTGCCGCTTCCGAAATCTCATGGAAAGTAAATCATACAGCATGAGGCTTTGGTGTCTGGCTTCTTTCCCTTGGCATAACACCTCTGAGGGTCGTCCAATTTGTTGAGAGCATCAGTGGTCTTTTCTTTTTACTGTTGCATAGTCTTCCCTTGTATGGATGTACTTACTGTAGTTTGTTTATCCGCCCATCAGTTGAAGGCCATTGGGTTGTTTCCAGGTTTGAGTGACTATGAATAAAGTCACTGCATACTTGTACACCTGTGTCTTGGCGTGAACACGTGATTTCATTTCACTTGTATACATCCCCAGGAGTGTGATTGCTGCCTCGTGCATTAAATGAGTGTTCAGCTGTGTAAGAAACCCACCAAACTGTTTTCCAAAGTTGCTGTGCTGTTTTACTTTCCTACCAGCAGTGCGTGAGAGTCACAGTTGCTCTACCCCCTTGCCAGTCTGGGTACGGTCGGTTTAAAAAAGTTATCCATTTAATAGTGGTATTTTATTGTGATTTTAATTTGCAGTTCCCTAATGGCTAAAGATGCTAAACATTTTCTCCTGTGTTTATAGGCCATCTTTATCTGTTCTTGGGTGAAGTGCACTTATACTTATTGAGCGTCTATATATATACATGCAGAATGACATTTGTGTTGATAGGATTTTGTTTTTTAGTATTAAAGTGAAATAATGCAAATGAATTTTTTTCCTTTTTTTTTTTTTTTTTTTTTTTAAACCCCATGCCTGGTACATAGCTTTTCCTTAACTAGAACCTGTTTGTTTGTTTGTTTGTTTTAAAATAAATGGATGGTTATTGGACAAAGAGTGACTTAGGGGTTATGAAAATTTGACAAACTGAATGATGCTTTTTTCTCAGTTTTTCATGAGGGTGGACCTGGAGCCCCAGGTCTAAAGATCTTTGGAGGAAGGGAGGTGGAAAGGGGGTGATGAAAACTTGGATATGGAGATGGATAGCTGGAGAATGTTCCAAAGAGCTGAGCAAGTTTGCCACACAAAGAAATCAGCCCTTAGCACATGGGCAACCAGCAATCATTGAGGATGTGAAGATGAGAATGTCATCGTTAGATCTGAGTTTCAGAAATGCAAGTGGGACAGTCCTCTACCATTTAACCTGTTTTCCCTGTATGCTCTTGAGTGTGTCAATACGAGCAGCATCCTGTTAAGTCAAGACAGTTATCATTTCAAAACCTAAAAAGTATGGAGGGGTCAACTCTGTAGACTTCTACGAAAATGATCATCATGCCAGGCATAGTTACCTCTATGGGGTTGATAAAGCTCCATGGACCCAGATTATCTTCTGCATGAACGCAGCACAAGACCTGAAGACGCCACCATTTGTCCTTGACATCTGACCTTAATCATCTTCACTTGGTCGCCTATCGTTCTGTTACATGAATGCAGGATGACATATTATCTCAGTCTTTTTTGTATGCTCTTTATTTCTCCTGTTTCCTTTTTGCAATCATAGCTGTTGTAATTCCCCATGGAGGCATAAATATATTCTGCTTAAAAGCAATACTGCTAAAAAGTATGTGCACTAAAAATGGGAAGTCTCAGCACATTCAACACATCTTGATTCAACACATATTGTTGGAGCACCTATTGCCAGGAATTCCCATGCACTGCACTTAATATTTGGGATAAATATATCCATGTATAAAACATGCAGAGGTGCCCAAGGAACATGGCTCTGCATGCTAGCGGAGGGAGAGAGGCAACGCGTGACAATAACAAATAACAGAATTATATGCTATGTTAGAAGATTGTAAGTGCTCTGTGGAAGAGCTCTTTAAAATGCTTCTGTGTGGGGCTTCCCTGGTGGCGCAGTGGTTGAGAATCTGCCTGCTAATGCAGGGGACACGGGTTCGAGCCCTGGTCCGGGAAGATCCCACATGCCGCGGAGCAACTGGGCCCGTGAGCCACAATTACTGAGCCTGCGCGTCTGGAGCCTGTGCTCCGCAACAAGAGAGGCCGCGATAGTGAGAGGCCCGCTCACCGTGATGAAGAGTGGCCCCCGCTTGCCACAACTAGAGAAAGCCCTTGCACAGAAATGAAGACCCAACACAGCCAAAAATAAATAAATAAATTTATTAAGTAATTTAAAAAAAATGCTTCTGTGTGGCTTGGGTAGCGTTGTGACCCTTGTGCTCTTCCATGGCCAGGGCCATTTACGCCACAACTGGGATTTGGTCCTCATGGGACAGGACAGAGAGCTGTGAAGCTGTGATAGCGAGAAAGGGTCAGGGGCGTGAAGAGGTAGGGAGCTTGGGAGCCTGTCTGCACAGGGTGTTGGAGGTGGACATGCCATCCACAATGGAAAAAGGAACCTCCTGCCTCCCATTGGAAAAGCTATTTGTGCTCTCCTGATTTCAGGATAATTTCACACCGAAGTTTCTCAGGGGCTGGGTGTGGGGAAGTTGAAACAGAATTTTCAGACGTAAATACTGTCTGTAATGAAGTCGGATTGCTGTGTCTGTAAGTGCAGATCGAGACCTTCTATAACAGAAGACCTGAAACGGCCCCTGATGCAGCTCAAGCATAAATTGATCTTTTTGTTGTGTTGTTTTTAATTCCACCTACAAATAAGAGTTTCTTGACATGTTACTTTTGGGTATTTCACAACTTAATTTGGTTACGCAGAATGTTCTTTTGCTTTCCCTCTTTCTTGGTAATAAAACACGCCTGGCTGTTCCTTCAGGGGCAGCTCTGCCTCTGTCCTGTTGCTACTTGTGCTTTGAATATTCCTGAAGAGAGAGGGTTCACTTGGCAGGCGTACATTATGACCTGGTTTGAAAAAGAACTCCTCCCCACAAACACATTAATTTCTAGAATGTAGGCAGGCTCTGTTGGGTGATACAGTTTTCATCTGACACATAAAACATGCCAACAGATTTTTTTTTTTCTCTTACAAGCAGAATAGAATCTTGTAATGCCATAAGCCATCAGATACTTCTGCTTTCCAAGTTTGAATTACTCCTTTTCCTCTTGAAGCTAATGATTTTATTAGGATGAAGGTTTTCTGCGTATAATAGATTTCTTTGCTCCTTTGCAGAGTTTGAGTGGTGTGTAATTGAGCCTTTAGGTAATTAGCCGTTGCCGATAGGCTAGGTGCTAGGGAGATCAGATGCAATTCCACCCCCTCTCATTATATTGTGTGCACTGGCCCATGGGTAGAAGTTTGCCAACCCTTGGTGAAGATGATGAGAAACAATATAAAATGTCAGTTAAAAGCCAGAACTTAAGAATCAAATACACCTGGGTTTGTATTTCCATTTTTTTTTTTTTTTTCCATTACTTGCTGTGTGATCTTGGGCAGGGAATTAACCTTTCTTTGTTTCAGTTTGGGTTTGCTCATCTTTTTAAAGAAGACAGGGACAATAATGCTGATTTTGCCAGGTTTTATAAGGATTAATAATAATATGTGTAAAGCATTTATCCTGGTTCCTGGCATATTATAAATGATGTCATCGGTAGAAAATAATTGTGTTAAATTATTTAGAGCTTTAAATTTTAAATATGAAACATTAAGGTCTACTTATGTTCCAGTATCTTATTGTTCTTAGACTTTGTCTCTGGATCCTCAGATATACAGGCAAATAAATAGCACATATACCCAGGCTGCCCCAGCACATGAGGACAAGTGATGACTATGGGAAGTCAGTTTGCTTGTGGCAGAAACAGAGTTGTCATATAACTTGAATTCAGCACCACTTAAGAAGTCCTTGTTTATCAGGAAAAAAGTCTGAAAAAGTTCTCAAAGTCCTTTGCCCATTCTTCTGTTTTACTGTGTGCCTGTGTAGCCGAAGGTACAGGTGGACCTACTCTCCCTGGTGATTTGATGCCATCTAGTAACATAGCTGAGGGATGAAATGCAACGTGAGTCTCTAAAGTGTTTCTTTTGTTTTTAAGGTTCAAAAACAAATAAAACATGATGCCTTTGACAATTATTAAAGACCATAGCTGAGTCTGTGTTGTGGGCATAAGATCTTTGCTTTCAAAGAACAGAGCTTTGCACAGTTTTCTCATGTCTACCGGAAAAATGTATTTTGGTGTTATTTACAAATACAATTATTTTCTCCCAGGTCCTATTTGAGTCCTAATTTTTGCAGAAAAGACATATTCAGAAGCGTCAACCTTTTCCCCAGACTGTTGTTCTTTGATTGCCATGCATCTGTTTCACTTGTATTTAAGAAAGGCAGTTAATCTCAAGATGTAGCTAACAAAGAAGAGCGTGTATCTTTGATGATGGCATCAAACTTTTTTTTTTTTAACCACCATCCACCCAGTGTCCCCTCCACTTGTATGTGCATTTAGAGTTGGCTGCACCTTGTTTGGTCACTGCTGTAGAAGTCCAGAAAAGATTTTCTTCCCCTCTTTCCCCTTGGGTTGCGGTTGCCATCACATTTAAAGAGGCATTGCTGCATGTGTAAGAATAAGCTCAGTTCCTACTCATCCTTCAGTATCAAGCTCAGGGGTCTCTGCCTCCAGAAAGCCTTCCTGATCGTTCCATCCACCTGGTTTTGTTCGGAGGCTCTTGTGGGTCCCCCACCACAAGCTCTGCTTGCTTCTCCTATGGGATCACTATGGTACGAATATTACCTGTGAGTCCTTTGCGTTCAGGTTCTGTGCTTTCCATGGCTGGAATAAAGTAGGAACTTAATGTATTTCTGAATGCATCAGCAGAGCACTTGAGAGTTTTGTGCTCGATTAAATCATTATTATTTTAAATGAGATAATTCATGTATCGCAGTCACATAGTGTCAGGCACCTAGTAAGTACTTGGCTAGTTTTTATATTAGTTGGGATCATTCAGCTGAAGGTACTGGAAAACCCAACAAACAGAGGTTTAAACAGAGAGGGATGTTCTTGCCTTGCCCATCGTGAAGACTGGGCGTAGGACGTCATGGTGGGCGTGGTGGGACCGTGGCTCCGTGATACAGGCAGGCACTTCCCATTTTTTTTTCTTTTCTCCACCTGGCATAGGAGGATGCCTGTGTCCTCATGCCTACATGGCTGTTGAGTGGCTACTGCACCTCCTGGCTCAGGTCTCTGTATGGGCAGGAAGAAGGAAAAGGAACAGTGGGACCAAGAGTGTAACTTTCCTTGAAGCCGCACTTACCCTGTGGCTTTCACTTACTTCTCATTGGCCAGGACTAAGTCAGTTACTTAACCAGGGCTGTGGAAGGGGCGGGATCAGCCAACTCAGAAGGTCTGTTAGAGTTCATTGTTTTACTTCTGCACTGCTGGCTTGCAGAGGGGGTTGGGGGAGTATGTGTTGATGGTCCTCTCAGTGGGCCAAGGCGGTGACAGGTTCACACACCACCCCCCCTGCCTCACTCTACGTTGCTCTCCTTCATTTCCCCTCCATGTTTCCTTCCTCTCCTGTTTTCCTCCCTCCAGTCTCTCATTATGGCTCAGTATGGTCTGTGGTCCATCATCAGCATCCCCTGCGAGCGTGTTAGAGCTGTAGGGTTTCAGTTTTCACCCCAGACCTCCAGAATCAGACACTTTGACAGTGGGGCCCAGCAGTCCGTATCATGACATGCCCCGCAGGGGCTTCTGATGCGAGCATGAATTTGTCAGCTCCTGTTTTCTATCTCTTGCTCTGGGTGTTCTTCCAGGTAACTGGTCACCTAGTGGAATCAAAGCATTCCAGAAATATTTGTGTGCTTGACCATTTCATATTGTGTTGTTTAAGAATCAGGTGAGTTTATATTTATAATCCAGTTTTTAAAAATACTAGCTGACTTGAGTGGCTCTTGGACGGGGTGAGTTTTTCATTGTGTGTGGCCCTTGACTGGGGGTAAAAAATGGAGTTTCTAGTTCTTGCTCAACATGCAGCAAACAAGTTTGATTATTATTTTTTTCTTTATGGAAATATTTGATTGTGTATTTGAATAGGCCTAATGGGCAGTTAGTTCTCATGTTATAAAGACTGTATGTACACACACACACATATCTCAAAAGAATACTGGAAGAAAATATTTCTAATTTTTTACTATAACTTTAGTTAAAGCAACAGCCTTAAAAATAGCAATCATCAGGAAGAAACTGTTTATGGAATCAGATGCAGACAACTTACTTTTAGAACAAACACCTTGCACTTTCAATAAGAAAAAAATAAATGATTGTATGTGTTTGAGGTGTGAGATAAAATTAACACGAGGAGGAGAGGAACAATGCAGATTGTGTGGGTAGGAATTTATTTTCCTTTCGGGTTCCAAGAGTCAGCGCTATTATCAAACTAAAAATTGGCCCTCTTCCAGGAAGACAAGGTTTTGTGCCAGCTTTGTTTTATTATTATTCTTTATGCTATTATTTTTGGCTTGCAGACAGCAGCTTTCTGCAGCAAGGATTCACAAATGGTTCTTCATGTTTGATGTAAATGTAAAGTCTGTCAATTCCTGAGCCTGCATATTTTGCAAAAATATCATGCACCAACATCTTCATTCTTGTTTGGAATGGATTCAGGAAAATGTCCTTGGCTCCAAAATAGCTTTAAATCAGGTTTGGACGCTCTAGGAGGCTGGGCTTGGCTCTAGCCTCCTTTCCTTCTGCCGCCTCCAGTAAGGGTGGAGATCTGTGGGCATCGCTGCCTGAAGAGACTTGGGCCTAGAAATAAACAGAAAGCTACGTTTTTCCATGCTACCTGGCTCTGAACCTTTTGCATAATCAGACATGCGTTGTCTGAAAGTAACATACGAAAGTCACATGTGAAAGGCAAGAAAAACAGAGCGAGGAAGAGATGTCTGTCTCACCTAGAG
This sequence comes from Balaenoptera physalus, assembly GCF_965194825.1. NCBI lineage: Eukaryota > Metazoa > Chordata > Mammalia > Artiodactyla > Balaenopteridae > Balaenoptera > Balaenoptera physalus. The sequence continues at coordinate 564,577 of NW_028126535.1, read as the reverse complement.
AGTCTTGCTCACCTCACCAAGGTTTACTAGCCCTGTGCACACCTGTTTCAGGCTGCCTTGGGTTTCAGGAACCGGTGGACTCCAGAGAAAAAACAGGAGCTGGCTTCCCATGGGTTTTTGCAAGTTCCTGTGTAATCTTGAAGAATTTTACCTGAGTCTTCCCGTGATGATATGCATGCGTACCCCCAGTGGTGACATATATGGCGTCCCTTGGCCTACTCGACCCTGAGCGATGGGGCCGCTGACTCCCTCTCATCTACTGTTCTCTCCTATCTCGATGTGCAAGCAGCATGTTCTTCTCTGTGTTCCTCAGTCGAGTCCTTGGGCATTTGCACGTGCAGCGTTCTTGATTTGGAGCCCTTTCCCCCAGATACGCACATGGCTCTTTATTCACCCAAGAGGCCTTTTCTGACCATTCATGCTCAGATAGCCCCTCTGAAATCTCTTGCCCCTTACTATGCCTTATGTTTCTTCATAGCATTTGTCTCGACTTGCCATAATACATTTTTAACTTTATTTCTGTCTTCTCCATTGGAAAGTAATCTTGATGGCGCAAGAAATTTGTTTTGTTCCTTGCTTTCCACCTCAGTGTCTAGAAGCTGGTACTCACTGAGTGAATAAATGATATGTTATGTAAATAAATTAATATACAAATGTGTTCCTAAATAGTAATTTTGATTCGGGTGATGTATCGTACTTATGTTAGTTGGATATCACTTTACTCAAGAATTTTATCTGACTCTTCCAGTGATGATATGAATGCATAAATCCAAAGATTATCTATCTATCAATCTATCATCTGTTTATCCATCTCTGCCCTCTACCTATTCACTGATCTATCATCTATCTATCCATCCATCCATCTCTTCTCTTTTTTTTTTTAATTTTTGAATTTTATTTTATTTACTTTTCAACAGCAGGTTCTTATTAGTTGGGATTGACATATATACGTCTATTCTCTTGTCCATATCTATCTATCTATCTGTCTGTCTATCTATCTGTCTGCCTATCTGTAATTAGGTTCCAGATAGGAAGCACTAACCTGGGTAGGGTGACCCTGGCTTCCATGGAGAGTATTAGGTAAGAGGTTAGACTTGAGGTGGCTTCTGGAGGGAAACGGATTTGTCATCATCATTATCAATTACCATGATTGATTAGTAATGAGGAGACAGTGATTAACTATCATGTAGAATTCAATTTTTACATTAGCAGTTACTTTGTTAACTATATTAGTGTGAATATGAATTTTTTGAAACTCCCAGTATAAAAAGGGTGAAAGGGCTTCCCTGGTGGCGCAGTGGTTAAGAATCCGCCTGCCAATGCAGGGGACACGGGTTCGAGCCCTGGTCCGGGAAGATCCCACATGCCGTGGAGCAACTAAGCCCGTGCACCGCACCACAACTACTGAGCCTGAGCTCTAGAGCCCGCGAGCCACAACTACTGAGCCTGTGCACCACAACTGCTGAAGTCTGTGCACTTAGAGCCCATGCGCCACAACAAGGGAAGCCACCGCAGTTAGAAGCCCACGCACCACAATGAAGAGTAGTCCCTGCTTGCCGCAAAAATAAATAAATAAATAAATTTAAAAAAAAAAGGGTGAAAAAAGGATGTAGTTCCTACATTATTTTTTTGTGCAGTGGCTTATTCATGTTACTGAAAAGTAGCTTTTATTATCATTTAAGGAGCAGTTCTTTTGCCTCCCACTTCCCTCTCTCTAGCCCTTGCCTCCTCCTTCTAGCTCCTTTTTTCTTTTCTTTCCCACTCACTGCATCCCTGCCTTCTTCCTTTGATTCTTCGTTAGATGAGGAAGTTCTTAATAAAAATAATTGAAATAGGTGATTTTGCTTGCATAATGACATTCCCTTATGTCTCATAATAATAATAATAATAATAATAACAATAATAATATATACCAGGTCATAAGCACTTTATGTGCACTGCCTCAGCTGACTCATCTGTAAAGTGGGGATCATGGTGAGTACCGTACAGCTGGAGGACTAGCTCAGGGTTAGTGGGTGTAAATAACTACCTTGAAGTCACGTGGCTAGATAAATATCAGATCCAGAATTTGACTTGGGAGTGTCTTTCTGACAGTCCACCTGCTTCTCCAAAAGCTGTTGACCGGGTGCAGAAAAGAAAAATTATTATTAGTTTTTCATTCTGCAGAAACTTGAGACTTACAAACCATGTTGCAAAACTAGTACACAATCTTCCCATATCCCTTTCCCCCAGCTTTTAAAAATGTTAACATCTTACATAGCCATAGCACAATGATCAGAATGAAGAAACAATAACATTGATATGATACTGTTAACTGGCCTGCAGATTTTATTCAGGTTTCAACAGTTTCCCCATTAATGTCTTTTTCCTAGTCTGGGATCCCACATTGTATTTTGTTGTGGTATATTCTTAGTTTTCTTCAATCTGGGCAGTTTCAGAATCTTTCTTTCCCTTTCATGATTTTTACATTTGTGAAGAGTATTGGCCACTTGTTAAGTGAATGGCTTTTCCTGGTATTTCCTCAAGATTAAATTTAGGTTATGCATTTTTGGCAAGAATACTACAGAATCGAAACTGTCTTCTTCTCAGTGCATCATATCAGGGAACACTTGATGTCAGCATGTTTCGTTACTGGTGAGATTAACCTTGATCATTTGGTTACAGTTGTGTCTGCCAGGATTCTCCACTGTAAAGTTACTGTTTCTCCTTTGAAATTAAAAAATATCTTGTGAGGAGATACTTTGACAATATGCACATATCCTGTTTCTTATCATACTTTTTTTCTTTCTTTTTCATCGTGTTTATAACCCTGACATTACTACTCTGTACACAATCCTTAAAAGAGAAAACTACCAGTCATTGTATTCACTTGTTTACTGGAACAAATGTTTGACTTACACTGTTGGTAAACACTAAAAAATTGGAGGGGCATATTATATGGGAGCACTGTGGGAAAAGAATTTTTTTAAAAAAAATTTTTAATTGGTTTTTTTTTTGAATTTTATTTTACTTATTTTTTTAAACAGCAGGTTTTTATTAGTTATCCATTTTATACATATTAGTGTATACATTTTAATCCCAATCTCCCAATTCATCACACTACCACCACCCTGCCCCTGCCACTTTCCCCCCTTGGTGTCCATACGTTTGTTCTCTACATCTGTGTCTCAATTTCTGCCTGCAAACCGGTTCACCTGTACCATTTTTCTAGGTTCCACATATGTGCGTTAATATACAATATTTGTTTTTATCTTTCTGACTTACTTCACTCTGTATGACAGTCTCTAGATTCATCCACGTCTCTACAAATGACCCAATTTGTTCCTTTTTATGGCTCATAATATTCCATTGTATATATGTACCACGTGTTTTTTATCCATTCATCTGTCAGTGGGCATTTAGGTTGCTTCCATGACCTGGCTATTGTAAAGAGTGCTGCAATGAACATTGGGTGTATGTGTCTTTTTGAATTATGGTTTTCTCTGGGTATATGCCCAGTAGTGGGATTGCTGGATCATATGGTAATTCTATTTTTAGTTCTTTAAGGAACCTCCACACTGTTCTCCATAGTGGCTGTATCAATTTACATTCCCACCAACAGTGCAAGAGGGATCCTTTCTCTCCACACCCTCTCCAGCATTTGTTGTTTGTAGATTTTCTGATGATGCCCATTCTAACTGGTGTGAGGTGATACCTCATTGTACTTTTGATTTGCATTTCTCTAATAATTAGTGATGTTGAGCAGCTTTTCTTGTGCTTCTTGGCCATCTGTTTGTCTTCTTTGGAGAAATGTCTATTTAGGTCTTCTGCCCATTTTTGGATTGGGTTGTTTGTTTTTTTAATATTGAGCTGCATGAGCTGTTTATATATTTTGCAGATTAATCCTTTGTCCGATGATTCGTTTGCAAATATTTTCTCCCATTCTGAGAGTTGCCTTTTCGTCTTGTTTATGGTTTTCTTTGCTGTGCAAAAGCTTTGAAGTTTCATTAGGTCCCATTTGTTTATTTTTGTTTTTATTTCCATTACTCTAGGAGGTGGATCAAAAAAGATCTTGCTGTGATTTATGTCAAAGAGTGTTCTTCCTATATTTTCCTCTAAGAGCTTTATAGTGTCCCATCTTACATTTAGGTCTCTAATCCATCTTGAGTTTATTTTTGTGTATGGTGTTAGGGAGTGTTCTAATTTCATTCTTTTACATGTAGCTGTCCAGTTTTCCCAGCACCACTTATTGAAGAGGCTGTCTTTTCTCCATTGTATATCCTGCCTCCTTTGTCATAGATTAGTTGACCATAGGTGTGTGGGTTTATCTCTGGGCTTTCTGTCCTGTTCCATTGATCTATATTTCTCTTTTTGTGCCAGTACCCTATTGTCTTGATTACTGTAGCTTTGTAGTAGTATAGTCTGAAGTCAGGGAGTCTGATTCCTCTAGCTCCATTTTTTTCCCCTCAAGACTGCTTTGGCTACTTGGGGTCTTTTGTGTCTCCATACAGACTTTAAGATTTTTTGTTCTAGTTCTGTAAAAAATGCCATTGGTAATCTGATAGGGATTGCATTGAATCTGTAGATTGCTTTGGGTAGTATGGTCATTTTCACAATATTGATTCTTCCAATCCAAGAACATGGTATATCTCTCCATCTGTTTGTATCATCTTTAATTTCTTTCATTAGTGTCTTATAGTTTTCTGCATACAGGTCTTTTGTCTCCCTAGGTAGGTTTATTCCTAGGTATTTTATTCTTTTTGTTGCAATGGTAAATGGCAGTGTTTCCATACTTTCTCTTTCAGATTTTTCATCATTAGTGTATAGGAATGCAAGAGATTTCTGTGCATTAATTTTGTATCCTGCAACTTTACCAAATTCATTGATGAGCTCTAGTAGTTTTCTGGTGGCATCTTTAGGATTCTCTATGTATAGTATCATGTCATCTGCAAACAGTGACAGTTTTACTTCTTCTTTTCCAATTTGTATTCCTTTTATTTCTTTTTCTTCTCTGATTGCCATGGCTAGGAACTTCCAAAACTATGTTGAATAATAGTGGTGAGAGTGGACATCCTTGTCTCATTCCTGATCTTAGTGGAAATGGTTTCAGTTTCTCACCATTGAGAATGATGTTTGCTGTGGATTTGTCATATATGACCTCTATTATGTTGAGGTCGCTTCCCACTGTGCCTACTTTCTGGAGAGTTTTTATCATACATGGATGTTGAATTTTGTCAAAAGATTTTTCTATATCTATTGAGATGATCATGTGGTTTTTATTCTTCAGCTTGTTAATATGGTGTATCACATTGATTGATTTGCGTATATTGAAGAATCCTTGCATCCCTGGGATAAATCCCACTTGATCATGGTGTATGATCCTTTTAATGTGTTGTTGGATTCTGTTCGCTAGTATTTTGTTGAGGATTTTTGCATCTATATTCATCAGAGATATTGGCCTCTAATTTTCTTTTTTTGTAGCATCTTTGTCTGGTTTTGGTGTCAGGGTGATGGTGGCCTCATAGAATGAGTGAGTGTTCCTTCCTCTGCAGTTTTTTGGAAGAGTTTGAGAAGGATGGGTGTTAGCTCTTCTCTAAATGTTTGATAGAATTCACCTGTGAAGCCATCTGGTCCTGGACTTTTGTTTGTTGGCCGATTTTAAATCACAGTTTCAATTAAATTACTTGTGATTGGTCTGTTCATATTTTCTATTTCTTCCTGATTCATTCTTGGAAGGTTATACTTTTCTAAGAATTTGTCCATTTCTTCCAGGTTGTCCCTTTTATTGGCATAGAGTTGCTTGTAGTAGTCTCTTCGGATGCTTTGTATTTCTGTGGTGTCTGTTGTTAACTTCTCGTTTTTCATTTCTAATTTTATTGATTTGAGTCCTCTCCCTCTTTTTCTTGATGAGTCTGGCTAATGGCTTATCAATTTTGTTTATCTTCTCAAAGAACCAGCTTTTAGTTTTATTGATCTTTGCTATTGTTTTCTTTGTTTCTATTTCATTTATTTCTGCTCTGATCTTTATGATTTCTTTCCTTCTGCTAACTTTGGGTTTTGTTTTTTCTTCTTTCTCTAGTTCTTTAGGTGTAAGGTTAGACTGTTTATTTGAGATTTTTCTTGTTTCTTGAGGTAGGCTTGTATAGCTACAACCTTCCCTCTTAGAACTGCTTTTGCTGCATCCCATAGGTTTTGGATCATCGTGTTTTCATTGTCATTTGTCTCTAGGTATTTTTTGATTTCCTCTTTGATTTCTTCAGTGATCTCTTGGTTATTTAGTAACGTATTGTTTAGCCTCCATGTGTTTGTGTTTTTTACGTTTTTTTCCCTGTAATTCATTTCTAATCTCATAGCGTTGTGGTCAGAAAAGATGCTTGATATGATTTCAATTTTCTTAAATTTACTGAGGCTTGATTTGTGTCCCAAGATATGATCTATCCTGGAGAATGTTCCGTGCGCACTTGAGAAGAAAGTGTAATCTGCTGTTTTTGGATGGAATGTCCTATGAATATCCATTAAATCTATCTGGTTTATTGTGTCATTTAAAGCTTCTGTTTCCTTATTAATTTTCTGTTTGGATGATCTGTTCATTGGTGTAAGTGAGGTGTTAAAGTCCCCCACTATTAATTGTGTTACTGTCGATTTCCTCTTTTATAGCTGTTAGCAGTTGCCTTTATATTGAGGTGCTCCTATGTTGGATGCATCTTCTTGGATTGATCCCTTGATCATTATGTAGTGTCCTTCCTTGCCTCTTGTAACATTCTTTATTTTGAAGTCTATTTTGTCTGATATGAGAATTGCTACTCCAGCTTTCTTTTGATTTCCATTTGCATGGAATATCTTGTTCCATCCCCTCACTTTCAGTCTTTATGTGTCCCTAGGTCTGAAGTGGGTCTCTTGTAGACAGCATGTAGATGGGTCTTGTTTTTGTATCCATTCAGCGAGCCTGTGTCTTTTGGTTGGAGCATTTAATCCATTCACGTTTAAGGTAATTATCGATATGTATGTTCCTATTACTATTTTCTTAATTGTTCTGGGTTTGTTTTTGTAGGTCCTTTTCTTCTCTTGTGTTTCCCACTTAACGAAGTTCCTTTAGCATTTGTTGCAGAGCTGGTTTGGTGGTGCTGAATTCTCTTAGCTTTTGCTTGTCTGTAAAGCTTTTGATTTCTCCATCGAATCTGAATGAGATTCTTGCCAGGTAGAGTAATCTTGATTGTAGGGTCTTCCGTCTTCCCTTTCATCACTTTAAATATGTCATGCCATTCTCTTCTGGCTTGTAGAGTTTCTGCTGAGAAATCAGCTGTTAACCTTATGGGAGTTCCCTGGTATGTTATTTGTCGTTTTTCCCTTGCTGCTTTCAATAATTTTTCTTTGTCTTTAATTTTTGCCAATTTGATTACTATGTGTCTCGGCGTGTTTCTCCTTGGGTTTCTCCTGTATGGGACTCTCTGCGCTTCCTGGACTTGGGTGGCTATTTCCTTTCCCATGTTATGGAAGTTTTCGACTATAATCTCTTCAAATATTTTCTCGGGTCCTTTCTCTCTCTCTTCTCCTTCTGGGACCCCTATAATGCGAATGTTGTTGCGTTTCATGTTGTCCCAGAGGTCTCTTAGGCTGTCTTCATTTCTTTTCATTCTTTTTTCTTTATCCTGTTCTGCAGCAGTGAATTCCACCATTCTGTCTTCCAGGTCACTTATCTGTTCTTCTGCCTCAGTTATTCTGCTATTGATTCCTTCTAGTGTAGTTTTCATTTCAGTTATTGTATTGGTCATCTCTGTTTGTTTGTTCTTTAATTCTTCTAGGTCTTTGTGAATCATTTCTTGCATCTTCTCAATCTTTGCCTCCATTCTTATTCCGAGGTCCTGGATCATCTTCACTATCATTATTCTGAATTCTTTCTCTGGAAGGTTGCCTATCTCCATTTCATTTAGTTGTTTTTCTGGGTTTTTTTCTTGTTCCTTCATCTGGTACCTAGCCCTCTGCCTTTTCATCTTGTCTATCTTTCTCTAACTGTGTTTCTTGGTCCACAGGCTGCAGGATTGTAGTTTTTCTTGCTTCTGCTGTCTGCCCTCTGGTGGTTGAGGCTATCTAAGAGGCTTGATGGGAGGCTCTGGTGGTGGGTAGAGCTCTCATTTACCAGTTTTATTTTACATAGGATGCCTCATTTACTAAAACCATAGATTCCAAGTTGCTCCATGAAAAATGTGATATTCTTAGCTGTCAACATTAGGGAATATCCCCAATCACATTTTTAAATTGATTTAATGTGTTATTTTTGAAAACATAAGTTGGGATATCACAAAATGGATTTAGCCTGCAGAGGCTTACTTTCAACCAGAGAGCTCCATTTCCATGTTCCGCTTAACAGAACCCCAAAATGATCTTCCTTCCCAAACCTCTTCCTTTTCCTGCACTATCTAAGAAAAAGTAACCACACTCTACATAGTTCCCTAAGCCAGAACCCTAGCAGCCATTTTTGCTTCTCTTTTCCCCTTCCCGCTCCATATCTAGTCACTGAGCACTTCTATTCTACCTCCCAAATGACCTCAGATCCTTTCCCTCCACTCCAATCTCTGCCACTGCCTTTAGTTTGAGCCCTCACTCCTCTCTTAGATGAATATAAAGTCTCTTAATGGGTTTTGTTGCTTCCATCAGTCCTACTTATTCTCAAGCGTGACCTCACTACAAACCACCTGATAGTGACGCCTTAACTTCACAACATTCAATGGCTCTCATGTTTCTGGGAAGAAAACCAAGCTCTTTACCCCAGCATCTACTTGGGGTTAATAGATCTAGGTTTGAATTTCAGGTTTAAGTACTTTGCAGCAGTGTGACCTCAGACTATTGGGCTTTCTAAGCCTTTGTTTTCTCACCGTGCCTGAGGTCACTGAGGGCAGGACTATTTTTCACACACGGGTGCCTGGCATGTAGGAGGGACTAATCAATGTTGAATGAAGGGAAAGTATTTTAAAATCCACATCAAAAAATTGTTCCTCCTTAAAAAAAGAAAATCCTGATACACTATGCCACTTCCAACCAAATTTGACTTCGACCTTTATTTTCTGATGATCACAATAAGGTGCCTTTGGGGATCCACACAATCGGGGATCAAATCCTGGCCACACCCCTGAGCAATCATGTGACCTTGGGAACGTGACTTAACGTCTGTAAAATCTGTAAAATGAAGGTTTCTGAGGATTTTGTTCCCGAGGGTTAAATGAGTACCTCACTTGGAACGGGGGCGGGCGCATAGTGTTTGCCAAATGTTAACTATCGTTATCATCTTCATCAAATCAAGACCGTGGTACTTCACTTTGTGACTCTCAAGTTTGTATGAGAAAATCGTGCTTTATGCGTTGTTGTTGGCTAAAGTAGGGAAACCTGGAAACTCCTGCCGTGGAAGAGAGCAACAGGCGAGAAAAGCGAGTTGCTGAATCCCAGCGCCTCAGAGGTGGGAGGGAGGAGTTCGGTCCCTAATTTACTGATGAGGAAGTGGAGGGGTGACGTGTCCTCGAGTCTCATTCAAGACACAGCCACAGCTCTTTATTGAGAGTAGGACCAGGGCCCCGGGGGTTGCTATGGTTAAACTGTAGGCGGAAACTAACACTCTTTGGAAGGCAAGACAGGAGGAGCATTCAGTTATAAAAAACGGTCAAAAATTGGGGTGAAACTAAGTTCGTTGAGCAATACATCAAATGAGTCAACTGTGGACCCGGTGAAACCGAGTTGCTAACTGAACTGGTATTTTACGAACAGGGGCTTTCTACAGAGCCCACTGACTCAGGACGGCTTCGATTAACAAAGTCCCGCGGCGCTTCCCGCAGGACCGGAAAGCTCGGAGCGCGAGAGATGAATGGAAACCAGAGTCTGGGGCGCGCCGCTCGGGGGGCGGGGCAGCCGCGGGCGGGGGCGGGGCATTGTGAGTCACATGCCTGCGCTCTGAGGAGGGCGCGTGGAGGGAACTCTGGTCGTGATTGGTCCGTCGTAACCAGGTAACCGAAGGACACATTCCGGTAGGCAAGGGCCGGACGGGCTAGCTACTTTCAGTCGGGAGGCGGTGGCGGAAGGAGGAGGAGCTCCGGCTGCGCTCTCTCCCTCAGTGCCTGCGCGTCTCAGCACTTGTCTGGTTCCCAGCCCTTTTAAATAAGCGGGTCTGGTCACCGCCCTCACAGACTAGTTGGTTCCGGGGAGGCGGCGGCGGGGGTGCGGCCGGGGCCGGACCCCTGCCCGGGGCCCAGCGGCTGGGCGGGGGTGCGGCCGGGGCCGTACCCCTGCCCGGGGCCCCGGCGGCTGGGCGGACAGGAGAGCGGCGGGCGAAGTCGCGTCTGCATGTGCGGCACAGCCCCGGCATAGCCCGGGGCTGCCAGTGCCCGCCGCGCCATTGTTGGGGGAGGGGGCGTCTTCTGAGCTCGGCGGAGTCGGGGGACGAGCGGAGGCGGCGGCGGTGAGGAGTGAAGGCGCCCCATGGGGAACTCGCTGTGTTGTTGCCTGTCCCCCAATGCCAGCCCCAAGTCGGGCCGGCGCAGGGGGTCAGCGGAGCCGGACTGCGAGTCTGAGGTCTACAAGGCGGCGGCCGGGAACGCGGTGGCAGTAGCTCCGGCGGCGGCTACCGTGGAACCCGCCGAGTTGGATTTCGCAGGTGGCGAAGGCCACCACCTGCAGCACATCAGCGACCGGGAGATGCCCGAAGGTAAGAAGCGGCTGACGCGCCTCGCCCCTCGCGGGGTCGGCGCCGTCTGCTCTCGGGCTTACCTCTGGCCTCCGCCGCCCCCAGGGTCCCCCGGGAGGGAGACGCCGCCTAGGGCTCCTTCTTGCCCGGAGTTGGCTCTCCCAGGGCTGGGCACCGGGGACGAAGGCTGGCTCTGCTTGGCGTCCCCACCCCTTATTCTTTACCAGTCGCGTCCGGCCAGTCTCCTTCCCTCTTCCCTACCCGAATGCCCAATTCTTTCCCCCGTTCCCATTTCCCAGCCCGGCCTGAGACCCTCCAATCCGCGGCCCTTCCTGTTCGTGGTTCTATTTAACATCTCGTGGGACTTAGCAGAGACTTTCTGGTGTATTCTCTCTTTTCTTAATGCAAACTTAAATACTCTAACTTTGGCGTATCCATCCCGTCTCCCTATCCAGATGGTACCTAAGCGAAGGAACTAGGTAAGGGCCTGATGATAGACTTCTATTTGTTAAGGTAGTTGATATTCGAGACAATTAAGACAAACATTAGAGGATTTGTCATTTAAATTCAATATAGAGATGGACAGAGTCAGTGTGGTGTTCTTAACTAAAATTCTTTGGATTTTAATGTTTTCAGTCGCCCTGATAGAAGCTACTTTATCCCTTCTAACTATAATTTGAACACGATAGGAAAGAAAATGGTGGGAGAGGGGCTTAAAATAACTGTGAATGGTGTGAAACGTTACTGCCACGGCTGCAGAGAATAGTTGTTGGGTTTTTTTTCTTTACCAAAGGAGACCCCATGGAGTTCTGATTACTTTTAAATTCCCACTTTGACACAAGTATGTCTTCAGTTGCACAGCCTTAACCGACTTCTTTTGCACGTTGCCTGTTCTAAGGGAGGGGTGAGGTGGTTCCTGAGACTGCTGGACAGAAGTTTCAAAGGAGAAAAAACAAATTCAGATTGTAATTTGTAATATAAAGGTTTGGGAGTTAACATACCACATCCATCCTGCAGAAAAATGTCTCCATGGCTCCCTCCTCCTCCGCCCCCCCACCCAAGTAGAATACTATTTAACTTTAAGAATGTTCAGGTAAAAGTTCTGAAGACTAAATGGCTGGGGGTGGGTGTTGTCGGGGAGGAGAGGAGAGAGAGAAGAGAGGAAATGTTTTGATTTTTGCCTCTAGAATTTTGGAAAGGGATGGCTCTAGGTTAAAAAAAAAAAAATTTCTGGGTAGCATAGTGGCACTTTAATAAAGACTGTTCTTTGAAGTATAAAACATTGTATCATAAAGATGTTAAAGCCCCACTGGCCCATTTGTTTCATTTAAATGCCAGAGATTATTTCATTATTTCATAGACGAAATGTCTTACAGCTCTTCTATTTAAATTTTAGTTGGGTTTATTTAATTTCTTTAAAAGTTAGAATAATTAAGCCTGTGGATTCACCCTTATGATGGACGTGGCTTTGTAAGTGGAAAGTACTCCCTTTTCAGAATCGTTAGATATTGTGAAAGAATGAACAAATTATGTGAATTAATTGTAGCTTTAAACACAAAGCATGTAAGTACTTGTGAAAACTGCTCTGCTTGTTGCTATAAGGTAAGCCTCTAAATGATTTTTAAAAACAGTTAGTAGTTGTCTAGTGTAGGAGGAGAGACGAAAATTGGACCTTTATAGAATTCTTTTAAGATTTACAATGCATTTTCTTGTGTATTTCACTCGGCCCTTCCATCTACAAATAAGGCCCGTATATATTCTCCCTCTGTTGCCGATGAAGAAGCCAAGACTTAGAGATCTGAAATGACTGTGTAACACAGCTACTGAACAAAAGAGACAGACTTGGGAGGTGGTAGATATGCCAAATTCAGTTCTTGGGATGCTGAAGAAAGTGTTTAGAGTGCACCTTATATTTTATAATTTATCCATAAGTTAGGCCTATCTCAGCATACTCCAGTTTTGATTATTGCCATTCCAGTTTATTGTACACAACTCAGAAGCAACATTTACCTCTCCATTCTCTGTCTGTACATACATTGCAATGGATATGAATAAAAGTAGAAGTCATGAAATAGCCTAAATTTATCAGTCAGGTAAACACGTTGATATAATTTAAAGAGTTTGTTCTGGTGAAATCCAATTGAAGCCGAGAATGCCCTGGACAGAGGGACATTAGGGGAAGCTGGTAAGCGGGCAGGTAAGGTACTAAGCATTTAGCATACGACTATGTATGATAAGGAAGGAGTGCTAAATCAGGAACTGGAAAAATAGAGTTCATGAGTACAGAATTTACCTTTTTATGTTTAACATGATTGTTAAAATTTCATTTCAATTTGTCTTTTTTGGGGGGGCATTCGATAAAGTGATAAGAGAAACCTCAATTTCAGCATTTGCCTATTAATTAAGTTTCCATAGAAACAAGGTCAGAACACCAAATATAAAGTACAGGCACATTGGAAGTTTGCTCTTCATGTCTTTATTTCAGACAATTTTGTATCAGTTTCCCTGGAAACTGAGAAATACCTACTCAGATATAAAACATTTTGGCTTTTCTACAGTGAAGAATTATTTGGTTACTTAGAGAAAATCGTACATAAATGATGCTCTGTCTTGTTCTTCAGAAACATTGGAGAAGAACATGATTTCTTCAAGCCATCTCAATAAAGTAACTCCTAAGAACGTAGTATAGATTTCAGATAGACTCAAAAGAATTTTTTACTACTTTGTCTTTAACAGTATATCTAATATAACTGATGGTAGTGTCATAATAGAAAAGAAGATGCTACGGTCCTATTATCTGATTTTATTTTTATTCATCAACTTTTCATACAGCCTTTATGTTCTGACCTTAGGAGCTTTGCTAATTCTCTGGTGAAAGGTGCTCTCTCAAGTGACCCCTACCTCCCATCCCCCTGAAGAGTGGGTAGGGAAGGAATTGGCAATATGATGTGGAAAAACCTCTGAGCAACAGATCTTTCCTTTTTTTGGTGACAGTATTAATGAACATTTGATGTGAAAGATTGAGAAAACACAGAAAAGTCCTTCACTCACACTCAGAATATCCAGAATTTTTATTAATATTTTGGTGTTGATTCTTCCTGAACCTTTTGTATGCATATAAACATAACATTGTGTTTATTTTACAAAGATGGGATTGTTCTTTATGTGCCACTTTGTAACTTTGTGTTATAAAGAAAAGTAACAACATGAAGCTCCTGGAACTGTGCTGACACCTAGAGAGTGCTCCAGGGTGATGTATTTCCATGCAACTGTGCATAGCTCTACAGCCTGCCTTTTACCAACTGTTTACTGTGCCATCGAATGGTTGGAGCATAATTCATTTACCCAGCCTTTATGGTTGAGCATCTTTTATAATCCCATTATAATGCTTTATTCAGGGGACACAGATAAAAACTGATGCATTATATTGATACTTCCCTATAGCATTCTGATTGTACACTTTGTCTTATGACTTAATTAAATTCCTAGGGTGAGTCACTTTGTAGTAAAGGTATTTTAACATTAAATGTTCTTTTCCCAAATTAAAGTTACCATTGATTTTTCACTGAACATTAGATTTCCTCTTTTAGGTTTTCGTGGTTCTTGGTAACCTGTCTTGTGTCTTTGATTCTGAGTAACTAAACTACTACTCTAAGAGATCTGAAATTAACTCTGGTCTTAGGTGACAGACACATCAAAAGACAGCATTAGAAGAAATCTTAGATGATGTGGGAAAATTGGGAGAACCTTAACTGGTTTTGGGTACACTGAAACATGATTATTAGGCACCATTCCAGAGGCAGGACAAACAGTGGTTAGACAAGACAAAACCCGTATCCTAACTCAGGTCCTTACTTTCTAGAGGTGCCTGGGGGCTGACGACACAAGAATAACATCAGGTAGTGAGAACAGTAAGAAAGAAAATGAAGGTAATGGGCTGGGGAGGAGGACAGTTTTACAAGGGGTGGTTAAAGACAGCTTCTCTCCTTAAGCGACCCATGAGCAGTCCTAAGAGAGCCATGTGAGGCTGTGGGAGAAGAGGCTTCTGTGCAGTTCCTAAGAAGGGAATATGCTTGATGCGTGCCAAGGACAGAAAGATGGGTGGCTGCAGCTGAGTGAATGAATGCCAGGAGGAATATGGGGGATTAAGACCTTGTATGCCTAGTGGGCCTTGACCAAAAAATATGAATTTTAGTCTAATTGTAATGGGAAACTATTGAAGGATTATATGCAGGGGAATGATGTTAATTCTTAGAAAAAGGGAAGGGGGGTAGAGAGGGTGGAGGGAGATCAGACCAGCTACTGTGTGAGAATAGACTGTAAGGGTGGAAGGAAGCAGAGAGGGAGACCAGTTAGGAGGCTGGTGCGGTAGCTCAGGTGAGAGCCAACAGTGGCTTGAACAAAAAAGCGATATTAATAAGGGTCTAAAATAGGCTGTAGTATATAGATTGCTCTTGCATGTCATTTGATTCTCACCATGTTCTGAGTTAGGTAGTGTAGGAATTCTTCTCTTAGGTATAAATTGAGTTGTCCAAGGTTTTAAAAATGAGTATTGATAGAGAGTAGGACTGTAAATTCCAAATGCATGGCATATAGGAACAGAATTTATTGTTGACATTATGTGAGCTTCTTTGGAATACTACCTTTTTTCTCAGCCTTTTTTGTTGTTGTTGTTTTAGTGTATGAAAGTAATAAAACTTAAGAGTTAAAACAGTAACACTGCGTAATGTGAAATGAAATGAAGGTAACTTGCAACCCAGAAAGGTTCTTAAAAGTCCAAGAAACTGAGTAAAGTACTCTTTAGAAATATATAAAGCCAGGTGTACTTACCTATGTGTCACCTCTCAGTCATGATCACTGTAACACTGATTGAGGATTAAAATAAGGCAAAACTGAGAACCAGGGTAGAGGCAGGTACAGAAGCAGTTGGAAACCAGAGCTGGGAAGTTTGGAAGCCAGGATTGTCCGAAGCTAGGAAAGCAGGATCAAGGCTTGGGTGAGCAGTAGCCTGGCAGGTGCAGGAGCCTGCTGTGTACCCGCTGGTGAGGCAGCCCAGCTCAGGGCTGGCTGGCAGGAACTCCCTGACTGCGGTGGAAAGTGTGGACTCAGAGATGAAATCATCAGTTTACATGGTAATTGTAAAGATTGTAATGTTTGTATTATGAGCCATAAAACTAATACACTGCACAGTATAGGGATGCTAGGGCAGTTCAGTAAATGCAGTGGTTACCGTTAAGTAAACTGGTGCTCAGCAGTTGGCCCAGAAACTGCTGACATCTCCTGTTTATTTGGAATATATTGAAATCAATATGTCGATATTAATCGCTTTCTGAAATATGCTGCTTCTGTCAGATGCTTTCTTGGTCACTTCCCTCTCCCTCTAATATTTTAACAAGGACAAATCATTTATCGACAGTTTGATAGCATAGTTTTAACACTTTTAGCCTTCAGTAATGCATTTCATTTGTTCTAAGTTGCCTATGTTTTCACACTTTTAACAACTGCAATTGAGATGGATCTTAACAACTGGTAGAATCTTAGATTGGAGGAAAAACAGTATTCAGTGTCGGTGGTGTTTTACAGGTTTCCTCTGAGGAATGTTTACATTAAGACCGAGTTTAATTTTTCTTTAATCATACTTTTTCTACATCGACCTATCATGCTGTCAAATAAGTTGCAATTTAAATTGATAATACAAAAATGATGGGTCTTAAAATACAGTTTTAATCATAACCCCTAATCATGAGCTCAAGAATATTTCTCCTGGGTAAAACATTCTTAGAGGTTTCTAAAGAAATAACTTTCGGAAGAATCCATGTAATTTCCTGAATGCACAGTAATTCCCTGAAGTCTCTAAATTACTGTGTGTGCATGTGGTGGGGAGAGGGATGAGAGGGATGGTGGGTGGTAAAGCTTTGCTTAATAGTTGGCAGTCTTACCTTTGTGATAGTGAAGAGTGTGGTAGGTTTTATCATAGTCTCCTTAGGCTCTTGGGAAGATAGTTCATGGGAAGTGCAGAAATATTGTGTGTATGTATGAGTTTACTGTCTAATGGCTCACATGTCCATTCTATAAGATAGTGATGTGGTATTTTTCATTAGCAAAAAGTGCAAGTTATATAGAAAACTGTTAGTTATATAGGCTATAAACAAAAGATTAATATTTTCTGAAAACCTCATGCAAACTGACAGCAGTAGGGCCCTGATGTTTACAGTACATTCAAATGATAGGCCAACTCACCAAAGTGGAAATAACACTGATAACTGTGGGAAAATGGTCAAACTGTGTAATCAAAAGAAATACAAATTAGATCTACAGTGAGGTTCCTCATTCATATCAGTAGGAATTTTTTTTTTTTTTTCAAGTATCCAAAGCAAGGGTAGGAACTCAAAATGTCATGATTGGTAGCATTATACCCTAATGTGCCCCCCATCTTCTTTAGGAAGCAATTTAACATTGTACATGGAGCCGTGAAAGTGATCTAACCTTTTGGCTTAGTCATTCCACTTCCGAAGATCTTTGCTAAGGAGATAAAACCATTATTTTAAAAAACTATGTACATGAAGATTTTCCTCATAATATTTTAAGAATAGAACTTTGTAAGCACCAATCCCCAGCAATAGGGGATTGGCTAAGTCCAGTATAGGAATAACACTTGATGGGCCAGTGTGTATTCATTAAACAATAAATATGCAACAGTGGGGTGGAGAGCGCTTGTTAGTAACAAGAAGACATAAATTGTACACTAATTAGAGCTTTTTTTAACGTATAAGAAAAGCAACTAAAAGTAATGGTTGTGAATCATTGTGTGTTAATGATTGTGAATGGTTGTGTGTAATTTTTAAACAGAGCATCGTTTTGTCTCATGCAGATTTTTGTTCATGATATTTGTTAAAGGAATGAGCAAGTGACTTTTACCTTTCCCCACCTTTAGTGTGATCATCAGTACTGCTGATTAACCAGGTCTCCTTCAGTTGCAAGGTAAAAGAACATCACAGAGTTAAGCACTACTTGACCCAGGAGTTAAATGATCTCCTCAGTTCTGCTCTCCTCTGTTGATGTCTCCTGAAAAGCCTTTCCCCTCATGATAGCAAGGGAAGTGTCCAGCAGCTCAAGACTAGCTAAGGATCCTAGAGTACAGTTCTGCCTTTCTCTTTTCTTGGCAAGTCCCAGGACAGCTGTGATTGATTGGCCGGTCCTGGGTCCTGTGCCTACCTTTGAACCCCCTAGGATAGAGTAGGGAGAGTGCCAGCTTTTTTCTGGTCACTTGGGCTCAGTTTACTTTTTTTTTTTTTTGCATGTTGTCATTTCTTTTATCCCAGCCTTCTTGACTTTTGTATTTAGATCTGTAGTAGCACATCTTGGTTTGGCGGGTGTGTGTGTGTGTGTGTGTGTGTGTGTGTGTGTGTGTGTGTGTGTGTGTGTGTGTGTGTGTATGTGTGTGTGTGTGTTAAAGCTTGCTTCTCTTTGATTCTGGCACTTAATTTTCCTGGACTTCCATTGAAAATTGTTAAGTTTTACCATGCCATAGACACTGATAAATAAGACAGCTACTTTGCAAACATTTCTGCTTATTTTTTTAGATTCAAATGTAGTCTATTTACTTTCTTTTTGGTATAGGTAAGTAGTCATGAATTCTTTCGGAAGCTATAGGTTAGAGGCAGCTGTGAAAGTCTCTGCCTGCCATTTTGTGTACAGCTGAAATAATTTATTTTCCCATTGTCTTAATTTTTCAAATATGTAGGAGAAAAAAACTTTAAAATAATTATATGGGTCTTTTACATAAAAATGTTGAATAGAATATTTTCTCCAAAAGCAGCTTTATAAACTTCAAATTCAGTGAAGGAATTTTCATGAAGAACAAAGCAGTTGGTTTAGCTCTGTAAATTACTAGTGCTGGCAATGACATTAAAATGGATGGCTCAGATTCCTGTTAAAACGGGAAGTCCAAAATTACTGTTCGTGCCAAATTCTTTCTGGGTGGGAAAAGGGGATTCTAGGTAGATACATTTGTGAAATGCTGGGTTAGACAGAATTCACTACTAGACTAATTAGTTTTTAATATATCAATGTGTGTATTCTTTGGATTCTCTAAGAGGCAGGGATATATTTGTATTTCGCTTTGACCATCAAAGCCATCTTTCAAAAACAGATCAGTTATTATGTGGTTTGGGAAATAATTGCCTTAACCATTACTCTTTATCTGAATCTTGGTCCAGTTTCTTAAAAGATTGGTTAAATGGTTTGAGATGGACTTTGCTGAGGAAGTGTCATAGGGCTTTTATGTTTGTTTGTTTGTTTGAAACAACAACCTTACGATCCTATGTGGTAGCTTGTGCTTGTTTTGTATTTCTGCCTAAATAGAAGACGCTATCCCACCTTGGTGCAAGGTGGGCTACAGGCAGACCCACCTTTTCGTGTAGGTATGGCCAAAATTTTTTTCTAGTAGCCCTATGATCTGCTCCAGAAAGTACTCTTATTGAAGCCCCAAATTGATCATGCAGCGTGGAATGAAGAAGTGAGTTTAGCTTTGGAAATAGAGGGCAAAGTTAAAAATCACTCTCATGGAAGTGTTCCTCTAGATTAGAACATTGAACTTTTATGTAGTCCTCTTAAATCTGCCATGATGAATAGCCCCCAGATAAACCACAGCCAATGAAATGAGTTCATTTGTTGAATGGAGTTAGAATTAGCCATTTGATTGTCTGAAGAACATTTGCCAAAAGCAACTCACTTCGTTTTGGCATATTTGATATATTGAGCTGGTATCTGACAGTAGTTGGCCACAGCATAACTTGCTTCTTGAGACTGTTCCTGGAATGTGCTAGTAATATCAGCTTTAAAAGAGGGTGACTGAATTTTTAATTGATAAATAGGAGGGGAGTCACATATATGATTCATCTAAAAATGGCATAGATTATTTAGGTGCAAGTTAAAGAAGTCTAAGACATAGCCATGGTTTTACTCCACATGTATGGAGAGTTTCTACAATTTTGCTGTTTCCCAATAGAATTTTTATATTGTGCCTTTACTAAAATTGCCTTTTTGTCATTACTAAAAGCTCTTCTCAAGACTATTAATAAGTGGTTTCAATCAATGTGTAGCTATCTTTAAAATCATGTATTTTTCTACTCAACTAAATCACCACACCTTTTTCTCTTCTTCCTATACAGACTTAGCTTTGGAACCAAACCCTTCTGACCACCCAGGGGCAAGCACCATTTTTCCGAGCAAATCTCAAACAGATGGTAAGGCAATGCTTTTTTTTCCCTGAGAAAAAGAGTGAAAACTGTTTTTGTTTTGTGTATTATAGGAGGTATTTAGAAAAACTCTTACAGTGGTTTAAATGTTTCACTTTTTTATGTATTCACTTGTCTTATTTTAATATGTTGATGATACAGTTTCCTTTAGTTGTCAGTGTTTTAGGGAGGAGAACACTTAGACTATCTGTTTATACATTTTGCCACCTCTTTATCAACATAGTCAACTGGCCCCATGATTTAGATGTGGTCTATTTCTCCATGCTACTTTGTCCTTTTCCCCTTGCTCCGAAGAGCACATATGTTAAAGACAAATGATAGGGTTTAGGTCACAGTTAGGTTTTCATTTGATCAAATCAGAAAAATCAGTTGTTATATATGGGAATTGAGCCTTGTGATTTTGGCCCTGTTTTACACAGTGTTCAACCAGACGAGCCTATCTCACATCCAGATTTATGCTACTCAGAACTTTTAAGCTATTCAAAACTTTCTCATCCTAATGTAGTGCTGTGCCAGGGTAATAAGAGCAACATGCCATATGGGGTTTTCCAGAAGATTATCCTCAGCATGTGAAACTCATATACATTTCCTGTGTCCTCCTTGTTTTAAGATGAGAATCAGAACCGTAGAATTTTTTGCACTCCTGCTTGCCTGCTTGTCTTCCTGAATGTTATGTTAAATCCTAGTTTATTTGCTAAAAAGCCATACGTGACCAAGTTTTTCAGTTGATTACGAGAGCAGGAATACAAGAAGTGAACATTCCATAATATTTAAAGTGATGCAGCACAATAAAAAACGGAGGTTTGGTTTTTTGTTGTTGTTGTTTTGCTTTTGGTTTTTTTCCGTTAGATCACTGGTTTTTATAAAAGGATATAACTCAGGAACAGCCAGATGGAAGAGATGCATAGGGCCAGGCATGGGGACAAGGCACAGAGCTTTGATGCCCTCTGCAAGGGTACTACATGCTCACCAACCTGGAAGCTCCTGGGGTTTCTAACTTGCATTTTTCTAGTGTGTGTACTTGAGCCACTCATTTCTGGTTAGGATTGCTCTATTTCTCAGTTTCTTCCAGAGCCATGAGCTGCTCACATGTAGAGGGGCTCTGGAGACAGTAAAAGAAAAGCTGTCCCATGCCTGTCTCTCTCTTCAGCCTTAAGGAATCCGTGCCTGTGATGCCTGTCTGGAGTTAAAGGAGGCAATGTGAGCAAGAGTGTGGCCTAAGACCCTCTTCAGGCTTTTATTCTTCTGGCCTTTGTTGGAGCAAAACCGTTTTGTGTGCTGTAGATATGTTCATTTAGGTCAGCACACTCATTTTAAAATTTACGTTTAACATAGGTTACTTTCCAGTTGTGTATTTTTTCAGTAAGGTATTTGAGTAGGTTACCATTAAGTGGTTCAGGATGCTTCCAGAGATCCTGGTGCGTTCGGAGATGAGTGCCTGGCCAGAAACTGGTTCTTAGAGTCGTCATCTGTAGATTGTGGTAATTAAAGTAAGCTGTGTGTAAATGAAGACTTAGAAAATACTCCTGGCTAGTAGTTCAGCTATGCAGCAGGTACATTTTTTTATTAGCTAAGTTTCTCACCTGGCCTAATTTGCTTTGTCCTTTTCTTTTGTAAATGGGGAGTCTTTCATTTGTACCTAATACAGAATATCTATTAGGTCAAAAAAGTGAAACTAAGTTTTTAGATTTTATTTATCGGACTCATCTTGCTGGGTGATTTAAATTATATATTTTGTTGGAAATTATTTTAAAAAATAGAATGGAATTTTATCTCATTGTGTTATTGGTAATCCATCAGATAATTAGTGACTACTTTTATTTTTCTATGGCATTTGTATCAGAATTCATCAGTTAATTTTTTTTATTCTTAGTGCGGGAAAAGAGGAGGAGCAGCCATTTAAACCATGTAAGTAAACAGTTGAAAAGTTAAGAAATTAATAGTTTGAATTAAAAATATGTCTGCCATGATTCCTAAAAAATATGATGGATCCAATACTGTTAGCATGGACCTCTTTTTTGTAGATTTTCTAAATCTCTATTTTCCTAATTATCAAATGTATTCAGGAAAGTCTTTGACTTAGTAGTGCCCATTTTTTAAGGGTTCTGACATTTACGTTAAATTTCACTAATACGGTTGTAGTATAAAGATCTGCCTGAAATTCTTTTGCCTTATTTTTTTGATCTTATTTTTTAACCAAAGTAATAAAAGTATAACAGGTAAGTTAATTTTTAGCACTGTCCATTGACTTCTTGTCATAGCAGGTGAAAGCTGAGCTTCTTCGCTCCACCATGACGTTATTTCCCTCCCTGTGTTCCCTCAACATGTATCAGTTTTTATTAAATCAGAATCAATGTTTACATTACTACGACTCTGCAAATATTGTGCATTGCTGAGCCATAGAGTTCTCTGACTGTGCCTCCTCCTTGTACACCCTTCATTCTTTTTCTTAAATATTAATGAAATTGGAGCACTTCTGCACTTCTCTAGGATAACCCAATCCCCCTTTTCCTAGCCAACGTGATCTCACACAGCCAAATGCAGTAAGTAGCTCCCTGCCCGGTCTCCCTGCTTTCACATTCTTCATTTTTTCTGTGGAATTAATTTCCTGACTATATTCACTTGCCTGTTTTCTAACAGCTATTTTTTTCCCCAAATGTTTTAACATTTGTCACATGCCTATGAAAACTATTTTCCGTCTACTAAGCCACATCTGTTCCATTTATTTCTTGGAGACACTTTGCCCCAATCTTTTGTCTTCCTACTCCCATATAGACTAGTGTTCCCCTAGGCCTGCTCTATGCCTCTTTTCCTGGGATATCTGTGTGAAGTCATCTGGGATCTCACATAACTCTGCTCTCTTATGTTGGATCCCCTATGTCCTAGATTCTGTTTCCCTCTTGTCTTGTTATACTTCCTTGTTTTACTGGAGCACATTTTCCTGGGAAAAGGGCACATGGGCAGAAAGTTTATAGAGATCTAGCCTCTCTGAAACTCCTTCTATTTGATAAAGTATAGAATTCTCAGTTGAAACTAATTTTTGCCGTTCTAAAGACATTTCCCTCTCATCTTCTCATTTACACTGTTGCTCTTAAACCTGTTGACATTGTATGGTACATTGTACATGACCGATTTTAGTCATTTTCCCCCATCCCTTCCTTCTCGGGAACCTTTTAGTACCTTCCCTCTCCCTGGGATTTTGAAATTTCATAATTTGGTTTGGTATAGACCTTTTTTGTGTGTTTCTTTGATATTCTGTTTTTTTCTTCCAGGTTCGTATTATTCAGATGTTGGAAGTCTTAGACTTACCAGATCGCTAACTTTTTTCCCCTCCTGCTTTGCATTTTGTCTTTTTGTCCTGCTTCCTGGAGATTTCCTTGACTGTGCTCTAATCCTTCTATTGAATATATTGTTTTGTCTACCTTATTTTCAATTTATAGAGTTCTCTTATATCCTGTCATTCTTTTTTTCACTGATGCAATTTCAAGTTTTCATTTGCTCCTGAGTTTTTATCACTCCCATCAATTCCTTCTTCCTGTTTTGTTTTGTTTTTTTTTAAAGCGGCCTTATATTTTATTTTATTTATTTATTTTTTGGCTGCATTGGGTCTTGGTTTCTGCACGTGGGCTTTCTCTGGTTGCGGTGAGCTGGGCCTACTCTTTGTTGGGTGCGTGGGCTTCTCATTGCAGTGGCTTCTCTTGTTGCAGAGCACAGGCTCTAGGGCGTGCGGGCTTCAGTAGTTGCGGCTCATGGGCTCTAGAGCGCAGGCTCAGTAGTTGTGGCGCATGGGCTCAGTTGCTCTGTGGTATGTGGGATCTTTCTGGGCCAGGGCTCGAACCCGTGTCCCCTGCATTGGCAGGCGGATTCTTAACCACTGCGCCACCAGGGAAGTCCCATTCCTTCTTCCTGTTTTGATCTCTTACTTGTTGGGGGCTTCCCTCAAACGCGTGATGGTCCTTGGCTGTCTGTTAAGATCTAATTGGAAGCATCACTTGGACAACTCGTTAACTGATGGGCCTCACTGCAAGGATTTGGGGACCACGCCTCTGAACTCTGAGCCTGCCTTGGGTTCTGTAAGACAAACTGGTTTTCTTGTTCCTGTCCTAGTCACTCTCTGTAGGTACCAAGGTTGTGCTTCCTCTGTTCTGCCATGTCAGTTACCACTCCTTTATCTAGTCTTTTCACCTTTCAAACATTAAAAATCATCTGCTGTTTATCCTGTCTTATGTATAGCTTTTTTAAAAAATGCCTTTAATTCTAATGAGATGATATCTGAAAGAAGGGGGAGAGGAAATAGATTTGTGGTCAGTCTACTCAAACTTAGATTTATTCTTTGAATATAGGTTCTGAGTTTGAAGTTTAATGCAATATAATTAACGATATTAATTCAGACAATATTTTTGATTATACCTATAATTAGAATATTATACTTTTCTACTAAGGCCTTGAGTATGAATTCTATTCAAACCACTCACCCTACCATATTGTCCATTAATGTGCAACATAGATGGAGTATTACAGACTTTTCAGTGAAAGTCATTGATTCTTAATAAACGTATCCAAAACTTGTGAAAAGGGGGAAAAAAAAGTGAACTTCAGCTTTATTGTCTTTTTTTTTTTTTTTCATTTATATACTTTTATTTGGGAATGTTTAAATCAATACAGAGAAAACGAAATTTCAGAGACACTGAATATCATTAGTTTGGATATCATTATTATAAAAGAAACACGGAAATTATTTACAGGATGAAAGATTTCAGAACTTCAGTGGCAGCTTCACGTGATGCCATTGGGGGAACGGGCAGCTTCACGTGATGCCATTTCATATAGTGACTTATTTTAGTCGACATATTGTCCAAGAATGTCACCATCTCTAAATAAGAAATAATCCTTGTCATCTAGAACTACTTTGGTGCCTCCATATTCTGGGAGAAGAACTTTATCTCCAACTTTCACACTAACTGGTTGAATCTCTCCACCCTTTCCTTTAGAGCCTGATCCAACAGCTACTACCATTGCTTGCAATACTTTTCCTTGCGATTTTTCTGGAAGCATAATGCCTCCTTTGGTTACAACTTCGGGTGCACTTCTTTCAACTAATACTCGGTCAAAGAGGGGAAGAAACTTTCTAAATGCCTGTCCTGCCATGACTCGGGTTGCCGCACTTCGTACTCTCGCTCTCTCCAGCTTTATTCTTTTAATGGGTTAAAATCAGAGGCAGTAGGCACAATGGGAAGAGTCATTGGGTGGGGGCAGGATTTCAACAGGTACTTGACCTTTAATGATAAGCTTTGAGGGTTGTTACTTACTAGCCTCCTAGGTATGATTATTTTCTAGTCTTCACCATTAAACCTGCAGTCTACTAAGCAACCTTTCCCCTTATAAAGATTGTAAAAGTCCATGTATTTTGTCCTTAGTGCTGAATGAAGATAAATACTCTTCTTCAGTGACCAATTGAAATAATACCTGTGAACATTAAACTGTCAGTAGTGTTTTTTGCTACTTGTTTTTTTTTTTTTTTTGTATTTGCATTTTATACCCTTATGTGTGTCAGTGCAGTTTATTGAGGTTGTGAGCCAGCAATGGTAAAGCTTTAATCATAAGGGACAGTTATCTTAAATTTTCAAGCAAGATGAGAGGAAAGTAATCTGCTGGCAGCTAACATATCTAGGCTTTGCTCAGAGGCTTCAATTCTGCCATCCTTTAGTGAACACTAGATGCTGGAAAGTTTGAATAGTTTCAGGAGTAGGCCTGTGGAAGTGTTTCTTTTGTAGGATCGAGCCAGTAGACTGTAAGTTGCTGATACAACTTAAATGAGCCCCCATAGGATTATAGAGCACATCTAATTAAAAATTTTAAATGTTTTAGCAGTAATATTTCCAAAGACAAATCAATATACATTCATAATAGAAAAAAAAGTTTTTAATAGAGGAAAACAGGATAAATAGCACCCAAAGCTCTACCAACTAGTCTATATTTTGGTACATTTCCTTACTATTTTTATTCCCCTCATATATATAGATTTTTGGTCAGAATTGACTTTTATTACGTGTAGTGTATGTCATATTATACCCTAATAGTAGTGACCTTAAAAGATAACCTGCTTCGTTTAGAATCAAAGTATTTGAATGAGTGAATTTTCATTTTTCATGCTGTATCTGTTTTTTGAGATTCTAAAATTACACATTAACCAAATAGCTTAAGGACCATATCAGAGTTTTAGTTTAAAACATTTCTAGCTTGAAGGAGAAATTAGTCTTCCAAATAGTGATACTGTTTCAAATATGTTACATCTAGAACTTTTTGTTAATAAGGAATAAGTGGCTTTGCATAAAGCATCTGAAACAAGCAAAATGGTGTTTTATATATGCCATTTGGATATTTCTGATTATTGGATACTGGCAATTTTTATTTAAATGCTCTGTATTTTAAAAAGCATCAACTAGATTTTCTCCCTGCCTCACCTTTCATGTATTTGTGGAGGACATTGATGGGAGAGTGTGACAGCATGGTGAAAACTATTTTATATTAATAGGAGGAAGGAAGGCTCATCTGAATTAGTAAACAAACAAAAACCAAAACCAAAACCCAGCTTTAAAATTGTTCGTATTCTGTGGTATTAAAGAATGCTACTCTTCCTTCCAGTGGCTTTCAGTGATTGGGATTTGGTTATTGGCCTTACTTTAAGGAACAGAGTTGTCCTAACATAGTTTAGGCCATTTTAGTATTTGACTATTGCCGTGTTCATGGGCTCTTCACAAATAAATGGATACTTCTAAAGTGTTTTAAAGATAGTTCATTCTCTAGAGGGTCTCAAAAAGTTCTTTGTCACCTATCCAACACCACTGTAGATAAATTCTCACGAATTTGTATCTTTAGTAAGATTTACCTCCAGTTGTAACTGATCTTAAATAATTTCTCAAACACTTGTCGAATCCTAATTTGTCCCAGATTCTGTGCTCAGTAGCTGGAGGTAGGAGAAGAATCTTCCTAACCTGGAGAAGCTTGTTTACTTAAGAGGGTGGTACTATGCAAGCAGCTGAGACCATGGAACAGTTGGTAAATTAGATGTGTGAGTGTGCAGAAAGTGAGAAGTTTTGTGGTGTGCCTGCTGGCAAAGGGATCCTAGAGGCAGATGGGGTCAAGCTTGCTGGGACAGGAGGAAGAAAAAGGCATTGCAGGCAGAGAGCAGCATGGGTGAGGCAGGAGTGTCAAATAACACGTAGAACAGAATTAGTACAATTTTGAAATGAATGGCAAGTATTCTCTGAGGTTCTCACTTGAGTAATGTACTGGCAGTCTTACTTAAACATGAAGTGAGAAGTTAAATTCTCAGAGTTGTTTTATCCGTTTTTTTTGGATGCGAGAGAATCTTTAAGCAGTACCTTTTTGTCCTCCAGATAAGGAAATTGAGGCCCAGAGAGACTTATGGCCCCCAGCTTTTTAGTGATAGAGCAGCCCTGGCATGCCCAGCCTCTGATTGGAAAACGTTTGTTTCGTCACACTGTCTCCTGAACATTTATTATTGGTGTTCATTTACTGCAGTGAAATGCTCCTACATCGGTATTATATAAAGCATTACGTTTTATTGTAGTAAATGAATAGAAATAGGAAATCTCAGCTGCATTTCATTGCTTAAGGAAAAAACCCTGAAATCTTATTCTAAACTTTTTACATTATTATAAAGGTAATTTATAATAGGTGCTTGCCAGGTTTGATTATAGGTACTATATCAAGGCAGCATTTTATAACCCATTTCTCAAAGCTCGTCTGTGGAAGTCAGAGTATAGAGGTTTCCCATAGAGCTGCACATGATATCACACTCAGGCAGTTCATGGAGTGTAAGAAAAATCTTAATGCTTTATCGTTTGACATTTTAACCGAGGAAAAACACACACTTGATAGGTTTAACTTACTGTGACATTTTCTTCTATTTCCCTTCCCCTTCAGGTATCTCCAGGGCAGCTTACTAAAAAGTATAGCTCATGCTCAACAATATTTCTAGATGACAGCACGGTCAGCCAGCCTAATCTTAGAACCACAGTAAAATGGTGAGTACAAGTAGGTTGCCAAGGGCTGAGTGACAGACCCCCTTATCGCTAAAAGCATCCTAGCCATACATAAGTTCATTCATTTGAATTGTCCTTTTCAGTGATCAGGTTAAAAAACTGGTGTCAACTATAGATTGATTTCAAGGACCTAAATATGAATTTTCAGTTTCCATTTTAATCTTAGAGCGCATGATAGAAGGGAAAGCCAGTTAGCAAATAAGAAATCCCAGAAAAAGTATAAATCTTTATTTGACGCGTTTCTGTTGCTAAGCCATTGTTGAACACAGTGAGAAAGAGAGGTGCTTTTGATTGGCTGTTTCTAGAGACAATTATTACTGTATGAGTTGTAGTCCTCAAACAACGTGCACTACTTTGGAAGCTGCTCTTAGAAGAAGGAACAGCTTGTCCCCTGCTGGCACCAAAGCGAATCTGCATTTAAATTTAATTGGAGTTTGTCAGATTTATCCCACTGTGCTTTTTTTTTTTTCCTGCACTCTTTCTGTATGAAATTTTACTTCTCCTTCCTGTCCCCCAAAGAGGGGGAGAATATATCAAACCAGTCTTAAGAAATACACACTCAAGCTTAATTTCTTTGTAGATGAAATTTGTTCAACTGAGGTTTTAACTTAATAGACACATTTAAGTTTTGTTTATATATATATATCTCCAACACACTGTATCACTCACAGCAGAGAACAATAAAAGAGGTGAGGTTTCGGAAACATGGCTGTGGTCAGGCTTATACTTAAGGAGACACGAACAGTGTCATGATGATGGAAACCATTCTTTAATTTCTGGGAGCACCTCATAGTCCACAATTGGAGATGCACTTTCAAAACACCCTAATGATGAACCTTTCAAGCTTATTTAAGAGAAAAAAACCAAACGGGATGCAGAGCTTCTTGCCTCCTCCCTCGCGGTTGTCCACGAAACATTAACATCTCCTTAGGATATGAATGTTGATTTTCCAGAACACAGTTTGGGAAATGCTATTTGAAAATATTAATGTCCTTATCCTTAATTTTATTTGTTGTCTTAATTTTATAAGCTAATTGTATTTTTAATTGGTTTTTAATGTGCCAGCTTTTTTTTTAGCTATTTAAATTATCAGTAACTTCTACTTTAATTAAAGACAGCAAGTTCACAGTCATAATAATGTAACTTTCCTCTCTTGCTTACAATAATAGTTGCAGTCAAGTCATGTTTCAGCAAAAATTGAGCCCCATCTCTAAAGTCCTGAGTTTGGGCACTTATCACATAATCACTGAATGTTTTTATTCAGCCAAGACACTGAATCTGTGGGTACAAAAACCACTCTACTTTGGCTAGAGTCGCAGCTTCTTTTGAATTCAAAAGAGTCTGATGTCCAGTATATAATTCAAAAGTACTTTGAAAGTAAACCTTGCTCAGGGACTTCCCTGGTGGTGTAGTGGTTTAAGAATCTGCCTGCCAACGCAGGGGACACAGGTTCGAGCCCTGGTCTGGGAAGATCCCACATGCCGCAGAGCAATTAAACCCGTGCGCCACAACTACTGAGCCTGTGCCATAGAGCCCGCGAGCCACAACTACTGAGCCCGTGTGCCACAACTACTGAAGCCCACGCACCTAGAGCCCGTGCCGTGCAACAAGAGAAGCCACCACAGTGAGAAGGCCGCGCACCACGACAAAGAGCAGCCCCCGCTCTTGGCAACTAGAGAAAGCCCGCGCGCAGTAACAAAGACCCCATGCAGCCCAAATTAAGTAAAATTAAATAAAATTAAAAAAAAAAAAAAAAGATTAACCTTGCTCAGACAAGAAGGTTTCATCCTTTTTTTTCCCGACCTAGTCTAATTTTTGGAAGTACAGTAAATTTTAATTTGCTCTCATGAAGTTTTAGAAATGATCATTCATCACATTCATTATTGGTGAAATAAAGGTTTACTGAGAAAATTAATAGGGCCAATTGGCTTTTAGGAATGATTTTGAAAATGTTTATCATGGGGTTAGTTTTCAGTGGGGTAGTTGTTCTCAGTGGGGTAGGTGAGCCTTATTAGAATCACTTATGCAACTTTTCAAGATATATGTTTCTGGATGCACAAAGTCCACCCGCCTGCCCCCGCCTCCAAGACACAGTGTCTGTGTGTCTGTCTGTCTGTCTCTCTCTCTCTCACCCACGCACACACACCTGTTGACAAGATGGGGAATGATGTGAAGCATGATTATATGGACAAAAGCATCCCGAGTGATTCTCCGATCTTAACCCTAACTCATTCATCCCTAAACTTTGCTGCACGCTGCAGTCATCTGGGGCTCTTTAAAAACAGTCCTGATGCCCAAGTCATACCCAGTGCCGGTTAAATCAGAACATCTTGAAGCAGAAGCCAGGCAGTTTTTAAAGCTTCTCAGATGATCCCAGTGTGCAGCTGAGCTTGGGAGCCACTATTTGGTTAGAGGGCAGGAGAAAGAGAACTGCTTCTGATAATTAGTGGGACCTTAGGTAAGTCAGTTTTAAGCCTTGGTTCCCTTATCTGTAAAATGGGTTGTTTAATTAAATGTCATCTACGGTTCAGTGGTCCTTTCCATCATAAAACTTCTAATGCTGTGATTTTAAAATCAATTTGAAGATGAAACTTTGAAGCACTATAGAAGTATCCATCTTTGATGCTAACGGTGTTACAGGCCTTTATACAAGTGCTAAGATTCTATAGACCTATTCTAAAATTCAGATTTGCCTTCCCTCAATTATTTTGAGTTTCATTTTAGACACTGAGAACAAAGGGGAGCATATAACTTAACCAGAGAACCCCTTTGTTGCCTAATATACAACATCTGTGAATAACTTAGGAATATAGTAACTTAAAAAAGACTACCTAAGGACTTGTATCTATCTGTTCGTTAATACTTTATTTAAAATAATTTGGAAATACCTGTCATTAATAGGATACTGTGTAGTATTATGCTGTCTTATTAGCACTGCTTATTTCAGGATAGCTAGACCTATCATCAGTTTTGTGGCTATAAAATTTTGCTATTAAATTTTCTAATAATTATGTAAAAGTGATTTGAAATCATTTTGGTATAGAGCACTTTTATTATTTACTTTTAGGGAAATAATGGAAAACGGATGGGTAGGTGGATAGCGAACTAAATCAACTGAAATGCAGGGGCTAACAAAACAACCACACACACACACACACACACCCCCACACACAAACTACTATATGGCTTAAATTTAAGCATGTGTATAGATAGATATAACTTGTACAGGACAGAAGGTTTTGTGGGTAGAAGGACAAATGACAGGGGACATATGTAATAATTTATATATTATAATAATCAACCAAAACATGCCTTCTAACAGCATATCTAGCATTTTGGGTCTCCTAATTTTGCTAAAAGCTGAAGAACCTAAAACAAGGGGGAAAGCACCCATGTGGTACTGTTCTGAATTCGAGGATTTCGGGGCCACTGGGCCTCTGGAAGGTCTTCCCTCCTTGCTAACCCCTTTTTAAAAATGTCTTCAGGCCTGATATGATAAAAATCAGTGATGACAATGTATTTTTTTTCCTCCACAGTATGACCTTAGCAATATATTACCACATCAAGAACAGGTGAGCTCTTTTGAAACCTATCTTGTTATTCCAGCTAATTAATTTACAAGGTATCAAGTTTAGTGTTAGGTAATAACTATAGATGTTACTGGCATAAGCTTTTATTATTAGAGTGCTTTTATTACAATATAGAAGTGAATCATTTATTTTTCTCTTAGGACCCTTAATTCTTAGGTTACTGAGCATCCCAAAGAGTATTTGTTTATATGGGTTATATTGATAATTTACTGTATTAGAAATTGAAATTGAGAATTTAAAAAATTAAATTCATTGTATATTAAAACAGGGTGTGCCTTAGCACTACTGAAATTTTGAGCTAGATAATGCTTTGTTGTGGGGTGTCGTCCTGTGTGTTATAGGATATATAGCAGCACCCTTGGCCTCTACTCACTAGATGCCAGTAGCACCTTCTTCCCTCCACATTACGACAACCAAAACTGTCTCCAGCCATGGCCAGAAGTCCCCTGGGGGACGAAATCACCCCTGATTGGGAACCCCAGTGTTCAACATAAATCATTTTTTTTAATGAAAAATAACTATTTTCCACAACAAAAAATATTGAGAGAAAAGTATCTCCTCAATAGAAGACAGCTGATTCTCATATCTATTCTGTCTTCAGTCATTTGTTTTGAAGAAACAATATGAAGAAGATCCAGCCGCTTGCAGATATATAGTTGGAAAAAGATGTATTTTTAAAGCCTTCAGATAATTTGGTATATTCTTTGATACTGTACCAAAAGTCTGCATGTGCTAGTTTCTTAAATTAGTTAAAATGGAATTCTAAATCATATCAATGAACTTGTAATAAATACTATGTTAAATTAATACCCATTGATCTGTCATGCATACTGAGTAGATCTTTTTACCTGTACCTGACTTTATAATATTATACATTGGTCATTTGGAAAGTATTGGTTCACATTTCTTTAGACAGTGTCAAAAACTCACTTTTGTTAGTATCACCACCAGTCTTACCAGAAAAGTCTTTTAAGTGTTGAGAAGTTGTCAAGTTCACAATCGAAGGTAGAAGTTTTCCAAAACTCCTGATATTTTTAGCTTGATGGCTTGAATTTTATCATTGGCAACAAATAACTTTAGAGTTATTTTCCTTGAAGTGACAGGCTCACTTTGTTCATTTTTGAAAGAATGACTGTGTCAGTTGTACATTCAAATAACGATGGTGTTCAATGAAAAAAGTGTTTCAAATAAAGATGGTGTTCTATGAAAAAAATGACTTACCGCCAAGTCACAAGTGCTTTTCCTTAACACAGCCATATTTCAGTATGTAAAAGTGCTTAATGCATACTTTTCACTTATTCAGAATATTAAAAAGAAGGACCAAGGTTTAAGAACACTATTAATTTTTACTCTTTTATCAAGGATGTTCTTCAAGCAGATTTTTTAACTGCAAGTGGCAGTGAATAATTGAATGACTTCTAATTCAGTTTGGTACCACTGCCTTGATTCATGCTCAGAAACCAGCAGTTTTACCCACTTTTGCTTTTATACATCCATAGCAAATGTCACACAATGTGAAGGGCAGGTAGTGTCTTAGTATTCTTATAAAAGCAGTTTTGACCTCTTGGGCCTCCTGAAGGAGGGGATAGGGGAGAATCCCAGAGGCCTGCAGACCACATTTAGAGAACCGCTGTTCAAATGAGCGCAGTGTATTAGTGTGGTGAAATTTTAAATTAAAAAGCCTGGTTTCTTTTAAAATAAAAAGACAATTACATTTTTAACTCAAACTATTTAAAAGAGACAAGAAGAAATACACAATAAGGATATAAAGAACTAAAGAGAAAAAAACGGGAAAAAACCATGAATCTCATATTCACATTGATTGAAGTGAGAAGAATTTATTGCCCACCACCACTGCTTCATAAAATGTTCTTGCATATTCCAGTGTGAGGTTAGAGGGGTGAAAATATATTGGTTTACTAGCATTGCCTGTTAGGGAGGGTCAGTGCTTATAGAGGCAACTCTGGCTGGTTGTTGTAGAAAAGGTTTCACAGAACTTGATGTGCTGAGTAAAAATAGGTCAGGAAACCTTTCTAAGGGTGGAATCCAGGAGAAGAATTTATAAAACTGTTTGCTTCGTTGAAGGTTAAGCTTCCTCTACCCCTCTCTCTACTCCTAGCCGATATTTTACTAAGATAGTAAGTCCTGAATTAATTTTTTAAATGCACATTCTTATTTTATAGAGTTGCAGATAGATCCTTGGATATTTTTGATGAGAGATTACATCCACTCACAGTAAGTGTCAGTTTTATTGAAGTGGTATTTTTCTCTTATACAGTTGTGTTTATTTCATGCTGATTTGCTTTGAAATTAATTACTAGAAGAAAATTACTTCCTCCAGCTCGAAGTCAAATTCATCTTCCTTTAAGTCTTCTTCCCCACGCCATGTTGTGTCTAGTCATTTTCCCGAAGGCGTGTTGTATAAGGGGTTGATGGATATGAACCGAGTTGCACTTTGTGTGAATAGTGAGCAGGTAAGTAAACATACCCAAGTAACAGAAAATGTATCTTTTTAAAGGATGATGTTCCATAGCATCAAACAATATAAATATTTGTAAATAAACCTAATATGATAAGGCCTCTAAGAAGAAAATTAGAAAACTGTTTACATTTTAAACGAATTAAAATGACAAAGTTTTAAAATTCACTTCTCCGGGTGCTCTGTGGCCACACGTGGCTGGCGACTGCTGTACAGGACAGCACATTCTTAGAGCCTTATGGTTACAGGACACTGGAAATGTGTTTTCAAAGTTGACTACAGAAAAGTATGACATATGGTGATCAGCAAGACTTTTGAGCCTAAAAGTATTGGGTTGGCCAAAAAGTTTGTTTGGTTAGTGAATATATTGTTCAATAAAATGCTTGGTGAAAATGAAAACTGTGTCTTTTATTTTTACTTAAAACCAAATGAACTTTTTGGCCAACCCAATAGTTTACATTTGGTTAGAATTCTGTGGGGAGGAACGTGGAAATACATAAATTTTCTGCGGTTGTGCCTGTATTTTTCTTTAATGAATGGTGGTGAGTACTGGATCACTGTGGTATTTTAGGATCCCATTGTTTAGATTTAAAAGACTACAAGACATGTCACCCAATCAGAATTATTTTAAGGGGCACGTGGGCCCAAGTGTGAAGACTGCTATCTTAAGGGTACTTTTAAGTATTTTTCTTCCGTGGATACTTAAATTGCATTTTTTCTCCCTTCAGCGAGAAAAGATTCCAGAGGAATACTTCGAGCATGATCCTGAACACAAATTCATTTACGGATTTGTTCATACTCTTTCTAGTGCCGCACAGCTAACTGCTGAAGGTGCAGTAGTAACTTTGGTAAGATATTTTTTCTTTCATAAAGCATCTGTAGAAATTTCTGTCTTGTACACATGGTATGGTCCTGTTTTTCCCAAATGAAAGTAGGTTCCTGAAACGATCATTAGATCTTTATTAAGAGAAACCTATCAAAAGAAAGTAAAGTATACACATTTGAGCTTTAATCATCATTATGATTTAAAACGTTGCCATTGCTTTTCTCATCACAAAACAATTGCTATTAAAGGCAGCAGGAGAGATTTCTGGTTTCTCCTTCCACACCTGAGGGGACACACGCACGCACAGTGCACACACGCACACACAGACGACGCGTGTGGTGGTGGTGGGGCGGGGCAATCACTGAGCGCTCTGGTCCACAGGCAGAAACAGGTTCCGGGCAGTTTGAAGCTGAGTCCCAGACTGCACTGCCTAGGCAGTTCTGATGTGTGTCCTGACTGAGAACTACTGCCCTCAGTTCTCTGTTCCTTGCATAATGGATAATGGTGTTAACCATCCCTGCTGTCCTCTTATTGCCTGCATGTGAAGTTGCCCAGGACTAGGGTGCCAGTAGGACTTCAGAAGGCTTTACTCTAGTTAGCCTGCTAAGCTACAGCTGTGTAAGGACCTTTTTGTCATCCATTCCTAATTCCTATGGTAAGGTTTTATCATTTGAATAATAAATCATATTCAAGTGAGAGGTAGTTGGGATTGTTTTACTCCTCCCTATAGCAAACCTGTAGGGGGGAAAGTCAGCTGCGTGGTCTGCAGGGAAGGAATACTTAGGCCACTCACTGCCTGCTCCTATCAAGGCAGAATTTAGGACAGGAGGCTTGTCCTTTTGAAAAGAGACCCCTCAGTGGGTACTGGATCAGACACAGGCCTTTTCTTGGCGCTACAGGCCACTTGGAGTGCTTAGCACATGCTTGAGAGAGGCAGGAATGGTGCTTGCATATGGAGAGCTAGGAAATGCAGGAAGGA
This sequence comes from Balaenoptera physalus, assembly GCF_965194825.1. Taxonomy (NCBI): domain Eukaryota; kingdom Metazoa; phylum Chordata; class Mammalia; order Artiodactyla; family Balaenopteridae; genus Balaenoptera; species Balaenoptera physalus. The sequence goes on along the minus strand of NW_028126535.1, from coordinate 528,726 downwards.
GAGTATTTGGGTTGGAAGAGGGGCATTTCTTTGTAGCCAAGTTAAGCTTGATGTACCTGCGAGACAGCAGAATGGCAGTGTCTAGTAATCATTTGAATATATGGGATTGGAGCATGAATCTGAGCTAGAGGGAGGGAATTAAGTGTAGCTGTTCAAATGCAGAGAAAGTATGTAAAATAAAAAGTGGGTAGAAGATAGATCCTACTAGAGACTGTCAGCACTTAAGGGACAGATCCCCAGAGGAGTGGCTACAGTGGTAGGAAACCCAGCAGAGAACCCTAAGAGACACCAGGAGAGGTTCAAGAAGGAGAGTATGGTCCAAACGCTAAATGCTACCAAGAAGTTGCTCATGTCATAAATACCATGTCACTGAATACCTACTCTGTGTCACTTTTCTACATGTGGGGGGTGGAGGAGAGAACAAGTTGGATAAATAAAGTTCTCGCCTTTATGGAGCAAGTGTGGAAGACGTAAATTTTTTTTTTTTTTTTTTTTTATCGGAGTACAGTTGATTTACAGTGTTGTGTTAGTTTCAGGTGTATAGCAAAGTATAAGTGTTTTTTTTTAATGAGTGTTTTTTAAAAGATGACTATTTCAAGTGGTGGTAAAAACCATGAAGAGAAAGCAAGGTAAAGGGATAAAGTGATTAGAGGGGCTTACTAGAAAGCTCAGGAAGAGCCTCTTTAAAGAGGTAATGTTTGAACCCAGGACCTGGCTGAACTGAGGAAGATCAGGTACGCTGGCATTACGGGCAGAGGGGACAAGTGCAAGGCTCTGAGACAGGAACTTGTTCTGTGTGTTCAAGGAAAAGCAAGGTGGCCATTGTGATCCGAGCGGGGAATGAGGGAAAGAGCATAGGTGATGAGGTCACGGAAGGACAAGGCCGTACCGCACAGGGCCTCGTAACTTGCAGGCCACGGGAAGAAGGTATTTGTTTGATGGGAAGCCTCTGGCAGATCTGGAGCAGGCGCATAAAGTACTCTTAATTGAAGAGGCTCTCCTGGCTGCTTTGGGGAGAACAGACTGTAGTCTGTTGGGAGGCAGAGAAGTTAGGCAGTGGCAGCGATACAAGTCAGAAGTGACAGACAGAAAAGCGGTCAGGGTACCAGTGAAGGTAGAGATAACAAGAAGTCCTAACAGATTGGAGCAGGATACACTCAAGTGCAGGTTTTTGGTCTCAGCGACTGGGCGTGTGGCAGTGCTCTTTCATTTATGAGGGAAGGCCTGGGGAGTGGAGCTCTGGGACGAAGAGCTCTGGGTTGTTTGTGTGAAGGCACTGGTGACCACGGCAAGAGTAGTCTCTGTAGAGTGGTAGCAGCAGGAGGCTGACTGAAGTGGGTTAAGGAGAGGATGGGAGATGAGGAGCTGGCCTCAGGCCTGAGGACGCCGTCTAGGGGCAGTGGGGGACAGGCTGGGGACATGGAAGCATTCACACTGGAGGAATCCTCTGACAGGGAGAAGTTGTTCAAAAGGAGACTAACTGTGGGCACAGTGCTCTGCAGAAGTGAGGTGGGATCAACTTCATTCATAGGAGAGTTAGCTTCAGTGAAAAGAAAGAAATCTCGCTTCCTCCGAGACAGGAGGGCAAGTGGGATAAATGAATATCAGCACGTGTACCAAGTTTGCCAGTACAAAGGTGAGAGGAAGTTGAGAGATTGCCAGTGTCGTTTCAGTGCCTCTGATGAGTCCCATAAAGTAGAGAGTTGAACCTTGCGGGGAGAGTCGTTCTTAGGGTACTAGAGAGTGCTGAGTTCTTTGGGGAATGGGAGCCGAATTTCACTAAGAACATATAATCTCAATACCCGTGTTTGAAAACACAGTAGAGTTTGGAGGGCATGGGCGAATCTGAGCTGTCAATCTGATAACCCTTCAGAGAGTAAACAGACTCTTTCAAACTGGACATTTTTCTTTTTGTCAAATGGCATATACACTCTTCTACAGAGGTAACAACAAATCACAGCTTACCTCTCTAATCTTTGCTCAGCTGTTAACTCCATCCAGTTCTTTGTAGGGTAGACATTTGATACATGTAAAAGAAACCGTGAAATCATCTCACAAACCGGCAGGTTTAGAGGAGCCCCAGGGATACAGACACAGGCAGGTCTTCCCACCTTAAAACCAAAAGAATTGACTAAGCTGCAGATTATGTAAGACAGAAATGAATAATGAAATGATAATGGAGATGTGAAAAATTGGGGCTATGAAAAGGACTACCCTTTGTATGCATGTGTGTTCCTTCAAAAGGCACTAAAATATGGGAATACTTGACAGTTGTAAAGCCCCTTTGTACTGCCTGTCCTGCTGTGCCACGCAGCAGCCACTGGGAGGCTCTCTTGACCACCAGTTTTTATCTTCAAGTTCATGCCACAAAAGGACTGGTGACTGACTCTGAAGAGAAGGTAAAGATGTGCTCAGTCTTACCAGAATTTTACACACTCAAGCGTTATGTAAAATCGCCATGCAACCACCACCAGTCTTGTAGTTAACATTGCACGTGATAGGCACTCAAGCATTTACTGAACAGTTGAAGTCGACACTGGGCTGTATGTGCTGCCCTTGACAAGTGGGAAGGTAATAATACAATGCGTGTCTTTAGAATGCCCTTTGCTGAGATGTCCTTTCATTCCTGTGACCAAAATTGGGTTGGAAATTCACACGGGCAGAGTAGAAATATCAGACTCACAGAAATATCTGACTTACAACTGTGACCTGGCCTCTGGCCTTGGCTTGGCTGAGCAAAGTCTTTGTAGAACCTAGGAATAAAAGGGGTGTCAAAAAGAGATGAAATCTGTCATTCCTAACAATTCTTATCACAGCACTTAAACTGAACGAAAATCAAAGATCAGTGCTCTACTTTTGCAGGTTTACTTAGAAAGGCTTTTAACTTATGCTGAGATCGACATTTGCCCCACTAACTGGAAAAGAATTGTTTTGGGAGCCATTCTTCTTGCCTCCGAGTTTTGGGACGATCGGGCTGTATGGAATGTGGACGACTGCCAGATCCTCAAGGACGTTACAGTTGAGGACATGTGAGTTTGTAAGGTTACCGTGAACTTTCTAACCATTTTCCAATACCTCATTTGCTCTCATAAAGTTTACATTTTTAAGAAATGTTACATTTTAAGAAAGGTTACCTTGTGCAGAGAGCTGAAATAGACATAAAATTACAGCCTTCTTTCTATCTAGCTGTAGTATAACAATTTGTATTTCCCCTCATTCATTGGTAGGTCTTGATGTGTTATTGTTGTAATATTCTGCTTGAGAAATTGAAATTATTTTTCTGGTGGTTTTTGCCAAACATTTTACAAGCTCACTACCAGAGCAACATGGTACAGTAAGTAACTTGACAGCTTTCTTAAAGCTGTCTACCAGGTCCAGTCCATTTTTAAGGGGCACATGCCTGGTCTTTGAAGCAAGTGGCCACTGTTAAGGTCTTAGGGCCTCTAGACTACTGACAGGTTATAATTTCAACCTGAGTCACACATTGTGTATTTGCTTTTGCTGGTCTATTTCTCCTTTTTATCTGAGGTTCTGTTGTTACAGAAACTATGAGGTACAGGTAGCCACATATAAAGGTTTCAGATCCCTGTGTTCCTGTCTCCTCCCCTAAAGTCTGCTGAGTTAGGAAACACCTACCTCTCAGGTCGTCCGGGAAGCATCCCTGGGGCCTCACCCAGGGCACTCAGCAAACACAGCAGCACTTTGTGGGGCCTTGAGTTAACTAGGCAGGTTCTCCTCACAGATGGCACGCTCACATTGGCATGAAACGCCAGGCTTCCAGTCTGGCTCTGGTGAAGGGCCCCAAGGGTGGGAAGCAGGATGAGCCAGAGAGGTAATTCCAGCAGACTCTCGAAGTGCCCGCTTGACAGTGAACCTGTCTTTGTGGGTGGCATTCAGGAAAATGTGAAAGGACACCTCTTGATTATATTGGACAGCAGAGGCCGATCAAGATGGCAGGCAGGGGCAAGAGTTTGTTTTTGTTACCTTTGCCCCTTACCCTAGATAATTCACAATTACCAAAGTGCATATTTACAGCTGAAGCGAGGAAAGCTGTGACTAAGAGAAGGGACCAGTGACTGTCAGTAGCTGTCAAAGTGGCTTTTGGTGAAAATGCCCACTTTGGTGATCATGTAAACCAAGTGGTCGTGGTGATATTGCTGGTAGCAATCTTAGCAAACAGTGGAACAGCAGATAATGAATTTGAAATGAATAGAAGTACTTTTGGAAGTTGCAGAAACTAAAGTGACGTTGACCAACACTATCATCAGTCTTGAAACTGGTCCCTTGAAGGAAGGAAAATTTGTAATCGTGAACACCATCCCTGCCATGATGGCAGCTGAAATTTTCTCAGAATCTGCAACTGAGCTGACTGGGGCTCTGGTTCCAGGTACAACATCCGAGAACATGCAGGGAAACGTGTGGGTGTTCATAGACATTGAGCCCAGGAGCATTAGCGGCACTGTCCAGCTATGAAGAAACTAATTCTAAACAACGCTTTTCTGTGTAGAACGGAGAATCACCAGTAATTATGTTTATAATAGGCTGCTTTTGTTTATGATCTTTGGGAGTTGGAAAGCATTACAACAAAGTGTTTAATACACATTTGTTTCATCCCTCTGCTGTTGACTACTATTTGTAATGGTCTCATTTTGAGTCTGAATTGAAAAATTGCTGTCTATCAGCTTTTCCTTAAAACTTTCTAACATCTCTGTGTCTTGTTAAATATATATTTCCCTTCAAAAGAGTAAGTTAAACTGAGCAGCTGCTGTTCAGACAGTTTGCTGCGCCTGTAAGTGGTAGGCTCTTCAGCCACCTAGCCATTTAAAAACAGCAAAAAACACAGAAGATGCATATTCTGTAGGCATAATGCTTTTCTTCAGTGATTAAAGCTCTATTAATAGACATGTTAATCCTATGAAGTACTGTATTTCCACACAATTAAAATGTATTAGTGGAGAAAATATAAAAGGGATAGTGAAGTGCATTTATTCCTGTAGTAAATTAAGTCCTGATTAGCTGATTATCAAAACATTATCTGATTTACATTTCTATAGACTTCTGGCCGTATGAACAGGAAATTAATTTTGGAAGTAGGTTCAGTTAGGTTTAAAGTTCAACAAATGAGAAACCTCATTTCTGCTCATACTCTGCTCTCCATACAGGAGAACATGGAGCATTTGTTGATTTATCCAATGGATAAAATATTAACACTTGAAAACCAAGAAACCAAATGTATTGTAAAATAAGCCACTTGCATGTTTGTTTGGGTATTTATCATTTTTATCTAATCAACTCTCTAAAGTGATTGCTGTGAAAAGTGGTAAGATTTACTCTAACTTTATATTTATTTACTTAAACATTTGGCAAGCAAATGGCTGGATATGGTCATATAGCAGAAGCCTGCTCCCAGCACTCTACTTTCCCACTTCATTGAATTCGCCCTCTGTGGGCGTGTGCAGTCTGTCCTGGCAAGGGGCGGTAGGTCTGAACATTCTGGGCTGCTCTCCTAACACCGGGGGCAACAACTGCTCTATCAGAGGTCGTATCATAAAGTGGGTTTAGCCTAGCTGAGACATAATCTTACTGCCTTCCTAAGCTTAAAAAGTGCATCCTGTCCTGTCATGGTGACGACAAGTCACCCTAGTAAGGTTTTAAGGTGAACAGAAACTTGCATTATGCCCTTTGACACAGCCCCATGCACGGGGTGGGGGTGGGGGGATTCCCTTTCCCATCGAATGTAGCTTATTTATTTATTTACTTGAGATGAATCCTTGTTGCCTCAAGAGTTTTCCCCCCTCAGAGATAATAGCAGTGGCTCTCGATGGATCCATTTGTTGCCATGGTGATGTGCCCACTCCTTTTGTTGGCTCGTCTCTACTTCAGTAAGCCCCTTCCTGTCACCAGCCCGGTGAAAATGTCTGCAAGTTCTTCAGAGCTAATAAACAGCATACATCATTCCTTTCAACTGATCACTAGAGCGGGGCCTCGTGAGTGAGTGTGGAGCATGAATCGTACAGCTGCACTAATGGAACTCTGAAGAATGAGCCCCTGAGTCAGCAGCATGAGTGCATAAGAGGGCCATGACCTCTTCCCCCTTGTCCCAGACTCAAAGTGCTGGGACGCAGAAAGGACCACAAATAGCTGTACCTTGTTTGAACATTAGGGTATTAATCCAGCTGGGTAGCCATTATTGGTTTCAAAACAGTATTTAGAGCCATCCTAGTAGCTCAGAATGGTATTTTTGAAGATAGCTCAGTTGACTAAAATTGTCCTGTGTTGGTTTTGTCTTCTCCTCCTCCCCCAGGAATGAGATGGAAAGGCACTTCGTGGAGCTACTTCAGTTTAATATTAATGTTCCTTTCAGTGTGTATGCCAAATACTACTTTGACCTTCGCTCCTTAGCAGATGACAACAACCTGAATGTTCTATTCACTCCTCTTAGCAAAGAAAGAGCACAGAACTTAGAGGTAAGGCTGTGAAATCACTAACTGGGGTTTTCTGTCAGCCACCGAAGCCACACCTGTAGCTAAATTATATTAAGCAGTGATTAGGAAAATGGAAAGCTGTTAACAGTTTGAAGAGCTTATTGACCCGTTGGCATCATATTTCCTGTGTCTTTTATGGTTTATACAGGGATCCCACATTATAAAAAAAAAAAATTGTCTCTTCTGTAACCATAATACAGAATACTTTCAATCATATTTAATCTGTTCTTAATGGTTTTCCATTTGAACCTCTACACTTACATATAACCATACATGAATAATTTCTTAAAATTGTATCCCTAATCAGATGTACCTACATAATCTACTTACCACTCTTAACTGTCTTTTTTTTTTTTTATATAATTGATGTTTTGGACTATTTCTACTGTCTTGATATTTTTAATAAATAAATAAATGTATTTATTTATTTATGGCTGCATTGGGTCTTCGCTGCTGCACGCGGGCTTTCTCTAGCTGCGGCGGGCGGGGGCTGCTCTTCATTGCGGTGCGCAGGCTTCTCATTGCAGTGGCTGCCCTTGTTGCAGAGCACGGGCTCTAGAGCGCAGGGTCAGTAGTTGTGGCGCACAGGCCTAGTTGCTCCTCGGCATGTGGGATCTTCCCGGACCAGGGCTCAAACCCGTGTCCCCTGCATTGGCAGGCGGATTCTTAACCACTGCGCCACCAGGGAATTCCCTCTTAACTGTTTTTTACTCAGCTTGCAGTTCGTGTGTGTGTGTGTGTGTGTGTGTGTGTGTGTGTGTGTGTGTATGTGTATCACAGTTCAGTCCCATGAGTTTATTAGACAAAGCATCCGTGGCTAACCTGAGAGACCTATACTTGGAAGGTATAATGTGGATTCAGATACTGGATGTAGAAAGTACATGAGTTTTTAATATAAATGGTAACGTACATGGAACAACGTAATACTTATGGCTTATGATTTTTGGTGGGTATACAGCAAAATTCACAACTGAAATGAACACATTTAAAATTGATACTTTCTGTGGTACCTTGGTGGTACTTTAGAATAAGATGTTTTTCTACCATAATTTATGTGCAAGTGAAATAGCACCTTTCAGCGCTTGTCATTAGACCTCTCCTACCTTCAGCACATACCTACCTGATTAAAATTTTCTTAGAGTATGTAATAACTAATGAAAACTGAAGAGAAGTTGAATAGCTGAGTAAACACTGATTTTGCCCAAGTGTATGTCCATTACGTTTAAGGATCACGTGTGTAGGTAACAGATGATATTGCTATTAGGAGCCTATCATTAGCAACCCAATTTTTAAGTAACTCTAAGTTATTAGGGCAAGTTACCCCTTGCCCCAGCAATCTAATCATAGCCCTTAAAGGTTATTAACTTAGGGAACTGTCAGTTAGTGTAGATATCAGCTATCCAAAGTAGCAGTAACTATGAACTATCTAAACGAATGGAGATGTGTGGCTTATCAATGATGCTTTTTTTGTTTTTTTAAGGTCCGAACATTTTTTTTCCCCCCTAATTATACCTATGTTCTACCTGATTGACTTTCCTAGGCCATTTCCAGATTGTGTGACGACAAATACAAAGACGTGTGTAGAGCTGCTATGAGAAGGTCTTTCAGCGCTGATCATTTCATTGGTATTCGGCGCTCCAATGCCATCCTCTCTTAAGGGAGAAGTGAGGGGTTGTAACATCATAAACCCCTCGAAACAAAGACTGGAGAAATATCACCTCTCCTGCTCAGAAACCAGCAAAGTTAGTATTTTCACCTTAAAGAAAGACATTGAATTCAAGAGACTCATGGACAAGCGAAGATTATGCTCATAGGAAAGAACGGGACCTCGTCAATGTAACACGCTCTTCTGTCCTTTTTATTGTAAACAGAGTTACAAAAACCACTCCAAAGCTAAAAGCTCCCAATCCACGCACAGATATCTGCTCCCAATCCACGCACAGATATCTGATAGCTGTGAGCTATGTGACGTTTTTTAATTAATAGTTTAAATTTTTAGACTTTAAAGACACTAGCTATATAACTTCTATGTTTTTCTTACCTCACTGTCCCATACTGCTGCATATTCCTTTAGAATCAGTGCAGTATTACCATCAAAAAATGGGACTCCAAAAAAAAAAAAAGTAAAAAAACAAAAAAAGAAAAAAAAACAAAAAACAAAAAAAAAACAAGAAAAAAAAAAGAAAAAAAAAAACAAAAAAAAAACAAAAAAAAACATGGGACTCCTAACAACTCATAAAGCCAAACTTCGGAACAGACTGTTGTAGCATCGTTAGGTTTTGCAGGGTTCTTCCTCCCTACTATATCATTGAAGCTGCTAGTCATTATTGGCAATCAATTTAAACCAAAAAGCTGCTGAATAACACATGTCATCCAAATTCTTTGCAGGCAGTACTTATTAGCATATTAGCATGTTTGCGATCATAAACAGAGAAAGTAGGTTATTTCCTTCTATTGGGTCCGTGCTGCATTTCTTGTTAACTATAATGGTGCTTCTGATTTTGTGATGATTTTCCTCTTTGTTATATACTTGTGTTAAAGGATATTTTCATAATTCCAGCCAACATGGTGGTCCAGTAATTAACAAGCCGGTGATGAAATAGAAGGTGTCCCAAAAGTCTTAGAACAATTTTAAGCTTTAATATAGTGTGCTTGGATACTCCAGAACAGTGTCGCAGAAGTATAAATGCTAGACTGGCAAAACATCACTTGAAACTTTAATCGAATTTCTTCTAAACTCATTTACTTTTGTACATTTTAAACATTAAGCTTTTATTTTTTTATTTTTTATTTTTTTAAATGAATTAATTTATTTAATGGCGTGTTGGGTCGTTTCTGTGTGAGGGCTTTCTCTAGTTGTGGGAAGCGGGGGCCACTCTTCATCACGGTGCGCGGGCCTCTCACTGTCGCAGGCTCTCTTGTTGGGGACACAGGTTCGAGCCCTGGCTTGGGAAGGCCCGTGAGCCACAATTACTGAGCCTGCGCGTCTGGAGCCTGTGCTCCGCAACAAGAGAGGCTGCGATAATGAGAGGCCCACGCACCGCGATGAAGAGTGGCCCCCACTTGCCACAACTAGAGAAAGCCCTCGCACAGAAACGAAGACCCAACACAGCCATAAATAAATAAATACATAAATTTTAAAAAATAAAAAATAAAACAATAAACGCTTAACGTTTAAAATTTACAAAACTAAATGAGTTTAGAAGAAATTCGATTAAACTTTCAAATGATGTTTCGTAAGTTTGTGGCATTTATACTTCTACAAGTATCAAACCTTAAAATTGCACTAAGACTTGAGGGGATACCTCCCCTCCTCTTTTTAAAATAGTCCTTTGCAAGGCTGGGGTGCTTACCTGCTTGATCACCTAAGTTTCTTTTTTTTTGATTTGGTAAAGGAATTATGAACAACAGTGTTAGTTCACATGTAATAAATTGAAAAGAACTGGACCCTAGTAGTAGTGACAGGAGAGTAAGTGATACGAAACAGCTTTTCTATCCTGTGTGTTAACCTGGCTGTAGGTGTCTCACTTCAAGTTCTATGTAAGAGGAAACATATAAACCTTAGGAACCCTTACCTCAGGCTTTAAAAGGCAGGGAGGTCCAGTAATCAGTCTTTTTGGAGATTGGTAACGATGTCACCTAAACTTGAAATATTAAAAAAAAAAAAAAAAAAGTGTTCTCAGCTATGTGAAATCTTTCTCCTCCTACCTTCTCAAATGTAATCCTAGGAATTTTGCCTGTAAACAAAGCATTTCTGGGCCAGAAGTACTTTCTCTCTTTATAGCAAGGCTTCACATTATACTGAGTGCTGCAGGTTCCATCATTTTTAAGGGACAGAGACATAAATGATAAATTATGGTATATAAAATACTACAATCTACCACCTCAAAAAATATTGTTTATGGAGTTTGGAGCTTGGAAATTCAAGTACTGATTGCAGTTTTATTTTGAAAAGAATGCTACAACTTATGTGGTTTTTCTTCCTCATGTTTATATTAAAAGAAAAGCTAATAAACTCTGTTTTAATTAAAATATATGGCTACTGTGTTTGTAACACTTCTCACTGTTCACATAACTTTACAACTCTGCCTAACTCAAATGTTTTCAGTCAGCTCTGATAGTCGGGCCTTAAAGCATTTTCCAACTAACCATTCATAAGTTGTTTTGACCCCTGCCTTTAGTTAAGATGTAGACATTTATTTCTTCAGCTTACGCTCTTTTCAACCTGAAGATAATCTAGTCCACTTAAAATCACTGGCTACAGTGCTCAGTGGCATAATGCATTAGATGGCATTTTTGAATTGTTTGTTATGGTGCCAAGATGGAAATGCACATTGAAAGATAAAAGTAGGTAAATCCACAGAGAAAGGAATTACAGGAATACTGTAGAATCAGAACTTGTTGTTTGAGGGTTTCAAGCAATTGAACAGGAAAGAAAATGGAAGAACAGGAAGCAGTAGAATTGTGGTTGCTGTTAAGAGGGTGACTTTTAAACAAGCCACGTAATTTGACTTTAACATGCTATTTCACTTAACATTCAGTTGGAAATATACCAGATCTCTAAAGTTTCTTTTAGACCCTAGCCACTGCACTTGAGCAATATTCCATCAGTCCTGATAGTATTGCCGTAGTATTTCCTCCACCTTAGTTACCTTCCTAAGGTCACATCTTTAACTTTGTTCTTGTTAAGTTGCTGATGAGGAGAAATGATCTGATTTAGTACAGAAGGAAAAAAAAAATCTATCACAAGTCACTGTTTATATCAATAGTTTGCACCGCGTAGTAATATGCCAGTTACTAAGCAGAAATGCTGACATATCTCGAGTGGTCGAATGTTTGAAAAGAAAAAATTGGGGGTAGGAACATTGGGCATGACTGTAGCTTCAAGAACAAGTTGGTAGAATAAGGGGAATCGCTAAAAATTGCTTTTCCCCTTCAGCTTTAATTCTAGAGGCAATACAGCCATTTTAATAAATGGGAAATTGAGGCAACTTAAGGTAAAAATTTAAACATCACAAAGTAGGTTCTCCAACAAATATGGGGCATGGAAACTAGTTATTAATAGGGTGGCAACTATGGCATTTTTTTCCAGATTTTTATACCGAGGAAGGGTTTGTTCCCTAAAGTAGTAAGACTATAAAAGAATATCTGACTACCTGAACTCAAATTTTATTTTTTCGCTTTTTAAGAAAAATTATTTTTCTCTATTGGAATACTGACATCTGTGCAATTTTAACTCTGGCATACCGTGAACTGAACTTTATTCTTTACAAGGAAAAGACAAAAGTTTGAAATGTATGTTTGAACCAAATTAGATTGCCATTTTTGTATGTTAAATTCATGTGGTTGACCCTAAGACAACTTCTTAGGGCCCAGTGTTTCTGGTTAAGAGAAATTTTTTCCATCCTGTATCAGATTCCATCATGACCCTATTCTTTCACATTTACTCCTAATGTACCCTGTATGCCCATTCTTGAAATTCAACAGCACTAAATCCTAGTTTTACAACAGGTCAAATTTCATTTCTTAGTTTTCCCATTCTATAAAATATACCATTCCTTGATTTTTGAAAAATGCTGAAGCCAGTATTTACTGGAAAACAATTCACTCTGTATTCAGGTTATGCAATGTTTTTGGAAATGTTTACCTATAGCGTGTAGGTTAGCTAAAATCTTTCATCACCCAAGACTTCTCTCTAACCACATGTAAAATGACTACGACTGTTCCCTCACCCAGAAGCCGCATTCTTGAGTATAGAGCTATTTGGTAAAGCACTTGACAGCTGGTAGGGGCTCTCCCAGGGGTAAGTGCTAATTTCTATGCAGAATCTGTAGATTACACCCAGCATCTATCAAGTTAAGGATTAGATCACCTAAAATCTTAACTGTTAGCCACTCACCAGCCTGGCCAGCCTGACACCGTGCCAGCAAGAATACAAAAGATCTAGGAGCCCTTCAGAGACACCTGGTCCCTTGTACACAGGTGCAATCTGTTTGGCTTCTGAGGCAATTTCCACTAGTCCGTTTTAAATGGGTTTGGCAGATGAGATAACATGTACTTCATGTGAAAGAAATGTTATGAATACCAGTTTATGGTTTAGGATCGCTAACATGCAGAAAGAACCAGGAAAGTGAAGTAGTATAGAAATTAAGAGAAATCCAGAGTCAAATGAAAAGAGGTGAATGTTCTTTAAAAAAAAAAAAAAAAAAAAAAGGAACAGGTTAGGTGATTACTTAACTGCTGTGAGGGCAGCTAAATAATTTGAATGTGATTAGAGAAAGTCAGTGACAGCCTCAGAACCTAAGGTCCTCAAGAATATGTCGATCTCTACTTCAAGACCTCAAATTACTCTGCTAGCTTTTTCTTACAACATCTATTCCTTCATCTTACCGTTCTCAATTCTACTGACCTTTACTTCTAGCTCCCCAGATGGTGGCCCTTTATCTCCTCACTGTGGGAACCGACTCTTCCAAACGCAGGGCATCAGTGTTTTGTCCACCTCCCACTGCCCTCTCTCAACAAGGTCATCTCAGCTTCACCCTTTGACTCTCTGCTCGTGTCCAATGTGGCAGTGCTTGATGTTGGTTACTACTATGAGCCATTTCTAAAACACTATCACCAGGTTCCAGGAAATACAGGATTTCTATGGCTCACGGGCTAACTGGCCCCTTGTAATCCCCTTTAATCAACTACTTGAGCCCTCCTGTGTTCCCACAAAGTAGTTGTTCCCAATTTGCTGCACTCACTCCCCTGATCTGCCCACAACCCTAGATGTATCTCCTCAGGCTAGGCAGCAACCCCACCTTCCAAACTCCAAAACTCATTTCATCTGGCATTAGAAATAGATGCCTCACTTCTTAAGGTAACCCCTCTCATCTAAGGGAGAGGAGTCCATCCCAACTCTTCAAATCAAATTTCTATATCCAACAGCCCCACCACCAGGATGGTGGTGAGGATGGGGCAATTTGACCTTCCTCAGCCCTTGACATGTCCTAGTGTTTCTCAAGATGTGGTCTCCAGACCACCTGCCTCTCATGGGCTGAAAGTCCCTGTAAGAAATGAAATGTGGAATCCTAGAACAGATAAAGAACATCAGTGGAAAAATCTGGTGAAATCCAAATGAAGTCTGGAGTTAACAGTAGTGCGTTAATGTTGACTTCTTAGTTTAACAAATGTGCTATGATAATATGTTAATATTAGGGCAAAACGGATATATCTTTGCAACTTTTCTGTAAACCTAAAATAATTCTAAAAGTTTACTAAAACAGAACAAAAAGACCTAATTCTTGGATCCCAAATTAATCTCAATTCCTGGAGCTGAAGCCTGGGAATCTACATTTCTAACAGGAACCCCAAATGATTCTTATGCAGACACAAATTTGAAAACTAGTCTTTCAATTCCCTTTCCATTCCATGCCTGAATGGCTGCTTCCTCCTTGTTTTACTTACCTTAACCTGATTTCATCTTTTAGATCCTCTCAACCCTAAAATATAAGTACTATCATTATCCCCCTTTCACAGATGAGAAAGTACTAAGATGCAGTACACAAACGAAGTACTAAGAGCTTAAGTAATTTGTTCAGGATCAACAGCCCATGAATGATGGAGCTGGGAGTTGAATCCCTAATCAGTCTAGCTCCCAAATCTATGCACAGAACCATTCTACTTCCTCTCATTCTGTTGCACGTAAGAGCTCTGTAACTAAATCACTAAGAGAAGCATTATTACCTATTTCTCCAACTTCCTAAGTCCAACAGTGCCCCCCTTTTCCACTGGGGGGAATGAACAATGAGAAAGCATTGGGAAGATGTGCCAACTAGAGACCTGGACGGGTAAGGCACAGTGGCTCTTGCACCAGGATCCAGCTCAACTGCTGTATTTTCTGTTCTCCCAAATGCCCTAACATGTACCAATCTAATAATGCTCATAGTACTCACTTTGATGCTAAATTAATTATCTCAGGTTTACTAAGCATCTGTCCAGATTGTCAGGGAAGTGCCAACTCTAAATCAATTGACAGTTGGCCCTCCGTATCCACAGGTTCTGCATCAGTGGATTCAACCAACCATGGACTGAAAATACTTAGGGAAAAAAATTTCAGAAAGTTACAGAAAGCAAAACTTGAATTTGCTGCACACCACCAACCATTTGCATTATATTTACAACTACTTACTTAGGATTTGTATTTGGTGTTATAAGTAATCTAGACATGACTTAAAGTATAAAGGAGGGTGCGGGGGAAGATGGGAGGATTGTACGTAGGTTATATGTAAATACTGCACCGTTTTCTATAAGGGACTTGAGCATCCATGGATTTTGGTATGGGGTGGCACGGGGGGGAGGGAGACTACTGGAACCAATGACCCACAAATACAGAGGGAGAACCATATATCCTCTTATCTTATCTGGGTTCCCTTCGTGAAGAATAGATTAGAATTGCCAAAGCCAACCTCCTAACGAGTCAAAGCAAGGAATTTATGTCTCCTCATCCCTCGGGGCCTGGACAATCTCATGCCTACTTAACGTCAGACCTCCCAGCCAGGACTCTGCAAGGGAGGCTCGGCTCTGGGACAGGCAGGTCCCCTCTTGCACTGGGAAGGCTGGAACATCACTGATTCGAGCTGGGGAAGAAAGCCGAAGACGGGCAGCTCTGAGGAACTGCTGAAAGCAGCGAGCCCCTCTTTCTGCACTTCCTAATCTGTGTATTTTCTTTGAAAGATGCCAAGAATGACACAGCTGCATCCTCTTAAGACATTTATGTCCATGGAAATGAGGGGGCTTTCAATGTTTAATTATGGAACAGGCTACAGACACATCTAAATAAGGGGAAATGAGTCTTCTAAAAAAGACCTTCTTTAAAAGGTTGTACAAATGCAAAAATTGTGTTCTTCAGACACAGGAAGGCTGGGGTCTGAGTCAGACAGGCAGCCGTGAGGGTGCCGTGTGGACCATCACTTCTCATTGGTGACTGGGAAGGAAGCAGGTCCCTGACTCTGCGAGGGGAGTCCGGGCACCAGTGCAACCAGCCGTGTGGACCTCCAGGGGCTACTGGACGTCGTAAATGACCCCTTGGCACATAGTTGCAGTACCACCTTCAAGCATTAGCAGGAGGAATGAACAACAAAATGTTTTATGGGGCACTTGAGAGAGTTGCCATTGCTCTGTGGAGTGTCAGTGGTCTTCTGCCCCCTGATTTCTCTCAGGGAAACACTGGGCTCTGTCACCACTGCCCTGGGCGGGAGAGGCCAGGCAACCTTCCACACACCGCACTCCTCACTCCTCACTAGGGGTCTGTCCAGGGGCAGCACACAGCCTGTGAGCATGCTGGACACAGGGAGGTAGGTCCTCTCACAATAAAGGCGCATGGATAACCTGATACATCTACCCCACTCAGAGCACAGAGTCCCAGAACACCAGGGTGCTTGCTCTGTGAGCTCCTTCCAGAGACTGAAGCTGCCACGTAACTCTGACATGTGCCTGCAGGGGACACTCCTCTGAGTTCCTCAGGGATGGGGGAAGGGCCCTATTGGCTGTCGACCCCAGTTAATGGCCTAGGTGGGTCAGAGACAGGTATGCAGCAAACATTCGATAAATTCAACACGTCGTAATGAAGGGGCTGAGTTATGCCAGGCAGCTGCTCAGGACTCCACATCATGAGGTTCCATGGTTGTTGGCTGACTGCCTGCTGGCCTGGCATTGTCCAGCAGCCACAGAGGCAGCAGCAGGATCCTTCTTCACTGGCTGGACGAACAGGGCTGCAGGTGTCCTGGATCCTGAGGGATGATCTCCGCCAGAATACCTCCTAAAGGAGGTCCAGATATCACAGTAGGAATTAATGAAACTTAAAATACCTGTGATTAGTATGTGCTAGAAATTGTAAAATAAAAATTTTAGAAGAGAATTGGAAGCTTGAAAAGACTATTGGAAATTCTAGAATTAAAAAATCAATAGCTGAAATCAGTAACTCAGTAAACTAACTAGAAGTGATAATTAGTGAAGTAGACAGTAAAGAGGTAATACTCAGAACAAAGCACAGAGAGAATGCAGGAGAGACTACATAAGAACAAAAAGCATAAGAGGTTGTGGAACAAAGTGCAAGCCCTGCTGTATTTGTAATCTGGGTTCTGGAAGGGCAGGAGGGATGGATGGAGAGAAGCAATCATTGAAAAGATGAAAATTCCTCCAAACTGATGAAAGACGTCAAGCCACAGATTCAAGAATCCCATAAACCCCAGTCAGAATAAGCATACAAGAATAAACAAAAAAAGAAGGCACATCAAAATAATATTCCAACACAGAAAGATAAAAAGACAAGCAGAAAATCTTAAAAACAGCCTAGGAAAGAAAAGACCTATTCCATTTTATAAAAGCAGAAACTGAGATGGATAGTTAACTTTTTAATAGAACAAAAGAAGCCAGAAGACTGGAAAGGCATCTTCTAAAACAATAAAAGCAAATAAATGTGGGAGCAAATTCTATAGGCAGTGGATACATATTTCTAAAATAAAGGATAATATAGAGAACATTTTAAAAAGGGAGGGGGCAGAATTGAAAGAGAATGTGAAAAGTTAGAAAAAAACTTGTCAATTGCCTGAGAGACACTGAATTCTGGTAAAAAGATGTTACTTCAAATTAAATGCTAGGAAGGGGGAAGTGGGAGAACCAACATTCAAAATAAAGAGGATTGGACAATGTTAAATAAAAGTACTGGGATAAAGCAAAACTATACAACAGAAATACAAACTTCTCTGTAAACCAAACAACATGTCTTAAGTGGGGAGAACAGAGAGAGACCATCTCAAAGCCTGGTGGACACATAAATACAACACAAAACAGATGACAAAACTGAGATTAAAATGCCAAGATCAGTAAATGTAAATGTGCTCAGTGCACTTAGTGAAAGATTTTACATTGACTAACAGAGCAAAATTCAGCACTAATTTGTATGTAAGAGACATTCCTAAATCAAAAGATTCAAAACGTAACAACTAAAAGGAAGGGTCGGAATAGAGCAGGCAGGTGTCCGTAGCAACTGGTTCCAATTTCCAGGTTTTCCACATCCCCGGAACCAGCTCATCATGGGCCCCTGGATATACCAGCACCTACCACAGGCGTGCCCCCTCAGGAGTCTGGGTCCCCGTTTCTAAGAGCCCCGACTTCTTCCCCTGTCTTCCCACTCCTCGGGGTGTATCTGTTTCCTGCAGTTACTGCCTCTGATAGCTCACTGTCTGCTTTTCTACTTGTCTAATACAACTTAACCAATTCCTTGTATTACATTTTCTCTCCTAAAATAAAAAAGAAAGCACAAGTCAGGAAAAAGTAAAGATCAAGGAAGAAATTAATGAATTACAACACAAAGAGCAGAATAAATCAGAAATACATCTTTGTGAAAAAATCAACAAAATAGGCAAAAATTATAAGCTAACTTAATCAAGACAATAGGAGAAAAACAAATGGATTAAATTAGAAATGACAAGAGAAAAATAACCACAGATCAGAAGAAAATTTTAAAGTGCAAGGTAACACTTTGTGCAACTTTATGCATATAAAATGTAAACACCAGAAGGAATTAAAAACTTCATTTTATAGATTTACAAATTTGACCATGGTAGAGTCATAAACTTGAAACCAATAGCCTTAGAAGAAATTGAGTTAATAAAGAATCCTCCTATAGAAAGCAAAATACCCAGGTAGTCTAACAGGCAAATTCCATTAAACTTTATAAATCTGATTATCCCAATGCTACCTAAATTATTTTGGAGCACAGGAAAAAAAGGGAAACTTCCAGATTATCTTTATTGAGAGTAAAACATTGATTCCAGAAACAAAGAATGAAACAAAATGACTACAAATCACTTTTATTTAGTAATAATGATGCAAAAAATTAAATATTTGCAAAAGAATGTACCAACACATTAAAAATATGATACTTCTTTTTTTTTTTTTTTTTTTTTAATTTTATTTATTTATTTATTTATTTATGGCTGTGTTGGGTCTTCGTTTCTGTGCGAGGGCTTTCTCCAGTTGTGGCAAGTGGGGGCCACTCTTCATCACGGTGCGCGGGCCTCTCACTATCACGGCCTCTCTTGTTGCGGAGCACTGGCTCCAGACGCGCAGGCTCAGTAGTTGTGGCTCACGGGCCTTGTTGCTCTGCGGCATGTGGGATCTTCCCAGACCAGGGCTCGAACCCGTGTCCCCTGCATTGGCAGGCAGATTCTCAACCACTGCGCCACCAGGGAAGCCCTATGATACTTCTTTAACATAACATTGAATACAGTGGTTCCCAAATTGCAGGGCTACATCCGAGGGTCCTGAGGTCCCTGAAACACTTTTAAGGGATTCCTGAAGCCAAACTATTTTCAAAATAATACTTGGATATGTTTTTTCTACTGTGTTGATATTGCCACTGATAGTGAAACAAAAACAAGTAAAAACCAACCACGCACAAAGCAGTGGTGGGTAGAATGGCAGATGCCTTAGTGCAAAGGTGGTAGCGGCCCCAAACTGCTTTGGCTGTAGGATGTCCTGTGGACCAGCTCCGGGTGAGGATGGCCCTGATGAAGCAATCGCCTTATTAAGTATACACCACAGACCTCGAGCACACAGTTTATGTGACACAAACAGAAGGGATGCGTCTTGCACAGTCTGGGATGTTGATGGGCAGGAAGGAAGAGGAGGAGAGTGGAGTCAGGGAACAGAAGGAAGAGAGACCCCAGAGCCCTGATGCGCACAGAGCAGGGACGGTGCTGGGTCGGAGCCGAGGGGTGTGAGCCCTGGCTCTGCCCTCAGGTACCATTTGGGAAACACGACAACAGAGCAACAGAGCAGGACAGAAACCGGCAGTGGCTCTCAGTTTTTACCAAAAGTGCTTTAAAAGCTATTTTTCATACTTCTTGTTACTCATTAACGTGTGTAATTTTATTTCTGGTATTGCTGAGCCAACACTATTTAGCACCATATTACGTTGCTAAATAATATCAATAAATACCCGATAAGTGGAGTGGCAACAGTACACAACCAAAATGACCAAATTCAAAATATTTGTATGGATTATAAAGCTTTAACTTTAGATGTTTGTGTTTTACACTTCCCTCTACTTCCTGAGGTCATAATTTTCACACAGGGAAGAGTTTTGTTTTTGTTTGATTTTGGTAACATATTGTCCTTAAAGGATGCTGGGATGCAGGCATGAAGCCCCATTGATGGGCTGGTCCTTTGGGGAGACACCCTGAACTCCAGCCAAACACCAGATTTTTATCAGAGGTGCTGTGCTGACAGCTGAGTGGAGGCGCTGCCAGTGTGTGCAGGGAGTCAGAGACGGAGAAGCCTGTGGCCCCCCTCCCCACTGTGTCCCCCCCTCCCCACTGTGTCCCTGAGATGGCCTCTGAGCAGGTGACTGTCCCGGAGAAAAGGCACTCCTTCCCTGACTGCAGGAAAGCAGAAGGAGCTGAGGGTGCTGAGATGTATACCATGCCTCTAGCAAACTTTCTTCCTACCTACAAATTAAAAAGAAAAATAAAGGATTAAATCATGTAAAGTT
Source organism: Balaenoptera physalus (assembly GCF_965194825.1). Classification (NCBI taxonomy): domain Eukaryota; kingdom Metazoa; phylum Chordata; class Mammalia; order Artiodactyla; family Balaenopteridae; genus Balaenoptera; species Balaenoptera physalus. The sequence goes on along the minus strand of NW_028126535.1, from coordinate 508,701 downwards.
ACCACGCTCAGGGAGATAGAGAATTTCAGAGAAGGGTGCCGACGGGAAAACATCATGTGTGTCTGTGCATCTGACCGTAATGCTGCCCACTCCTTGGAAGGGAGAATTCACTGGAAGACCAAATTCGTAGAGTTGATAAATGGAGATGTTCTGAGTTGGAGGACGTTTGCCCAGAAGTGCCCTAGGAGTCGGGTTTAGGGCCTCCAAATAGTCTTAATCGAGTTATTAATGATCTGAAAAAGGTGATAATCAGGCCGCTAATGTGATTTCAGCAGGGCTGACATTCAGAGGGGTCACTAACCTGTGAAGAGGAGGAGGATATAAATGGTTCAGGAAAGTATAATCATTCAACTGTGAAATTCCAAAAACCTGGTGAAAAAGAAAACAGGAGCTCATTTTAAAATAAATAGCTCTAGTCAGCTTACAAAATGAATTGCTCATTTATCTTAAAAACCTTGATCACCATCAGAGATTTAAGCATTCGTGTTTACAAGGGGAAAACAAACAAGCAAACAGACATGAGTAGCTTTATTTGTTTTCCCTCCTGACTCAGAAAAATGAATATTGTACTGGATTATCTTTTCTAAAAGTTAGTGATGTGGCACTAGACAGGCCACCCGGAGGTTTTCTAGACATCTGGGTGTGGACATTCCTGGGTGCCCAGCTCTTTGGGATCCAGGCCTCCCTAAGTGACAAACGGGGCCTCAATGGCCAGTGCTCTGGTGACCAAGCAGACGCCTGGGTTGAAGGTCTTCTATGCGTTCACGGAAATACTGTTGAGACTGAAGGTGGGACCCAGTTTGGCTGGATTTACCTGTGGTTCCAGTGTAATTATTACTTGGGCCCTATTTTAGTCTCAAGTTTTCCTAACTTGAGTGGAAATTGTATTGCTACCCCAAATTCAGACGTTACGGTTAAGAGCCCGGACCCTGGACCAACCCCTGGCCCGTCCACCTCCTCGGTGTGCAGCGAGAGCCAGTTATCTTAGCTCCATGTGCCTCTCCCACCTTTGTAAACTGGGAGAGACAGTGCCCTCCTGCCGGCTGTAGTGGGGACCACGCCGAACGCCTTCCGCCCGCGTCCCTGTGCAGTGAGTGCCGTGCAGAGGCTCTCAGCCCAGGAGCAAATGAGACCCGTGCCTGCTTTGTCTCTGCCAGGGGCGGGGCCCCCTCCCCCTGCTCCAGCCCATCCATGGAGATCTGTGGAGACTACTTGACCCGCTGAGCCCCCCAGGCCGCGGGTTCTGCCATGTGGACCCAAGGGAGCCTCCATCCCTTTGACGTGGAAATGACCAGGGTACCTGTGCCCCTCGGGGGATGCACACGCATCAAAAGGGAACCTCTCTCTCTCTCTTAGTTTGGTGACACAAACATGGAGGTGGTAACAGAGAAAAAGGTTTTTGTTAGAAGAGAACTGGGCCAGAGCAGAGCGAGATGACAGTCCCTGAATAGACTCTTTCCTTTCCAGCAAATAAAATAAGGCCGCTTAATTATTCTGTCACCAGTAACCAAAAGTACCTTGATGTTTACATCCTGCAGGACTGTTTTTTCCAGGTTAGTAGAGCAACACCTGTGGGGTAATACAGTCTCCTAAAAATTGTGTTTGTTGGACCGTTTGGAAGTGTCTGGGGAGAGAGAAGAAGATGGTCCAGCTTTCACATCGTCTGCTCGTCAAGCTGGACAAGCACAGGGTGATGAGAGCGGCCACATGAAGTGCAGAGCAGCGGGCAATGGCGGGCTGGGATCCCCAGACGCCCAGAGCGTCACTGCCAGAGAACCAGCAGAGCAGGTGCCACCTGGAGAGCCAGCAAGCTCCCCGGGGGTCCCTGGTTCTAAGGCTACAGGCACATAGGACACAATCTATTTCCCTTACGTTGCCACCGCCCACAGATCCATTGAAACAATTGTTGTGTTTTATTGTAAATGACTATAAACTTAATGTAAACACATCATTGTGCATCCCCAGGCACCAACATAAATAAACCCTATCGTGTATTTATGGGGTTTTCTCAAATCCTTCCATGTGCAAAAATTTCCATTTCCACAGCATAAACAATCCAAATGCAGGAGGAGCTAATCCCACACCATGAAAAGATGTTATAAATTTTTAAAAGTTGGACGTCTTTTAGTTGCTATCAAAGTAAAGCAAGATTGTAAAAAAACACTTCATCACTTCAAAACGAAGAGTAGTATTAGTTTCAAACAAAAACTCAATTTGCTTGGCCTCTCTATGAATCTCACAAAGTTAATTTGCCTCTTTTCACAAGAATGAATCTCACAATAAATCGTCAACCCTACTTACATGCCCATCTTGTCACTGAATGGCTGCTAGCAAAATAGCTACACAACCCTGCCGGTTATCAGGAATGTGCTTCCAGTTTTGGTTTATTTTGATTTGCATGTTGTAAGGGACACAGCAAAGGTTTGGTCCTTAAAGATCGTCAGTCCTCCCAGCAGTGCAGGAAGAGGCACTGGCTTCCGGAGAAGAAGTGGGACCCAAGCATCTCATCAGCAACCGAGCCCAACTCAGGCCTGGCCTTTCGCATCCCTCACCAGAGCTGCACGACTGAGCTGCTAGGGGTCTGGGGGCCCATGTATATCTGAGGGTAAAATGAAAATAAAATCTGTATTTCCTTGCTGGAGAGGATGTGGAGAAAAGCAAACCCTCCTACACTGTTGGTGGGAATGTAAATTGATGCAGCCACTATGGAGAACAGTATGGAAGTTCCTTAAAAAACTAAAAATAAAACTACCATATGACCCAGCAATCCCACTACTGGGCATATACCCTGAGAAAACCATAATTCAGAAAGAGACATGTACCAGAATGTTCACTGCAGCACTATTTACAATAGCCAGGACATGGAAGCAACCTAAGTGTCCATCGACAGATGAATGGATAAAGAAGATGTGGCACATATATACAATGGAATATTACTCAGCCATGAAAAGAAATGAAATCGAGTTATTTGTAGTGAGGTGGATGGACCTCTGTTGATGTTGGAGAGCTTCTTGAGCCCTGCACTGTGTGATGTTGGTGACAATGTCATCATGAACATGGTGCAGATAGCGCGGTCGTTTACATGGAGGAGACTGAGGCCGGAAGACTCTGCCCCGCTGCTTGGACACGCGCCTCCTCTGGACCCACGCCTGCTTCCATTGCCACCTCTGCCAGGAAATGGAGGCTCCCGGGGAAGTGGCTTTGACGAGGATCTGCCCTGCAGGAGCCTGGGTGCTCAGAGGCCACGTGCCGCCCTCCGTCCCCTCCCAGCGCTCTCGTGGGGCCAGGAGCAAACGCGAGACCTCACTGGTCCGTGTTCCAGGACCGGGCCTCATTTCAGAGCGAAATCCCTCAGCCTCCTAGGATGCTTGTGATGACGGTCCCCCTCCTCTACGTGGCCAGGCCAGCGGGTGGCCAGTGTCCACACCTGACCGTCGTGGGTGTGACGCTGGTGTCACAGCGAATAGTTGCATCGTTGTCACGGGGCCTGGGGGCTTTTGGTGTCGACTGAAAGGACAAGGGGGCTGTGCGGACTTCCAGCAGGTTTCTCAGCCAAGGGTGTCCTCCCCCTACAGATCTCAGGGGGGCTGGGGAGTAACCCGAGCTCGTAAACAACAGGAGCCCTGCCTGATCGCTAGAGACTAAATTCTGTGTTTGTTTCCTCTTCCCAGGAAGGGACATTTATCAGATGGTACTTGTGCCTGTTACTCCCTCACGCTTTCATCAGGGGAAGCAGCCTCAGCCTTCCAGAAGGAAGAGGACGGGGCGTTCTGGAGGCTGGGACGCCTCCCGCCCCTGGACCAGCAGCAGGTGAGCCGTCTGAGGCACCCAATTCCCTCAGCACCCTCACTTGCAGGTGGGCACAGGCGCCAGGATGGAGGAGGTCCTGAGTTCTCAGAGAGATGCAGGAGGCCCTGAGGTCCTCCCAGCCGTAAAGCTCACATTTCCATCCGCTACGGCAGAGTCACCTGTACTTAGGGTTTTCCAGTTGACCCGGGAGAGAAAGGTGAGTTCTAGGATTTAGACAAAAAATCCCACCACAAGACTTTCACAATTCACTTTGTTTATTTTTAAATTTCATTTGGTGACTTTACATGTTATCAGAAATCCTAAATAGCACAGGAAATAGAATTGTGTTCGCACAAAAGGACAGAGAACTGTGGAAATCGAGTTTTCCCAGCCCTCTAGAGTATTAATTAAATTTTGTTATTTACCAGCTAGATGCTGACTGTCGATTAGTGCTGACAGAGACTAATCGTGTTGTCAGAGGCCGTGGTAATTGTGTCCAGTAACAGGGTTACACCTTGAAGTCCCACAGGTAGACTCACGTGAACCTGTCTGCTCACCCCCAGCAGCTCATCCAGGGAGGAGAGGACCAGAGGGCAGCTGGGGTGTCAGTGCCGTCCTGCCTCTTTCTCTGTCCACCAGCACCAGATCTCAGAGTACAGCCAACAATCCCTCCACCATGGTCCCCAAGGGACTAAACGCTCTGCACCCTCGTGTGTCTAGGTTCCAGTTCTTTTTTTTTTTTTAATTAAAAAAATTTATTTACTTATTTATTTATTTTTGGCAGCGTTGGGTCTTCGTTGTGGTACGCGGGCTTCTCATTGCGGTGGCTTCTCTTGTTGCAGAGCACGGGCTCTAGGCACGTGGGCTTCAGTAGCTGTGGCACGTGGGCTCAGTAGTTGTGTCTCACAGGCTCTAGAGCGCAGGCTCCGTAGCTGTGGCGCACGGGCTTAGTTGCTCCACGGCATGTGGGATCTTCCCAGACCAGGGCTCAAACCCGTGTCTCTGCATTGGCAGGCGGATTCTTAACCACTGCGCCACCACGGAAGTCCCCAGGTTCGAGTTCTTGGTTCCCGTTATCCCAAACTTTCCTTCCAGAAATTCCCTATCTCATTTTGTTACCCTGCCACGCTCCAAATTTCTCAAACTAAAAGTGCACCACTCCTCCTTGACGCCTCTCTTTCCTCACACAGCACATCCAGAGCTTCCTAATGTCCTGATAGCTCCCTCTCTGGAACGGATTTCGGATCCACCCACTTCCTCTCTCCGCCACCTCCCAGGATCAAGTCAGCATCAAACTTGCAGGAACCCCTGCAGGAGCTCTGGGGTGTCCCTTTGCCAGTCCGTACTCCGCTCTCCACCCAAGACTGGAGTAACCACCCAAAAACAGAATTTAGATTACATCACTGCATGGCTCCAAGTCTTCCACATGGTGCCCATTACACACGGAAGGAAACCAGGACTTCCCTTTCTCGCTCGGCCCGTAAGCCCTGTGTGCGCCGCTGTGGGTCCGGCTCTCACCTTGGCTCCCTGTGCACCCCGACCACGCGGCCTCCCTCTGCTCCTGTCTCGGAAGTCTTCGCCCCTTTGAGGCTTTCTTATTTCTTCTGCCAGGATGTCCTTGTCCTTGGCTGCCCAGCCTGCAGTCCTAAGTCAGGTGTTGCCTCATCAAAAGGGACTTTCTCGACCAGCTTGCCCAGTAACACGCTCTCGAGTGGTTCTCTAAGTCCAAGACGATTTTAAGTCCAACGGTCAGTCGTGACCTTGGTTACATCTGTGCTTACTGCTTCTGTTAGAGAAAAAGATGGTGAATGTCATTTTTGCTGCACTCTGAATTCTTAGTGCACAAAGTGGGTGTTTAGTAAGCATCTGTTTGGTGAAAAGTCACCCAAGGAAGAGGGTGGGTGTGAAGGTGAGAACAGGAAATGCAGACTGAGCCAGGCCTGACCTGTCCTGCAAGCACAGAGCTCATTCTTCACGGCCTTTCCCAGCACCTTACACATCCTCACTTCTGTTTTCCTTCTTCTCTGTGTTATTCGTTCATACATCCATCTCCCCATCCCCGCTGAGGTGAGGGCTGAGGTGGGCACTCTCCGGGGACACCCGCCAATTCCTGGAGGACCCTAGCGGGGTCGGGTGGGCTCAGGTCGGCCTCTCCCTCCCTCCAGGCCACCTCCTCTTGGCTGGTCAATGCACTAAGGCTCAGAGAAGAGGCCACACTCACTTAGAGGGGGTTCCATCCCCATGGACCAGTTTTGCTGGAGCTAAAACAGAGCTGCCATCAGTCCGCGTTTGATCAAGGGCCCCAGCCTGACCTCGGGTGTGACCTTCTGCTTTTGCAAGATCGGGAAAACCGAGGGTGAGGCCGTCACCCCCCAACCGTGGATCCACACGGACTGAGGTGGTGCAAAAGAAAATATATGATATACTGTAATACACAACTAGATGCACTATTATCATGTATATTATGTTTCCTTTTTAATTCTTAGAAACAATATATCATATTATATTTTATGTGTTTTATATTTAATATAGTATATTAAATACACAATACATAAAATAACTTTTTGTATCATATATATTGTATATTATATAATTTCTCTGTATCTTATAGTCCTGTTAACACTCACCAGGGTCCAGATGCTAATATATGTGCGTGCCTGTGATCAGCCCGTGTGGGTCCCTACAAAGACTGAGCAGAGGAGTGAATTTGCCAAGCTTTGTGAACTTCTAGAGTCTGTGTCTACAGTCTCCTGGAGAAAAGATGCTTCCGGTGGGTGAGCAGCTTTCCCGGGACAGAGGCTCTGAGATGGAGACGCTGCATGAGGTTTGTCGGGGGTCGTCTCCCAGCACCAGGGACAGCCCTTCAAACTGCCCCCCGCATAGCGTTCCCACCGCCCGGCCGCCAACACTGTCATCTTGGGTTGCAGGGAGTGTGACCTGGCAGCTTCCTGCCCGCCAGGCAGTTTCTGCAGGAGCCTCAGGCCGTCGTGCGAGCAGCTCGACCCTCCCCTCAGGCCCGCAGTGATGAACGTCTCCATCCGTGTGTCTGAGGGACACGGCGGGTCTGCTCCCCGCCTGCGCTGTCACGGGGAGTGTGCACTTCTCTGAGTGAGTGCGTGTGCATGTGAGCTAGTTTGAAAATCAATCCATTTTGAATTTTGTTATTCCACACAAAAATATAGTTATTTTATAGATCTAATCATAGTAAAATTAACTCAGACATTCTTCAAATAAACTTAATTAATTTACACTGGTGAGTGTTGGGTGGAGATTAGTGCCCTGTGGTGGGCATGTCCCCGTGAACGATCACAAAACCATGTGGGTTTGAGAACAGTGTCTGTTCAACCGTGGTTTTTTGTTGGTTGAAACCACTTCACCCAGACACAGCATTTAATGCAATTATCAATGAAGTTTTCGAGGAAGTGTTTAGATGTAGGAAAAGCACAGGTGTGATTGATGCAGATTTTTTGTTTCCTTGAACCAATTTTTGTTTGTATGACCTGGAGCAAAGGACTTTAATAAAACATTAAAGACGGAACAGAATTTTAACATTGTCTGAACAAAATTCTAATTTTGTAGGTAAGAAACTGTAGCTCAGGAGGAAAAGTGGCCTCCTGAGGAAAGAGTCGCAAAAACATTTTAGATTTTAAGCAAGACCCGAAGACTTGCAGTACAATACCATTGAAACTGTCTCTAAACACCCCAGATTGTGTTGTGAGGACTTGGAAATGTGCGAAAGCGAATTCTAATGTCTAAACAGCTCTGCTTGGACGGAGTCGTCCCCTCACCCTCGTGTTCCCGCTCCTTGTGAAAGGCAGACATTGTACCTGTCAGAAGACATCCTGTTCCTGGTCTTGCTAGGATAAAGAACCAAATTTTTTTGGCTTCCAGGCCCAAGATAAGGAGAAGTGAACGGTCCTGGCAGGTAGTTGTCCTGTCCCCGATGCTTGTCACCACTCTGTCAGACCAGGAACCTTCTGACTCTGACCAGGAAGCTGTAGCCCGTGGGAAGTGGGACAATTCAGAGAAGCAGCAGCAAACACAGGGCGCTCACTCCACGCGGGGTTTTTCTTGTGACCCTCAGGTCTTGAAATCCACCCACTTGTATTAATTATACCTTACTGACCTCTGGTATAAAGAGTTTATATCATGCTCAGAAATAGATTATTAAAGATTATGAAATAAAGCAAATACTGTTGCATTGTCTTGGTAAGCATAGAGTGTGTAAGTACTATGATTGTGTTTGGGTTATTAACTAAAACAACAGAGATTTTATTCTGAGTTTTGAATTCTTGACTGAAAAAATCTTGTTACATTGAACACTTCATGTGAAGGCTTAGAAAACGCCTGGACGGGAGTCTCTGTGGCGGGAGCAGGGCGTTCGTGGGGAGAAGGTAGGTGACGCCTGGGGCCTGCCTCGGGCACTGGCCCTGACGCCGCACGACACCCACCTGCTCGAGGCTCCGCTGTTTGTAAGTTTGGTCCATTATTCCCGAGAGTCTCAGCTGACCCGCAGCACTGAGCCTAGTGTCGCCTGGCAATGGTGGCCGGGGTTATTTGCATACTTTTTTCCTAATAACTAGGTCAAGAGAAAATGATGTGTGTCACAACAACAATAATGAAGGTCAAACATCCAGAACCGGCGCCCAGTTACACATCCCAAATCCCAACATTTTGCTGCCACCGGTTTTGCTGGTAAAAAACAAAGAGGACATGGAATTCCAAAAGGCAAGAGAAGGACACATGATGGGGACAGATAATTCTTGAATCTTCATCGCCTGCTTTATTACTGGTACTTTTCTTATGAGGCATTAAAAATAAATAAATACAAGCTTTTTAAGGCCCATTGTTAGTGGGACTCAGTTCAATAAAATTCATGAGTTCAAACTGTTTTTAAATGTGCAGCTGCAAACAATACAGCTGTCCACTGAAAATTACCCAAATGGTTTTGTGAGGCATCTCTTTACAGCAGAGAAAACCAGAGCAACGGGCTGTGCTAACTCTGACACTCAGGCTGGAAGACTGAACCCTACACTGTGTTTTGAAGACAACTTGAAAGCATTTTGTTACTGATCATGTAAATATTGAGCACAGATTACTTTTGCTAATACTGGTAAATGCAGAAAATTTACTAAAAAGTCATAAATACAGAGAAGATTAATATCTAAAATATATAAAGATGCTCAGCAAATCAATAAGAAGACATAATGGAAAAAAAGCAAAGGGTATGATCTGGTAATTCACAGGGAAGAACATGAATAATCAGAATAATGATTAGCAAATGCTCTGGGGTTTTGGCCTGAGCACATCACCACTGGGTCAGGGGGAGAACCTCCCAGCCCCCTGGCTGAGAGAGGAGCTTTCCCTCTGAGTTCTGACTCAAATGCCTGGGGATGCATTTAGGATGGTCTCTTCAGCTGATGCTGATGTCTGGGTGGGTTTGGGAGTAGCTAACATACACTAGATGTGGCTGAATACTAATAACTTTGAAAATATTGATCAAATGGAAACATTTATGAAAAATACAATCGGCCAAAATTCATGTAACATTTTTAAAGAGTATATAAATATCCAATATAGAAAAATTTTAAATAATGAACAATCTCCAGTAATGCTTCTGGAGTCAGAATGAGTTCTGAGATAATGAGTTCTTTCAAGATTTCCAGCCTTAGCCCCTGGGAACCTGCATAAATGTTCCAGAGCCCGTTACAGGACTGAGCACCAACCCTGCACTGTGGTGATGCCAGAACAGCTCTGACCAAGACTCTCAGAGATGCGTCACCGAAGGACTCCATGGGCAAACCCGCAGTGGATCATTCGTGGAGAATCCAGAATAGTGAACCCTCTTCTCTAACAAGAGGCTCAGCGCTAGGAAACCAAGTGCTGTGCTATAAGACAGCATCCTGGCAAGTGAGAAGATTTGCTCGATCATCTTAAAGGATTCCAAATAAAATTAAACCTTACACCCATTTTTGATAGAAAGCCATCTAAAACCAACTGTAGAAATCATATTCAGAGGAAATCTCATTAATAACTGCAAACAACGCCAATGATCTTTAAAGCACGCTCTGGAAGTTCTGACCACTCTAATAAGATATAAGATAGATTCTGCTATATAACTATCTTTCAGACTCCTTCCATGCAGTAGACGTTCAATAAATATGCTCTATAAAGGAACAGTTGAAAAGATGAAGAAATGGTGTTGTGTTGAATTGAATTTCCGTGTGACAAAGAGCCTCGGCGCTGCTCTCTGCGTCCTCTGTGCTGCGCGGGTCATGCGTAAAGGAACCCGGTCACGACTGCACTTGGCTGCCTGTCGCTGCTCCTTTTTGAAATTATGACATAACCACTCCAACAGGCTTGTCTGACCCCAACCGTGGCTTCTAGACTGAATGGTTGAGTAACTCGAAGTAGGAGAGGCAGAGGAGCCCGGGATGTCTGGATGGGCTCCGGCCAGGTTGCAACCGTGGAGTGTCAGACAGTTGCCAGCACCCAGAGGGGCCTCTGAGAGCCGACACCAAAGCTGCAGTCAGGCTAGTGACAAGGGCATTAGAGGTGAGCAGGAAGTAGGGGGTGGTTCGCCAGAGTTCACGCTGCCGTGGGAGGATCGGGCCCGTGTATCTCACACGCGCGCACACGCACACACAGGACACGGTCACGGGAACACTCCCGGGGCTGTTTGTATAAGTCATGTCACCAGACTAAGCAGCGGAGCTACCCAAGCCAGCAGGAATATTAAAATAGACGCCACAAAGGAATTTTGAAATCACAGCGCAGTTATAAGGGCATGTCATTCGAATTAGCCAACTTTAAATTTTTAAGATATAAATATATTTTAAAAATTTTAATTCATGTGCGAGTTTTAAAATAATTCTAATCTCCCAAGGTTACAAAAACCATGTAATTTTCAAAGTTGTTGGAATTTGTATATTGTGAATATTTTCAGAAAAAAAATATAACTAGAGTCACTTTTTTAATTACTGCAAAATCGACCACAGTAAGAGATTATCGTAATTTTATAGCCCAATGCTCCCAGTGAGACTTTCAGGAAGGAGTGTAACATGAAGTTACATACAGAGGGTTTCTTTTAATGAAACATTTACCAATTCTCTTATGCCTTAAATAAAGTAAAAATGTTCTAAAACAGTTAATTATTACTAATTATTAATGCTTTAGTTTGTAGCTAGCTTTAAAATTCTAGGAACTGTAATATACTGTATCTTTCATATATCAAATATATATATTTGATATATTTAAATATATATTGACCATATTTTGGTATAGCTATAATTCTGCATCTCTGCTCCCCTTAACAATAAGCTTCCGTAAGAAAACTTGCTTACCTGCCCTGCTTATGGGCTTGTAGAATTAGTATATAATAATATTGTAACGTCTTTGCATATCATGTTTCTTTGACCAGGAGCAGATGATTTTCAACACACCTCTTGTCTATAAACAAATCATTTTCCATAATAGCCAGGAGAGAAAATAAATAATAATGATCAGAAAAGAAATGCAGCCAAATTTTCTTTGATTGAACTTCATATGTATGATTATGCCACTAAATTAATGTTTTAATTAATAAATAACACGGACATAAAAGGGAAAAATAATGCATTAAATATTCAATTATGTTCACATATTTTTGAAAAAAAGTTAAAATGTATATTAAACATTAGTCTGTCACAGCAATGAGTAGCTACATTGCAGGTTCTATTTTTGAGGATTCTTTCACAAATACTGGAGCATCAAGTGGTCTTCTCTGCAGGGTCACAGTTCCTGGACGTATAGCCCAAAGCTGCCAGTCTGCCCTCAAGGTCAAAAGCACATTTCAGTCATTTTATTTTGGATTTTTTGTGTGCATGAAGGAACAGATATACATGTAGATAGGAAATGTCTTAAGTATTAAGATAATTTTGGTCAAGATTCATAAATATCCCATTTCACAATAAATTCCAGAAATTTCAACACTGCCCATGTCACTGTTTCTCTGAGATTAATTCTAGATGCTTTCAGAGTCTCCAGGGTTAAGACATTTCCACTAATATGCCTTCAACAGAAAATTGGCCAAAATTTTCTAATATGTTCCATAAACCACCACAGTTTTTCAAGCTCTCATGAATCAGAGAAAGTGGCTGAATTACATTATTCGATCCATTGCTGAGAAGAAGTATCCACTTTTTGTTGAATCTGCTGGGGGTGTTGAGCCCACGGCGTCTGATTCCCCAGGGGTGTCGTGCTTCACAGGCATGGAACTGACTCCTGTTCTGTCCTTTGTCCTTATGCTTGCTCTACCGTCACTGCTGGTTTCAGATCTACTGTTTAAAAGCAGTCACCTAGTACCCGGGGCTGGAAACTCAAGGATTCAGGACCCCTGGGCACGTGACCCCAAGAAGGGTGTGCATAGCTGACTCAGCGGGTAGTCCACCCAGGAGTTCTCTGAAGACACTTCTTATTGAATTCAACAGCTACTAAAACAGAAGGCATGCAAATGGGAGATTTGAAGTTGTCCTGGATAATTATTAAAACAAAGCAATTATTTAGAACATGGATCGATAAAATATTTCTACTGGGTAGAGCATGTTATCACTTAAATTGTCTACAATTGCATGGTTTAGAAAAGCAATGATTTACAGTGACTTTTATTATTGTTTTGAGTTCTTGACAGACTTGCCCCTGTGGTGCCCTTCACAGAGCCCTGATTGGTACCCACCACACAAGCTAAGGAGGAACATCAACCAAACCTTCAGGTCCTGCTGTGGGTCCCCAGCAGTAACCTTTGTCTTCAGGTTGGTGTTTGACTCTCTTGTGTATGAGCGTTACGTACGTGAACCCCTAGTAACACGGGGATTGGCTGCTTGCTACACAGAGCCTCTGGTGGTTTTTCTGTTCGAGGGCTCTTGTGAGATGTTTCCATGCTAATATATGCAGTCGTAGGAGTTCACTTTAACTGCTGTAATCAAATCTAGGAATGCTTATTTCCCTACTATGTGCCAGTGGGAATTCTGTGATAAGGAAAACAGGCAGAGTTCTTGTACTCCTGGAACTTACAGTCTCCTAGGAAGACAAACCCATCAGCAATTAAATATAACCTGTCTGATTATGACTATACAGAATCATATCTATGCTAATAATTAAAACAACATTTATCATCAAATCATGCTGGAAGCTTTTACGAAAAATAAATAACTGTCTCTGATGATTAGAAACATAATTCATATGGTATTATGGTTATCAAATAAAATTCAGGAAAATGACTTCATATTTAAAGAGTTGCAACTCCCAGATTCAAAAGTGGCAAAAAAAAAAAATAGTTTGTCTAAAAAAGAGATGTTTTAGAATAGCACTCCATTAAAACTAAGGTATAGAGAAATATTTAGAGAAATAATTTGAGAATAAACACAAATAAACCCAGAACAAAATCATAAAAACTTGATAAAAGAGAAAGAAATGTATTGCTTAAAAGAAAACTAAGGAAAAAGGATTGCTTGAGTATGAAAGTTGGAGCAATAACTCAGCTTCTGTAATTCATGATACTTACATTAAGCGTTTTATTTTGGGGTTTTTCTCCCAATAAAAGAGTGGAGAACACCCTTACTGTGGTAGAAGATGTAATCTATGAAACGAGAGAATCAGAGATTTTTAGTGTCGAGTAGATATCACTTGAATACCCACGGTCTCTTTCCATGAAGAATGTGTACAACCGAACCTGCTGAACCTTTGTTTAAAAGTTTGGGTGACACCAGAGGGTCCAAGATCACTAAAACTGACTTTAAAAATTCCTTTATATTTATTCCAAGTAAGCAAACTATATTTTTTTAGGTGCTAGATTTTCTCACTTCAAATGCTGTATGATTAGGAATATTGGTTTGGTTTTGTTTGCTTGGATTTCAAGAAAATTGAAAGCATAGAAGCATAGGGAATATCTTTACTTCATTTCATAACCATAGAGTGTGTGAGGGGTGTGGGAGACAAGAAAAGGAAAAAAAATATCAATTTATTTAAAAGGAAATGCATAAAACAAATACTTATATTTGGAGCAGAATTTTGAATTATAATAATTTGATATCCTGAAATCTTGAAGAATCCAATTAGGATAACTTAGTTTCTTTAAGAAAAAATACTACCTAACTGATAATAAAATATTATGACTCTCTGCAAAGGTTATAATGCAATATATTTTTCCATTCTCCTGTAATGGTCACTGACATTTCCAGTGTTTCTCTTTTACAAATAATGTTGCCATGAAGATTATTTTATGTCTCCTTGGGATTTGTGTGATAGATTCCTCAAGGTACAGACATAGAGGGAGGATATACATGTGCAAATCTTCCACTGAACTCACTATTTTTCAATGACTGCCTTAGGTGGTTGAGCCATTTACACTCTGTGCAGCACTTCATGATCTCCTGTGACTTTAGACACTGACCAGAATGTGTTATTTCTGGACTTGTACATTTTTAACCACCTGGTGAATGTAAAGTGGCATCTCGCAGTTTTATTTTGCACCACCCTGATTACCAGTGAGGTTATCTGTATTTCAATATACTTTTCATTCGGGATTTCTCATCTGTGCACTGATTTTTTTGTATCTTTTGCCCATTTTTATATTGGGTTTTTGACATTTTTGTATTTTTTATAGCATTTCTCCATACTGTAGAAGCTAATTCTTTGTAGACCAGAGGAGCTCACTACAGCTTTCTAATACATCTTGATACTTAGTAGGAAAAGTCACCATTCCATTTTTATTTTATCTTGTTTACATAAATTTTTAAGTGCCAATTTTCAAGGTCCCTGTAAAAACCTCTTAGGGTTTTTATTAGAACCACAGAGAATTTACAGATCCATTAGGAAGCAGAAGGCATCTTTCTGATAATAGGTGTTCCTATCCATGAATATGGTATATGAATCCCTGATTGTTCTATAATTTTGTTCAATAAAAAGTGGTAATTTTCTTTATTATAATCTCTTGGTTTTACTGAGTAAACAAATATATCATTTTCAAATAGTAATAGGTTTTTTTTTAATCTTTACAGCTTTTATTTGTCTTCTTGGACTATTATTTAAGAATATTACCTAAATGGACTATTACCTAAAGTACAGTGCTGAGTAAAAATGCTAGTAGTGGTCATCTCTGCCTCTCTTCTTCTTAACTATAATACTTGCTCTATTCTCTGACAAATAACCTTCATTAATTTTCTAGAATGTTTAGTTCTTTTGGTTTCCTAGGAGTTACTTTTAAAAATAATAAATGGGTGCTTACTTTGTTCAAATTCTATTTTTTCTATATCTATTAGGAAGAAGATATGGTTTTTCATTTCAGTTTGATAACAATTTTCACACATTAATATATTTGTATTATTAAAACTAACTCTTTCTGGGATCATCATAAATTTGTCTTGATATATTGTTTTGTTGTTGTGTGTGTGTGTGTTGTGTTTATATTTTGCTACAGATGATTTGAGTAACAAAATTAACAATCTTGACCTAATAGATATAAAAATTTACCCTCAAGTCTTGGGTATGTTCTCCTGAAGCACATGTGGAACATTCAAGAGCTGACCATGTACCAGGCTGTAAAACAAGTTGATATCATTACAAAAACTCAGTGTAAGACATAAAACTTTCCTGACCCCAGTAACATTGTTAGAAATAAAAGGTAAAATGCTATTTTAACATACAACAGCACACATTTGTAAAGTAAATGAAATCCACATATAACTCGTAGATGAAAGAAATGTCAAAGAAAGTTTGAAAATATATACAGGTGAATAATAACAAAAAATACTACATTAAATCTTTGGGAGACAGCAAAAACAGTATATAAAGGACAATTTATAGCCACAGGTACTCAAAATACAGATTTTTTTAAAAGACTGAACAATAATAAATTAAGAATATAAGTAAATGTTTATGCCATTAAATTAAGCAAATGAGTGGTTTAAAATCTACTTACAAAAATACTATCAGCCTCAAAAGTTTTATATTATATCAATGCATCACAGTAGAGATAAACCCAAACTTTTACAAACTACTTAGAGTATAAATTAGGGAATATTCTTAGAGTGCCTATTTTTTTTAATTTTTGATGAGTCTCTTATAAGCAAATTTGATTATCTGCATCTTTTTAATAATCAACTTAACAACCATTTGAATTTGACTTTGCATGTTTCACCCATTTACATCTATTTTGATGAGAGATAGGTTTGCATTTATGTCTATTATCTTATTTCATAGGTTATACTGACCCTTGTTATTAACAGTGGTTCATCTTCTACTCTAACGACTGCTTTCGAATTGAGTGATTTATTCCATATTTTTCCTTGTCTAGTAATTCCAAAGCTATTTATTGACTTTCACTTTTTTCTTTAGCAACCATCATTGAGATTTTGACATGTGTCTAAACACTCTCTAAAGGTAAGAAGCCCTAAAGTGCTGTTTTGGTGGGAAGAGTTTTGCTTCAAAATTCTATTTTAATGTTTATAGGGAAATCATGTTAAGTCCATTTTAATAAGTTATATTTTTCTAAGAATTTATTAATTTACTGCAATAATTCAATATTATTTATATTTTGTTGAATCTGCAGTTTATGCAGTTAGATGTCCTTTTTATTCTTGATATTGACATTTCTGAATTATTTCCTAAACTAGGATCTGTAGAGATTTATCAGTTTTATTAGTATTTTTATAGATCTATTTTTTTATCTTTAGGCTTTCTATTGTATGATGTTTTCTATTTCACTAATTACCTCTCTTATCTTGACTACTGTTTCCTTCTCTGAGTTTTTTGGTTGCTCTTTTGCTAACTTCTTTGGATGGTGACTTAATGTTCAGTCTTTCTTCTTTGCTTATCTCTTCACTTTAATACTGCAGTCACCCTCCATCTCTGCCAAGATTGGTCCCCAGGTGTTGACAGGTGGCACTGTCACCTCTCGCTCTGGTACTGCATCACCATCTGCCCTTGAACAACAAGACTGCGGTTGTTTTGAAACAAGTGAGCATGTCCTGTCCTTACTCAATCCCTCCAGGTTTTCTCCAAGCAGGTAGACTGCACTGCACTCCGTGGGACCCACATGACCCTCTGCTACTTCGTCCCCAGTGTCATCTGAAGCCATGCCGGCCTCGTGACTGCAGTGGCTCTTCTGTGGATCCTTGTGTCTGGAGTGTTTCCCACTCCATTTGATCACCATTCTATCCCACCTCAAGGAGCTGTCCCACTTCCCCGTGGTGCCATCCCAGAACAAGCCTGTTTTCCAATCTGCGGTGATCTTGTTTTATTCTGTGTGGGTTTTTTAAAATTTAATTTCTTTCTAGAGTGGGTCGGCACTGAGAGGAGGAAAACTTTCTTTTAAATGTGTCTCTATTTGCAGAACTTACTACTTGAGAGGTGCTCAACCAGCCTTTGTTGGAAGGAGTTACCTCGAGGTGGGAACCACATGAAGATCATCACTGAGCAGCCTGGGTGTGAGGGGCTGGGTGTCCACAGCCTGAGCTGCAATCCAGGTTCTCACCCACTTGCCCCGTCACCCTTCGGGGCTGAGTTCCTTACTCTGTGACCAGTAGGCTTACCAACATCACATCTAAATGGACGTTTGCTGAATATGTCACCAGACATGGAAGGATATCGCCAGAACTGCAGGTGTGCTAAGTCAGGTTCCTGGGGTCTTCAGAGCCAGTCCCTGCCTTGGGGTCCTGTCCCTGAGATGCAGGAACCCCAAGACTGGGGCTGCAGATGATGGTGCAGGAGTATCAGAGGTCAGACCTGGGCGACGTGGGCGGGAGGTGAGGCCGGCGTCCAGGGACAGGGGAGGGCCATCACTTGGAAGGGTACGAGAGGGCATGTCTATGCATTTACTTATATTTATATGTATTCCTGTGTTTCCTCATTTTCCATTCAAATGCCAAAAAGTTCCAAAGTGCATCTTAGCCAAGATGTTCTACCAACTTCCCTAATGTGTGGCTCCACTCACCTTGCTCGCCAATGACTGTTTATATGCCTTTGACTGTCAGATGCCTGTGGTTCCTTCTGGTAGAGAGTGAGACCCAGTGAGAGGAAGAGAGGAGGGGAGGAGGGAAGAACGGAGCCGAGGACGTGGTTCCATCCATCCTGCCGTCCTGCTCGTCTACTACTCAGTCCCCTGCAGTCAAGTTTCATATCTCGGTATTTTCCTAATAAAACCGTCTCCCTCACTATACTTCACACTGATATCCTCCATATACTTTAATTTGTTTCTCTTATTTTAATTCCATTCTGTTTTGGGTGCCTGACCTCAAGATCATATTGCATACCCGTTCCAAGTTTTGAGTCTTTGCATTTGTTTCCACTCACATTTTTAGAACCTGAAGACTTAAATATCAAGCTACTTGTCTCTGTCTCAGTGTTACATGAATGAGTCTGTTTTCCAGCAAACGTGGTGTGAGGTTTATGTCGGCCTTAATTAGGGAATAATGATGCCCTGGACACACACATCTGGATTGTAATCAGCCCCCATCCCCCCCTCGTTCTTCCTTTCCCTTCCTGAGGGGTCCTGGTCTCCTGTAATATACGAGGTGGTCCTGAACATTTATTACAAGAACAAAATGCATACCATACACCTCACTATTTATAATAACTGCCAAGGACTGAGATTACATATTTCAGTGAAAATACCATAAAACATTACATGTAAAGTCAATTATGTCTGTATTACTAAGACTTTAAATCTGCTACCTTAAATATCTGTCATTGACACTGAATTTTTAAAAATCACTTTACATTTATGTATTATTTCACAATGACTAAAATCCCTCTTATACTATGAAATTGGTTTTAATTATTTTGTAAATAAAAAGAGCTTTATAATCCTATTCTTAAATGGTATGTTTAGCTTACTATTTAAAATGACAATTTTAGCTGTAGATGAATGTATTTTGCTGGACGAAATTAAGGAACTTAGAAATATTACCTCACATCGACCACGTATTTGGCCTTTACATACTGCACATATGTGTATTTGTGCAATATTGTGTGTATCGGGTAACATGTACACACGTATTTAGCAATAAATCCAAAGAAAGCACTGTTACTAGTTTTACTGTTACTAGTTTTACTGTTACTAGTTACTGTTCCTAGCAGCTGTTACTAGTTTTCACAATGAATGTTACAGTTGGGGTTAAAGCGAGGATCTCACCAACTGATGGACGAACTGTCTTGTTAGAATGGAGAGTCTGAGAGACAGAAGAATGTCCAAACAAAATGTGGCTCATTGCGTTTCTCTAGAAAAGGCTGACACGTTTATTCTGGAATGGAGGTGAGATGCTGGCCCCAGACAGCCCCCGGGGTTTCCAGGTGTTGCACGCCCTGTGGGACACGACCGTTCCCGCAGGAGTGAAAACGATGAGATGTAGGTGGCTTTGGGGAGCAAGTGGTGGGGACACAGGCCACCCAGGAGTCTGACCTGGGGGCCTGGCTAGGCTGGGATGTGGGAGCTTCCAGGCGCCCAGGAGAGGCAGGAGCTGCTGGTCCGAGGACCACACGGGGTCAGGCATCCACAGCCAGGGCTTCGTCCTCAGCCTGATCTCTCAGGGAACACCTCCTGACGCGGCCACATGACTCCCAGGTCTCGGCAGGTGCAACGTTCTGGGGGGCTCTTGCTGTCGATGGGATGGGAAGAAGCACCAGCTTTCAATTAAATCAAACACCTCCGCCCGATGACCCTTCCCTCCTGGGTGGGACGCTCCCCCCTCCCTGGGGGCTGTTATGTTCTCGAGGGAGAGTCACACCCCAAGGAGAGGAGTGGGCAGCCTATGTGGTGTTGCTAAACGAGACGTATTCAGAGCATCTCACTTCCTCCACACGAGACCCAGTGGCCGCCGTCACTCGGAGACTTTTCCCATGGCAGGTGGGAACTCAGCAGAGCCGAGGCGGGTTCAAGTTAGGTGCAGATCAGCGAGGAGGACCTTTCATCTGGAGGAAACTCCGTGACCAACACTGAAGACGAGAAAGACCAAGCAGGTGTTGTTTGGGGGATTGGTCCCCCAGAGCAGTGGGGCGTGGGGAATGCCCAACCTTGAGGCACCCTGTGGGTCTGAACAATTGATGAATAAGACAAACAGATGGAGTACGTGGCAGTGACCAGACCTGGAGATGGTGACAGAGCTGCAAAGTGGCCAGGGAAGGACCGGGGAGGAGGGATGTCTGGGGGAGAGGGTTTACAGAGAGAACAAAGGAGGAAGTCAGGAAAGGCTTCAAGCTTGGACCCAAGAGAGTAGACCTACGTGTGGCTGGAGAGACAGGAGTGGATGTGGTCACCCCGGGACAGGGCAGCCTTGCCGTCGTGTCTGCAGAGAGCGGGTTTCCCTGCGGCAGCCCCGGCCCGCATGCAGCCTGCTGCCCGGACTCGTCTGACCCCCACCCGCTGGCTCTCCAGCCTCCCCCCTGCTCGGGTCTGTGTTATCACCATGCTGTCCTCACGCCTGTGACTTTCCTTGCTTCTCACCGGGACGAAAACCCAGGGTCCCTTCATCTACAGAGACCAGCCGAGAAAGACTCTGAAATCACCAAACGGAGGAGAAAAGACAGAATGACCTGAATCATCAAATTCAAGTTCAGGGATTTTAGGGCAACCTTTGACACTGAAGAAAACGTAAACTTAAGGTAAATAAGAGGAGGTGCGCTCCGTGCGGTAGGTGGTAAACCACGGAGCTCACCAGCAAGGGCCACTGAGATGCAGCTTTGTTAACTTCAGAAGTGACATCCTAGAAACTTTCCCCATCTTTTCCACTGAAGCGGTGGCGAAGTCCCTGTGCCCCCGTCGGGGGGGGGGACACCCGTCGGGGGGGGGGACACTGGCCTGGGGCCTCGCCGAGGCTGAGGCTGATGTGGGCGACGGGCGTCTGGTCAGCAGTGGAGGATGGCGGGGAGGACGGCAGGGAGGACGGCGGGGAGAAGCAGCGTTGGGCCCGTAGAGGAACTGCAGGCTCCCCGAGGGCAACTTATGAAGAGAAACCCTGCAGTGCCACCTGCTGCCTGACTCCTGAAGACGCCAGAGTAAGAGGTCTGAGCCAAAGTCACTCACTAAAGCGGGAAACGCGGGGCAGGCGCTGTCCGTGTCACTGGGTCATTTCCTACATGCACCTGGGAGGGAATCAGGGCACACGTGGGTTCTGTGGAGCCCAGTAGACAGATCCGACTGAAGCAAGGAGAGACGTATTCAAAGGACTCTTCCTCCTGGGGGCCCTCCTTTCTGAGGAGGGGCGGGCAGGGCTGGGGGGCCGTGTGGGCAGGGCAGGGCCTTGCAGGGAACGGCCCCCATCAGGAGAGCACCCCCAAGGGGCCTCGGCAGCCCCCTCTGAGGGCAGGGTGGTCTCAGGGTGAAACACGCCCATAACCCACCCAGGCTTTGCCCTTCACTCGTTCTAACATGAGAGATCCGCAGAGTTTATTGCGTCGTCCATCAGAGTTCCTGGACGTGAGACTAGAATCCACCTTCTCGCCTGCCATCCGCTGTGAGCGGGCCTGGAACTCAGAAACCTCCCATCCGCCTTCGTGGCCGCGCATCCAGACGGCCTCAGTTTAATTCTGGGACCAAAGGTGTGAATGTTTGGGCGTGTGTGGGTGAGAAGGTTCCAGAAGTGGAGCTGCTCACCCCGGGCCAGCCGTGGCAACCACAGGCGATGTCCTGGATCTGGCTTCCTCAGCCCTTTCCGAGTGCGCACTGACCTCCCTGAGGAGGGCCGACCTTGAAGTGAAGGATCACCTTCTTGGGGTGAATGAGAAAGATCCCAGAGCACAGCTTACCTGCCAAAGGCCATGAGGATGTTTCAGGCGGGGCCCCGGCATCTCCACGTTTTCTTGCTTTGTTTCTGTAGCTGGCCCTGGGGCGGAGGGGTGGTTATTTTGTTTTCAGACAGGAAGTGAGGTGAGTTGAGTAGCCGGTGGGCTTGGGGCAGAACTGGGTCTTCTGGACCCAAACGCGGCTCAGGACTCCGTCAGAGGAGCCAGGCGTGGCCCCATCCAGGAGACAAGCTGAGTCTGGGAGTCAGCTTTTTTCAAACCTGGGTGACGTACTGACCCTTCAAAATGTGGGGAAATTCCCCAAATTAACTAACTTGAGAACTATTGGCCTAAAAAACTAAAATGTATTTAATTAATTCTATCAATTACTAAATATCACTGCAAGATAAGCCTTTCAAACTAGTAAAATAAAGTCAGAGATTATCATGAAAATGGAATCCTAGGATTTAAAACACATCTTATTCCAGACCTGACTTCTGACATCCTTGGACCCAACCTAGCAGAGGCGGGCCCAGATCTGGGGACTGGGGCAGGTGCACCTCGCCAAGAAGAGTGAAAGCTGTGAGTCCAGGGTGCCCGAGGGCACGTGAAGGCCGCAGGGAGCAGGGGACATGCAGCTGGTGGGAGACGTGCAGCTGGGCAGCGGGGATCTGCTGGGCCCTGGGCACAAACGGCTCAGATCTAACTGGGGGGCAGATCCGGGGAGCCTACTGTGTGCACCCAGGGCCATGAATTAACACGGAGACACCGCGAGGTCGGGGTCCAGACAAGTAAACTGCTGGCCGCTGTGTGTGTGCTGCCTGATTGAGGGTCGACCTGCAGAAGTGTCGTGTATTCAAGAAACGTCCTGCTCCTTCGGTGAGAAGAGCGGTCCCTGCAGGCTTGGGTGGACGGTCTTTGCCCATCGCCCACGTTCAGATTCCCCTCAGGCAGAGGACACCCCCAGCCCGGACTCGAAGCCCTGGTTAATCTCCCAGGTGGCCAGAGCCCCTCAGTCCCTTCAGGTGAGTCTCAGGCCCAGACATCTGCCTGAGCATGGCAGCGGCCCCGGGGCGGACAGGGTGCAGGGGGAGCCCCGTGAGAACCAGTGCCTCAAAACCCGCAAGAAAACGGGCCCTTGCCCTTATCTGGGCCCCCTGGGGCTTGTATCGTCACACGTCCTGCAGTGGAGATTGGGAAACACAGACGGTGCTTCCAAACAAGCCAGGAGCCCTGGGGCAGAGCGGGACGCCCTGGGGCCGATTTCACTGCCCGGGCAAGTCCGCACCAGGCCTGCTGCCCCTGATGGCACAGCTGGGGAGAGATCGCAGTCCTGACTGTCGCCCCCCATTGCAGGGTTAGACTAGAGCTTATTTTTATGTGTGGTTTGTGTGGAAGTGAGTTTAAATATGTCCTTTCCAAACCTGATTTTAGAGAAACAGGGATCAACATCTATCAATACCCAGCAGCAACTGCCAGGTTTGGAGTCAGTGGGTTGAGGGGGTTTCATCCTGAGAGCCCTCGGGCTACCAGGTCTGGGCTCCCTCGTTGCCGACAATCAAAGATGGTTGACATTCACGTGACTTTAGCCCAAAAAGTGTGGTGATACGAATCACAGTAGTGTCAATGATGAAACTACGCAACTGATCAATGAAATTTTTTTTACCCCACCAAACCTCTTTTCTTTAAATTTCTCACGCACGGGCCCTCTTTTTTTCCCCAGAAACGCAAGCTGCTGTCTTCCTTCTCTCCGCTGGCCCGCCGCCTCTTACACCAGCTCACCGAGGACAGCGCCACCAGCCTGCTCTGTCCACTCTCTGGGCCAGCGTCTCCAGGCAGCTCTGACCCAATGACCACGCAAGGGTGATTTCTGAGGGAATGCATGTAGAACTAGATGAAGTACAACAAGTTTAGCTTCTACTTCCAATTCGGACATCAAATTCCGAGGGCTGGGCCTCTTCCTTACACCAAGCAAGGCTCCGAGGCCCGCTGGGTGCCCTACGGTTCGACTCAGCCCTGACACTGTCTGCCTGGAGATGGCCTCCGACCCCAAGCTGAAGGGCTCAGTCCTGTACGACTGCCCTTCCTCCGCTGCCCACTGGGCCTCCAGGTCGTGCTCCAGGGGCCTCGGCAAGGTGCCCAACTTGAGTCAGTGATTGAACTCAACCTCCCAGAGGTCAGGGGTGGGACCGACGGGGGCGGGGGGGGGGTGGAAATCCCTGGCTCCCAGCCCCCATCCTCGGGGGCTTTTCAAACATCACCTCACTCACGTAACAAAAGACACCCAAGGCTCTCCTCACAGGAAGTTCAAAGGGTTTCAGGAGTGGGACTTTGACCAAATATGTATTTCTTACTATAGATCACAATATCAAAATGTTACACCAGGTCCTTGCAGTTTTAAAGATAATTATAACTGGGAAATGTTGACCATTATATTTGTGAATGAAAAATGTTGCTGCCGTATCAGTAAGCAAAGGACGCTGCAGCCATCCAGCCATCCGCCATTACAGCCGCCCAGACGGTGAGCCCTGAGGATGCCACTGCCACGCCCTCAGCCACTGCAGCCACCCCCTGAAGACGCTGCCCCCTGAGGGCACTCAGGAGGGAAAGCACAGGACACTGGCCCCAGAGAGCTGAGGTGCGGATCAAAGGAACGATTCCAGTGAGCCCAGACTCTTGCATCTTCCCATACATAGAAAAGCACTAAATTCTTTAACTTGGGATGTCTGGTTTTCTTTAATTAACAGTAATTTTTCGATGTTCCAACTACCTGATCTTTGTGGCAAAAACCCCTGTAGATCCCGGCTCCCCCCGACCTCTTGTGAGCGGTCCCTCAGAGCTCTCTGAGAGGCTGCGTCCTGGGCTTAAGTCCTCAGTTTTGTCCTCCAAATAAACATCATTCTCAACTTTTAGGCTGTGCATTTTTTTCAGTTCACATATACATGTATATATTTGTATATTTTTATAATATATATTTTACAAGTATGATTTTGCCAAGAGAAAAGTCACCTGGCTCAGGTGACAAGCACTTGTACACGCAGTGCGTGTTTCACTCACTATGAATCTGTGACACGAGGACACACGTTTACCTGCGTCACTGTGCTCAGCGCTGCATGGGGCAGGGTCGGCCCGCGCCTTCTCGGGGATGCCCCCCCCACCCCCCAGCCCTGCTGCCAGGTGGGCTCAGGTGCGTGTGACTCTGGCTGATGAGACCAGGCAGACAGACACCAGCACTCCCAGGCGCACCCCCAGCTCCTCACTGACCCTGCAGGTCCCTCCCCCAGGTGCGGAGCCAGGACAGAGCCTCCTAGTGTGAAGACAGCAGGACCGTGGGTAGTTGGTTAGGGCAGCTCATAGGCGTGGGGCTGTCCTCCCAGACACTCAGTACAGCACAGGAGAATGGACCGAAGGGCTTAACTTTGCATTAACTTCACAGCAAAGAAACACGCTGCTCCAGACGGTAGGAACCTTTCCCAGGCCCTAGAGCTCTCAGCGTTGATGTGAAACAAATTCACACTGAGCGTGAATGATTAGTAACAATTAGAAGTGCAACAGTATTTGCATTTTATTTATAATTTTTAAAAACATTAAGACATTTCTATTTGTAGAGCAGATTTCAGCTAGATCCTGGAAGTGCAGGAGATAATTTGGTCCAAAATTTTTCACAGAGATGGCGTTCTAGTTTTTTAGAATAATCGCTTTTTCCTTTTGCAAAGGAGTCACTGCTTCCTGAGCCACCTCCCCGTGCTCGCATCTGTCTCGGAAAAGTTAAGCTTGAGAAAAGTGAAATTCTCCAGTTTGCCTGCCAATTCATCCCTTAGAAATATCAAAACATAATTCCAATTTAAGTATTTAGAATATTTTTCTCTATATGAAAATTACAGCCAAATAGAATAAAATATTTATGTATTCACAAATACAGATTTACAAACTATAACTGTGGTATTCTTTTCTAATAGAGATTTGGCAAAAAAAAAAAAAGAGTAAAAAAGGAGGGACTCAGAGCTGAGATGGGGGACCAGTTACTTGAGAAATAGGTGGTCACAGATGAGCTGACGGCTGGTCTTACTCAGAAGGCCAGTCCGCCTGGGTCTCGGGGGAACCTGAGGAAACCACAGGTGACGCTTGAGTCTTACCGACCGGGTGGGTTCATGACACTTCCCGGCAACCCTTTGCTCACATCGATGAGGTAATATTTTCAAAATGACTCTGAAATGCATCTTTAATGAATTAAGTACAACACACCTGCAGACGATCGAAGTAACACATATCTTAAGGTGCAATCTCGAGGTCTCAAAACCCACACAGTTGTTATGGGAGTCAATACCGTGGCCGTTTTGTATTCCCAAAATACGGGCTTTAGTGCCAAGCATGTCTGTCTCGGTAGAAAAAAATCATTTTTTCCAATTTTCATGCCATTGCATTTGCTAAAATACCCTTTTGAATTTATAGTTCAATGCAAACATTTTTTTGCTGTAGACTTCATGCTTCTGTAGAACTATCCAGAAAACAAATTGGAAGAATCACTTTACTTCTTTAGTAACTATTTACTGGACACTACTCCAGGTGCCTGGGGAGGACATGGAAATAACGACACAAGCCCTGAATCTTAAAATAACTAATAGCATTTTTTATTTGATTTTTTTGTATGATCTAGTCCATACCTTCATGGAAATTATTATCTGGTTAGATAGATAATATGTAAGCATTTAAAGAGATGGTTAAAACCAAAATAACGTGCTAGCATTTGTTAAGTCATGTCAATACTCTGGAACCCAAATAAAAGTCTGTTTTCCATGATTTTCCCTAATTTTTGCCACAACACAGTGGGTAGGTATCAGCCATACCTTTTTCCAACTGAAACTGAGACTCAGAGAGGTTGAGTGCTTTACCAAAACTTAAAAAAAAGCAAACAGAGCTGAGATACAGAATCGGGGTGTCACATCCGAGCTCATCTCTTCCCGCCACACCCAGACACACTCGACCCTCCAGGGAAGTAGGGGGCGGACACTGGACGGCGCTGGGTCCCCCTCCTGGACCGGCCCCGGGAGGGACAGGGCACGGCTTGCCCCTGGCCAAGGAGCTGTGAGTGACAAGGGCAGTGGCCCTGGCTCTGCTGGGACGGTGTGGGGACATGGCAGCACGCTAAAGTCATATGTCTTCATAACTTGGGTCCTTTCAAAAAATGTAAAGTAAAAACAAAACAGGAAGTTTACTCATAGTTGGTAGACTTTAGGCCGTTTTAGAAAGAAGAGGCTGCACAGCCAAAACCAGCGTCAAACCCCAGGATGTTGGTGCCACCGCCCTCCCCCATGGGCCGCCAGCCCTCCTCCACGTGTGGGAGTGGCTGCCACGTGCCAGACATCGAGGCCACTGTCACGGGTGGCGGTGCTGGCCACGGACGAGCTGGTGGCAGAGAAGCCAAGGGTGGACGGTGCAGGTCGTCGCTGTGGGGTCTGCAGGGGCCCTGAGACAAGAAGGTGTCTCCCTGGGGGCCTTGGTGACCCCCGTCTGCAGTCTGCACTGTCCTGGGAGTTACTGCCTTGACCACGTCTCTGTGCTCAGGGTCCAGGCTCAGTGGGTCCTCGGCTGCAGCCACAGGGCAGCAGGGACTACAGTCACTGGTCATGCCAGCAACCGCTCTCAGGACTCAGTTCCTCGAGGATGGCGGGTCAGGGGTCGTCCTTGGTTTCCCGCTACACTGGCCTCTCCAACCTGGCGGCTTGTTCCCCCAGAGCAGGAAATGTTCACAGTCTTGGAAGTGACCCCATAGCTCTGCCATGTCCTTATCACTGGAAGCCCTTCACTAAGTCCAGCTCACATTCTCCAGGGGAAGGAATCACATGCGGCCTGAGTGCCAGGGCCTTCCTTGAAAGATGCCAACGTGGTGGGGGGCAGGAATAATTGGGTCAGGAATGCACGAAATTTCACTCTAATCAAAGGACAGGATGTTCTCTAAAAATCAGAAGTGCAGAGCCCTTGACATCTGGTGGACCGAAAGCCAGGAGAGATGGCTGAGCTGACCCGGGGCAGGTGAGGGGGGAGGGAAGCCCTTGGAGGTGGTGCGAACACCCCAAGGCTGCAGGGACCCCAAGGACCCCCAAGGGGCAGCGTGGCCGGTGCCCTTCCTCAGGCCCACACGAGGGCTCTGGTGGGGCTGAAATGCAGCTCCACGCCTGGCTGGGGCCCTGGGATCTTCTGCGAGTCCAGGCGAGGTCACCGTGAGTGACAGCCCGGCTTCAGGACCAGCATCGGCAGTGGGGGGCCGGGCCTTCTTCCTCTAGATCAGGATCGCAAGACGGTCCAGGGGAGTGACTTGACCCCCTCCCGCAAAGGCCAGACTCTGCACCCGGGGCGTCATCCTGCACAACCGGCCCCCCGGGGCCTGGAGGCGTCTCTGATCCCCACTGGTGGCCATCCTGACGGACCGTGCACTCCCAGGAGATCTGCGTCTTCTGGGGAACCGTCCGCAGAGAGGACAGTTTCCCAACACTGCTTCTTACCAGCCTTTCCTGCTACAAGCCCAATTAGGGGTTCCTGTGATACCAAACCATGGGAAACTTATGAAGTATTCAGACTATTCTGTTTACTCCGGTGATGCAATCAAATCAATAGCAGTTGTAACCAGAATCTGGGGAGTGATTTTCTGGAATGGATTCTAAAATATTTGCAGCTCAGGGGGGTGGCCGTTGTCAGGCCGTGTGATAAAGCGCAGGTCAATTACGGAGCTCGATGCTCTAAATTAATGCCACATGACAGCACGTTCGGGCCGCTTAACAGACGTGGTTTTTAAAGGGGGTTGACAAATGGAACTTACGGGCCTGTTTTCCTTTCGAGAGGCTGTGATGGAATTCTGCAGCCCCCCTGCCGTGGGCTGACATGAAAAGATGACTCTGCAGAGTCCAGATTTAACACCTGGTTACGCTCTGGCCCTGGGACTGCAGTGCGTTTAGCTTCTCAGGGGTCCACTACCCCCTCCATCTGGTACCAAGGGACCACGTGAGCCGGTTCTGTTCCCTTCAAACTGCTCCCAACAAAGAACCCGGCAGCATCTACGGAAAACCAGGGTTGAACTAAATAACCAACGCTTTTCTCAGTTCAAGAAGCATTTTGGGGTCTGCCGTGTGCCAGGCCTGCTGGACTCTCCACGGACTTGTAGGCAAGCAGGATGAGAACAGCAAGAGGAACGTCACCGGGGGCCTGAGACCCCCTCAGGTCCCAAGGTCCGGAGCTTCCCCCCATGAGCCTTTGATGGTGAGACTTTTTCTGGATGTGCAAGGAAAGGCTTTGCTGGTTGTTAAAGGGATTTCATGCAAAATGATGTAAAACAAGGCGAAGTGAAGAGATGCCATTGGAAGATGCAGACTTAGTGCCTGTGGGGTGCAGAGCCAGTTCACAAATGAGCCAGAACCTGGGCTGTTAACGCCCTCTGGGACCCTGCATGGGTGGCCCGAGGCAGTGCCCCCGGGGGCCTCCGTGAGGTGTCCATGGAGGCGGGACAGCCACGTAGCGGCCCGACCCGAGGGCAGCAACAACTGTGCCGGCAGGAAATGGGGCTGGCGCCTCATTTCTCCTCGTGGGGACCGTCCCAGAGCTCCTAGGCCACGGGTCAGCCCTGGCCACACCCCCGACTCAGGGTGGACAGCGTTCTGGCCTCGGGCTCCTCACGAGGGGACGCCTGCAACGAGCCTGGTGCCGCGGGGCGCCCTCGGCTGGGGTCGTGCAGACTTGTGGGTGAACCGCCCCCCAGGCCTCCTCATGTGGCCTCTTCCCTGACGCTGCTTCTCCCGCCCGAGACCCCTCAGCACCCCTTCTCGCCAGCATCCACCTTCTTACAGACACAGGCAACACCCCGCCCAGAAGCGTCCTCAGCCAGGAGCCCCTGGTTCTGCCCCTTCCTGGACGCGGGGCCTTGAGCATCTGGGCTTCAGGGGAGTAGCAGGCACTGTGGGTGCCCGGCTCAGGCACGGGCGCTGCACGGGAGCCTGCCTCCTCCAGGCCGCCACAGTTAGGAGATGCAAGGAAAGAAACATTACCTACAGGGCACACCGTGTTTCCCTACAGCTGTTCTACTGCAAGCCATGGCTTACTTGACTGTAAGTGGGATTTCTTCTTCAGAGTTGAACTTGGCAGAAATGCGCTAAAAATGCTAGCTACGCTCCTAAACCACAGGGCACGTAAACCTTGAAGTCAGAAACGTTTCCAAAAACTGCCATTTAATTTTCTGAAAAGCAAGCCAAATACAATGACAGTTATGATTTCCACTTGAATCGAAGGAGGGTCAGTGGCGGGGGACCTGACCCGTCCCCAGACCCCTTCCCCGGGCCAGCCCACCGCCCTCGGGATGAGGCTGCCTGGGCCTGCGAAGGGGTTTGCAGAACCAAGGAAGGGTCCTGATCCATCTGGGGGATACCCCGGGGCGGCCTGACCTCATCAGGAGAGTCCCCAGGGAGACCTGAGGAGGCAGCAGGTGAGGCCGGGGACCCAGAATCTGCTGACAGCCCCGTGCACTCGGCAGGGGACCCCATGGCCCGGACGAGGCACAGCCGGGCTGCGACTTCAGCCTTGAGACCTGAGAGGAGAGCCCGGCCCTGTTTTCAGCGGTTACACTGCGGTGTTTGTTCTGCAGAGAAAACTAAGACAGTTGCTAAAACTTGAATTATTTCCTGTAATTTCTCTGCAAAATTCTCCACAACCGTTGCAGCACAAGTGAGAGCTGCGTGTCAGCTGAGCTGCTTGGAGAAGGGCACCACTGCCCCCGGGACGGCTCAGGGCACAAGCCTCTACCGCATCCTCTCCTCCGGGCCGGCGCCGTCCTGGGTCTCTGACGCTTCGCCCTGGAGGCTTGGGTACGTGTGTCTCCAGCCGGGACTTGAGAGGAAGTGGATGGGAAAACTGTAAAGGCCTGTAGTCCAGCTGCTGAGGCCCCGAGGCGGCGAGGTGGCGGAATTTAGTGCCTGGCGTGAGAGCGAGGCCGGGGGCGAAGGGCCCACGGGGGTGGAGGCGGCATTCCAACGATGTGACGGCGCTCCCAGAGCAGGCCGGTATTTGAAGGGAGATGATCTTAGGGCAGCCGGACCATCCGAGGAGGGAACTGACGGGTCTGAGACCAAGCGGCTCCTGAGACGGGGTGTGCCCCTCTTGGGGGGGCGGCCTCGCGGGGGGCCGTCCTTGGTTAGGACAAAGTAGGGAGCCCCGGGCGGGACAGCGGAGGCTTTCGAGGACCAAGGCCTGTGGGCGGGGTCTGGTTGCGGAGGCAGGTGATGTCCCGGGAGCCCCCAGCATGTCCCTGGTGACGGGCAGACAGGCCCCGAGGCCCGAGGGGGCTGGGCCAGCGGGCAGCTCTGCTGACGTGGCAGAGCGGTCCCCACTCTGAGCTCTGCGGGTCCCCCTGAGACACCGGCGTGGACCCGCCGAGGGTCCTGAAGGAGAGGCTGCAGTGGTACGGCCAGGAGCTTCCAGAAACGGCGGGCCGTCTTCAAGGGCTGGGGAGCGCCAGCCGCCTGAGCAATAGATGAAGATGTCTTCTTAAAAGTGCTGATGTTTTCAACAAAGACTCTGAAACAAGCAAAAAAACACAGGCAAGCCAATAAGTGAAAAAAAGCAAAGACAAGCTAACCTTTCATGTGTTCTCATGGAAAAGCTTTGTCTTCTCCTAAAATTGCAGTTTGGCTTGTTTCCTACATCAATTTACATGTAAACTCCGAAGTTCTAGCCCTTTTATTGTGACACAAACAACCAAACCAACCTTTACCTTCTTATTGTTTTTGAGGCTGAATCTTGGGAAAATTCCGGATCACATCTTCTCTTTTCGGGTTGGTCATAAATCACCTGGCCTGTCACTGCTGTGAAAACTCCTGGGCAACTAAGACGACGGGGAGTTGGCGGGTCTGCAGCCCCGAGCCCACGACCTCAGCTTCTCTCACCAGCTAGAACAGCGGGCCGGGCCTGCGCTCTGGGACCCGCTCCCTGAATTCCTGCTCGTCTCAGGAAACCACGGTTCAGGTTGGATGCCCAGCGCCCCCGGTGGACGTCACAGGTACCGAGTATCTCGGCCTTCACTGTTGCTTGCAATCCACGTAGATTCCATTCCAGTTATTAGCCTTCCTTCTAGTTTTACTGTAGAAAATGTAGGGAAAACATGTTGACATCTCTAGACTGAGAACTGTACTTTGAAACATAAACGTAAATGTTAACTGTGGAAACAGAAGCATCCGTTTGCTGCAACACGTTTAAAAGCAACTCGTGGGACCCGGGACTGCCGGCCATCCTGCCGCCCCCACGTGAGGCCGCGTTTCCAGAGGGTCTGTCCCTGCTGTGTCGTGACGACACAGGCATCCAAGGTCAGGCAGAACACGTGTAAACAGCTGCCGAGACGGAAGCAGACAGCAGGCTGGTCCCACTCAGGGGCAGAGCGGGCGCTCAGAGCTGGGGATTCAGGGACGAAGCCCCCATCTGATGCTCTGGGACTCTGAGGCCGGTCGTGCTGGACTCAGCGCCGGCCTGTGACGGACGCAGGGACTCGGGGGGGAGGCGGGCCCCCCCTCCACCTGAGGACGGAGGGTTGGGCCCTCAGGCCAGGCAGATGCCCGGGACTCCATCAGCTTCCCGCTCACACCCACCACCGCGGGGCCCCGGGACCCGGCAGACCTGGAGCCCGCGTTCGCAGCCTCGGGGCCCGGCTGCGCGGTGAGGGGTGAACTTGCTGCTGCCACATCCTCGGGGGCTACTGGGCGGTGACCACAGGCTCCCCTGTAGCAGCCACGGCACCCCTTTCCTTGGCTCAATCTGTCTGCAGAGCAGCCTTGAAACTAGAAGACAGTTCACGAGCAAATGTGCTTATTGACTGACCGGGAGGGACGGGGGCCGGGCTGCTACGGCCGGGCGGTGTCCCCTCGTGTCACAGGAGGGCGAGTTCCTGACCTCCAGACGCCTGCGTGTGCCTGTGTGCACGTGTGCGTGGGCCACGACGTAGTCTGGACGCTGTTAACCTAGTTCGCGTGAAGAAAGGGACTCAGAGCCCCTGGGCCCGCTCGGCGCCCTCAGCCCAGACAGCAGACGTCACACTCCTAGAGGCAAGGCCGCCTGGCCTGGACTCAGCCTCGGGCGGTGACACGGTGCGTTAGCGCCCCCTGGGGGTCGCATGTGCCAACACGAGCGGAGGCTGAGAAACGGATTAATAGCGCGGTGGAACCGGCGGAGGTCGGGCTCCGCCTGCGAGCTGCCCAGAGAAGCCTCCTGGCCCTGTGGTCACCTGTCCGCGTCCTCCTGCTGGGCGCCTGGGGAGAGCTGAGGCTTCACAGCTCCCAGGGGCTCCAGGCGATTCTGACGTTAGATAAACCCCGTGTTACCACCAGCCCAGCAAGAGCAGTGCAGGGAGATCTGACACGTGTCGGATGCTTTGGTCCTTACAGCGATCTTATTAAATACGCGAGGCAGACCCCTTCCCACCGGGGTCTTGTCTCCCAGGGAGCGACGCTGTACACTTCTAAGCAAACCCCTGGGACCCTGGGAACTCTTCATGCAGGAGATGGGATCTTACAAAAGGAGCTACTCCCAGGGCGCCTCCGCGGGGCCGAGACTTAGCACGGGAAGCACCCTCCCTGCACCCACGTCACACACACACACGTGACTCCCGAGAAGTTTTTCATGAACACGTTAATCGTTACAATCACGTGCACTAATGCGTGGAACTCCACAACAATATTCTGTGGCTCCTGTTCTGGAATATAATTGTGTATTTTAATTTGCTGTGGAACAGGGCTATTAAAACTCCCAGGACGGTGTGGAGACCCCAGGGTGCGGATGTGACAGCTCTGCAAACACAGAAACCCATCCTGTCTGCACCTGAACTTCCAATCTCTGACCGTTTTCAGTGTCAGTTATTCTGCTCCAGACGGAGACTCCAGGGAGTAAACAGAGGACGCTCTGCATCTGTCACACACACACACCCCTTGGCTGCGGAGATAGGTCCCCTGGTCACTAGCCCAACCTAAGCAGGCGATCAGCTACAAAAGGAAGTGAGGTGATGACTGAGGCTGGATGCTACGCTGCAGGAAAGGGAACAGAATCCCACCAATTTCTACTCAATGTATTTCAAAACTTTAGACCTTTGAATTACATACCAAGTATGTCTTGAGAGATTCTTGGATAAATGTTTATACTGTCAAAATATAAATTGTCTGAATTTACAACTTTTTTCAACTTTGCAACTTTTACTATGAAATGCATGTAACTTTAACACTCAAATCTGATTTCACATAAACTGAATTTACTATTTTGGTTTGATAACTATGACGTCAGTAACAACTTGCAGAGCACAATTTAAAGAGCAAAAAGCTTATCTTGATTAACTTCACGGTAACACCTTCTATTTTCTGCGGTTTACACCACAATTCTCAGCAAGCGAACCCGTCAGGAAGAGACCGTGGCCCTGACATCCCTTCATGGACGCCTGCTGAGATTGTAAGGATGCCGGCAGAAGGTGACAGCCAAGTGACATGCAGTTAGTTCAAAACAGTCACAAACACACTGTCATCTTTACAGTTTTGCTTATTTATTTCATGTAGATGTTAGCTGATGTGTAAATGTTTTGTGGTCTGTTTCATTTACTTACACAAACTTCCATCAGATGCCCAAACAACGTCACCGGGCATCCTTCTCTGGCTCCAAATCCACCCCCTTTTGCTAAAGCTTTGGGGTGAGAAGGGACCGCAGGAAACCAGTAATGGGGATATGCTTTCCTTCAACGGACCAGGAGGCCCCCTGTGAACCCCTCCTGTCAAGCCCCACGCAGCAAGGCTCATACACCCCAAACCCTCTGGGGACACTTCTGGCTTGTAGGATTTCCCCAAGCAGGAGGACAGAGAAATATTTGTTAACACTGAATTAGCCACTGAATGTGAACTTACTAAAAAGTTAAAAAATAGTCTGTTTGTGAAAATAAAACTGTTCCAAAAAAATTGCACACGCCAGTGAACAAAAAGGCCCACATCATGTCTTTAGGTTGATATGCCATTAACGCCAAATTTATGCAAAGTTAACAATGTTATTACACTACTGTCACAGGAAAACTGAGATCCAGTCAGACAGTCCCATATTAAGAGAGCCCAAATAATTATGGACAGTGAAAATGCCCCAGAACCTCCTTGGCTTGTGTGGCCGAGGCCAGGATGTTCCTATCCATGCATTCTGTCCCCTGGGCCCTGGCCCAACCGCACAGCTGGAGGGGACCAGCCTCCCGCCCTTAGCCCCTCCCACCATACCCGTGCTCCCAGGGCACCGCGCTCACAGGGAACCGGCCAGCTCGGCCCTGCTCTCCGAGGAAATCACTCGGGATGCAGTGGACTCTTCTGAAGCCATGAGACCATTAGACACCCTGAAGTGGAAATTTCCAGAAATGCACAATGAGGCATGCTGCCAGGTACAAGAAATTTAAAATCTGACTTCACATGAGATGCTGTTTTTTAAGCCGATTTTTAAAACATTCAATACAGAAGTTTAAGACATCAAGGAGGGACTGGAAAAAATTTCAGGATAAGATCTCCAGTAGCTTTATCTAGGAAGTTCTACCTACTCACTTCTACAACTAATGTCAAAATTCAGGAAATAATTTCTCTACTGAGAGTTTACAACTACCTAGAAAAACTTTATATATCTGGATTTCAAGATTTAATTTCATAATCTGTCAAAGTGTCACCTTTTGAGCTTCTAAATATAAAAGCTTTCATATGAACAGATTTTCTTTTCTTTTTGAAATCTGAAGAATGTATTTCACTTATCTTGTGAAAATTATGGTAACTGTTCACAAAGTATTTTCTTAAACCCGAATCAGGAGCCAACAGCAGCCTCTTTACGGAACACTGTGTGTTCAGACAGGGGCTCTGCTCACCTGTCACCCTCCAGCTGCAGCTCCACGTGTGACAAGACCACGAGCGTCCTGCACAGACGCTGGTTTACAGAGCAGACATCACAGGGAAATAGTGCACCTGCTCCGATAAACCAACAGCGTCACGTCCCAGGACACCCAAAGGGTAAAAAGAAGGTGGAACATAGGAATATAATCAATCTTTGTATTTGCCATAAAAAAAATCTGTTAGTTGAAACAGGTGTTGACAGAATGTTGACTGTGTTTACTTGTAACTTTCCTTCCAGAAAACAACTCAAGGGGCTCATCCAGCCACTGCTTCCGTGGATCCCGACCCGGGGCCTCCGAGTGTCATCACATCTCTAACTGGATGAAAGGCAAGGCAGCCCCTCGTGTTCTGTCCTGTGGCAGCACCACACGGAGAGGCCACCGCTGTGCAAACCAGGGTGACACGAGGTGACACGGGGTGACGGAGGTGACGGGGGTGATGGAGGTGACAGGGGTGATGGAGGTGATAGGAGATGATGGGGGTGATGGGGGTTGACGGGGATGACAGGGTGACGGAGGTGATGGGGATGACGGGGTGATGGGAGGTGACGGGGGTGATGGAGGTGACACGGGGTGACACGAGGTGACACAGGGTGATGGAGGTGACGGGTGATGGAGGTGACAGGGGTGATGGAGGTGATAGGAGATGATGGGGGTGATAAGGGTGATGGGAGGTGACAGGGGGTGATGGAGGTGATGGAGGGTGATGGAGGTGACGGGGGGTGATGGAGGTGACGGGGGGTGATGGAGGTGATGTGGGGTGATGGAGGTGACGGGGGGCGACGGGGGGTGATGGAGGTGATGGAGGTGATAGGAGGTGACGGGGATGATAGGGGTGATGGAGGTGATGGGGGTTGATGGGGGTGACGGGTGATGGGGTGACGGAGGTGCCCACGCGTGGATGGCACTGTCCCTCACTCAGTCACCGTCCCCACGTGGATGGACGTCTGGTAGCTCACACGGTCGCAGGAGTGCTGTGGACGCGTGGCGGCGTGCGCGGCTCCGTCTGCTTACAACTTAACTGGAGAGACGGGAGCCCCTGCAGGCCCGGCGAGGGCCCTGGTGGACGTGCGGTAAACTCTGTCCTAGAAGCTGGTCTAGGTGCGTTCCAGGAGCGGACGGGGTCTGAAGGATGCTCACGCAGGGCCGGCTCCGAGCCGTCACTCCTCCTTGGGTCTGCTCCTCGCCCTCCGCCTCTCCTGCAGGGTCCTCAGCTCGGTCATCTCGGTCAGGGTCTTGCGCACCCACAGGACCTGGGAAGAACCGTGCAGAGACGCCGTCAGAAGTGGACACGCGCCGTGTGGGGAGGACGGAGGCCTGGAGCTCTGTCACGCACGTACCACGATGGCCAGGGCGTTGAGCAGCAGGGGCGCCGAGAACACTATGGAGATGAACATGCCCCTCGAGTCGAAATACTGGTATTTCGAGAACAACCTGTTTCAAGAAAGATTTAAAGATTACGGGGCGTCACAACACGGCGTTCTCGTGATACTCTGTCTCAGGAGCCCCTCCACACAGGAGGACGAGGTGGGCGCACAGCCCCGCCTGCACACGATGGCGACCTCAGTCCCTTTACGAGGCGACCCTCCTAACCCCGTGGGGGACGACCCCCAGGCCCTCCAGGGGCATTGCGGCCCCCATGCAAGCTCAGGCCGAGCCCCCGGAGAGGGGGACACGGCGTGGCCGGGCCAGGCTGCCCCCAGCGTCCCGCTCGGTGGCGGCGCAGGACGTGACCTTTACGTCACTGACTCAGCGACAGTCATCGCCCTGGGGCCACAGTGAACAGAGCCCAGCGAGGGGTGCTCAGCATGTGCGTCTTAATTAGAAGCGGAAGAGACAAAGCGGGGGCCGGGTCGTGCGGGGGGCCGAGGGTGGGCTCCTGACCGAACGACAGGGGCCTGAAGCCGCCAGGAGGGCACGGCGGCCGGGGCACGGCTGTCACTCTGCTCTGAGGCCCGTGCGGTCCGGGTGCCGAAGGCAGAGCCGGGAGGCGGGGTGCTGATCGGGCCACGTCGTCCCCCGGGTTGCGGGGACACAGGGGGACGGCGGCGCTCCCCTCCCCACTCGTTCCAGCCTCCCGAGGGTTCCTGCCTGACCTGCGAGGTCCAGAAGGAGAAGCTGCGGCCCCCGAGGGAGGAGAAGGCCTGGGGGCGGCTCTGGAAGGGGGGCCAAGGGGAAGGGTCAACTCTACAGCGCTCACTGGACACGGAGTGGCTTGCCCGGGTGTGTGAGCAGGAAAGGACACGCGGGTGAGGACAGAATGGCCGGTGTCCCGGAAACCGGGGAACCAGCGTTTTCAGGACCAAGTAAATCGTGGGTGGATCTCAGTCTCCCCGTCACGGACTAGAGCGCTTCTGTTTTGGGGTGGGGGGGGCCTCCAGGGCCCACGGTGACCGAGGAGACCGGACGGTGGTCACCGTCCAAGGCTCATCGTGAAGGAGGCTGGGGGCCTCCCGGTGTGCTCTGCCGCTGACGGGGACGGTGTCACGCAGGGTCCGCGTGCCCGGGCCGCTCACCTCCAGTTCACTGCCGCCGCTTCATTGATGTACTCCGCGCAGTAGACTAAGGTCACTGAGAAGAGAGCAAGCCCACGTGAGAAGTCAGGGGACCAGCCCACCGCCACCGCCTTACACATCCTTCACAACGTGCTGCGTAACGTAAACGTGACAGAACAACGCCACGCTGGATGAGACGTAACTTCTATTTCACACATAACGTGAGGGAACATTACACAGAAAGGAAACCCAAGGTGACACACGAGGCCGGTGGTCTCGGTCAGACCAGGCCAGCCCTCAGCGGGGCAGCGCCGCGGGGACCAGGCTTCCTGCCCCGACGCCACCGTGGCCGCACTGCGCCGTCTGCCGACCTCCCTGCCCCGCAGGTCACCGTCGGGTGCAAGGCCGGCAGTGGCACCCGAGGGCCCTGAGACCGGAGCTGAAGGCCACCTGCCTCCACCCTCCGGCTGCCTGGATCCCCCAGTGGTGCTGGCGGCAAAGACACGGAGGGAGCACCGACCTGAGGGGACAGGAGCCGAGGGGACGGCCCTGGCCGCCCTCACAGTCCCACCTGGAGCGCGGGGAGCGCTGGGGGCGTGGGGAGGGGGCCCACCCAGGGCGGGAGGACCGCGGGCTGGCCCAGCACCACGTGCTGCTCAGGGCCTGGAGGGGGTGGAGGAGGGGGAGGACGGCCACCAGGAGCCTCAGCCTTGTAAAAATGTGCACACCCTCCGGTTCCTGGGGTAAAATGGGGGGAGCAGTCCTTGACCACTCCCTCGACGACTGGACCCGGAGACGCACATCAAGGAAGCAAAAGAAAGGAGACGGTAGAGGAAAAGAGAGGCCTGAGCACGGGGGGCCCACCTCCCCGGAGGGCAACGTGATGCATCGACCACGCGCCCCACTCAGGAGCTGGGGAGCAGTGAACCAGTCTGTGCTTCATTTGTAAAACTGCAGCAAATAACATCCCAATCTTCTGCAGGTGTGAGAATTAAATGCGCCATCAGATGTGTAAACGCACTTAGACCAGCATCTATCAGCCCCACGCTAAAACAGTCACCCTCTGTTCGTCCTTGAAAACAACAAACCCAAACGTAGCTCCCAGGTTCACAAAGCTGTTCAAGTATGGGCTCCTTGCATGAGGCTCTGTGGCTGAGGCCATCACCTTTTTTGTGCTTCCTGCCTCAGGGCCTTTGCACACATTATTCCCAGGGCTTGGAGTGTCCCTTCCGGCCCTCGAACGCCTGCTGCCTGGCTGGTTCCCCCGCATCCTTCCCCCCTCAGTTTACCTGTCAGGGCAGTGACTTAAGTGCGGCCCCCTCCAAGGGTTTCACGGTGCTCCTGCCTCTCCTGCCATGATGCGCAGCAGGGCTGTGGTTACCCAGTGGATGCTGGGGCCCCACCAGCTCTACGAGGCTCAGGGGCCCATCTGTCCTGCTCACCCCTCGCGTTCCTTACTAGGGCTCTCACGTAAAGAAATGAAGTAACATCCATCCCTGACCCTCAGGACTATTTCTGTGATGCAGGCTTGCTGCTTCGCGCCTGTCCTAAGACAACCTCTTGTTTGGAGTTCCCACCTTGCACAAGGCCAACTGAAAAATGACAGTTAAGATGAGTTTTTGGACTTTGTTAAACTACCAAGCAAGATCTTCAGCATCTTCCCAACGTCCGCAAGATTAAGAGCCCAGCATAGCCTCTGAGGCCCCGGCCCACCTTTCCTGCCTGAACATACTTCTAACTGGTCAGCGTCAGAATGTGGTTCCTCTGACACCTGGCCCACCCTTTCTGTCCGTCACCCCTGTGCTCTCACCCGTTGCCTCCGCCCCAGATGCCAGGCCTGGGCCAGACATCTGTTCCTTACCCAAAGAAAAAGAGATTTTACTCACTCTTTACAGCCCCTACCATAACTTTATCTCCTCTGTGAAATCTTTCTCAATGATTCCACACAGCTCTGTTCCTTCTCCAAACCCTGTAGATCTTACCTTCAAAACTGACCCGGGCAGTGTGTTATTTTTGCACCACAGAGCTTTCCTTCCTGGTTTGCACTCCCTCCCAGAGCACGCAGAGCAGCTAAGCCCCCAGAGGAGCCTCTTGTACAGACTCAGCGTTTCGGCAAACCCAGCTCTCGTTTGTGTAACTGGTATTCAGCACCCTCCCAGGAACACAACAGGTGCTTGAGACGCCTTTCAAATCCAATATCCAAAATGTACCTTATCTTTACAGTACCCACAAGTGAAATATGGGAGCGGCCTGCAATCAAAGTAGAACACAAGACAGGAGCGTTGGGAGGCCTTACAAGTACATTCACATATCACTGGGGCTACAGAGAGAACGCGCACACGCGCTGCCGCAGCACACAGCCGTACTCACCCAGGCACTGGAAGTACTCACCGCGGAACTGTACTCACCCAGGCACAGGAAATGCCCCACCTGCAGCTTATAGCTCCGCGATGAGAAGCAGGTGAGCAGCGCGCAGAGCACGTGGAAGGCAGCCAGCCCCACGAGCCAGGGCTCCGTCCAGTCCGTCTGCTGGAGGACACACAGCAGAAACCCCTCAGGGTCCCCCTGCACTGGACCAGGCTGCACGCTGCCTCCCCTCTGAGCACGTCCTGAGCGCCCCAGGCCTCACAGGACACGGGCAGGGGGGACAGGGACCCCCACTGCACCCACGTCCAGGGACTGTCACCCGGCCGTGCCTGGCTGCCCCCACACAGGACTGAAGGCTTTCCTACTTGTCGAACAGAACTGCACTTCAGGCTGGGAGATTCTAAAGACCCTCCTCCGCGGGGAGATGAGAAAGTGGTGCCTGGGTCGGGATGCACTCGGTCGCCCCCAGAGGCAAAGCTACCAGTTCCTTAGAGCAGTGATTAAAGCCTCAGAAATCCGGGCCACCCAAACTTGCAAGACGTGGTTTTCTCCCGCCTTTGTGACACACACCCTGCACTCCAGATAGTGCTGCGACCGCATGTCTGCTCAACTCCAGAGGTGGGCTCGTCCGCACCCCTGTACTCGGACCCCCTCCTTGAGGCTCAGGTCCCCCGGGGGCACGGGTGCTGGCGGAGCGGCCCGCGCCCCGCCACTCTGCCCACAGCGGGTCCACGCCACCCGGACCCCCCATCCCAGCCCAGGACGGCCCACCTCCCCGCTCCCCGCCGCCACGAGGTCCCAGCTCTCCCCGCAAACCCCCTACCCCCGACCGCCCCGCACCTCAGCATCCCGCCTGCCCTGAAGGTCCTCCCACCTCGTCCCGCCCCCACGCCCCGGACCCCCGCCACGCCCCGGCCCCTCCCCGTCACGCCCCGGCACCCTCCCCCGCCCCGCCCCGCCCACCCAGATACTGGCCCCGACCCTGCACCCCCCCCACGCACGCCTCCCGTCCGGCGCCGCCGGCCTCCCCGGCGGACGCTGGGAAATTTGGAGAGGCCCCTGCCGACAGCGACCGAACTGTCAAGGAGGCAGCAACTTACCGTGATCACGGCGGGGATGCTGACGGGGAACTTGCTGACTGAGAATGCAGACGACATCGCCCCCGGAAAGGCCCAGCCTCACCACCACCTTTTCGTCTTCCCCGCCCCGCCCGGATAGGTCAAGAAGTCCTCTGGTGTCCTCTCGCGTTATCTCCACTTGTCGCGATGCCTGCTGTGTCCGGAAGCGGCAGGCACCCTGCCATCTCGCGATATCTCCAGTGCCCGGTAACAAGTTCAAATCTCGCGAGATTCCGTGGTGTTAAAATAAATATAAGGGAATTACGAGTAGCCGCCAGCGTTGTTTTCCCCGCCGAGCTGCTGCGAGAGGGATGTTTTAGTTCTTCCTATGTGACGGGCGCTCATAAATGGCAGCTCGGAGGACTGGGGGCTAGTGGGCGTCCCTGCCTTCCTCCCCCGCAACTCCCAGGGCTGGGGGCGTGGGGTATCGCTCAGGAGAGTGACCTGGACCCCTAGGAACATAGGGGAGAGTGACCTGGATCCCGGGGACAGAAAGGGACAGTGTCCGGGACTCGGGCGGGGGACAGAGAGGGAATTGACCTGGACACTGGGGAAAACGGGACAGTGAGCTTTATAGACAAAAGCTTTATAGACAAAATACAACAAATTAATATCTCATCTTCAATTTATATATTCACTATTCTGTTAGTGTCTCCTGACCTCAGGGATCTTGGAGGAGTTTGTAACTACATGGATTACAGGGCACATCGCCATGTGCTGTTTCCGTTGATTTATGTTTCTGTCTCAGACATAGGAGACGGTATATTTATTGATCTTTGTCAAACTCACAACATTTTGTGCATTGCCTGGACATACTAAGAAATTTTTAAATGGAATTTGAGGGTTTAAATCATGTGTAACAATTGTGCCTTCGTGTGTCAAAATTGGGGCTGCCAGGCTGTGGACTCGGGCCGGCTGTGGACTCAGGTTAGCCGTGGGCTCCTAGGTGGGGCAAGCAGGTGTTTCGACTGTGGTGGTTTGCAGACCTTGGGCTCAGCCAGGTGGGCTTTGGCCTCTGCATGTGGCGCTGATGTGGGTCTACAAAGGCAGGGACTGGGGTAGATGCCATCAGATCAGAGACACCCAACAAGGGCTCGATTTTATACAAGTCTTAGAGACATTGTTTGCTTTGGCCTTTGCAAGGCGGCTCCAGCTGTAAAGGGGGGTTTCTGGCCCAGCAAATCGTGCCCTCCACCATTCTGCAGGAAGGGCCAAGGGGTGAAGCCGGGAAGCCCTGGACCGTCCAGCAGTATACGAGTCACACCACGGTGCCTCCAGACTGAACCTGGACGTTGGGCATCTCCGGGGCCCAACCTGCCACACAGCCAGCACTGTGTTCTTTCCTGTGGCTGCCCTGACGGAACACCCGACGGGGGGCTTAAAACAGCAGGAGATGGTCCCTCTCAGTCTGGAGGCCAGAAGTCCAAAGTCCCAGGGGCAGCAGGGCCAAGCTCCCTCTGAAGGAGGGGGGCAAGGTCCCTACTGCCTTTTCCAGCTTCCCATGGAGGATGGCAAGCCCTACATTCCACTGTCACGTGTGCCTCCATCTTCTCTTCTCATCAGGGCACCGGTCACTGAGTCAGCGTCCACCCTCCTCCAGTAGAGCCTCATCCTAGCTTGATCACATCTGCAAAGACCCTGTTTCCAATAGGGTCCCAGTCACGGGGACTAGAGCTTGAACATATCTTTGGGGGACACAGTTAACCCATAACCTGTGTAACAGATAGCTCTGCCATACCCAGGGGTGCCTGCTCCGGGAATGGACACAGCAAGTGGGAAGAAAAGGTTCTGAACACAGTGGATGGGAAAAAAAGAAGGAAACCTCAGTAGGAGCTCAGGTATGTAGGTTTCAATTGCCACTATCTTAGGGAGGAAGTAATAGATGTCCTCCCCTCCCCGAGGATATAATACCTGTGTTACGGAACTCAGGTCCAGCTGCTTGCTGCTCAAAACTCAATGTTCAAAAGGTAAGTTTTGGTAGAAATGGGAAATATTGCTTCTAATCAGAAAGCCAGCAATCTGGGGAGAAGGTGGGCTGGGTGTCCCCAAAACCAACTCCGAAGATTCTGCCCGGCCACGAACGTTTTTAAAGGGAGAGAGGGGACGTAATCTCAGTTAAATCGTGGAGGTAGGAGATCAGACTCATCGCCATCCCCCACTGTGTGCAGGCTGTCGACTCCTTGGCTCTTTCTTTAGATGCTGTCTTGTTCACAGTTTGTTCACAAGATTCCTGAAAGGGGAAGCTGAGGAAAAGATCTGGTCATCTGTTAATTACTTATTCTTCATTTTTACTTCCTTGATCTACGGG
Organism: Balaenoptera physalus; assembly: GCF_965194825.1. NCBI lineage: Eukaryota > Metazoa > Chordata > Mammalia > Artiodactyla > Balaenopteridae > Balaenoptera > Balaenoptera physalus. The sequence goes on along the minus strand of NW_028126535.1, from coordinate 464,955 downwards.
AAGAACCAACAGATTAGGCAAGGCTTTGTGTGACCAAGAGATTTGAAAGGTGTGCTTGGGTCTGAGATAAGCAGAGCATGGGGGTGGCTGGTTTAAGTTTAGTGACAAGACAAAAGGGGCCTCCTGCAGAGAGCTCGTTCCTGCCAGAAGCTGCTAACACCTGCATAATCTCAAAATTGACTTCCTTCTGGGACCGTCTCTTAATTGGCTTCAGTCCTGCTTCACAGGCCACAGCGTTCCTTATCTGAAAGAGGTTGACGTGATGGGGGTGTAGTTGACCGTTACCAGAAGCAGAAACCCCCTATGTTGACCTATTACTTAAATGCTCCTGAACCACTCGATGGGATGGATGTTATGGATTCACCTCGCAGTGAGGAGACTGAGACTCAGGGAAGTAAACACGCTGCCTAGCATGGCAGCCAGGGACACCGTCAGGATCTGGGCTAGACTCAGCTGATTCCAGAGACTGTTACTTTTCCGTGGCACAGACTCTGCCAGATGCTTTCCCCATCAGCCTCCTCCCAAGTGGTCCCCCTCTAATTAGAAAACGCTTCTTTGCATAGGAGGCAGCTATTCCCCAGAGTAGTAAACCGTTGGTTCAATGCCTGACTCTCTTCGCAAATACTGCCTAGTCTCAGAATGCAACTCTCCAACAATTCTGCCGACCAACAATCTGCCTTCTTGAGTTGACGTTCGGGTCTTAGGTCAGGTTGAGCTCTTCTCTCGAGGCAAAGCTGGAGTCGTGGGGTGAGGGCCCGAAATGCTGTGACTGTTAAACCATCTGTCCAGGTGAGGATTTGGTTAGAAGACGGAGCTGTCTGAGGATGGGCCTGCCGTCCTGCAGTGACTGCTCTTAGCGCTGACGTTGGATGCTTATACTCAGCGTTTACTACCCTGACCTGTCAGGGAGATGGGTTGTTGAAATCCAAGACTTCAAAGGCAGGTTTTCTCCTCACGACGATGGCTTCTTACACCAGGGCATAAAGGGCGGGGTTCTCGGCGTCCCGCCGACGCCGGCTCCAGGGCAGAGTCGCTGGCCAAAGGCCGGGTCAGAGGAGCTGACTGCGTGCAACGCAGGGCAAGAGGGATGCTTTAGCAGCTGCCGCGCACTCCTGCTGTTCCCATGACAACCCTCCCGGGAAGTGACCGGTCCGCTCCGTGGGCTCCTGTCGCCTCAGGGCGCCCGCTGCCTTCACGGCAGCCACTGGTGCGTTCCTCTAAGAGTCCAGAGCCGGTGGAGAAGGCGTTGTGGGTGTCGACTGAAAACTAATGCACAGCCTAAAAGTTGAGAATGATGTTTATTTGGCGGACAAAACTGAGGACTCAAGCCCAGGACGCAGCCTGTCAGTAGCGCTGAGGGACGGCTGTGAAGAGATCAGGGGGGAGCCAGGATCTACAGGGGTTTTTGCCGCAAAGACCAGGCTGTCAGAACATCAAAGATGACTGTTCATTAAAGAAAACCAGACATCTCAGGTTAATGAATTTAACACTTTTCTATGCATGGGAAGATGCAAGAGTCTGGGCTCACTGGAATCGTTCCTTTGATCTGCACCTCAGCTGCCTGGGGCCAGTGTCCTGTGCTTTCCCTCCTGAGTGCCCTCAGGGGGCACCGTCTTCAGGGGGCGCTGCAGGGGCTGAGGGCGTGGCAGCGGGCATCCTCAGGGCTCACTGTCCGGGCAGCTGTGATGGCGGATGGCTTGATGGCTGCAGCATCCTTTGTCTACTGATACGGCAGCAACATTTTTCATTCACGTGGGCTTTCCTGTGCTCGGGCCGTGGGGTTTATCATCTCACTTATTTTTAAGACATTTGAGGGCTTCCCTGGTGGCGCAGTGGTTGAGAATCTGCCTGCTAACGCAGGGGACACGGGTTCGAGCCCTGGTCTGGGAAGGTCCCACATGCCGCGGAGCAACTGGGCCCGTGAGCCACAACGACTGAGCCTGCGCGTCTGGAGCCTGTGCTCCGCAACAAGAGAGGCCGCGATAGTGAGAGGCCCGCGCACCGCGATGAAGAGTGGCCCCCGCTTGCCGCAACTAGAGAAAGCCCTCGCACAGAAACCAAGACCCAACACAGCCATAAATAAATAAATAAATAAATACATTTAAAAAGAAAAAAAGAAGAAGCTGGTCCCACGTGATGGGTGGAGAGTCGAACTCTCCTCTCCTCTCCTCTCAGGCAGCCTCTTTAAAAAAAAAGAAAAAAAAAAGACATTTGAGACAAGTAAGATATAATTTTAAATGCAGTTGTTAAGCACAAGGAAATTTCCACCTCTGCTTCAAGCAATCATTGGCTCATTCTTACCAAATTAATGGGCCAAAGACATTCTGTTGAGTATCTCTCACCTTATTCGTTTAGGGGCAACTGCTATTGTCCTGGTGCCACAGAAAGACAAAAGCCCCAAGGCATGAATGGTGCAGCCAGCAAAAGCCTGCTTGTGACTTCAAGCAAAAATCAGCAGGTGATCATTCCTGGGCTCTTGCTATGCAGATAAGCCTTTGGGATTCCTTGAATGTTAGGGCCGGTGCTCTGACACGAAGAATCGTGTTGGGAGATTTGCGGGCTCCTGCACTGTGGAGGTGGCAGGGTTCCCCAAATATTACACCCTTCTTACTGGTGTAAAATCACAACGTGACACGTGGCGATCAGTTCATATTGACGTCTCCTGGGACATTTAGAGAGGATAGACTTCACGTGGAATATCTTAGTCCTTCTGTGACAGCTGCCAGATGATTTTCTGGGTAACATTCTGCGTGGGCTGCCATAACAAAATACCACAGACCAGGTGGGTTAAAGGACAGAAATTCACTATCTTAAAATCCTGGAGGCTGGAAGTCTGAGGTCAAGGTGTCCGCAAGTTGGTTTCCTCCGAGGCCTCTCTCCTTGGCTTGGAGACCACTGTCTTCTCCCTGTGTCCTCACGTGGTCATCCCTCTGTGCCTGTCTGCGTCCCAAGCTCCTCTTCTTTTAAGGCATCAGCCATGTTGGACTACAGCCCTCCCATGTAATCTCATTTTACCTTAATTAAAGGCCATCTTTCCAAATATCATCACATTCTGAGGTACTGGGGGTAGGACCCCAACACATGAATTTGGGGCAGGCACAGTTCAGCCATGACAACTCCCAAGGGGATCATTCAGTGCAGAGAGAGGACCTTTCATGTCCTTGTTTCTAATGGGATAAGCTCTGGGAATAGTGGAATGAAAATGGACTTTAGATCAAAGAAAACGATTTGAACCTGAATTCTTTCCCTTACTGGCTGCATGACCTTACGACTATTATTTTTTACTTATGTGAGCACTAGTTTACTCCTGTGTAAATGAGCATTCTAAGGCCTTTCTGATGTAATTTTTTGTGGACTGTGGTGATATGCCTTCACTGCCTTGCTCTGTGCCAAGTGTTTGCTATCTGCCTCATAAATAATAGCTATTACTATTTCTATACTGTTTTATCCCAACTATCCCCGGGGCATCTTCTTTTCAACTTTTTTTTAATGCATAAGATGGATATTCTATCTGTTTCCAACTCTTTTCTGCGTGTGGAGGAAGCAGTGCAGATGGAGGTGAAGGGAGATGCATCAGCTACTCTCGTCATGACAGTGCTGTTTCTTTTATTTTGGGGACGGTGTTGTTCTGAACAGAACACTATATTTTATTTGCTTCTTTGAATTCCATTGCACATTGAATATTGCATCTTGGAAGAGGTTTAAAGGTCAGAAACATTTTTTTTCTGAGACTCTACAGCCAGTTCATATCCAATCACTGTAATTTTGCTTCTAATGTAAATATTCCTGCATTCATTAAACATAAGGTATTTACACAGATATTCTACTCTGAAGCTGGAGATCTAGGTTGCCTAATAAATAGGTCTCTTATTGAAGATGAACAGTGTTCATCTTTGCTTCCTTGATTTCTTAACTTGCCAGGTTCATGTTCCTCTTTGTCCTAAATTGCTTCCAGTCTATTCGAGAATATAGGATGTACAGTTACTCCTTGGAAGGAGGTAGACACTTCTGACCAGTGACAGGAGGCAGGTGTGAGTTGGGCTTTTACCAAACCCTTTTCTCTTCTTCCTGGGCATGAAGCTCATCCCCGCCTCCACGTGGCCAATGGCAGTGTTAACAAGGACTTTAACCAAAAAAAGGGAAAAGGAAGTGATCGATTGAAGGTCAAACTGTGTGTGCACAGATCTTGGAAAGAGGGCTGCACCTTCTGGTTGTGTGTCTGTCACTTGGCGACACCTGGCATCCGTGTTGGGGTCTGTCTGGGTTCCCAGAGTCCCTTCCCGGCCCCTTCGGTTGTCCTGAGTCACCCTCTCCTCCAGCTTCAGCTCATGGAAATTCAGCTCTGCAAAGGAGGGGAGCGGGTGCTCGGGGGCGAGCAGGAGTCAGCAGCTGGAGGCCCCACTCGGGGAGTCCTCCTTACACCCGACTTCCGGGGCGTGTTAGTGGCTTGCAGGTCGCTATATTCGTGCGTGATCATTTTAACTTTTCTTCAGTTATTGCTTTGAAATCATGCAACTGCCAAGAAGCATGACATTTTTGTTATCACGAACTTTGTGATTAGAGCTGCTGAATTTCAATAACATCTTAAGGAATATCATAAGAAGATGAATGCAGTATCTAATCTAGAATACAAATTTACAGTGAGCAGAAATAATAGTTTGTTTTGAATCACAAATCTCCCTCCACACACAAATCCACATGTAATTCTGCATAGTATGTCTCTGGATTGTTAGTTGTGACCTGGATGAAATGATAAATTAATAATATGGTGATGACACACTTTTTCCTTTGACAGCAGAGTGAATTTAACTATTGAGAAGCAGGAAAAATTGACAACATACTTTGATGGATTGGTCATTTAACTAAAAGCCAACTGGATACATCTTTCCTTTTTGACAAAAATCAAGGTTTCTGAAGCTGCTATCCATGGTGGCCTCAGTAGATCCATGAAGCTCTGGATATCACCAAGTTTCTTCTTCAGTCTGTTTACATGTAATTTTTCTGCAGAAAATGTCTAAATCCTTAGTTAAATTCTCAGAGAGTCCATGGAGAATATCCAGTCCATTTTCTGGTTCCCAGAGCTTACATATCCTGGACTTGTCTGCTCTGTTGTTTCCCCTACGACGCATCTCCCAGTGTGCTGTGAGCTGGAGCCTTTCCCGGGGGCACACGTCCCTCCACACTCATAAAGCAGCTGAAGTGTAAATGAGGAATGAAGTGAATAAGATCAGCCCACCCAAGGCGAAGAGGAGCGCCACGCGTCTGGGCAGCTAGAATCACCACTAGGCGTTCGACCATCCCCAGCGAGAGACAGGCAGGGCCACCCTCCTGGCTGGAAAGTCCTGGATCACACATTTCCTCATAACACTGTCAACAGAAACCCCTTTTGAGTTCAGAACTGTCCAGTTTGGGATGATAATTGTACAATCACTCTAGTTACCGGGAACATGATCGGATCAGCGGATCCAGCATCGCTTTACCTTTTTGCTGTAAATGAGTTATTTTGTCAGAAGTGATGTTTTATGTGAAATTGTGAACGGTGGATGAAGTGGTCAAGACGTCCACAGTTGGCATCAGTGGAAGAAGCACCGTGAGCCCCGGGCACCCAGTTTGGGGGGATTTTCGTGCGGCTGACCATTGGGGGTCTGTAACCTGTGTCTACTTCCTGTGAACATGTGAATCGTAACTGCACGGGCAGATCACAGAGGGGAAAGGGAGTGGCCATGGTGACCGAGCGCTGGCTGGAGGGACGGTGCTGACTGAAATTCACGTGTCCTCTGACACGGAGGCTTCTCTGCCGAAGGGACCTCCTGGCATGTCAGTCTATCCTTTACGGACCAAGGTAGATCTTCCTAAAACTTCACCTTCACTAATCCTACATTTATTCTTCAAATATCTGTTCATCTGACACAGGACGTGCTTGAAAATCCAGGTCAACCTCTGCCCACAGCCGTCTCTCCCGTGAATGCCCTGTTTAGGCAGAATCCCCTTGCTGTCCCCATGGAAGAAGTAGCAATAGGGTGATGGATTTGCAGCCCTACCAGGGGTCAGCTGTGTCAGCAAATAGAGGGGTCTGGAAATGAGGACTATGGGTAAACACATCGCGTGCGTTCAGACACTGACTTCGTTCCATAGAGGGGTCTGGAAATGAGGGTTGTGGGTAAACACATCGCGTGCGTTCAGACACTGACTTCGTTCCATAGAGGGGTGTGGAAATGAGGACTGTGGGTAAACACATCGCACGCGTTCAGACTCTGGCTTCGTTCCATAGAGGGGTCTGGAAATGAGGACTGTGGGTAAACACATCGCGTGCTTTCCGACACTGGCTTCGCTCCACAGAAAATCTGCAGGTGGTGCTTAGCGGTCTCTTCCTCTCCTTTAACTATTACTAAATGATGCTTCCTTATCACGTGCCCACGGCTACGTCCTGTCGTTAAAAAGACACGGACTCTTGCTACTGTCTGTTCCCTTCACTGCTTTCGTGGTCTTTGAATTACATGCACCGAGTCGGTTAATATTTCATTGGTAAAAGGATAGAATTAAAACAGAAAGGCCAGGTTCCTTTGCTTGCAAAGGTGCTGTTCCATGTCTGCTCTGTTCTGGGCTGAAAGATGTGCCGTCCTCCCTGGAGACAAGTCTCAAAAAGTAAGCAAAACAAAACGCTCGCATGAAAAGTAATCGTCCATAAATCTACTCCAAATCATGTGTGATAGTTTGATGTTTTAAGCAGTGTTATTGTTAAATAATCTTTTTATCAATCATCTATTATTTTCCAGTGGCTGCCATAGAGAATGCTTTTACTTTTTTATCGTGTGATATTTTATTTACAGGATATAGAATGTAAGTGAGTGTTAATACTCACCTTTTCCAAGAGAGTCTGAAACTGAGCAGTTCAGACCTGAGAAGGTTAGGGACTTTCTTTCTCTTGATTTTAAAATTCCTCTGTCCCATATGACTTACAAGAGCATATTTTTATTTTCTTTATCGTCTATAAATTTACACTGAACTCAATTTCATCATTTTAAGAGTGACGCCTATCCTAATACTATCTTCTGCACACAGCCACAGAGAGTATTTATAAAAAAAGGATGCATTAAACTGTTTTATGGAAGCTTTACCTGCAACAATAGCCTTAAATCACATTTTCCTTTCCTGATGGAGGGCAATGACTTTCTCCTTCTCTTTGTAGGAGATAGCTTTCTCTACAACCTCCCCATTGATTTTAAGGGAGGATCCAAGCTTCTTTTTCCTCTATAGTCTATTATGTCTTAGTTTGTAATCGAATTCAAATTATTTATGCAACAGTAGTACTTATTTTATTTCATTTACATACTTGCTTTTCATTGAAGAGTATAGGTGAACTGAGGTTTATATACCTATTTTAAATTCACTCTGGCATAAATGAAGGTTAATTTAGAATTCTGACAGGTCCTAAGGGTCAGATCTTCCCTCTTGCCAGGTCCAATCTAATAGAGTTCCCATTTTTCCCTTGGAAATCTACCACAAAAAATCCTCACCCGTTTTTATAGGGTCTTTTACTTGCCGTTTTCTAGCACCATCAGAGTGTGGAAAGGTAGGCACCGGCGCCTCTGGCGTCTGAATTGCCTGGACCCCCAGTGTCTGCCGGCTGCTGCCCTCGAAGCTGCACAGACTCACTCCCTAGGTGCCCTGGAGGGTCTCTGTCTCGGGTGGGCTGTGATCAGAGCGATGGGGGGACGCACTTGCCTGGTCTTCCAGGGCGGGGTGCAGACCTCACTGTCCTCTCTGAGGAGCCAGGGGAGGGGCGAGCAGCATGGAAGCACGGGCAGGATGCGGCAGGCGAGGCTGAGATGCCTCCACACGCGCTGATTCCTGGTCAGGAAACCACGCTGAGCAGGACGGATGCGGGCATCCAGGCCTCTGGTACCGTGTTCTGTCAGCGAGGGTCCAGCTGCTTAGCACTGCTTGGAAAGTTACTGCTTTGTTGGAAGCAGCCGTGAGAAGCATGAAGTTATATATTCCTGGTAATGCTTGTTGTACTGGAAGAAGGAAAACCATGTCTTCAGCATAAGTGGCATTTCCAAAACCGCCAGGAGGAGGTCCTCCTGTAGCGGAAGTAACTTCCGGACGATACGTTTACACCGAGGGAGTGTGTCAGAGGTCTCATCATTTCTACACATTATAAACTATATGGAAAACGGCCAGCTGACTCACGCTGATGACACCTGACCGCTACACACATCTCTCACGTTTGCTAAGAGTTCACTCGGCCCAGGAATTACTGACCACCTTAAAGAGCACGTGAAGCACAGTTTCAGACAGTTGATGTTCCTTCATTCATGTTCTCAAAACTCAGCAAAAATGTTGGTATCTTACATTTTGTATACAAATTTAATGATCATATCTTTTCTAAATAAAAATAGAATATTATACCAGAAATTGAGACCTTTGAATAATCACTTTAATTGTCAACACACTCATGACCTCTTTTAAATTTTAATGTGTTGTATAAATTTAAGAACGTATAGAGTCTGACTTTTTTTTTTTTTTGAAAAGCATATTTATTTATTTATTTATTTATTTATTTATTTATTTATTTATTTATTTATGGCTGTGTTGGGTCTTCGTTTCTGTGCGAGGGCTTTCTCCAGTTGCGGCAAGCGGGAGCCACTCTTCATCACGGTGCGCAGGCCTCTCACTATCGCGGCCTCTCTTGTTGGGAAGCACAGGCTCCAGACGCGCAGGCTCAGTAGTTGTGGCTCACGGGCCTAGTTGCTCCGCGGCATGTGGGATCTCCCCAGACCAGGGCTCGAACCCGTGTCCCCTGCATTGGCAGGCAGACTCTCAGCCACTGCGCCGCCAGGGAAGCCCCCTAGAGTCTGACATTTTAAAAGGAGATTGTTATGTATGCAACATTCGTTCTGAAACTTCTTTTACCCAGACATCTTTTTTAATATGAGGAGGGAATTTAACCAAGTCTTAAAAAATGTGTTGCTTCAAAAATCAGAGTCACTACAGGAAAAAAGAGTAACATAGGTTAGAGGGGAGAAAATGGGGTGGGGGGAGAGAAGAGAGAGGCAGTGGTCAGATGAACATGAGCTGTTGTTCAATTTAATCGTGTGTCACAGAGATACACACAGTTCTTAAATCATCTCTGGCATCACCGTGGAAACCTGAGGGCACTTTCTCTGGAGAGGGGACCACATCCCCTGCAGGCAGCATTTCGTCCTTTGGAAAGCCAATCTGTTAGGAAGTTAAGCTTACCTTTTTTCTCATATGTTTTAATTTTTTTCCCTGAGGCCAAAACTATTTTTCTACTTAACATCTCCTAAAATATTCTTTATGTCTTTAGGGACCCACCACCCACTGAGCACTTGGGGAAACGGCGGGGCCAGCATTGACCCTCCCTTACCCCGTCCTGCCTGTAAAGCTCTGTATGCGAAGTCTGCCGGGGCTGCGCCTACGAGAACACACATCATAAGGACATGATGTAGCTATCGCCCACCAGTTGCTTCTGTGGCTTTCCTTACAAACACGGCTGTTGAGAATGTTTTCCCATTTATAGGAAACAAATGTGAAACAAGGTGAAAGCGTTTCCTTCTGTCCAATATGGATTCAGCCTATAGTTTGAGGACTTATTTAAACATTACACTCTCTTCCTCTCCTTTTCAAGCCAACTTCCAACTTGATTATTGTGTTGTAATGATCAAGGACACGTGCATTCAGTCCTACAGTAAATTACAAGTCCTCCAGTTGTGTTGTCTCCCTGCCACTGGACCATCAGGAGAAACAACGCCAAGTCTGTTACTTAAGCCTGTAACCAAAGTCCTCTTCAGTACTGTAATGGATCAGTCTAATGACCCAGGCTTATTAACGATCCATTAATAAGCCTATTAATGGTTATCAATGAGAGGAAATTGGGGATTAGGAGAGAGGAGATAAAAGCAGACAGCAGAGCAGATGGGATTTTCTTTTATTTGTCTTTGCAACGCAACCTTAGGAGAAAGAATAAATGCTGAAAGTAGGAAAAGTATACCTAAACCTTGGGCCTCTATTACGACACCTGCAAAGCAGAGAGCAAATAGGTGAAGAAAGGTAAGGAACGTGGGAAGGGTGCTCTGCTCCGCCACCTGACCCCACGTAGCCAGGAGTGGAAGGAAGGGCTGGAGAAGGTAACTCTAAGAGCAGATGACCATGTCCTCCTGTCCTGCTGCCCTCCCCGCACAGGTGACCAGACCTTCTCCTTAGGCTGCACACCTAGAGCAAGAGGGGGGAGGACGTCTGCTTCTCCTAATAGTGCTCATCGCAGGCAAATCGTTCCGATGAACACCACTGGCAGCAACCAGAAAATTGCATAAACACAATCAATATAGAGAAGAAAAACATTAAAGTCATCAGAGACCGAGCAAGGCAATAAGGAATCCAAGGATCTGGTTCCTACAAAGACGGGAAAATGGGGAGCGGACCCCAACACTGGTGCCCTCTTCCCTTCATTGAATGTGTTGATTCACAAGCAGCAGCTGAGATGTGGAGAAACCAAGGAGAAAGAGGCTGGGAAATTCAGAAAATACATTTTACATCTTACAGAACTAAAGGGACGAGAGTTTGAGTTCAGGGCCCACTATAGGGAAGGGGCTCAAATGGGCCCCCAGAAGTAAGGTGAGCAGAACGCAGAGAGGAGGTGGGGACCCAGCGGGGACATCGCAGTAGGGATCCACCTCCACCTGCCCGGCCACCAGCCGAGTCCGAAGTGACCCCTCTCCGGGGAAAGACAGTGGCATCTGGAGGCCTAAACTATCTCTGAAATTATCTATATACTGTCGGTGACTCGCTCAGATGTTTCCAAGCATGTGGGGGACAGCATCAACTGCCTAAAACCAAGAAATTCAATCCTAACTGTTCACTAGTCGACATTTTATAGGCGTTTCTTGTCAGTCAAATAAGCTAAATAAAATAAATGGTAAGAATATTTGAAATGAAAAATACACGCGTCTCTACTTACAGATGAAACGTGTTTATGAAAGAAATATTCTGTAAACTGTTAAGTTTCACAGATGAGTTAGACTCACTAAGCACAATGTCATTTCACAGAAACCCAGTTTATTCTCCAGCAATTAACTAACAGAAAGTACATTTTTAAAGTGATACCATTTACCACAGCATAAAACTCACCAAGACCCTAGGAAGCATGTGTAAATAAGTGTAAAGCCTCTATACCAAAGTTATGAAGATTATTGAGAGAAGGGAAAGAAAGCCTAGATAAATGAAGGACAGAGTGTTTTCTCAGGTTGGAGGAAGCAACATTCTGAGAATAAAACTTCTCCCTGAATCAGAGCAGGTATTTTTGTTTGTTTGTTTGCTGCCAAGAGACTTGCTAATCTAAAATTTAAAAGGAAGCAGAAAGAACCAAGAATAGCAAAAGATCTTAGAGCCCAGAGGAGAATATATACTACCCAAAGTCAGGATTTATTGGAAAACTAAGTTAAGTAGAACAGTGCAGTTCTGGTGAAACGGAAGGAAAGAGATCGATGAAATAGAGTCTGGGCAAGAGAAAGCCTGCCCAGAAAGTTGATATAAAACAAACGGGGAAAAAGGGAAGTCTGCTTAGTAAAAAGTGCTGGATCGACTGAAATACTCAGTGAAAAAAACTCAAATCTGGATGGACTGCAAATCTAAATGTGAAAAATAAGATAAAACAGCTTCTAGAAAATAATGTAAAGATTCTCTCCTTTGTTATTGGGGTAGGGAAAATTTCTTAAACAGGATAAAAAAGCTCTGGATATAAAGAAAAAGGGACTTCTATTTATTAAAGACTCCACTACAAGTTTTGTTTTTTTTTTTAAAGCCAGCCACAGAGGAGGAGAACATATTTGTAATACATATAACTATCGAGAGAATCATTACAGTGATAATAATAACATATATAAATCAATAAGGAAAAGACCATCAGAAACAAAAAAGAATATCATGAGTGGGCAATTTGCAACAGGGAATCTCCAAATGGCCAATAAATGCATGAAAAGTTGCTCAATCCCATTAGCCCTCAGGAAAATGAAAATGAAAACCAAAATGACAGAAACAATCAACACAGTGAAAATCAACCTGTGAAATGAGAGAGAATATTTGTAAAGCATATATCTGATAAGATGTTAATATCCAAAATATGTAAGGGACTCCTACAACTCAGCAGCAAAAAACAAATAATCTCATTAAAAATGGGCAAAGGACTTGAATGGATATTTCTCTGAAGAAGGCATAAAAATGGCCAATAGGTGCATGAAAAGATGCTTAACATCATTAATCACCAGGAAAATGCAAATCAAAATCACAATGGGATACCACCTCACACCTATTAGAATGGCTATTATCAGAAAAAAAAGAAAAAATAAAAGAAGATAAGTGTGGGTGAGATGTGGAGAGAAGGGAACCCTCGTGCACTCTCAGTAGGAAAATAAATGGTGTGGCTATAATGGAAAACAGTATGGAGGTTCCTCAAGAAATTAGAAATAGAACTGCCATACAATCCAGCAATCCCACTTTTGGGTATTTATCAGAAAGAATCTTGAAGAGATGCCTGCACTCCTATGTTTATTGCAGCATTATTCACAGCAGCCAAGACACAGAAACAACCAATGTTCACTGATGGCTGAATGAATCAAGAACATGTGGTGTATATATACAATGGAATACTATTCAGCCTTAAAGAAGAAGGAAATCCTGCCATTTTTGACAACATGGAAGAACCTTGAAGACTTTGTGTTAAGGGAAGTAAGCCATCACAGAAGGATAAACACTGCGTGATTCCACTCATATGAGGAGGTACCTGGGGCCATCAGACTCGGAAGCAGAGGGTGGATGGTGGTGGCCTGGGCCTGGGTGGGGGGCAAAGGGGGAGACGCTGGTCTAGGGGATAAAGTTTCAGTTCTGCAGGATAAGTTGTGGAGACCTGCTGTACAACATGTGCCTACCGTTAAAAATCCTTAAAGAGGGTGGATCTCATGCAACGTGTTCTTACCACAATTAAATAACAAAACATAATGAAGCACCATTGCCTTGTACCTGAAATGCTAATTCTGATGCCATTGGCTCCACTGTTGGTGAGACTGTGAGCGGCTGAACTCCCCGAGCTGCCTGTTGTCACCTGGTGTAACCACTTTAGGAAGCTCTGCCATTTACCTTAAAATCTGGGTGTACACGCATCACAAAACTTAGCATTTCTACTACTAGTTATACAACCAACAGAGATGCATGCATAGGTGCCTGTGTTTATACCAGTATCATTTATAACTGACTCATGTTGAAAAAGTATCCATGAACAAGCAATAAAAGGGATAATCAGTCATGGTGTGTTTATACAACAACCTATAAAACAGCAATAAAAAAATAACTCCTCTACATGACAGCACATATGACCATCACAAATGTACTGCTGCTCAAGGAATACACACACACACACAGACACACACACACAGGTTAACCCTGGGCTGGTGATAAACTAGTGATTGGGTGGATAGGAATTCATGGGTGTTTTCACTTTGGGGTAATGCATCAGGTGATAACATTTGTCACTTCACCCAAGTATGCTAAACTTCAGTATAAATGTGAGTCAAAAAGAAGAAATTAAGACTACACATATTAATAAGAAAAATAAGCTCTGTTAGCTTGATTTGTTCTTCGTGACCTGTGAAGACGCTGGTGGTTATTTCTTCCTTTTCCTGTACGCCCACGGGCTGAGGTATAACAAGAATTTTCACACTAAGTTACGGGGAGGGAAGTACCACGGGCCGCAGGAGCGAGCTCGCAGGTTGGAATCAGTGTTAGTGATGCTTCCTGGTTAAAGTGCACCCACGTTTCGCAAGCAGCTTCGCTGCAGGAGGGTTATCAGAGGAGGCGTTTTCATCAGAGAACCCTGGACAAGTGTATCCAGTGCTCTTTCTGGATGTGCCAGCACCAGGGCTTACGTTACATTCGGGAAACCTCCCTAAACTATGCCACCTCTAGGACCACGGAGACACAGGCGGCGGTGCAGGCGGCGTGGATGGAGATGCTGGCGGGCGCGCAGGCGCACAAGGCCCCCGCGTGGGTCCGGAGCGGGTGCTGGTGGTGGGGCTTAAACGCTGGGGCCGCCCTCACCTGGGACTGCGCCCCGGGTGGCCTCGTCCCCGCAGTCAGGGGCTGGACCCTGAGAGCAGAGCTCGGGGGCTGGCCGTGCCCGGGCCGGGAGGGGGATCTCTCCAGGCCCCTCCAGCTCTGCAGGCTGTGCGGCAGCCTTGTGTTCCTCAGCCCGCGGCGGCACCTGGCCACCTGTACACGTTGTTCTGTGTGTGTGTGTGTGTGTGTGGTGTCCGGGCCCAGACTCCCCCTTTAACAGGGATTCCTGTTGTGTTGGATTAGGGCACACCTGACCCAGGATGACCACATCTTAACTAGCCACACCTGAAGTGTCCCCATTTCCCAGGAGGGGCCCCTCCTGAGGTCCTGGCCTTCCGACACGCGACATCTCCCCGACACGTGTGTCCGCCCCGTGCTGTAGGCATCGTGCTGACTTGGTCCAGGGTATTTCAGCACGTGGGGGGCCGTCGGTGTCCAGTTGCTGACTGAGCAGATCAACAAATTCAGGTGCAGGTTCCCATCAGGATGGTGGCAGGAGACATCGCTCCCTCACGAGAACCTGGACGTGGAGTCTTGTTATAGCAGAAATCGGTTAGGGCTGCTTCCAATCTGCAAGGCCTTTTTCTTTTAGCCCGATCAGCCGTTTTCTCAGAAATGTTTCTCTTTCTTACTTAATCCCATTCTGAAAATGGTTACTTTCTAATCAGAGCTGTACAATGCACCTGGTGTTTGCTCCTCCAAGGAAGCACTCCCAGCACTCCCTTCCTTTGTGACCATCCTTTGTTCCAGAAAGAGAGTCACAGTGTGATAGCCTCAAGGACCACTGGAACCCTCCCAAGACTGCCCGACACCAACTTTGACCACGTAGAAGTTTTCCAGGAGGAAAGAAGAATGCAAGCTTGCACCTGCCCTTCTCCTTATCAGCACACTGCCTTCCCCTCCTGAACTCTAAGACCCCGTCCTATTTTCTCCCAAGGGACGGCACAGTCTTGAGGGCGCTGGCTTACTGTGGCCTCCTTTGCCTGGCAAAGCAATAAAGGCTACTCTTTTCTACTTCACCCAAAACTCTGTCTCTGCGCTTGTATTTGGCACCAGAGAACGGAGGCTGGGATTTGGCAACAGTCTCAAAACTCTGAGAAGCTGTCCTCCCGCCTCTGCCCTTCCTCCTGTCCCCGCAGGGCGACCTCTGCTCACCCGCTTCTAGGAAACAAGCTCTGGGATGTTGGTTCCCACACAGCATGGCCCCCGGCCCGTGGTCCCCGGGTCACGGGTCTGCACGCAACACTGGTAGATCCGCCCACTGGTCCCCGGTGGACCGCAGCGGTCTTTCTTCTCTCACTCTCCATCTTAGCTTTTAGCAATTAAAATAGTTTTTTCACATGCAGAAAATATGAATTCCTTACACTTTTCTTTGCCATTATTGTTTTTAAATTAGCTCCTTCGTGCTACTAGATTTTAACTTTTCCATGCTTACTTGGAAGGCACTTGAGTAGAGGTGACAAGTACTTTCTGAACTCAATCATACTCAATAGTTTTTCTTTTCACTGTGAAGGATCTTTGAATGTGTGTGTTTCTTTCACTAGGCTGGCGGAGAAATTTATAAACTGATATTAGAATTTCTTAAAGGCATTCTAGATAATGAGGTGAAAAACACCAAGTGTGATGTGGGAGGGATTCAGCCCCTGAAATGTTGTTTACGAATCACTGGCTGAATCTTATCACAGGAGAACAGTTTTCAAACACTTAGTTTTGAGAAGCATCTAAAATTCAATATGCGCCGAACCTTCAAATGCTTTTGAAGGAGGTTGTCTGCTGCAAAGCTAAATAGCAGTGAACTTAAAAATGTATCTCTTCTGGCTCTAAATCAGCCCATCTGCTGCGGAGAAGCCAGCGTATGGTGAGAGCCCAGAAGCCGCTCGGTCCGACCCCAGAAGCCACGCGGGTCCTCCCACACTGAACCACCTTGAGGACTCCTGGCTGGTTTCCCAGTAATTACGGCTTTGGTGCTGCCAAAGTGACTTGATAAATTGTGAATACAATGAGCAGTTTGAAAGGCTAGTGTGACCTTTTCATTCCCAACCACAAAAAAAATATAAAATAAAGTTTCTAAAAGGCTGATGAAAATACATAATCTAAATCTATTCCATACCTGATAATGAAACAATAAATTAATCATTAATCATGGTTAAAGATGTTTGTGTATGTGCATTTAAATATATGTAATAAATAGTAAATACACACATAGAAGAAGAAGTCACCTTCAGCAGCCCCATGTCTGCTGGCCTCTGTTACGAGGTCTTTGTGTCACAGGCTGTCCGGTTATTGGGAAACAATGGAGGAAGAAGACCACACACTCAGCCCTTAGTTTAGGGTCTTTGCACAGGATGTGGTCTCCTTCTGACCCGGGCTTGAATCTCATTATTGCAACTTGTGAGCTCATATTATCCTGGACGAATGACAGGGTTCTCTGAGGATGAGCAGAGGGGATCTGCTCGTCGTGGGGATCTCCCACGTGGAGTTCCTGTGAGTGTTAAATAAACGTCTGCGTGCACACACACACGCATGAAGCACAGGCACGCCGAGGTCCAGCATCTGAGGTCCTGGTCGTACTGGCTCATCAGCCTCGCTGTGCTGACGGCTGCATCAGGCCATTTAACCTGATGCCATTACGTATCCAGCTGGCCCAGTTCTCATTCATTTTTCAGATTCTAGGCTCAACAAACTCTCCAAATACAATTTAGTGTTTACGATCTATTCTCCATTCCATGTTGTAGCCGTGCAAAGAAGGAGTCTTGCACTGCCTGTTGTTTGAAGACACACACAGACACACCCACACACACAGACACTCATGCACATCTTCTGAATTTTGAGACAAGCGAATGCTTGCTGAAATGTAACTCTTTGTTAACTTTGTTAACGCTCAGGTTTCTGTGCACGGACACGAGTTAATAAGTAGCTGGTGTGGAACAACCATCGCTTTTGTATATCGATTTACCCACAATTAGTTTCTAACTGTTGACCACATTTAGTTACTTAACTTTGATCTGATTTGCTTCTGTAGACTTTGCTTAGTGTACGTCTCAATTTCATCTTTGTGAAACAATAGATGATTGGCTTGAAACTCTTAATCCTAACAGTGTTTTGTATAATTTACTAGCAAATGAGCATCAGGGACAAATATTTAGGAATTAGAACAGTAGGTAAGATTACCCACTGCAAAGTCACTCAGCTCCCCAAAGGGCTTTCTAACCATCTCTCCTCCCTCCACCATCCAACAGCTGCTCTTGGTTACTTCCTAGACCGAGATCATTATTCCTTTTCTGGCTTCCAAAGCTTTACCGTGTGTGGCCTCACTTTAGCCAGCCAGCTCTTCACATCTCCTCATCCTGTGTCCTTTGCTTCTGCCCTCACTACCACCTGCTCTCCTGCCCTGGGAGGGTGGGGTGACCCCAGCCTGCGTCCAGGTTTGCAGTCACATTAAGTGAAATAAATAAATTCAACCCAGTCTCATCTCTCAAAACATCCAGAGGGCAGAGCTGGACGTGGTCAGTGCCTGACGTGGGTTCAGGCCCAGCTCTGTCGCCTTTTATTTGATCCTGGGCGAATTCCATGAGCTTGAGTCTCAGCTTCCTTTGCCTGGGAGATGGGATCGACGGTTTCCAGGTGACAGCGTGCGTAAGCGAGGCTCACACAGAGGGAGTGCCCGATGCACACCACGAAGCACCCAGCGCAGCCTGGCTCCCGCCGCGTGGCCCCTTCAGGAGCCTCGAGATCTTGGAGGGACGGCTAGCTGTGCCTGGAGGCTCTGGGCCCCAGCGCCTGGGCATGAGGTAACTGCTCAAGTTGGCGGGTTCGCTGGTAAACTGATCGCCACGCATCACACATCATTAATCCATGTGAAGCACTCGGCAGAGTGCACTTTAGTTTGGCTCTAATAATTTCAAAATAAAAGGAATACAACAAAATTATACAAATAACATATAACAGAAGGAATAAAGGATTTCCCTTTGTCTATTACTTTCAGCTCACCCCGCTTTACTCACTGTAAGCTAGTCTTAAGATCTTCTTAATAATCAGTAGTAACAGAAGTGAACTAGCCCTGGTTCATTATTCACGGCGACTCCAGGATCTCTGAGCGTCACGAGTGATCTTTGCTGAAGGCCCTGAGCGGAGCGTGTCTGTTACCGAGTGTGGCCACTAGATGGACACATGCACACTCTCCCCACGCTCCTGCGGGTCTATTTTCATTCTTAACTGAAGTCCTGTTCAAGCAACTGCATCTTTTTTCTCTCTGTTCCTGGAGCCGTGAATTTTTATAACATTTTTCATTGTCCTTTTAATAATCCTTGAAACTTTTTGTGCCTTCATTTAACCCCAAAGCCAGATTACTATTCAAATGGTCCCATTTGATAAAAATATTAGGTGTCTATCAAGTAACAGCAGCTTAATCCTGCCGCCCCAGGAAGCTGATGGAGCTGCGGCTTTGGGGTTGCGAGGGGAGCAGGCAGGGGTCTGCACCCGGCAACGACCTTGAGGACGAGCATCAGGCCCAGAGCACACCTGTGCTGCAGAACTGGAAGACGGAGCCCTGTGGGGGGGTGAGAGCCCGGGAGGGGGTCTGAAGCGTCCGCCTCTCGGGCTCGTTTTACCCTGTCTATAAACAATCGGTACTCGGGGAAGGGGATTGGAACTCATCACTCCCAGAACCCTCAGCTTCAGCGATTTGCTCAAGGTCACAGAGCTGTTCAGAGGCAGCTCAAAAGCGATTTCAGGTGGGAATCCTCCTCTTCTACTTGGAGATAAATCATCATTCAATGCCAGGTGTGCTGAGCACTCGGGGTGTCAGAGAGCCGGAGGTTCAAATCCTGTCCCTCGCCCGCCGACCTCCAGGCGTGGTGGGGTGAACCCGCCTCTCTCTCCCCTCCAGGGGCGTCTGCTCAGCGCCCAGTGACGTGGAGGCCGCGGGGTCCCAGGGTCCGCGTCACAGAGCAGCCCGAGTGGGGCTCATCCCCTGCTTGAAAGACGCCTGTCTGCGCTGGACGGCGGTGGACTTGTTCCTGAGATGGAGAGGCGGCAGGTGCGGGGTCAGCAGGGAAGGAGAAGGACACAGGGGGCTGCAGGGCGAGGAGGTCAGGAGCCATCACCGGCCACCCTTGGTGGCACGTCTGCCTGTTTGGACTCTCTTTTCAGAAGGTAGAGGAGAACAGCTGTGCAGCTTTAAGCTGTGGAGTCCCTAACAGATCATTTTATGAAGCTTGCTCACTGTGGGAATGTGTGGAAGGGGGAGGGCGGTGGTCCCTGACTCGGGATGGGGGCCCGTGGGTGGGGTCACAGTGGGGAAGCCAGTGTGGACGGGTGGTCACGACAGCGCCACAGGGGACCTGAGAGGGGAGAGTCAGGGGATTCTGGGCCCCACGGGTCGGGCGGAGGGGCTGGGAGAGGACGCCGGGGTGGGATGCAAGCCTGGCGCTTCGCCTGAAAGCTCTGAACGGAGGGACGAGCACGCGGTGCCCTCGGGAGCAGCCAGAGCCCCTCCGGTTCCTGGGGTGCCGGGCTGCAGCCAGAGCACCACCGGGGTGCGAGCCCCGGCCTGGATTTCAGGAGATGGACAGAGGCTGCTGGGCAGCCTGGATTTCCACAGCATCGAACGCGTGGAGGCCCCGCTTTAATCCCGCCGTGCCCCCTGACCTCACTGAGCGCGACGTGTGGGGCCGGGGCCGCCGTTCCTGCTCCGTCCTCCGCGGTACCCGGTGCCCCTCACCTCGTGTTGTGGCAAACGTGTTACCTTGAATTTCCCGGCGATGGATCAAGCCTAGAGCTAGAAAATGCAATTTCTCTTTCCTCTGGGAGACCCACCTCACAGCCCCTCTGATGCAGGACTGTGGAGACTGTCCGCCTCTCTTTGCAACGTTCTTGGCCTGAGGCTTCCGGCCAAACATTATTAACTACATGCAGAAACAATTTTAAGGCTTTTTTTTTTTTTTTTTTTTTAATTTATTTTTGGCTGTGTTGGGTCTTCGTTTCTGTGCGAGGGCTTTCTCTAGTTGCGGCAAGCGGGGGCCACTCTTCATCGCGGTGCGCGGGCCTCTCACTATCGCGACCTCTCTTGTTGCGGAGCACAGGCTCCAGACGCGCAGGCTCAGTAGTTGTGGCTCACAGGCCTAGTTGCTCCGCGGCATGTGGGATCTTCCCAGACCAGGGCTCGAACCCGTGTCCCCTGAATTGGCAGGCAGATTCTCAACCACTGCGCCACCAGGGAAACCCTAAGACATTTTTTTTAATTGAAGTAAAATTGCTCTGCAATGTTGTGTTAGTTTCTGCTGTACAGTGAAGTGAATCAGCTATAGGTATACATACATCTCCTCCCTCTTGGACCTCCCTCCCCCCCATCCCACCCAGCTAGGTCACCACAGAGCACCGAGCTGAGCTCCCCGTGCTGTACAGCAGGTGCCCACTAGCTGTCTGTTTTACACGTGTTAGTGTATTGATGTCAAACCTAATCTCCCAATTCGTCCCACCCTCCCCTTCCCCCCTGTGTCCACATGTCCGTCGTACAGAGTGAAGTAAACCGTTTTAAGGCTTTTTAACCCAAGCTTTCTATATTCATTCGGAAGTACATACTATTAACCAGGTTCGTGAAACCAAAGTGTTTTCCCGAAACCCCAAATTTCTTACTGAATTTCCTTCAGTGACATTTGTTTGTCTTTTTCAAGTCACATGAGGAAACTTTACTGTCAAGACTCAGTCTTTAAATAATGACCAAATAAGACCTGTTTCTCCCCAGGGGCCCTGTTCCCTCCTCTTACAAACGTCAGAAATAAAGGGTCTGTCAAATGAGAAACCTCTGAAGCGAATACAAGTTCCACGTCCCTGTGAGGTAAAGCCCGCTTTGTATTTGAGAAAATGAATAGTTACATAATCATTTAGTCAACCTTTCTGTCAACACATATGTATTGACGTTTACCTGTGGAACGCGGGCCTTACTGAGATGATTCTTTTGGTTTGTGTGTGGCCCTCATCCAGCAGATGGGTGAACAGGTTCATGACAAGTCCACATTGGCAGATCTATTTCTGCCATAATCAGAGGTGATTCCAGACACTTGGCTACTTTTTATTAATTGTTTTGTTGTGTCTATTAAGATCAGGAAGAACTTTAAAGTTAGTTTCATTGGCATGTAGGTATTAAATCCAATAAATAGATTATTTTAATTCTCATAGATAATAAAATATATTTTGCACCGAAAAAGCACTCTTTCACCTTTTATTTTATTTGAATGGTTAAGAAAAACACATTCTTCTTTTCCATTAGTTTCTCTTTTAGAAGTCATAATTTTCAGTCCAAATCCAAACTGGTAATTGTTCAGTTAATTAAAAACAAAATACAAGCATGTGCTGAAGCATCTGTGTCTGCAATGTCTCAAGGAACAGTAACAACTGAGCAGAAATGGTCACTGAACCTCCCAGGCGCCCAGAAGGGTCCAGGTGCCCCTGCTTCTGGAGTCCCCTCGGCCCTGGACTCCTGAGGGGGGTGTGTGGGGTGTAGGCTGACATCCCTCCTGTTCAAGCTACTTCCTGCTGCGTTTCTCTCATTTGCATCTAAAAGGGGTTCTGATTACTAACTCGGCCAAACTGAGAAAACCAAGGACACTTCGCTTCTACCTTCAGGGTCAGAGCAAGATCCTCCTTTCTGCCTTTCCTTCCACCCGCGTCCGGCTCAGAGCACGGTCAGCTCTGCTCCCTGACCTCTGGGCTGTGTTCCCATCTTCCTCGGCTTCTGCTTATGGATGTATTAGCCCACCTAGTGTTTGCATTGAGAGTTTTCTCCCACTTTTCCTCTTCTGCTTGTGTTGAAGCTCCTGGAACCGGGGCTGCGCCTTGCCAGCTCAGCGGACGTCCCTCCACTCGACCGCACACACCGTGCCGTTGAGAAGGGGTGTTTGGGAAGCAGGCGGGCTGGACGTGCTGCTCTGAGCCTCGGAGCCAGCACGTGCTTCAGGGATGCTGGCTGGGGGGAGAGGCTGCTTCCCTGGGAGGCCTTGAGAGGATGGTTTTCTTTTCTTTTTTTTATTGAGGTGTAGTTGATTTACAATGTTGTACCGATCTCTGCTGTACAGCAGAGTGACTCAGTTTTACACATAGACAACAAGGTCCTACTGTATACAGCACAGGGAACAATATCCAATCTCCTGGGATAAACCATAACAGAGGAGGGTTTTCTGAAGGAAGACATCTGAGCTGAGACCTGCGGGATCTTTGGGAGCAGGAACCAGAGAGGACTCTGAGGGGTGTCCAAGTCCCAGGAGGGGGTCACGGGGGAACCTTCTGGACCCTGTGAGGTGGGCCCCGAAAGAGAACCTGCACCAGAATTCCAGGCCAAGACCCCATGGCCTTGAAAGATAGACAAATCACTGTGCTTTTTTCCAGCATGTGAGGGACGTCCATCAGGCGGCATCTTGTCAAAGACATTTGGATTTTTAACCCCACTCTCAAATATGAAAAGTCACTTTGTCTCAGAAAAAAGAATGCTGTCAACATTCAAAAGTCAAGAAGGGGGTCTTTCAGGAGGCTGCCTTAGAGACCAGAGGCCTAGCTCCTGCAGGCCTGACTGAAACGATTTGTCCACAGTTGTCCCCTTAGCTCCAGGCCTGGAGCTGGGGTCCCCCACCGGCTCTTCCGAGGTCAATCCAGGGCCGTGTGGAAGTCAGATGCTCTTTCCTGACAGAAGTCAGATCGTCTCCTGGGCTTTCCCTCCACATTCTCTTGGGTAACAAAATCCAAGGCACGCGATGCTGAGCTGTATCATTTCTCTGGAGCAGAGTTGTTCTCTAGACTAAACCACAATTTGGAAGCTTGAAAGGTGTAAAGCAAACAACCAAGAAAGGAAAAGAGAAGGTGAAAACAGACAGGGGACGGGCTTCTGCGCTCACTGCCTTGGCAACAAACTTCCAGAAGCCTGATGGTGCCTTGCGATGTGGTCGTATTCCTGTCCTTTATGATCGTGAGAGAACAAACCCAGCATTTTCAGTGCGTTTTACACGACAGCAAAAAGAAATGCTGTCCCCCCTGTTAATGACGCTGGGAATCAAGACGCAGAATTTTAGTCATCAGAGATGCAGATGATCATTTTTTCAGAATAATTAGAGTGGGAGCCAAGAGAGTCAGGGCACAAGGGTCCCCGTGACAGGAGAGGGGGGACATTCAGACATGACAGCTCGCCTGGTGTTGACATGGGCGGACGAGGGGGTCTCCAGTGCTACAGGGAAGGTTCCAGAGATTTCAGCCGTCACGAGAAGGGGTCCCTAAAAGCAGCATGAACTTTCAACCATTTTCTGTAAAAGCTTTATTAGGGACCAAGTATATTGCTACAGCAGAATCTCATGCTTCCTTGTCTTCTAAGAGATGACAGTTGTCATTGTTTTCCAGTATATGAAAGGAGTGCAGATTTTGACTTTAGCAATGACTTCTGTGCTGTAGAAAGAAGGGGAGTGATGTGCTTCTTTGGCAGCGTCAGCCCTTTAAGATGACGGTGATCTTGAAGCTTCCAAAGAGGTCCGGGGCTTTCGGTGCTTCAGTGAAGGGTGGGCCAGCCTCCCAGGGCTCAGCATTCCCGAGCCGTCCCCACCGTTGGCTGATGGGTGCAGGCCCAGTTCACGCCCAGCATAAGTCATGGTTTTAGACTCACCTGACACAGAGGCTAACTCGATCTTAACACCAACAGAGCAACCACACACATTTCCTCCAGAACAGGTCATGGACCCTGTGACTGGAGGTTTCCATCTGTGTAGAGGCTCCCTGGACCCCAAGCCTGCACGGACCCCCTCACCCTGCCCGCAATGTCTTCACAGGAAACTCCCCCAGCACAGAGCCCATGGTGGAATCCAGTTAACATGCCACCTGATCACATTTAATTACCAGTCCACAGTGATTTACTCAGAGCCAGCGATGATTTCCAGGAGGGTTAGCTAGGTTAACAGTGCATTATTCTTCCAATGCTTAGATCAGATTTTTTTATCTTCATCTTTTCTCTAAACTATTTTTTCCTTCCTCTTAATGTGAGGAAAGGAATCTAAGTATTGGGGCAGCTGGTCAACTGGCATGTTTTGCCATTAAGTTTTGTCATGTTTAAAAGGATGGGTTTGAAAATAATACTTAAGTTTTTATTTGTGCTCTGGTTTCTTCTACAAAGCAGTTGGAGAAGGACTGCATGAAAACTGGGTAATCTTGCCAACTCAGTAGAATATCACTGAAGAAAGAGATGTGACTTTTATTTTAAGAAAATGCTTAGAAGTCTAACAAAATGCAGAAAACACACAAAGGCAATGGAATGTGATGAAAACGTGACTCTGGGGAAGAATGGGTGATTATATTACTTGTAACGGGTCTTGGAGATGGAGCACGTGCCTTTCAGAGCTCATGGTTCTCTTGAAACAGGTAGGATTTGTCGTGAGCGTCTACAGGCCTGAGTTACACCAGATAACGTAGAACAAAGGAAGCATTTTCGATTAATGAAAATGCATCTTTGTTTGTGCTTTAAAAAATTGATGTCTAAGTCCTGCCTGCCATATGCCCATGGGAACATATGTAATGCTTGAAACTGGATATTTAGTTTGACTAGGTTAATTTCAAAAACAATGACAACTGAACTTAAAAGATCAGGCTATAAACGAAAGGAAATAAGAGTACAGGTTGTTAAAAGACAGGTATAAAATAATGCAGAAGAAGTGCTGCTTCTTTCTATCAATCAGGCTCCAGTGATCTTAATTCAGCTCGAGCTAGTTTTCCATGTTTGATTTCTTTTTATTATTTTAAGGAGCAGATTTTCACTTGCCAGATGGATTTTTGAAAGCAGTTCCAGTTTTTTCTTTTTTCTTCTTGGTTTTCCCCAAATGCAAAGGAACAGGTGTCTTTGGGCTGACGTGTCCTTTCCAGGTTACACCCTTAGGATTCTGCCATCTTGGTACCAAGTAAACTTTGAACTCAGTGCTGGGTTATAGAACACAAGGTACGGACTGGATGGGGTATTTTCAGGGAAACTATTTCATGCTGTTAATTTGAAGAGAAGTGCTAGGCTGACTGCACGCACTTGACAAAATGCTTCTTTTGTTTTAATATGTACAGTGGTAATTTTCCCAGAGGTGATCTTTAATTTCTGTATTGTGGTAAGTCACTAGCTTGTTCTGATATACTTGAAATATAAACCTGTATGTTAACCATACTCAGTGAATTCTTTGTTATAATATCTTTGCTTTCAAAATAACATGGCATCCCAGAAAAGTGATGTGTACTTTTCTGTCATTTTGTCAAATTTCAAGGTAATTCCATTTAAATAATGTGAAAAAATGATATGTTTATTTATAAAAATAATATTTGGAGATAAGATATATAATAGAAGCTTTAGGGCATACTATTTTTTAAGATTGCATGGTAAAATAGGACTACTGGGATGGTTTTTCGTTTTGAAACAAAAGTCTCTGATGATAATGCTAAGAGACGTGGTCACAGAAGTGTCTGCTCACAACCCCGTCCTGCATGCTCGCCCAGAGAATGATTGTATGCTCCACTATGGGAAACATGTACAGCCATTTTATTTATTATAACTTTTTTTCTGTGGTATTAAAAGTTGGGAAAAGCTTACGTGTTTGTCATTAGTAAAATAGAGCCTATGCGTGCCCTGGACTACCACTCCACGATCTGGAGAAGTAAACAATGCTTTACATGCAGCAATGAATGACATCAGAAATGAGAATCAAAATGGTGTGCAATACATACAATAGTAAGTATGTAAATTAAAATATATGAAGAACATCACATATTTTTTCACACACAAGCTGGACTACCAAGAGATTCATTAATTATAATAGAGTGAGTGCTTATTGGAGGGAGAATAAAGATAGGGAACAGGGAATAAAAGGAACAAAACAGAAAATACAATTTCATAACAGAGGGACCCAGCCTGGACCTCTGATGATCACCTTCTGTCAGTTCAAAATACGAAAGAATCAACTCTTTCCTTTCAGTGTCTTGTCTTTATAATAAAAAAATAATAAAGTGTAAAAGAATGTAAAATCATGATATTAAAGCTGGTCTTGGATTATAAAAATAGATGAATTACTATTAACAAAGAACATTTTAAATCAGATATATTAAGCAGAGGCTAATTTTTTAATGCTACCAATAGATAAAGAAGAGAAGCATCTAGAAAAAAAAATCACATGTTTTATTAGATGATTAAATAGGGTCTGGACAGTCATTGCACAGAGATGTTAAATTTTCCATTATTTTTTTTTCCATTATTTTTTGACAGACTGGAAACTGTAGAGCCTCTTTAATTAAAATATAATCAGCTGTGACGGAAAATCCACTAAGAATTTGTGAGTCAAAATGTGATTTGAGAAGATGACAATTTCCTTAATAAAATGTCAAACTTCAGCTCTAACATGTCACTATTTACATTAATTGAAAACGGTTTAATACACCAAAGAAGTTAGAGGTTGTCAGAATGAATTTTTCAAATGACCGAAAAAAGATGTTTAAAAGAAACTCACTTCAAATATAATGTCATATGTAGGATCAAAATAAAGGGATCTAAACAGATGTACTCTGCAAATCTGAATTTTAGAAAGGAGAGGACTTAGTATATTAACAACAGATACAGTAAATTTTAGAGCAAAAAAATTACCAGGGACAAAGATAAATATTATCCATGGATAAAAAGATTGACCCGTGGAGAAGGCACAGCAATCCTGAATGCAAATCACCAGACACAGCCTCAAAATACGTAAAACCAGAGCTAATGGAGCTGAAAGAGAAGCGGACAAATCCACACTCAGAGTTGGCAACTTTCAGCAACTGACAGGACTCTCAGAAATTCATCACGGGCGAGGAAAGCTGACACCCTGAGGCAGCGGGTCTAATGGACATTTACAGAACCTCAACTCACATACACGCCATCCTAAAATCCACAGAACCCGCACCAAAATACACCATGTCTTAGTGTATATGAGAAGCCAAACAATTTTAAAATACTTGAAACCATACCAGGTGTGCTCTCTGACCACAATGGCATCAAAATAGAAATCAATAAAATAAACATAATACAAAATTTCTGAACATATAAAAATTAACAAAACATTTCTAAATAATCCATGTGTCAAAGAGAAAATCTCAAGGGAAATAAGAATAAATCACAAGTATAAATAAAAATTAAAATATATTAAAATATGAGAAGCAACTAGACCATTGCTGAGAGAGAAATTTTATACCACTAAATGCTAAATTAGAAAAGATGAAATCCTCAGATAAATGGGTTAAGCTCCCAACTCAAGAAAATATAAGAAGATAAACTCAAATCATGAAAAAGAAAGGGAATAGGAGCAGAAATCCATAAAATTGAAAACAAGAAAATAATACAGATCATCAATGAAACAAAAAGTTGGTTCTTGGGCTTCCCTGGTGGCGCAGTGGTTGAGAGTCTGCCTGCCAATGCAGGGGACACGGGTTCGAGCCCTGGTCTGGGAAGATCCCACATGCCGCGGAGCAACTAGGCCCGTGAGCCACAATTACTGAGCCTGCGCATCTGGAGCCTGTGCTCCACAACAGGAGAGGCCGCGATAGTGAGAGGCCCGCGCACCGCGATGAAGAGTGGCCCCCACTTGCCGCAACTGGAGAAAGCCCTCGCACAGAAACGAAGACCCAACACAGCCATAAATAAATAAATAAATAAATAATTAAAAAAAAAAAAAAGAAAAAAAAAGAAAACAAGGGAATATAAACTTAAAAAAAAAAAGTTGGTTCTTTAAAAAGACTCTTTAAAATGATAAACCTCTAGTGAGACTGAAAATGGTAAAAAGAGAAAAGATACAACTTACTAATATAGGGAATGAAGCAAGATATATCACTGTAGATCCCACAGATTCTAAAATATTAACAAAAACATAAACAATTCTGTGCACATGAATTTGAAACCTTACACGAAATATATCATTTCCACAAAAAAACACAAAAAATCACTCAACATGAAGTGGATAATTGGAATAATCATATAAATATAATGTAACTATCCTATAAATAAATGTACTGAGATAGGGCAACTGACATTATCCAGTTTGTGGAGCAGGAAGAAAAATGAATGAAGACACGTGAGCAGAACCTCATGTGAGCAGAACCTAAGGGTCTGTGAGATGCCATCAAGTGAACCAACATATACCACATACACAAATATACAACACACACATGCAACACACACAAACATACATGCACCACTCACACACAACATATACATGCAACACACATACACATAAAACATACACATGCAACATACAATACACACAACATGCACAAATATATACGCATACAGAACACACATACAACATACACAAGAATACAAAAGGATACAAAACTATCATCCAAACATAAAGGATAAATGAATCCGTTCCCAGATAGGCAGAGCTGGGGTGTCTGATGTAGTGCCTGTCCGACAGGAAATGCTGAAAGGATTCCTTCTGACTGAAATGAAGACCCAGGTCGTCACTGGCACACGGTGTATCAAGATGAGACCTGAGCCGTGGGAAGAAGGAGGGACATTGATAAATATTCACGCACAGGAAATATAACCACCATTTTGCAAGTCATCTTCTTCTTTCTATGTGATTAGAAAGACAAAGGTACAAAAAAGCAATTTTCGACCCATGTTGATGGGCACACATGCTAGACGTAATTTTTGAGGGTAACACGCAGAGGACGGGATGGGGCGGTACAGGAGCAGAGGACGTATTCGCAACTACCGTCTGAAGTGGCACTTGCGTATAAAAAATACAAAGAACTCTCAAAGTGCCACAGTGAAATCGAGCAATCTAATTATAATTAGGAAATATGCAAAAGACCCGGAGAGATATTTCACCACAGGGATATAAGGATGGCAGATCAGCACACGGAAATGTGGTCACATCTTACCCACGAGTGAAATGCAAATTAACACCACAAGGAGACCCACTGCTCACCTGTTAAAACAGTTTAGCTTTTTTAAAAAGTGACATTCTAAATGCAGGGAAGGATGTGAAGAGTCTGGTGAGAACGTAGAAAGACAGAGCCACTATGGAAATTAGTTTGCCAGAGTACATGATTATTTCAAAATAAAGTTTAAAAAGTAAAGAGATAGACAAAAAGCAGTCTTGGGATAGAGAATGTTAACATATATTGGTGAAATATTAAATTCATTAGGAACAATAAATAATTCTGAACATTTTGCATCAATTAAGTTTCCTCAGTCAATCTGCACAACACACACAAATTGATGGAACTCCAAGATTTAAATTTCTCTCAATTTTGTTGAGTCCAACAAACAAAATATTATCAAAAATCCAAGATTTAAACAACACAAAACCTTTATTCCTTGGATATACATATTCAAAATTAGAGAATTGACGCTTTACAACACCCTGTGGACACTATACAAAACTTACTGTATATATGCTTTGCTGTAAAACAAGACTGGAAAGGGTATTTCTGACAAAATGTAGTCTTATTAGCCCGGCTCTATTCACTGTCTCACAGGAGGGATTTTCTGTGCAAATGTTAACTTCAGTGCGGTCTCCACCTAGATTTCCACCAGAATGCATCAGCACCCCGCATCCTAGGAACCCGCGTGGTGGGGTACTCTGACCGTCCACGATGGCCATTGCTGAGGACGCAGCCCAGGGAGCTGTCACACATCCTAGGTGGCTTTAGTCTTCCCTTTTGGGAAGTAACCCAACAGAATCCGGTTAACCTAAAATTCCTAAAGGAGATTCTGACACATTCCAGTACTTTCCTAAGATGACTGTGGAATCCTTTTCCAGAGACTTTTATTATTATGGAAGATTGAGTAGATATATAAAAATAAGATAATGTTATCCAACCAAGTGATTAATTTTTGTCAGCTCTTTCTCGTCAGCTGCAATCTGAGACATTTTCTGACCCCAACATTTACTTTTCTGAAGTGTGCATGGCAGCTGTGTTTACAAAGAACCCGTCACACCTGGATGTACTGATTTCCCACCTCAGTTGTTTCTTGCCTGAGCATCTGTGCTAATTGTTTTTAAAAAAAGCAAGGTTTTAGAATTGTTTTAACACCTGGAATATGGAATTTGAATTTCTCAAATGGAGAATTAGATGTTTCATCATCTGTCCCACGAAATCACATTGATCCCTCTCTTTGAAAAGATTTCATTTACTGATCCCTTAGCTGCATTTTTTAAGCAGCTGTTTTTAACA
This sequence comes from Balaenoptera physalus, assembly GCF_965194825.1. Classification (NCBI taxonomy): domain Eukaryota; kingdom Metazoa; phylum Chordata; class Mammalia; order Artiodactyla; family Balaenopteridae; genus Balaenoptera; species Balaenoptera physalus. The sequence goes on along the minus strand of NW_028126535.1, from coordinate 434,613 downwards.
ATATATTTTTAAAAGGGCGTTTACAAATATTTATCAAGAAACTTAATTTAGGAAGTCAGCCCCTCCTCCCTGAGCGAGCACTAGCCTTTGAAGAGCGTCATAGGAAACATTTATCTTTCATTTGATCTTCAGCTGGATTTTAACCCACTGCTTGTTGTGTTGGTGTTGGGTGGGGTGAGGTTGAATACATGAAAACAGCCAGATTTACCCTTAATGCCCTTTGCCAATGCTCTACTTCTAGCACTTGCTTGTATTATTCCCCACAAATGATAGAAAATCTTGGCAATTCCCATAGTGCTCGGTGGGTCGTACACTGTCCTTTGAGGTCAGGCGTAGCTGAAATAGACCGATGGCGAGACCCCACCTCTGGGGCTGGTGCTTGACCCTGAGACAGGGCTCAGAAGGGCCAGGCAGCAACAAATATTGTGCAGGGACAAATACCATTCAGAAGGAGTATGAATGCTTAGAGGAACGCGCAGCCCCCAGCACAAGATGCTGCATCATCAGAACTTTCGTGCCCAAATCAGCTTAAGGCTAATAAAAAGTTAACAATTGGCCAGTGGATCTGCCATTGAACCTCTGGCCATCATGCAGTCCGACGGCATCCCAGTCTCACGTCCCCCCATGTGAACAGACGGCCGGGACGAGGGTGAGGGGTGACGCTTCTGCCAGAGCAGGGGCTTTCCTGGGGGCCTCGAGCCGCCCAAAATTCTTCAACCGCAAAGCTAGGGCATCCGGCGACGCAGGCTGTGTTTCCCAAGGATCCAGGACAACAGAATGTCTTAGTTGAATCTTAATACTCTTTTGTGCCATGGTGAGTAGAGTCCTTTAGACGATGGGCCTCGCATCAGGCCCAGCCCAGGCCTACGACCATCCTGGGGAGATGACCACAGAACGTTTAACTCTGCCCGTGAATTTGTCACCCAGAGAGATCACGGTTTTTTGTTTAATATACGGTTTTTGATGATATCTTGATTTTTTTTCCCCAACTAACTGTACTGCGATCAAACTTGTTCCTCCTAATCTTTCTTTTCATTGCTGCCAACGAAGCTTCTCTCCCGACATGCTTCCTCTGAGCCCTGAAGGAAGGACACAAACATAGCAAATCTGATGCCATAAATGACAGCTGCCCTTGCTTGTCCCTGACAGTTTCAATTAGCAGAGGGTTTTCCTACCAAGTAATTTATTATTCATAGAAAATCTTTGATGTAAAATTTATTTTTAATTGAGTAGGTATAAATTTTAACTTTAATTTTTACTTTGATTTGTTTTCAAAGTACATCAAAGTTAACACCTTGTTAAGAATCTAATCTCTTTTCTAAGATTTCAGAATCTTGTGATTAATTTGAACAAAACAAAGAAACTGTAAAAGTCTTGGGGTATTTTATGTTCCAAGTGATACTATAAATAAGCTCCGCTTGACCCTCACAGCCCCCCAAACACATGTACCTAAATATCTAATGTGGCACCTGGCAAGCCCGGCTCATTTTACAGAATCAGAAAACTTCAGAGTAAAAATTGTATATTCTTGCAACTGTGATTCCAAGAACTTCTGTGCAGAAACTATTCCCTTTCCCTCTACCGTACCCAGCTTCAATTAGACATTTGAAAAAGCCAAAGTGGGCATCACCTAGTGTTACACGCTCGTGTCGTGAGCCAAAAGGAGCAGGGACCAGACGCTCAGTGAGGCTGTGTTGGTCCCGGCCGGGCACCTTTTTCCTGCTTCAGGAAAATTGGAGTCATCAATTCTGTTCCAGGCAATGTATAGTGACAGATTTCCTTGTGTTTGGTACAGTTTTGTGAACTTCTGCTTGCACTGCCTGGACGAAGCAGTAACACAGTTACTACGTTGAATTAGCACCTGCCAGGTTGTCTGTACACTCACCATCACACCTTCTTAGAGTGGAAGGTGCGGGTCTCAGGTGCCGGATGGAAGAGAAATAACCGAGTGTGATGCTGTCACCAAAGTAACACGCGAGCATCTTTACACGTTAGTTCCATCAGGCCTCTTACGGGTTAACCTCCTGGAATTAACAGGCTTAACTTTTTCACGTGGGCTTGTTTGTCAAAAAGGCGTCTTTAGGGTTTCCCTGGTGGCGCAGTGGTTAAGAATCTGCCTGCTAATGCAGGGGACAGGGGTTCGAGCCCTGGTCCAGGAACATCCCACATGCCGCGGAGCAGCTAAGCCCGTGAGCCACAACTACTGAAGCCTGTGCTCTAGAGGCCGCAAGCCACGGCTGCTGAAGCCCACGTGCCGCAACTGCTGAAGCCCACGTGCCGCAACTTCTGAAGCCCACGAGCCACAACTACTGAAGCCCGCGCGCCTAGAGCCCGTGCTCCGCAGCGGGAGCGGCCACCGCAGTGAGGGGACCGCGCACCGTGGGGAAGAGTGGCCCCCGCTCACCGCAGCTGGAGGGGGCCCGTGCACAGCGACGAGGACCCAATGCAGCCAAAAATAAATAAATTTATACATATAAAAAAAAGGTGTCTTTAAAAAATATACAGTCCATCTGTTTTGGGCGAAGGGTTGGAACTCGCTGGCTATTCAGGCAGCGCTGCCACAGCTTTTATGGTGCGTTTAGTGGACGATCGAGGCCTTGTCCAAGGGGAGCAGCTCAGCTGTGACACTTCTGTGAAGTACGGCAAACCAGGCAAGGTGCCTCACTGCAGGGACGCAACATGGGAAGAAGGCGCAGTTTAGAAAGCTGTAAAACCCCCGGTTTTCTTTCTCAATGTGCCTGGACCTCCCAGTTGGCTCAGAAGGTGAATCACAGCCTGGCAGAGTCTCGCTTGGACTTGGTGGCCAGAGTTCTCTGCGGCTTGAAGGATCCTGGGCCCGACTGGCTCTGATGGGGGAGGGATCTCTAAGGAAGGGGCCGCCCCCGGAGGAGGCTCCCCCCAGCTTGTGCTGGGAGCTGCCCCTCCGCCGACACCCGCACCCCTGCCCCAGTGAGCGGACACCCACGTCCCGGCACTCACACGCTGCCGCGTCTCAGACGGGTTTCCAGACGCCCTTCATTTGCCCTCCTTCTTGCCTGAGATGGGATTAAACACTCAGTTAAAATTTCCCTAAAGAAAGAGAAATATAATGAGGCTAATATGTTCAGTTGGCGGTGAGGTGACTTTAATTTTTATTTCTATACTTCATAATGATTTTCATTTCAGATTGACAAATCAATGTACATAATTTTCAGGAACTTATGGGACGATGTAAAATATTACATAATGCTTAAGCCATATGAGCTGGTCTGTGATTTTTCTGTGTCCAGAGATACATTTTTTTCAATACTTCAATTGTAATAAAAAGTATGACTATTCATTATTAAGCACTGGACTGGTGCCTCAGAAACATTAGTGTTTTGTTTAAACTTACTATAAAGAGTGGTCATTCTCCTATTAGTCTTGGTGTATTTGAGATTTCTCAAATTAGCACAACACCAGCTGTGACCTCTTCTTGAAGACCGAACAGCCCAGAGATCATTTTCAAAAGTTAGCTTTTCAATTAGCTGCTTCTCCTGTAGATGCAGTGGTAGAAGCTTCAGAAGTCTTACTACTAAGCTCTGAAAAAATGACTGAACCTTTTCTCCAGTTTCTGATACATTCAGTTAGGACAATAATAATAGGGTCTAACAGCTGGGGGCCCTACAAGAAGCAATTATTTCCAGAAGGAAAGAAAATGTGAGTAATTTTGCCTAAAAGTGAAGAAAAACATGGAATCATTTCCATCTCTGAAGTAACAATAGAGCAACCATGGGGTTTTTTTGTTACTTAGGTGACTATTAGTAACACATCTTTTTTAAATGAAGATTTAAAAAATTTCACACAAAACAGCCGAGAAGGAAACACATCACTGTTAAAGTGATCAATATCACATACAGGTTATAGATTAATTAATGCACAGCTAGTAAGTCAATCAGCTTTGTTTGATTTTATCTGGTTAAATATTTCTAAGTCGTAATCACCTTATAGCATTGCTAAAGGAAATATTTTTAAATGCTTAACAGTTTTTACTTCTGTATGATTCTATTAAAATATGTTTGTGTGTGTATAGTTTTTACATACTTGCATCTACAAAGCCTAGTATGTTTTCTGTATTTTAATGTATTCAGTAAGGACTTCTACCTGTTAGCAAGTGAACATTATGTTATCTATGCACAGTGATTTGAATGTAAACTTGGAGTAGTGTTAATTTCTGATTTTGCTCCATTTTTAATCTGTGTTGTTATGAGGTGCAGGATGCTAGTCTAGTGATGGTTGGGGCATTTCAGCAGGGACTACCAGGTGCCCACTCAGCCGGCTCTGGTCCTGAGGACACGTCCCGGTAGCTGTGATGGGGAAGAAGGGGTACAGGGCGTGTGCTGACTTTGTGGGAGGAGAGTCCTGTAGGAGGCGGTGCCCCGCTGATGGAGGGGAAGAGGGTGGGGGTCTGCTCCCAAAGGGAGAGAAGAAATGCTCCAGCTTCATGGGTTTCTGGGGTTCTCCTCATCCGTTTGCCCCCGAGAGAGGCCTGATGTGCTTCCGTATTTGGGAAAGTAACTGCTTCAAAATAGGCATTGGCTACCTCAGATCTGTTATAACCGTGTGTCTTGTCCGGTAAGCTACAGCTTACACTTGATGGGAATTTAAAAATTTGAAGAGTTTTAATATCCCAAATTCATTCTAACTTATGATATTAGTGCTTTATCATAAAGAATTGCTGATGCTTTTATGTCTGATAAATACTCATGGTTCTTTCTCAAATGTCAAACCAGGAGAAAATACCCTTTTCCACAGACATTTTGGCTGTTTTGTTTCATTACCTGATTTCTCCCCTTTGATTCTACCCTATGGTTTACCAGCATGCCCTCTCAGCACCTCGTCATTCTACGTGCTTAAATTCTGCGCAATCAACATGCCGGACAGCTTAGCGGAGAGACAGGGTGCGGAGAGCAGCGGTTCGAAGGCCTTCTGACTTGAGTCACCGTCCTAAGGCTGCACCGGAGGGACAGACTCAGAATGCAGCTGCTCCAACTCCCAGCTCCATCTCGCTGTAACACGCGAAGCAAATTAGAGTTACGAACACAGGGAGGTCTGAGCACTCACACATTGCTCTTGAAATGAGGTCTCTTTCTTCAGTAGAAAAATGAATCTGTGTAAAGCGATCAGTGTTCAGTGGAAGCAGCAAGGACTGAAAGGAAAGATGGAATTTGTGGCTGGGTGGCTCCTGGGAATGGTGGATGGTGACACTGTTGACGGTAGTGACATTAGACCTGCTCCTGATGGACATTCCCTAGTGACATCTGTGCTGTACTGATGTCACCTGCTCCTTTCACCTTTAAATGCCGACCTTCTCTGTGGTCCACGGGTCAGCACAGAAGGAAGGATCGCAGGGCCTGGCGCTGACTTAGGCCTTTCCTTCACCAGCTCCAGGCCAACTGGGGCCAGTCGGCTTGGGCAGTGACCATGGGGGGGGGGGTGTCCCCACTGTCCTGAGCTTCACTGAGGTCTTTGCACTTCAGGGGTCCCATTGGCCCCAGGAGCATCTGGGGCCTTTGTGGGGGGCTCCTAGTGGGAACCCAAAGCCCTGAGTGGTCCAGGGCCTCTGTTGCTGTTTAATATAATAAAGTCAATATGAGGGCTTGTATCTTCCTCAGCCAATTGTCAAGGCTAACTTAACAAAAGTGAAAAACTACTGTAACATACACGCACCCAAAGTGAAGACGTGAGGAGGCGACAGGGGCCCCTGGGAATACACGCTACAGAACCGAGGAAAGAGGTGAAGCAGCGGCAGCATCTAGGCAAAGGTGTAAGGGTGACAGTTAGAGAATCCACGTTAGAAGAACTTAGCCTAACACACAGCACGGGAGTAACATGTGATCGGGAAACAACAAGTTTAGCCAAGGTCTGAAAGGACGGACGGCCTTTCCAGGGCTGATTCCTTCTCAAGGAGATAAGCGCAGCTGCAGGTTCTCATTCCCTCCAATATGCTCCTCTTGGTCTCAGACATGAACAATTACAGGCTTTAGTTGTACGGTCATTTTGGTGAAAATTACACAATTTTATGATGGGGTAAAACTTTACGAATTCTAAGTCTGCATATCTCTATAGCATAACTTTTTTTTGTGGTTTATTTTTGTCATGAAAAATAAAGTAAGTGGCCCTCCCGTGCTGATGACTTTTTAATGCAGTCACGAGAAACTTTTGAAATCCCAAACCTAATGATATTAGATATTGGAAATGTCACTCCCTGTAACCTATTTATGGGGCATATTCTGAGAATTCACTGTTCACCAGTTTCCATTCTGACTTGAGTTAACATCTGTGTCTTCATCTCCACCTTAAATGGAGCTAGGCTTGCAAAGTTTCTGAAAATTCTAAGTATTTATCTCTGTGAATAAACACCTGGATTGTTTTACTTGTAAAAAAAAATCTACACCTTTTAAAAAGAACAAAACTCCACTACTTATTAGATTTTTAAAGAGATTTGACTTATTCTAAAATGAAAACACATATTCATAAAATACCCCGTGCATGAATGCTCAGAGTGACTTTATTCATACTTGCTCCAAACTGTCCAAGAAGAACAGAAACAAACAAACAGAAATCTGATGTGGTGTACTCACACAATGGAATCGGGCTAAAATCGCCCAATAACACGCGTGTATCTAAAAAACAGTATGCAGACAGACACCAAGAAGTACCTTTAATAGGACTTGGTTTTTATGCAGCTCTGGACCGGGGGAAGTAGAGCAACAGCGATGGGGACACATCTTGCTGTGGGGCGGCGGCTTTCTCAGGGAGACGTGCTTGGCGTGATTTGGAGGCTGGCGACACTGGTGTGCACGTTGGTCAAAGCTTATCGAAATGTACACTTAAAACATGTGTCTTCTGCGTGTCAGGTGAAAGCACAGATTTTGTTGAACTAAGAGGAACAAAGGTGTGGGGCTAGCCTGGCTCAGCGGAGCTCTGTAGGCCGTGCTGTTCACCTTTTTCTCCCGCTCTCAGCCCCAGACGCTGGTCCCAGGGGGGTGGGGTAGGGGGAGGAGGAGCCCCTGTTAAGGGCTCTGCAAGGGCGCTTAGCGGGTTCTTTGGCTTCAACCTTGATGAGAAGTCAGCTAACGAGGAAAAGCAGCGCTCACCGCGCCCTCCTCCCTCCTCGCCTACCGTCCGTTCCCTCCGCCATCGCGGACCGGCTCGGGCAGGCACCACGGCGGCCCCGGGGACGCGCACAGACAACCCTCTGCTCCAGGCGCCCACGTGCCGGACGTGGGACGGAAACGAGTGCGAAGCTCAGAGTGAAGGCGGCGTCGGGCTCGGCGGGACTCGGGCAGAGGGTTGAAGCGGTCGGCCCTGCCGGCGGGGAAAGGCCCCGGGCGCTCGGCTGGGGACACGGTGGGCGGCCGAGCGGTGCGGGAGCCCCGCCCCGCCCCGCAGGGCGAACAGCCCCGCCCCTCGGGGACAGCAGCCCCACAGCTCGGCTCTCGCGAGACGGGCCCCGGGAAGGTTCCGGGAAGGGGCGGGGCGGAGAGAACCCTGCGGGCTCGGGGAGGCGCGGCGGCGTCCTGGGGTCTCACGCCCCGCCGGGGGAGGTGGCAGGTGAGCGAGGAGAAATCCGTGTTTGGACGGGAGGCGTCGTCTTCCAGCAAGTAGCGAGCACCCTCTCGGGCCGCACGTTCCAGGGACACGGGATGAGCGAGCGGATGTGTTTCCTGGTGATAAACGCTAGAACGACAGGCGCCCCGTGGGTGTGATCCCGTCTGGAGAGGCCGGGCTGACCGGCCGGGCACGAGGGACACCTCCCTGAGATGGGTTTGGCACTTGGGCCGAGATGAGGAAACGCCTAGAACGCTTGACGTTGGCGGATTTAGTGAGCGGTCCGTACAGGTCCTCCCAAGGCCCCTCCTCTGTCTGGGTTATTCCCCCCTCCGCCCCCGTTTTTCCATCTGGGCGATGGGCCCCGGCTCCGCCCTGAGCGCAGGGGGTTTACGCTGGGGGATGCACGGGCCTCACAGGAGGAGGCTGAGCGAGGCCCCGGGGACCTCAGGGACGCGGGACGCTCCGTCGCCTGCACCCGGAGCTCTGTCCCCCGCCTCAAGCCTTTGCAGCAAAGCTGATGAGAGCCGGGTGCTTAGCTCACACGCACAGTGTACCGCCCTGGGGAGCTTGCCTTTATTTGCTTAGGAAACCGTCTTTCATACAGTTCACGTTTCATTCAGGATACTTTCTGCTTACAGACATTTTAAAAAAGATAGCTTTTAATGGCTCAACCGTTAAATTAATTTGAAAACCACCTCAAGTATTACTTACTTATTTTTAGTTTAATTGCACTATTACATCTTTCATAGTTTTCCTTGTACATAAGGAAATTCAGGTGTTTGTTTGGCATAAGTTGGGTTAGTCCTTAATAGAAGCACCCAAAACTAATTTATTTTGGAATTTTAATTCACTGATTCCGTGTCTACATAGGCTAAAGTAGGTGAAATTGCATCTTTTAAAGATTTCATTGTTAAAGATCATACTTTATAAATGGATTGTGTTACTTTTTAACTTACATGCATAGGCAGACTAAGTAGATTCTGTGTGAAGCAGTATAAAACAAAATGCTTACATTTTTATAAATAATGCAAATGCCTGAATCATCATAATAACTTTTTTGAACATGGGTATTCATTGTGCATTATAATTGTCTGAAGTTCAATACTGCGTTTCATTAACTTGTGAAATTGTTTCTTGGCATGTTTTTCTATAACTTCCAAATCACCACTAAACGTACTTTCTTATATACCATTGAATTTTAATCTATGTTTTTATTAATACGAAAGACAGAATAACTGAAAAAATCAATTTCTTATTTTAAAAAGTGATAAACATATTTATTAATGTGTTGATTTAAGAGTATTTACATTAATTAATTTCTAAGTCCCTAAAGAACTGGGGGTGCTAAGAAGAGCAAAGGTACAAGATGAGCTTTAAAATGAACCCCTCACCCTCCTGCACTGCCCTTGGCGCAGGCTCGCTCCTCCAGATCCGCTCACTCTCCAGGGAAGAGAGCAGAACGATTGCTGCGACTCCCCAGGCTTGGAACCTCGGGGAAAGGTCGGGGAAGTGGTAAGCTCCCGGGACCCCAGGTGGCTCTCGTCCTAGGAGCTTGCAGGGAGCCCCGAGCTGTTCCCACAGCAGTGAGGACGAGGCTCCCAGAGCTACAGGTGTGTGGGTGTCACTCACACACCAGGAACCTACAGGTAAACATCCAGCCACGGAGGCTGAGAGCAGGAATTCTTCTGCCCCGTTTACTCACCGTCCCCAAACCGCCCTTGCCTGCCTTTCTAACTGCTTTGCATTCAAACTGCTCTTCCTGTTCTCAGGCCTCTCGCTTGAGCTGCTTCGTCGGGGAAGCAACAGAAATGGGCCTGAGCCTCTCTGTGCCGTCCACCCAGCTCGTCACCAACCCACCTCCCCTGCAATCACGCCACCCAGGGACGCTCCACGCTGAGGGCATTCCTGGGAAGCAGGCTTTTTCCCAGGAAGTGCTCGTGAATTAGCAATTTAGGCAACGTGTCTGTGGGTCTAAGTTAAAATTCTATTGCCGTAGCAGGTCGTGCTAAAATTAGAGGGAGACAGATAAGAAAATATGTTGTGCTGAAGCTAATTAAGCAAGGCTCTTAAGATGGCATCTGGGATTTGGCCTCTGATACATTCTCAGGCATCAGCTTATACGTCGTTCTTACAGCCATGAGACTGGGTGAGACGGCAGGGAAATGAATCACAGGAGGAAGGAGAGAGATGGGAAAACGCACTCCTGGAAGCCACGCGAGGATACCGACCACGTGTGCCGTGTCACCGTGTCCCGTGCGAGAGCCCACTCAGACCCGACCCGAAGGCACAGGCACGTCACGTATGCATTTTACTGCATTAACATGTAGATAAAATCTCCATGGAGAATACAGTACTGATGGGCAAAAGGAGGCGTTATCTGTGCATCTAGAGTATAAATAACCCCATTTATGGTGTGAGGGTAATAATGGGGAAATGAATGGGGTGGAGAGATTTCTTTCTGCATCAATTTTATTCCCCACTTTGGATAAATGTCATTCAAGAACTATAACAGATGATATTTCATCTCATTTTCTTTTTCTGATGCTGACCAGGCATGTGGTTTGAAGTAAGACGTGCCACTCGCTCAACCTGTTCCCTTATTTATGAAGTGAGATCCTGAAGGAGCGATTCCTCAGCTGGTTGTGAAGTCACTTCTGCATCCAAAGTGATGTGCTTCCAGACTCCACTCTACCCTGGGTTCTTCCTTTGTCTCTGCCCAGAAAGCCAGGTAGGCACACGTGTGTGTGTGTGTGTGTGTGTGTGTGTGTGTGTGTGTGTGTGTGTGAGAGAGAGAGAGAGAGAGAGAGAGAGAGAGGGAGAGAGAGAGAGAGAGAGGTTCTTGTGTGGAGGAGACTATTGACCGTGCTGGGCCCCGGACAAAGCAGTTTTCGTGCAACACCTAAATCCTCACAAACACCGAATTCCGTCCCCTCTGCCCTTGCTGAAGGCGTGAAGAGGTGTGGTCTGCATTATCATAAAATTCTCTGCTCACTTCACTGAAATGTTGCATTCACAACACAGTCAGTGCTTGATTATAACTGTCTAACTTTCAAATTGTCACTTGGTTTTTTTCTTGGATCTTGAGTAAAACTGTGAGTTCCTTAAGAAGCCAATTTCCCCATTGCATCTGACAAAGGGCTTTACACTGAAGCTGGAGCTGAATTAGGAGAAGTTGTGCATCACAGGACCTTAAAGTTTGGAAAGAAACATGCCTCATTCTACCCTGATAGCAGCACCGTCTGTGAAGCCCAGTGAAGATGAATGTTAAAGTGCCCGTGACGAGTGCATCATCTTCAATAAGGGCTTCAGGCAGAGACACAGAAAACGTAAATCCATTAGAAGACATGAAGAAATGAAAAGATCTGAGAAAAAATGGTAGATATGGGAGACGGGCATAATAAAAGTCTCTGAAGATTAAAAATAACAACAATCGGACAGAGTAAACACAAAACTTCAAGCAAATTATACATAAATTTAAAAATAAAAGTCTTCAAACTTATTATTAGGCTATACTGTCCACCTGGAAAAATCAATCCAGAAAGACCAGAACCAAAGTCACTTATAAAACGAATGGATTAACAAAGAAAAACAGTTGAGCATCTACGTGATGATATGCAGGGAAATGAAGACCAGACGGTCATGAGGCTTTTCGGAGAAGACAGTGAAGCAGCACATGTCAGATCCTTAAGAGAGAAACTGTGAGCTAAGTTCATCACCCTCTGCAGGGAGAATTCCAACATGAAGGCCACAGGCTGCTATAAGCATGCATAACCTAGCGTATCTTTTCTTTTAGTGTATATATTTCTTGTGAAGGTTCCCCTAGAAATCTAAAGAAGAATAAGCTTCAAACAACCAAAAGGATGAGACATTGGCCTAGGATTCATATGAGCCTGAAATGCATATTTATCTTTATAACTAAGATTACATGGTGGATATAAAGGAGAGAACGTGTGGTGTTATCTATTGGCTCGTAGTGTCTAAACATGCTCCAACACTGTTAATACGGTACCAATACCAAAATCTGGATATGCGGGAATGTAAACGCATGCAGCCACTATGGAAAAGAGTATGGAGGTTCCTCGACAAATTAAAAGTAGAACTAACATATGATCCAGTAATTCCACTTCTGGATATGTATCTGAAGAAAGTGAAAACACTAACTAAAAAAGATATCTGCACCCTCATGTTCTAGCAACAGTATTTATAATTGCCGAGATGTGGAAGCAAACTAAGCGGCCGTAGACAGATAAATGGGTGAAGAAATGGTGACGTCTATATGCCGTAAAAAAGAATGAAACCTTGCCATTTTTGACAACATGGATGGGCCTCTAGGGCATTATGCTGAGTGGAATAAGTCAGACAGAGAAAGAGAAGTGTCATATGATCTCACTTATGTGTGGAATCTAAAACACAGAACAACAGCAACAAAATTAACCAATCTCATAGATGCAGAGAACTGATTGTTGGTCGGCGGAAGTGGGGATTGGAGAACAGACGAATGGAGGAATATGGTCCCCCCAAAAAACTGGAGGATAATGGAGAGGATGGTAGAAGTTAAAGTTGCTGTATTTACCCAGCTTGAATTACTTTTTAATTTTTAAATTAACATTCAGTTCTTTGAAATGAATTATGTTCTCCCTGGACAGAAGTCGGAATTTGATTGAAATGGGGGCAAAGCACAACTCTATTGCTTCAGTATCAACCCACAGACCAGACATTGCCCAGAAGGTGAAGGAACGGAGACACATAAACATTTTTCCAAAGAAGACCTTCAAATGGCCAGTAAGCCACGAAAAGATGGTCAATATCATTAGTCACGGGAGAAACAAATTGAAGCCACAAAGGTGTGCCCGTTTGCACCTGTGAGGACGGCTAAGCTGGAAGACAGCAACGTGGCGCTGAGGATACGCCGAAGCCTGGAGGCTCACCCGCTGCTGCGGGGACGGAAAGTGTACTGGGCAGCCCAGCAGCTCCTCACCCGGATACACACTGAAGGGACAGAAAACAGCCAAAAGTCGGACGCAGTCCAAATGCCCACTGTCTGATGAAAGGATAACAAACGTGGTGCATCCACGTGATGGAATATTGGTCAGCAACAGGGAAAGAGTGAATCACTCGCTGACAAGTTGCTACAATCCTGTTACTGACAAGCCAGCAGCGGAAGGTTGCGTGTTGTATGGTTCCGGTCCTGGGAGGATCCAAACCAGAAACGTCTAGAGAGACAGCAGGTGGATGGTTGTTACCTGGGCTGGGGGAGGGGCGGGCGGGGTGGAGGGGCTGCTCGTGACCAAGCAATTTCTTTTGTGTGTGATGAGAATCTTCTAAAGTTAGACTGTGCTGATGATTGCATAACTCTGAATATACTAAAAACTACTAATCTGCACACTGCAGAGTTACTTTATGGTAGTGAATTATATCTCACTAAAGCCCATAGGTTAAAAAAATAATCATAATCAAAAGTATGAAATACTTGGAAAATGTGATGATAAAATCAACATATAGGAAAATCTGTGGGATACAGACTATGATTTTTTTTAAAGATTTGTTATATATATATATATATATATTTTTAACATCTTTATTGGAGTATAATTGCTTTACAATGGTGTGTTAGTTTCTGCTGTATAACAAAGTGAATCAGCTATACATACACATATATCCCCATATCCCCTCCCTCTTGCGTCTCCCTCCCACCCTCCCTATCCCACCCCTCTAGGTGGTCACAAAGCACCGAGCTGATCTCCCTGTGCTATGTGGATGTTTCCCACTAGCTATCCATTTTACATTTGGTAGTGTATATATGTCCATGCCACTCTCTCACTTCGTCCCAGCTTACCCATCCCCCTCCCCGTGTCCTCAAGTCCATTCTCTACATCTGCATCTTTATTCCTGTTCTGCCCCTAGGTTCTTCAGAACCTTTTTTTTTTTTAGATTCCATATATATGTGTTAGCATACGGTATTTGTTTTTCTCTTTCTGACTTACTTCACTCTGTATGACAGCCTCTAGGTCCATCCACCTCACTTTTAAAGGATATTTTATGGCTTTAACTAATGTATTTCACCCCCGTCCAAAAGAACTTGTGTAATGATGGAAATAATCTATTCCAGGCTGTGTGATGTGGTAGCCACTGACCACATGTGGCTTCTGAACCCCTGAGATCTGGTTAGTGTGACTAAGAACTAAAGTTTAAAATTTTTAATTTTAATAATTCAAATTTAATTGTAGACATCACATTATTAATTAAAAAACTGATAATTGGTGGGTTAGGTCTTCAACTCTATTTTTTTTTTTTTTCTTTTTTTATTTTTTTTTTAAATTACACTATACTAGGTGAGCTTTATTTATTTATTAATGGCTGTGTTGGATCTTCATTTCTGTGCGAGGGCTTTCTCCAGTTGTGGCAAGCGGGGGCCACTCTTCATCGCGGTGCACGGGCCTCTCACCATCGCGGCCTCTCTTGTTGCGGAGCACAGGCTCCAGACGCGCAGGCTCAGTAATTGTGGCTCACGGGCCCATTTGCTCCGTGGCATGTGGGATCTTCCCAGACCAGGGCTCGAACCCGTGTCTCCTGCATTGGCAGGCAGATTCTCAACCACTGCGCCACCAGGGAAGCCCCCTTCAACTCTATTATACTTAAAATGAACAACAAAGACAATGAAAAGATACAAGTAATAAAGACAAAAACAGAAAATTGTGAAATTGAAAATAAATAATCTGCACACGGTTATCATTACCAGACTCAATTATTGCAAAGAATAATCATATAGGCACACAGTTTTAATGAGGTTAAAAAGGGAGGGGACTGCGGGGGTGGGGAGGGAAGAGGAACGGGGGGGGGGGGGGGAGACATTCTGAGGACACAAAAGTCCCCTGAAGCAAGGATCTGAATACAGAGGGGGTAGAGGTTTCCATCCTTAAGTGTGCATCATGTTTACTTGGAGGGCTTGTTAAAACAGATTGCAGGGTCCACCCCCAGGGTTACTAGTTCTGTAGGTTTGGGTTAAGCTTGAGAGCTTTCATTTCTGACTAGTTTGTAGGTGGTGCTGGGGACCCTCCTTGAGAACCACTGGGGTAAGGTAAAAATCGACAGTAATGAAAGCAATTAACACACTCTTAGCAATAGTTTGAATAATTTTATGCAACTGATTTTTTAAATGTATATAAATGTGTACAATTTCATAAGTAAGAAGAAGTAAGACACCTAAATCTAAGTGCTACTTCCAAGTAGTCCCCTCCAGCTAGCGGCCCAAATTTCCCCCACCTTGAAAAAAATGGATAAGCTTTATTTACAGTTACGGTAGAGGGGAACAAAACTTTAAGGAATTAATCATCTTTATCTCAAACAAATGATTTGACAAAACAAGAAGACATAAAACTAGCCAAATAATTCCATATGTCTAGCAAAACTTTGACATCAAATAAAGCTTTACTAAAGAAGATAATTGTTAATTAATCTTGTTTAAAAATCTAAATGCAAAAATTATTTTAAAAAAGAAAAACAGTGTACCCGTATTATCTAGTAATGTGTGCATAAACCATGACCAAGTTGCGTTTATCCCAAAGAAGACAAGTGTGATTAAATATTAGAAAATCTATTACTACAAGTACCACATGAGCAACATGAAAAATTACCTTAGGATTATCTAAAGGGTTCAGAAACAAACTTGTCAATAGCATTTAATTCCTATTCATGATAACAAAAGAGAGCTTTTTTTGCAGAATAGGAATAGAGAGGAATGGCATTGACCTGATAAGGGATATTCATAAGGAAAAATAATCAAACATAACAATGGTGAAACTTTGAAGTTCTTTTCTCTAAAGGTTACCAGTGTTATGCTCAGTTTTTTAAAAAGGTATTTCCTTTATAGTCAAGAACAAGGCACAGATAAACTCTATCATGGCTAATGTTGAATACTGTACAATGGCCATGAAATTAAAGGACAAAATTGGAGGCATGTGTATCTTAAAGGAAGGAATGACATTTCCCTTTCTAACAGTCCATAAGATTGAAGAAAAGAGAATTATGAAGAGAATTCAAGACTTTCTACAATGATCCATAAGAGTTAAGCTCAACAGATGAATGTATTCAAAATAAATATACACAAGAAAGCATAATTTGTTATTATATTCCAGAAAGGGCCAGTGATAAAAAAATACCATGTATCAACAAAATATTATGTGGCACCTCTCAATAAGCCTAACATCTACTAGATATGTAAGGCCTTTTTAGAGAAAATTACATAATTGCTGAATGCGTAACATACATAAATGGAGGTATATACCATGGTGGTGAAGTCTCAGTATTCTAAAAAATGTTAATTTCCCCCAAATTAATCTATGCATTCAGTGAAATATTAAAATGTGTAGAACGGGTGAAAGTGAGGCTAACATTTTATATGGAAGTACAGGAGTCCAATTTAAGCAAAGGAACATTTGAAAAAGCAGAACCAGGAAAGTCAATTGGCTAACCAGACAGTAGACTTTCTTTACTTCTATAGTAACTAAGTTAAAGGAGACTCAGTGTAAAAATTCAGAAATGTTTGCTCTGCACACATGTAGATTGAGAGCAGGTGGGCTTCAAATCACTAGAGAAAAATAGAATTAATTTCTACCTAACGTCATAGCAAAGATTAGTTTCAGATAGATGAGTGTGAAAAAGAATTTTTTTTCACAAGAAAATATATGTGGAGATGTGTCGCATTCTGAGAACAGGAAGGCTTTCTCCAAGGTTTACCAGTTGCCTCTTTAACCCTTAGCACCAACCACATGAGGCAGGCACACGTGTGGCCCCACTTCAAAGACAATTAAATGCCTCACAGAGTCTCAAACTGACTTCCCCCCGAGGTCTCAGAACTCAAGGGCAGAGTTTGGATTTTGCTGAGACCCCTGACTGACTCAAGGTTTTCACCCAACATGGGTGCTGCCCCTCCTCTTCCTTAGGTTTCCTTTTAGACAGTCATTTCTGAGGACAGATGCTAGAAACCTACTGTAAAATCTGTCTTCTCTAGAAATCATACCACGCATGCTTTTTGTTCTCTTGTTCTCAAAATAGCCTTGAGCACAAATCAAACTCTGACTGGGCTTGACCTGTATTGAACAACCATTAAAATTCTGTGTCTTTCCTCAACTTCCTTGGCTAATTGTAGAAGAGAGAACGCATTCTCCTTGCAAACTCACCTGCCAAGCACCCCACTCCTGAGACTTCTTCCTTCTCTTTCCTGCTGGACCACAGCTCACAATCAGCATCCTTGACTGCCTCAAAACTGTCCATCTTAGATTACAAAGTCTAGGTTGCAGAGACTCTGTCAGCTGCACCGATTTTGTACAACGATGCTACAGATTCATTAGTTCCATGGCCTCGTTGATAAGGATAACTCCATGAGCACAAGACATCAAACTCCACTTGCGAACACCTTTATGAGCACTTGCACAAATTATTCTGCCAGCTTGACAAGAGGAAGACTGGATGAATTCGTCTTGGGCTCTCGTGTAATTGAGCACTAATCCCATTTAACGCTGACACTAAATTCTGCCCTCAAGGACTACATTTCTCCCTGCAATTGCCAGGCATGTTGGAGTGCTAAGAGAAAGAGCACCAAGTGGAGTTTTGAGAAATGAGTCCAAATCCACACTCAGCAAGCATTGAGTTAGTGTGACTCTGAGTCAGTGATCTCAAATGTCTACACTTCATGATGCTGCTGGTGTCTTATTTACCTTAACCTGCTCTGCTCATCCAGTCCTGTTCCAACCGGTAAAGAGCTTGGACACCATCACTCTTGTCCTCAATAACAACAAAAAAGTGAGTAAGCTGAAAACCCATGATTATCTTCAGCTGCATCGAAGAACTGAGGTCACAGGAAAAGCCCCACCCCTAAACTGGAGAGACTGGTAAACACAGAGAATCACAGCCAAATCCACTTACAAGGATCAGAGTCACTGCCGCAGCCGTGAACTGATGGGCCTCCTTAAAGGTCGACTGGCAAATTGCTGGGTGCTGAGTGTGGACAAAATCAGGAGTTAGAAACTCCTGGGGCCCAGCCTTGGGGACCCCACACTTTCAAACGTTTTACTTCCAGGAAACACGTTGTCCTCAAGGTGAAGACAGGAGAAAATCCACCCATGCTTCCACCAGGAGGAAGGGGAAAGTCTGCCATCAAGGGAGACTGATTTGCTAGAACATTACGTGACTTGGGGGAAGGGCAATTAGACATGTAGACATCTGTGGTCTCTGCCAGCCTTTCTGGTTTATATAAGGGGGAGGGGGGCAAAGGTTAAGACATTCTTCTGAAGGTCACAGCCCAGGGACACTTACAAGCCTGAGATTTGATCATAAAATTGTGGACTGTTCTTCTCCCTCCCCACACCTGACCACACACCAGCAAGGGTGCAGTGAAACAACAGTAGGTCACAGCTGAAAGAGCTTCAAGACACTGACTCTATTTAAGAAAGGATTTTTAGAGAAATCCTAATATAATAGGGGAAAAAAATGAGATTAGAGAAAACGGAAACCCCTGGCACTGACAGCTATGCGAACAGCAAACACAGCCCAGATTCTTGCCAGATTAACATAAAACTTCATGCTGAAAGCCTGATTACCTCCGCTCCTCTTACCAAATACATCATGTCCAGCTTTTAACCAAAAATTACAAGACATGCTACAAGGCAAGTAAAACCACAACCTGAAGAGAGTATCCGAACAAGACTCATATCACTTTAGGGTGTCATGCTGGCCCTGCTACGCCCCCTATAACATTTCATGGGTATGCCACTTATCCCAGTTATCAATTTCTGGCTTTGCATCTGCATCCATTCTTCACTGCCAGCTCTGCAGCGATGGAGCTGGTTACTCTCAGGACCTCTCCCGTTCAGCTGGCGTGATGAGAAGCTCTGTCAGCAGAAGATGTGCGTGTAAAGATGTCACAGGAGAGAACTCCTGCTGCCAGTGTCCTTGTCCCCACAGTGATCCACAGCCACCCCCCACCTCTGCAGGAGACCCTCCAACAGTAGCAGATCAAAGAACACTTTGTGAAGGGGTAGAGAATGCTGGCAGGTGATGGGATGTCCCAGGTCACCAAGACACTGCTGGATTTAACTCAGAGGAAAAACTTCTATGCAGGCAATCTTCTAATGTCTGTGGAAATCCTCAGGAATGTGACAGACACATTTTAAAGGGCAAGTTACATGCCTGCATCTGATGGCGTCCAGAACTTCTTTCAAATAGTTAGCAACCTTCTAGATGAAGACAACAAGGAAAAATGGGAAGATGCACAACAGATTTATCTGGGCTCAATAGTGTTAATGCAGGTGATTGAAGATTTTATACACATTGTTGGAGTGGGGATGATGGACTTTCACAATTCATACTTAATGACTGGAAATGCAGTGGTCAGCATTCAGAAGCTTCCTGCAGCCTCTGTTCTAACAGACATCAACTTCCCAATGAAAGGATGAAAGGACATGGTTGACTGGGCAAGGAACTCAGAAGACAGGGTGGTCATTCCAAAGAGCATCTTTACTCCCATATCATCAAAAGAATTAGATGAATCATCAGTCTTTGTTCTTGGAGCCGTCCTGTACAAAAACTTAGATCTAATTTTGCCCACTCTGAGAAATTATACTGTCGTTAATTCCAAAATCATCCTGGTCACCATAAGGCCTGAACCCAAGACAACTGATTCGTTCCTGGAGATAGAACTAGCTCATTTGGCTAATGGTACTTTGAATCCCCTTTGTGTGTTATGGGATGACTCAAAAACGAACGAGTCTTTGGGAACCTGGTCTACCCAGAGATGTAAAACTGTGCTTACCAACGCATCCCATATGAAATGCTTACGTGATCGTCTCTCTACCTTTGCCATTTTGGCTCAGCAACCTAGAGAAAGAATCATGGAATCCTCTAGTATACCTTCAGTTACCTTAATTGTGGGCAGTGGCCTTTCTTGCTTGGCCTTGATCACCCTAGCAGTTGTCTATGCAGCATTATGGAGGTATATATGCTCTAAGAGGTCCATAATTCTGATTAACTTCTGCCTGTCTGTCATCTCATCCAACATCCTCATCTTGGTTGGACAGACCCAGACACATAATAAGATAATGGTGGACACCCAGGAAGATTCAGAGAGAGAACTTCTCCCTACAACCTCACTACCAGGTGATAATGAAAGCAAGCCAAGTCTAGATTCAATCAGACAGTCTGATATTTATCAGATAAACAGCTATTAGCAAATCAAGAGCAAAACCTGTTCTGTAAACTCAATGAAACCATGAGTCTCTGTCATTTTAGATACTTTGACCACACCTTGTATGCAACATTCACTTAAGGTGGACATAGCAATACTCTAGAGGCAGGCTTCTGTGCCTTCAATCAGCATCTTTCAATCAGAAATCCTCCTAATCGAGGGTCTGGATACAGAATGATTGGGGATAAAACTATGGGCCTCACCTCTATGAGGTACAGGTTCAGTGGAATCTTCCATGCAGTCCATTTAGACTAAGAAGTGTTTAACTACATTAGCTCATCTACATATCCTTCAATGCCTTTGTTTTCACCAAAGGGAACCCATTGATACATCCACCATAATAATTGACTAGACACTAGTTCATCAATAAAGACCAATCTCCTATAGTCAGTTTGATAATAATTGAAGTGTTGATTGTGGATACATCTACCTAAATCAAAAGGACTTGCAGTTGACTCTGCAAGACTCTGGGGTATGATCCTTTCAAATACAATGCCAGCTGACTGCCTTGTTCTGTGCGTTCCTGGACAGTTCCTAGGATTAAAGGTTAAACTAACTGGCACATATATATCAATAGTATCATACTGAGAATACCAAAGTGTTATAAAATAAATTATAGACATCCTTATTTTGAAAAATAATAACTAAATGTGAGAGGGCAAAGTTAGACACTAACTTTAGTCCCAGGAGACCTAGCAAAAGTCCTCATTGACAGATCAAGGAAGCGTCCCAAATTATTTCAGATGTGCAGACATTTCCTTATCACTCTTTAGAAGGAATTTCTCTCATAGTTCTTTATGTATGGACCACTGAATTACATAATAGGCCTGTGTCTTTTCATTCAATCTTGCAAAAAATAAAAAAACTCTGTGTTGGAGCACTTTTTAAAGTCACATAATCTACAAAGTTTCCTTACTACATCCAGTGCTTATTTATCCTTTATCAAGTGTTGTTATGTTTTTGTTATGTAGTTGCGTAGAGATAATTGGTAAAGATGGGCCAAACTAGAAGGCTGTGGTTATTCTAATGGAAGATGTTCTTGTGTTGTCAGAATTGTGGGTTTTTTTTTTTTTAATAAAATCTTGAATTTTAATACTTTAAAAAAAAAAAAGATGTCACAGGAGGAAGAGGTTTCTCCCTCTCATTCCAGAATTCCACTTCTTTTCGATCCTACTGTATAGCTGCCAATGGTGTGTGTATGGGGGTCCAGTTCTTCTGAATCATGTCAAGTGTCAACAGCGTCCCAGGGAGAACGCCCCATAGGTTTCAACTGCACGGCCACAGTTCCCAGGTTTTCAGGGGCCCCCAGGAGCCCTGCAGCGTGCTCCCCTGCCTCAGACATCAGGCTGAGAAGAGTAACAAGGAAAAGAGAAAGAGAGAGTCTCGTTCAAGGTTTATGTAATTAATCTCTTAACAAAGTCAGGGAGGATGTTTATTTCTATTTATTTTTTTCTCTTAAGAGTATTGTTACATTAAAATTCTTATGTATTAGATAAAATGTATATAGATATTTGTATATTTGGAACTATCCAATCTAAAGATCATTGTCTGTTTTTTCACTAATACTATGTTAATTGGAGAATTAACAAACATCCTAATCAAATATTATGAGTTTTCTATAATCTTTGATTTAGTGATTAGGATGTACTTTAGTGGAGATTCTTCATTCAGTCAACAATGTTGAACCTACTGTATTCAAGAGACTATAAGAAGTATCTGGGATGGTGCAAGCAAAGGAATCACACAGGTATTTCACAGGAAAGATAGGCGTGTTCTCGTTGGGCAATTAAGACACTTACGTGCAAAAGTGAAATGTGAACTAGAAGGTGATCATTTTCCAGAAGGGACACCTGCCCACCTAACAGGAGGTCTGTCATGGTCACACGAGGAGTGTGGTGCAAATTGTATGTGAGCTCAGCACGCAGCTCCTGGCACTGTGCCCAGGACTTGACAAACCCTAGTTTTAAACTCCGTGGTGGATACTTTCTGTTGCTATTTGACTGCATCAGTGGAATGCAACTTGGTTCCCTTTGCTCCAAATGGCAGGTAAACTTCCAGCAAGGTCTGTGACTTGACCTCCCACACACCTGGCCTAGAACCTGACATTCAAGGCTCAGAAACTCCTTCTAAACCAGTTACATAGTTATGTTAACGTAGGTCAAGCCACGTTCATTGTATAGATCTCATATGTTAACCTATAAGAACTGTGCTCTACTTATCAGTTATAACAGAATTATGTCGTATAGTAACTTTTATCTTGTAAAATCCATCTTGTTGTCAAGTAACGACATTCACATTGCCGTCTTCTAAATAGCAGTTATAAAAACAAAATCTATTTAAAGCACACGTCTTAGCTGCTGGGTGTATTTCTTCTGGTTCTTCTTCTCCTCTTTGTCCAGGACTAATTAGTTATTCTTTGAGACATATAGGTGTTGAGGTCTCTTTCTAAACAAAGAAGTTCTTTCTGGTGGGGGTATTAAGAGCGTAATGGAAGGAGTGTGTCAGTTCTCAGGGAACCAGCAATTACTTACGAGACACCTGTGGGCCCGAAACCCGCCATCCTGTGCAAGAGTGCTCTTTCCAGACCACAGAGGTGAGGCTGATGGGCTGAAAGCAAAAGGGCACAGTGATTTATTCCAGTAGAGCTTTCTTTTTTTAAAAAAAGTTATTAAATAAAACTCTCAACTCTGAGAGTGACATTTCTAAAGAACCAAAGGAAAAGAAAATGTGAAAGAAACAACCAGACATGCAAGTGACATCCTCTAGAGCATTAGCTTTCCCGAAAAGATTAATCAAAACTAATCAGGAGAAAACCAAGATACACAAAGTGCTGTTTAAAACCTGCTACCAGTTCTAAGTAAGAGGTAAAGCTGTGCATGGCAATTATCAAAAATGCTTGAATTGATATAAACATTTTAGATATTGAGCAAAATGTATATGTATATTTATATACACACATACACCTTTATATGTAATGTGTGTGTATGTAGAATATATATATATATATATACATACACATATGTATATATTGAATATACATACCTGTGTCTGGTCAAATGTATGCGTGTAATTACAAGTATTAAAAATGCAAGTGTGTATAGTGTGACTAGGACAATTGATATTCATTCAATAAATATTGAGTATTGAGTCAGGTACTGATTTATATGGGGCATATATTTCAAAAGGCTTCACAGAAGTAATGATGTGACTACATGCTTCTATTAAAAAATCAGCCTCATAAATACACTATCTGATTTCTTTAAATTTGCATTATAATTTTACACTCTGCAAAAAGGCACTTTAGTTGATCCTTCGGCAAACTAATGGAAGGCCCAGTTGTACAGCTCTGGGGTTTGACTGACATCATTAGAAGCCCGTTTGCAAGTCCGACTAAAATTTTAGTCCAAAGAAAGCGTAATCTTCCTGAAGATTGGATGAATAAGCATTCTTCCAAAAGGAGCTGGGAAACAGGAGACAGGACTCTGTCAGAAACTCCGCATCATCCGGGTTTAAGTCCTTCGCTCAGTGTCATGGCCGGGACATCCCAGGACACAGCGGCAGCAGCGGTCCCTTTGCCGAGCCGGGCTTTGGGGCTGTTCTGACTTCACTTTTCATGACAATTATTCCTCCTGTTAGTGGGTTTGCACAAATGTTCTACGGAAATCATGTTGAAGACTTTGGTCACAGGCTGTGCTGCAATTTGAAATGAAGAGGATCATCTCGCGTTCCTTGAGAGGCTTTCGCGGAGGAAGCAAGCCCTGGGGGAGGAGCTCACAGAGGGAGGAGCGTCCTCAAACCCAGCTGCATCCGAGGAGCTTCCGGTGAAAATAACGAAAGCTGCTGATTTTCCGCTGCCCCGTGAACAGTCATTTAAAGATAACACCGATAATACTCACATCGTGCCCTTTGCAGTAAAATTTACACTCTTATGCATGCTCGTCCGGGCATTGATTTTTGGCAAAAGATCACAAATTGTCAAGGTTTAACTTTACATTTTTTAATGGTTTCCCAGGTATGTGTTTATGGGATGTTGCTGGCATTTCTAATTCTCATCCATCCAGGTGTCTACATTTTGAAGGGCCCCACTCATATTAATTATTGAAATTGTTTTTAATGCCGTCACTGTCTTGAACTTTTTCATAATTTTTGAACAACAGGCTCTGCATTTTATTTTGCACTGGGGCCCTGAGATTGCACAGCTGGGCTTGGGGTGGGGGGAGAGGGGGGGGTGTACACACCTGCCTCCTGTCCTGCGTGAGGCTCCTCCCCGCTCACCTTC
Source organism: Balaenoptera physalus (assembly GCF_965194825.1). Classification (NCBI taxonomy): domain Eukaryota; kingdom Metazoa; phylum Chordata; class Mammalia; order Artiodactyla; family Balaenopteridae; genus Balaenoptera; species Balaenoptera physalus. The sequence goes on along the minus strand of NW_028126535.1, from coordinate 410,518 downwards.
CTGTTGGTTTCCGTCCCCGCATCAAAAGACAGGCATGCGGCCTGGACGCAGAGCACCTGGAGGGCCCAGGACACACCTGGTGATCTGAGGACACAGGAGCCCAGGCAGGTGAGGGGGACAGCAGTCTAACCAGGTGAGCGGGGTGACAGGGGCAGAGATGCCACCTGGACTCCTTGGTCCACAGACATCACCCTCTTCCCGTCCCTCTCTCCTCTCCTGACTTGTCTTCCCGCAGCAGCTGGGCTGGTCAGAGCTCAAAGTGCCGGCCAGGCTGACCTTGGGCACCATAAATGGAGGTGACACGAAACCAGGCCTCCTAGCTGCTGGTGGCTGAGACACCTGCTGAGGACGGTTCCTGAGAGCAGGCAGGCTGCCCGTGGGCATCTCCACCTGGGGACCAGAGACAGGCCCAGGGCCAGGGGATACAGGACGGCCACGACCTGGCCTTCACTTTATTCTCTGGCAGGAAAACAGAAACGTGATGAAAGCTCCCCAGGCCTACAGAGCTGCCTTTGGTCTGGGGTCCGCAGGGTGTAGGGCCAGGTGACTTGTCAGCTTTCTCCCCAGAGAACGCACAGAACAAGTGTCCTGCCCACAGTCGCGTCTAAAACGCAGAGATTCAAATGCTTCTGCTCAGCTCCGTGTGCGTGTGTGTGTGTGTGTGTGTGTGTGACCACAGTGCCAGACCTGGGAATCTGGAAATGAATCTTTTGGTCCATGGAGTCGTCGGTAATGAGAAGCTCACAGGAGTGTCCCCGCCGGGCGGCTGGTGACACTAAGTTAAGATGGTGAATGCTGGTGACACAGTGGGCCCAGGGTGGACCAGTTTGTCAAGGAGTCTTCACTGCTACTGCTTTCCTGTCAGGTTACGGAGCCTCCACAGAGGCGGAAATCAGTTTCTAAGTTGAATTAGAAGAAGATTAATTCCGGTCAATTCACATGAAAACTAAGGAGAGAAACTCCCTGGTCTGAGATGGTTAGAAACACGAGGCTCTGCAGGCAGGTGTCCCTGTGAGCAGGTGCATCCATGGGCTGGGGACGTGCTGGGGATGAGGCGGGGATGGGGACAGAGAGGGGACAGAGAGGGACAGAGAGGGACAGGGGGACAGAGAGGGGACAGAGAGGAACAGAGAGGGGGACAGAGAGGGACAGAGATGGGGTGGCGATGGGCTCTGAGGAAGCACCGAGGGAACGTCAGCACCTGATTCCAGAGCAGAATGGCAACGGCTGCAAACGTCATCAAGGAGATTCATTCTGAGTTGGGATGTGACAAGAAGGCAGGTACACTTACGGTTTTAGTTCTTGATCGTGGTAAAAGGTTAATTTGCCAGATTTTGCTGTGTTGTCGGAAAGCTAATAGCATTTGAGGAATGCTGACATCGGGTGTGGAAATCTACTGTAAAGGGGGTCTTACCATACTCTTCCAGGAAGACTGATTGATTGATTGATCGACTAATTTCAGTGCCTGTCTAGGAGAGGTGCAGGGGTGACTAGGGCTATTTCTGCTCTGTTCTTAACAGTTGAAAACGCTTCCTGGCTTCCCCTCACCCCTAAGTCCACTCCATCCCCTCCGCTCTGACCAGCATCAGCTGGAGTCCTGGTGGGCTCTGTCCTGTCCCAGCCAGACCAGGGCTCGAGCCAGTGTGCAAGGCTCTTCATAGAACAGGACGTGAGGGGATTCGCTTGGGCGAGCCTTTGATTGGACACCGGCTGCCTGGACTTGCTATCTTGGTGGACAGGAGCCGATGCAGAGGAAGGGAGACATCTGGACGGCTTTCCCATCACCAGCCCAGGAGGGTCTCTGCCCCCTCTTGTCACTGTGGACATCAAGGCTTAGCCCATCTGAGGGGAGAGTGACAGTGACAGGCCCCCGGGGGGAGTGGGCCAACTGTGACATTACATTTCATTATATTCTGCATGGAATGTATGTGCATATGTGCAGGTACATGTCACAGGTTATGCTACAAATAAGCAGATAGATCACAGTTTACCTACTATGTTATTGTTACCTTTTTGGTATCAACCCCCTGTTTACAGAATAACGTAGTTGTGTCTCATCTGACTTGGACATCAGCCCTGCCCAATAAAAATGTAAAATGAGCCCCATATGAAATTATAAAGTTTCTGGTAACCATATTGAAAAAGTAAATAAAAGCCAGGTAGATTAATTTTAATATATTTTAATCCAGTGTTTCAAAATCTTGTTTAAGCGTGTGATCAACATAAATATATCCTTAGATACTTAAATGGTCTTGGAAACGTGGTTGATCTGCCCGCTCACCCCCGCCTGGACCAGCACACAGGGCCAGTGATTGTGTCATTCAGCTTTCCCCCAGAGACCCGAATTTGTGCTTTCAGGTGGTTTGCCTTTGAGTGTCCTGAAGCTGAGCCTCAAATCAGGACAAACTGCTACCCATCCGTCCAGGGAGGCCCAGCACTGGCTGATTGAAGGATGGGGCCACACGGAGGGCTGTCCTCAGCCTCTCTTCCTGCCCCCGAGGGCCGCCCGCACGGCCTCGAGTGGACACTGGAGCGGCTGGGGGCCAGGCCGTCGCTCTGCATGTCCACTCCTCCACAGGGCGTGCTCCAGGGTCACTACGTGAGACCCACAGAGCTTCACCCTGCGCCCCTTTCCTGGACGTGACTGCGGCCCCCCGGGATCCAGGGTCATCTCCTCTCCAGTCGCTCCTCCGCAAGGCGAGGCCCTCCCTGGGGTGAGGCCACAGGACAGCACTTTCCCTGCCCAGCTTCACCAGCATCCCAGGCTGACCCATTTGTGGATCCAGCCTGGGTTTTATCTTCCATTTGGCTGCTGGTAGAAAGCCCACCTGGGGACACAGGTGTGTCCTGAGAGGGACTTGTCAGTGCAAAGAGGTGCAGGGTTTCGAGTCGCCTGTCCAGGGCGCTGGCTTATGATCTGGACCTGCCCCTGCCCCTTACTGAGTATATAACTTCCTGGTAGGAGGTTCTGCTCTGTTCTGCCCCAGGGGCATCACTGGGCTCTGACCACACCCACCTCAGGACAGGCGGCTCCGGGCTCATGAAGCCTTGTGTGTCCAGGACCAGGTGCCCCGTGTCCACTGGGACTCACTTGTCAGCGGGTGAGCCGCTCTGCCCTGACGCCCGTGGACCGCAGCCTGGGTGGGCCTCCTGGCCCCTCAGCGCAGCCCTTCTGCACAGCCGCCCCCCCCGGGGCCCGGCCCGTGCAGCAGGGCCATACGCACCCGGGGCCAGTATCAGTCACTGCATTAATTGTCACCATAGACTGGTAAGGCTTTCTTGGTCAACTGTGGGAGCCTGTTAAAATTTCTGAGTGGGAAACCTAGAATACACGTGACCAGGGCCTAGTGAAGATGCTCTTCTTGCTTTAGGACCTGTTAGAGTCAAATGAAAATATTCGGAAGGGGATGGAGAGAGGCCAGAAGAGCCGGTACAAGTCAGAGAAGGAAATGCGGAGCCTGACGTTTGTAGTATCTGACTAATAAACAGCAATCCGATCATCTTCTCATTTCTCTTTTCTTTTTAATCTTCAAAACCGGTAATAAATTTAATCTTTTAAAAAAGTGAATGTACAATTATTTTTACAAAGTTTCAGAGTCACCGGTTATGAATTAAAAATAAAAGTCTCCGTAGCCATCCTAGGTGCCCGCGTTGCCTTTGGCGACTTCACCAGCTCCCAGGTTCCACCGCCCCCAGACCTGAGACACGGAAGTTAATTGTCAGCTGAACCTCTTCGGGAGAACAGCACCGCCAAGAGGGAAAGTCCATCTGTTGAGGGTGGTGCGGGGGGCAGCCGGCTCCTGAAAGCGGGTGTTCATCTTTTCATAAGGCTCACGGTCAGAGCAATGGGAAGGTTAGCCAGCTCTGACAGACCTGCCTCCACCCTGGGAGGGTCAAAGGAAGCGCCATTCCTCCTCCAAGCTTGCAGAAACCTGCAATGGCAGCCTCGGGCGGACCCCAAGTCCCTTCCCTGACCCTGACCCCTGAGCTTGGGCCCAGCCAGGCCCTTATTTCTGAGAATGTAATTCGATCTATTCTATTGTTTTCAGTTTTGCTTACCGCCTCTGTCACTGTGTTGACACGCCCGGGCGAGTGTGCGTGTTTCACTGTGTGTGGACCTGGCACTTTCCACTTATATTCAGATTGGCTCATCCACAAAGGCTTGTGATAGGATAGGATTAAACAGAAAAATCAGGCACTATTAACTTCTTGTCTTCTTTGTTTCTTTCAAGAGCTCCTATTTTCTGTCGACCAATTTATCTCGACTGGGAGGAGTTTATAAATATTTCAAAGACATAAAATAGACCCCAGAGCACTCTCTGCAAGGCTTTCACAGAACTTATCATAACAGCCACGTGTGCCTCCTCTGAACCCCATGAAAAGAGATAAAGCAGCTCCCAGAGACGAATCTTCCTCAGTTTTAGCTCTTAACCATTCACTTCGCTCATTCTTAACCCCGGTGTTAAGAGCTGTTCTGAAAATAGAGTGTCCCCCTCTGCACCTGGCTTCTCTCTCCCGTTTGGAGATTTACTCGCTGACAAGAAGACCTTGACAGTCGTCACTGCTCCACCCGCCCCGGCCGTGGGATCTGGGGTGCATCCACCTTCCATCAGGCCGTGAAACTGCAGTGGGCTTTCTTGTACCACCTCCTTCTCACTTGGTGACAGTTCCCTCGGGACAGGTTTGGGCACGCAGGCGGTGCCATGTGGCCATGTGGCTGTGTGGTCGGGGTTTCCGCCTGCTGAGACCACGACACCCTTAGCCTTCGGGCAGCTGGAGGGAGTGGCCTCGGGGGTGCGAGGCCGGGGCTCTGCCTGGCAAGGCTGTTTCTTTTGGACGCAGGATCCATGCAGACCCTGCCGTTCTCCATCAACGACAGTGTAAAACAGGTGCAGGAAGCGTGACTGCAGGCTGTAACTTTACAAGCATCCTGGCTGGGTCTGAGGATACCTGTGTCTCCACTGGTTTGTCTCCAAGTGTCCGCTCAGATTTGTTCTAGCAGTTTCCCTGTCTCCAAGCAAGGTCTCATCAGGTGTTTCCCTTCTTGCCAGTCTGACTGATGTGAAACGCGCCTCCCTGGAATTTACACATCCCTGATGGCTGGGTCACACTAAGCCACGATACCAAAGCCATGTGGTTGTGTGTATTACGGTTACCTTCTCTCAGTCTCTGGCTTGTCTTTAAATGACAAGTCACTTTGCTTATTATGCCTTTGGCATAAGTATTTAAGATCAATGTTACCCAGTCTTGTCCATAATTTCCTTAATCGATTGTTCTCTTTGGGTTCTTTTTAAAAAGTCTTCTTACTCAGATCATGAATATGCTCATCCATGTAATTCCAAAACTTAAAATTGTTTTCCTTTCACTTGAACGCATTTTCTCTATGAAGAACTTATTTTCGTGTATGGTGTAGAGGAGAAGTAACTTCATTTTTCTCATGTTTAACCCACTGTCCCATTGTCAGTTCATCCATGAGTTTTATTTCTCTTCTGCTATAAATACAATATCCGTACATGGGGATGTTCATGCCAAAGCTCTTCATTCTCTTCTGTTGAGTTTTGTTTTTCTCTTTAGTGTCTAGAACTTTGATATTTGGAAGGGATTTCTGGCTTCCCTTTTCTCCTTGGTGGTCAGCACTGATTTTCTATTCTTGACCATTGGTATGAATTAAACATTCACACTGTTATTGGGACTGGTATTGGGACGGGCAGAAGGTCTGCATCCCAAACACCAGAGCACAGATCCTCTCCTGAGGACAACCTACTCTCTCATTTAGCTCCTGGGGGTTTAGCCCCAGGGAGGTTAGTGAAATACTCAGTGTTATTCGTTCACCTCATGTGTTGAATATCTAGTATGTGCCATCTAATCCTGGAGATACAACAGTTGACAGAGGACCCATTTATCTGTTCTTTCAACAAGTAATTACGTAGAGCTGATTTTTGTGCCAGGCACAGGTCAGGGATCTAAAATCTATGGCCAAGTCCAACATGACAGCTGGTTTTGTAGTAGAGATGTTTTGGAACACACTTGTGCCCATCATGTATTGTCTTGATGGAGGACGTGATCTAATGAGGGAAACAAGAACCTCAGGACGATCCCACTCAATGGTAAAAGGCTTTTGGGGCCAGTGGGTGCGTTGGACAGAATTCCACACTTACTGAGACAGCTCACGATCAGGAATGGACATCCGTGTGCTGACTCCCTAAGTGTGCTTTATAGGGATTTTTTTCCCTCTTATTCGTGTAGTACCATAGCTTCTGTATTTTGGTTACCTTTATATTTAGTTAATTTTTGGTGATTTTTTCTTTAATTTCAATTGAACGGAAACTCATTTCACAATTTTAAAAGCCCAGCATAAATTCAGAATTCATTTTAAAAGACATCTCAATCAGTTGAGGAATGTTAGTTTACTCAATAAATGTAACTGGGATAATTGTACTTCAGTTTGCGGAGGTGACCCCAAGACCACCTGGGATGGCCCAGTAGAAGGACCACGGGACTTAGGGAGCTCAGGACTGTGAAAGGACAGAGATTAAATTCAGCAGAGGGAGTAGGTCCAGGACCAAGCAGGGGGACCAGGCAGGAGCTTCCAGGCGCCCCTCCCTTGGAACCGCGGGAATGCTGGGTTCTCCCAGCCACGTGGATGGGGCGTGATGTGCTGTCCGCGTGGAGCCGGCCCAGCCTGGGGTCGGGAACGTGGGGTCACGCGGGGCAGGCCATGCCCAGGGCATTAAACTCAGCTACCGGGACAACAGCCCACAGGCAAAATGCAGTCCCCGTAAACCAGGTTAACAGGAACTTTCTGATTGAACTGGTACTACGTGTGCCAAGGGTCAGTCCCGAGACAAACCTCTGGGGAGAGTGTGCGGGGTCTGAGCAATCCCAGACTACAAGGTTCGGGGGGAAAATAAAGTAGTATCCCTATTTTCACCCTTTCACAACAATAACTTGAAAATGACTAAAACTCTAAATGGAAAACCAGAGTATAACTATTAAAGTTCTACTAAATACAGAATGCCATTTTAAAGGTGTAAGGTGATTATGGCTCCTCTGAATATGAAATCAAACCAAGTAAGTCATTAAGAAATATACCACATCGTTGAAAAAAATTAAAACTTTGATAGAGATGAGAAACAAAGAGATTTGTAGAAAATATTCTTAAAATATATAACAGAAGAACATGAAAATAGTGAATTTCAAAACCTACCTTGAGACCTCACAAATCAGTCAATAAAAGATCAGCCCAAGCAGCGGGCAGTGGACAGAGCAACACCTCCCTGGAGGAGGGCATCCTACCCACAACAGTGACTCTATTTACAGATGCGCCTACAGGGCTGACCCCAAGAGGGTTATCAGGGCAGGTCCAGAGCAATCACACAAGTCCATAGGCACAGAGAACCTTCCCTGGGTCTGCGAGAGAGAGATCATGACAGAGGAGGAAGGGCCCCTGCAGGGAGAAGGAAGAGGGAAGACGTGTCCATAGAACAGGGATGTGGTCCCGCTGGAGGCTCAGCCCTTGCCTGATGCCCAGCAAGGAAGCAGCTGCAAATACCTGAGTTCCGCGAACAATCCATGAGCCAGGAAACCTGATCGGTCGTCCCCGAACCCCAGTGAGACCCAGCTCAGCCTCTGACCTACAGGGCTGCAGAAGGTAAACGGGTGATGCTAAAGCCACTACAGTTTTGGTAGTTTTGGCAACAAGAGAAAACTAACTTTCTAACACACAGAAGAAAAAAAAGTGAGCTTATAAACACCTGAAAAGTCACTCAATTTTATGGGAGGTCCTGCAATTCCAAATTAAAACCATACTGAGCTATGATTTTCCCCACATTGGTTAAGAAAAAATAGAAGAGTGACAAACACAGCTTTGACCAGGACGAGAAGAAATCTGAAACTTAAGCACTGTTTACGGGAACTTAATATGGTACCAATGCTTAAAAGGTCAAGGTGGAATTGTCCATCAAAATTTAAATCCCGCACAACTAGAGAGAAGCCCATGCTGCAACGAAGAGCCCACGTGCCGCAACTAAGACCCGACACAGCCAAAAAATAAATAAATAAATAATAAATCTTTAAAAAATTTTGAAATCCCACACATAATCTGACTCAATAATTCTACTTTTATAAATTCATCAGGCAAATATATTCCTGTAATTTTGAAGATATGTATACATAAGGCTGTTTCATGTTATCATTACTAATAGCAAATTTTTAGGAAAAAAACTGTTATAAACTGGTGATATGTTGGCAAAATTGTGTAACAATATACAATGAAAAAGATTTAACACTCTGAAAGTGTGTTAAAGAGCTGTATGCGCTGAATAAGAAGTTTCTTGTGAGAAGTGAAAAAAAAAAAAAAAGCAATGAAAAACGTAGACGCAACACACCCAAGACGATGTGTGACGTGATTCCACTATTTAATGACGCATTTGCACACAAGGCACTGTCTCCAAGGGCTTTCGTCGGAGTCCTTGGTAAGACTAGATAAGGAACCAAGAAACACCCGCCCCCTGCACGTTACAAGTTCCAGGAGGCCAGGTGGGTCCCAGGGCCCGGGACCTCTGACTTCTGCTTACTCCAGGCTGTGGGCACCCCTGGATGATCTCATCAACTGTAAGAAATACCTGTGGTTTTGCAACTGGAAAGCACAGGGTTGGGAATTTCTACCTCTAGAAAAAGATGTACCTTTGCAATAGAAAAATAGGATATTATAAATATTAAACTATAGATACGCTATAATTTTTATTCTAGAAAAAGAGCTTCTTATCTAAATCCATAGTAACTTTTAATGTAAAATAGTCCCTAATGTTTTGGTACACTTGAGATATGTTATTTAATCAAAATATTAATTACGAATTAGCTGATGTTAGTTATTCATCTAAAGAATATTATATTCTGTGACTTTAAATAAAGCAAGATACAGAAGAAATATTTATGAAAAGTACTACCCTTAATTTAAATAGTAAATAAAAGAAAATCTCCATTTTAAAGGGCATATATTTTGGTAATTAAAAACATATATATATATTTGAACACTCTTTCCTAAGTATTTTATTTTTATGACACCTCTGGAAAGATACTCTTTTCCAGCAGCACATAGAATTAATGAGAGATAATAAATTTAAAGTGCATTATTGCTAACTGTGGTATGTGTTTCTCTTTATCTTTCTCACCTCTCTTGGAACATTCTTTATTTTAGTCTGTAAGTTTTCTCTTACCTTCCCTTTTTTTGTTGCTGCAGCTGTTGTTTTAGAGTCACAAGTAAACACGCTGAGCGTAAGAAATACGACAGCACGTGTCATTTACACGAAGCGCTTTGTGACTTCATCTTTTTATTACTTTCTGTTTCCTTGAAAATTTTTCTCATAAAAACTCACAGGATATTCTTAGGAGAGGTCTGGAAAGTCAGAATTCTCCTGGGTACATTCATATCTCTTTCTGCTTCTACTAGAAATAACTTCAATTTGAAGTAGATTATTTGCTTTCACAACCCTGCAATTTTTGTCTTGGAGCTAACAGTCTTCAGGGCGTGAAGAAATGTTGAACTTAATGGTTAAGTCAAGGACCTTGGTAAACACAGAGTGAAGAATGATTTCATTAAAATCTGTTAATATGAAGGCTTCACAAGGAGTTCCCTATTAATACTTGTCTTTTGTCTTTGGGTTACTCTGCTTTCTTTCTGTTCAGTTTGTTTCAAATTCATTTTTACAGTTCATAATAATGAGTAAGTAGCAAAATGGATCAGCAAAATGTAAACTGTGGTACATGTGAATTAAAGTGAAAAGGAAGAGATGGCCAAGCAAACTTTAGAAGATGGGGTCCCCTGTGAGGAGAAGGAGGTCTGTAATTTGACCGGACGTGAATATTCAGGGGTGTTGGTAACATTCAGTGTCTGACAGTGTAGACAGAGGAGAGGCAATTTCCTTGTTTGTTAACTAAGCGGGTTTACCTGGTAGAGCGTGTACACTGTATAGGCGTGTAAGATGCAGCTGTAAGAGGATAAGCCTGGCCATGCTGTGAAAATGACAGATAATTTCATTATACACATATTTTATTTGGGGCACACAGGTGTTCAATAAATGTGTGGAAGTGATTAATAGAATTTTGGAGTCTTGGCTTTTACTGTGACTATGAACTTTTAAGATCTGGATGATTAATATCATTTTCATAACAATTAAATTATCTCCTGTAGTTAAATTGACAGTATTTTTCCTCTGTGTTTGTCTGATATATCCTTGTAATTAAAATATGATAGTCCGGACCTCAAATACCCAGAACAGTGCAAAAATGAAATTGTGTCTCATGCATTTGAGCTGATTAGTTGAGAACATTAATTAGCTTAAAACAAAGGCACAACCTTTGCCTCCGGACTTGTCTGGGGCCAGCAGCCGGCCGACCTGGGGCCCGGGGCCGCGGGCTCAGCCGACTACCATGGGCTCTGTGTCAAACCAGCAGTTTGCAGGTGGCGGCGCCAAGGCGCCGGAGGAGGTGCAGGAGGACGCGGCCCGGGCGGCCGAGGAGCCGCAGCTGCTGCACGGCGCCGGCATCTGTAAGTGGTTCAACGTGCGCATGGGATTCGGCTTCCTGTCCATGACTGCCCGCGCCGGGGTCGCACTCGACCCTCCGGTGGATGTCTTTGTGCACCAGAGTAAGCTGCACATGGAGGGCTTCCGGAGCCTGAAGGAGGGTGAGGCCGTAGAGTTCACCTTTAAGAAGTCTGCTAAGGGCCTGGAATCTATCCGAGTCACCGGCCCTGGTGGGGTGTTCTGTATTGGGAGTGAGAGGCGGCCCAAAGGGAAGAACATGCAGAAACGCAGATCAAAGGGAGACAGGTGCTACAACTGTGGAGGTCTAGACCATCATGCCAAGGAATGCAAACTGCCACCCCAGCCCAAGAAGTGCCACTTCTGCCAGAGCATCAACCATATGGTAGCCTCGTGTCCACTGAAGGCCCAGCAAGCTCCCAGCTCACAGGGAAAGCCAGCCTACTTTCGGGATGAGGAAGAAGAGATCCATAGCCCTGCCATGCTCCCAGAGGCCCAGAATTGAGCCACAGTGGGTGGGGGCTATCCGTTTGTGATCAGAAAGTTTTGAGGAACAGGTATCAATTGGCAGAGTGGAGAAAGTTGGGGCAGGGTGGGTAGGGGCAGCTGGCACTGCCGTATATCTCAGGCCGGGGGCCAAAGCGTCACCCCCTCTTCCCTCTTGGTGGGGGGGAAGGGGTGAGGCAAAGAAACTCCAATCACGCTCTATCCAAATGCACGTGAGGGCTTTGGGGGGTAACCCTCCCTGCATGCTTTATCTGAGTCTCCACCCCCAGAATCTCCAGCTTTTGAAAGTGGCCTGGATAGGGAAGTTGTTTTACTCTTCAAGAAGGATATGGAATAATATTCCCCATACCAGAGTGAAAAGCTTAAGCGTGAGACCAGATCGATGGACCCAGCCCACAAGCCACTACCTGCTGGGGGAGGAAATCTCTCAGGGGTAAGGCAGGGTTGTCCGCATCCTGTCTCCTCACAACCTCCTCCTGGGATAGAGTGCTGACAGAACTGTCCCAAGCAGTGGGTTGTGATGATAGGCAAAAGGGGGGTTGAGGGAACAGCTGCAGACCTGCTGCTTCTAAGCTCATTCCCACCCCGTTCTGGGCCAATACAATTTTATTTATTTGCTCCCTTGGATGACTGTACCTTGGGTCCCACTTTCTCCAGGATGCCAAGTGCACTAGCTGTGTGCGAATGACGTATCTTGTGCATTTTAACTTTTTTTTTTCATAATATAAATATTCTGGTTTTGTATTTTTGTGTATTTTAATCTAAGGCCCTCATTCCTGCACTGTGTTCTCAGGTACGTGAGCAATCTCAGGGATAAGTCGGCAGCAGCTCCGGGTCTGCACAGCGGGAATACTTTCTGTTGCTCTATCACCAGAGAGAACAACTATTTGGAGCGTATAGCCTATTGAACTACCTCATTTTTGCCAATTAGAGCTGGCTTTTCTGCCACAGTGTCCTCTTGAAACCTCTCCATCTTCAATGTTTCATGGGAGACTAGGTTTTAACTGGGTTGCCCCATGACTTGGTCTCCTTCTACTGAAAGATTGGAAATTGGTCTGAACAGGAAAAGGTGGTACAGAGAGGTTAGGAGAGGCTGGGCCAGGTAAAAGGTGCAGAGAGGGGAAGCCAAGATTAGGCAGAGGTCATCTGGATGTGTGATAAAGGATTCCTGTTCCAGACCTCTAATCCCAGGGCATAGGACTCGCTTTACATACCACGTCCATCCTTCACTGGATTGGGCTAGGCCTAACATACACAACAGGGTGTATTGTATGTGTTTTTGTAAAAACTGTGAGTTGGTAAGGACAGGTTTTAAGAATGATACCTCTGTACCCATCTTGAGCTGCCCAGGGATGGATATATGAAGCAAGGACAAGATCCTTAATCTTTAACAATTCTGGACTTTTCCTCCTTGGTTTCCAGAGAGACCATCAGTGATGGCTTCTTTGTGGTTCCCAGAGCCAGTGTCCTGCCCTGCTGCAGCAGTAATTAGTGTCATGGTAGCTAAAGGAGAAAAGGGGGTTTCGTTTACATGCTGTGAGATCACTGCAAACCTACCTCACTGTGTTGTAACGGGGCAAATGCAATAGAACGCATTGGGTGATGTGTGTCTGATCCTGGGTTCTTGTCTCCCCCAATTGCTGCCCCCCTCTAGTTATTGTATTTGTCTGGGCTTCGTAGGACTTCACAAGTAGCTGATTTGGTGATTGCTAGGTGGCCTAGTTTGTGTAAATATAATGTGTTGGTCTTCTCCATGTTCTTTTGGGGTTTTATTGTTTACAAACTTCTTTTTATATTGAGAAAAATAGCCAAAGCATCTTTGACAAAAGGTCTGCGCCAGCCAAAAAGATCTGAAACATAAACTTGGGGGCCCCTCTTCTTGAAGTGGGAGGTCTTGAACTACACTTTCTTTTGTGTTCCCCCTCCCCTGTTTCCTATTTTGAACAAGATCTTCTGTCCTAAAAACTGTATTCCTACCCCCTCTTCTTTTCCCCTTCGTGCCCCCCAAAATAGTCCATACACCTATATGTTTAATTTGTGGGGTGTCTGTGATTAAATGATTTGTGCAAAAATCCTGAAGAAGCTAAGAACTCACCATCCCTTGTTCTCAATCTCCTGAGTCATGACCATCCCTTGATTTGATTCATGCCAAACAGACTGCTGTCTTTGGATGGATTAAAACCTACTTTAATCTCTAATCCTAGGGTAGAGAGGAGCAACGAGGGGGCCTTCCATGTAGAAGGTGGGGTTGGGAGACCACGAAAGGAAAGATGAATGTATAGCCAAGTCACTCAGGAACTTTTATGCAGGTGCAAGAAACTTATGTCAAAGTGGCCACAAGATTGTTTAATAGGAGACGGACGAATGTAACTCCATGTTTACTGCTAGAAACCAAAGCTTTGTGTGAAATCTTGAATTTATGGGGAGGGAGGGAGGGTAGAAAAGCATGTACCTGTTCTTCATCCCTTCCCCTCATTACTGAACTGCAGGAGACTGAGCCCCCTTGGGCTTTGGCGACCCCATCTGGGCAGTGTTTATTTGTTGGTTGATTTTGCTGTGCCAGGTACTTCCTTTCCCATTTGCTATCATTTTGTAACACTCATGCTGACCCTTTTCCCTTCCCCTTCTTTTCCTTGGGAAAATACAATGAATAAAGACTTATTGGTACCGAAAAAAAACAAAAACAAAAACAAAAAAAAAAACAAAGGCACATGAAACGATTCATCAGCTCACCTCATGCCTCGGTGCATCAATCGTTCATTTCAATGGTCTCTGTACTGGCAGCGGCGATGGCTCTGGGCTCCAGAGAGTCAGGAAGCCACAGGAGGGGACACGGGTGTCCACAGGCTCTGCCCACGTGGGTCCCGTTTCACAGGCAGAAACTCACACGGGCCGTCGGAGGAGGGCGCTGTGCGGTATTTCTATTAGAAAGATGGTTCTAATTTCTCTGACTTTGTGACATTTTGTCACTATTCCCAAAAGCAGTATTGTTTAAATTAGAAACTAAAGGGACACCATCTGATCCAGGTCACTGTTTTCAATGACTCACCAAAGTCCCAGCAGATTTCAGAGCTGGTCACGCCCAGAGGCAGGAAAGAAGCAAACTTCCTGGATGTGGTGTCCACCCCGTGCAGTAACCCACAGCTTGTGCATGTGTCGCCTCTGCTTTCGTGCATGTCTGTTACATGTGTTGGTTGTAAATCATACATTCATATCATTTTCTTTGAAGTAGCCGGGCTGCAAGAGCGCTGAGAACTACGGCTGGGTGAGTGCTTTGTGCCCAAGATGGCGCCGGGGGGGGGGTGGAATGTTTCACCTGAAATTCCTCACGAGGGACATAATGACAATCGTTATTTGTGATCCTTCCCCAAGTTTTATTTTCATGGAGCCTTTTTATGTACTTATATGCACGGCAACGAGGCGTGTTTTAGTAAAAACTGAGTCATAAGCATTTTTCCATCTTGTCTTACAAACTTATAATTAAACCTTTTAATGGCTGTACATCCATTTGATGGTTGTACCAGCGACATTTCAATGGGAATTCTCATCTGCGTGGTTGTTTACATTCTTACTAATTATTTCCCTTTGTTAAGACCTCATAGATAGGATGACAGTTCAAAACTCACTAACATTTTCCCTCCCTTTTGCACGTAATGCCGAACTCAAAATTTTATGTTGGGTGGGAACACAGATGCAGAAAAAACTGACAATATAAATGAATGGCTGCTAGCCAGTAAGGGGGGGAACTAGTGCACAGTCGCCTCTTCTGGATAATAGTGCATTTGTTCAAGCACAGCACACACAAACCTCAAACTGTCCAGAATGTCTAACCTTCTCACGCCCCTCGCCACTCCACGCTCCAACTTCAGAAAGCTGCCACTTCTTAGAAGTGTCACTTTTCTGTCTCAGGCCTTTGGAAACGCTTCCTCTTTCCTCTGCCTGGAACGTGTTTGTTTTTTTCTCGCTGCTTCACGTTCACACGCGTCACAGTCACTGCTTCCTCTGGGAACCGCCCTGGTGACCCAGCTTCCACCCAATTCCTCTTTGCTCTCCTGACCTCTGCCCTTTGGCAGGCTCCCGGAGACCCCACCCTCCGTGGTGACGTGATCCCCGTCATGTGTCACCGGAGCACGGTGGGTCCTTGTGGATGCGCACGGGGCCAGCGTCCCTCCATGCGGCTCGGCCGGGGTGACTGGTGACCAGCCTTGGGGAGCAGACGCCACATGCTCCTCAGGCAGCCCTGCTTTCAGACTTGCCCTCAAGTTCCCTGTCCCCTGTGCATGAAATAAGGTCAAGTCTCAGCAAAGAGGAGCCAGGACCCTGCACCAGCCCCCTCTTGCGGCTTCTTCTCTGGGGACGAAGCAGCCTCCCCGGGGGCCCCACCTGCCACCCAGATTCAAGGCACGAAAGCTTTGTCAAAATTCAAACGACCAGTCGCTTGGAGCCGCCCGGGTGGGATGCCTGGATGTGGTACCCGAGCCGGCTGGGCCTCCCGAAACCAAGCCCCACACGCCGGGGGCTGGGACCCAGAAGTTCGTCTATGGTCTCAGTGCTGGGGGCTGTGAGCCTGAGGCCAAGGTGAGCCCTAGGGAATAAGGGCCTCCTCCCCACCCGAAGGAGGCTGCCAGGACGGGGTGACCAGAGGAGAAATCTGGACAGAAGTCTGTTCTACCCAGAGAGAAAAGCTGATGAGTGGCTGGTCAGAGAGGCTGGTTTAGTAGAGGTGGGATGAACTGAGACGACAGTGAGTGGGGTGAAGGGTTAAGTCAGAAGACTCTTACAGGGAAACAGAAGATGCAGAGACGCTTCCAGAACGGCTGGGTCAGGATCACAGGGGGTGCTGACCCAGGAGGTTAAGGTTTTGGAGAAGCGTGGGTCACACTTGCATCTCCCCGGAGCAGGGCCCCTCCTGGTCTGTCAGCATCACCAGCCCTGCAAAGTGGAAAAACGTGGTCTCCGTGGTTTGACAGGGTCAGGGTGGGTCTCCCTCAGGTGTCAGAAGCTCAGGCTAACACATCGCGGCCCCTTGTCACCAGTGCCCGAGCTCTGAACTCTCAGGAGAGGCCGCTGTCCTTCCAGGTTCCAAGACTGGGCTTTGGGTGACAAGAAGGAAGGAAGGTGACTTACCAGCCACACCTGTTCCTTGAAGTGAGCAGGGCTGTGTCTCCTGGAAGCCACATCGGCTCCTTCCCCTGGACGTGCGGCCCAGGCCTGGGGGGCGGACAGCCCTCAGCCTCAGGCTTGCTCTCTCCATCTCTGTCTCTGTCTCTGTCTCTGTCTCTCTCTGTATGTCTGTGCCAAAGCGGATCCAGGGCCAAGGGTGGGTGGACGGGCCTCACGCCACCTGCTTCGGGCCAAACAGATCGTAGCCAGAAAAGTTACAGGCCACGAAGCAGATGGTAACCAGGTGTATGTACTTGGCGGGCACAGGGAAGAATTGGGGCGTTCGTGCCACAGACAAGGAGGAAAGCAGAGTGCGTGGCTGGGAACTGGCCTCAGGCCTGGGGCGCCGAGGACTCAGCACCCGCCGACTAAGGCACAGCGGAGCCGGGGCCGCCCGGGCACACCTGCCGGTCAGCCCCCTCCGCCGGCGTCCCAGGCGTCAGCAGGGCTTGGACACGCATCTGAGGGCCCCCCTCCGAAAGACCTGTGGCTCCTGCTGTCTACCCGCTTCCCCCCGCCCCACCTGGAGCCTTGAAGGAGGAGGGGGCGTGGAGGCAGTGAGCATCTCGGCCCCGGGCTTTTGTGTCTCTCTGCGCCGAGGCCGGTTCCGCATGAGGCTGCAGGGGGGGGCTGCTGCCTGAACAGAGGTGCCCGTACCTTCTCTGCTCCGCTCCCGAAAGGACAGACAGTGGCTCCGTGGTGGGTTCATTCCGACGCCGCTTCCCAGAGCTCTTCCCCTAATGTTCACGAAGCGCAGAAAAGGGCTTTTCTTCTTTCGTTTGAATGCAGATTTTTCCTATTGAGAATTAGCAGCTGGATAGTTTTAATAAACAATTTCCAGGTTGATTGTCAATGAAGTGTTATTGAGTCCAACAGCTGTGTGTTTGTGGGTTTTTTTTTTTTCCAAAAGCAATGTTTCCTAGGAGCAGAAACAGTACAAATGTGCACCATCTTTGCTGCTCTTTCATCGGCATCAGTGCCCAAAATAGCTAATCAGTATCTGAATTATAAAGAGATTTTATGTTTTCTTTATGAATGGAAGCACTTAGCCTAAGAGACTGGAAGTGGAAAATTTGGGTCACATTGAGGTTTTGGCCTCAAAGAAGATGGGGGCGGGGGGTGACACGTGCACACATGTCACAAAGAGACACCTTCGGACAAGTGACCCCACAGGAGTCGTGCCGTCCCGTCCACTCGAAAAGGCTCCGTGATCCTGGGGAGAAGCACGGGGAGGGCTGTGCCCCTTCCCCGTCCCCTCACTGAACCCCGCGACTGCAGGCTGGCTGCAAACTCAGAGCGGTGAGGGTAGAGGGAATGGTCTTCGCCCGTGACACAGGGACGTGCAGGCGCTTTGGGGGAGGGTCCCGGCGGCGGAGAAGGGGGTGGAGGCAGAGGCTCCCCAGCCAGGGCTCTAGGGCCCCCTATTCTGTAGCCATGAAGGCTTCAAACATAAAGCATTTTGGTGCTTTCTGAGCTGTCTTTCTCTCATCTTTCCTCCACCCGGGCCTGCAGCTCTGGCCCTTGCCCTCCGTCTGGGCCTCCAGCGCCCCGGCTCACCTTGAGAAGGCGGAAGGCCCGTTCTCTTCCCACACGTGGTCACTGTTAAGAGGGATCGGTGACTCCCGCGGCACAGCCGGCTGAGCTCCCGCAGGGCGGATGCGCGCCTCCTCTCGCTGTCACCTCTGGGCGCAGTTCACTTTGCTCCTGTCTGCAGAGTCAGCCCCGTGGTGCAAAGCGTGTCTGGACTGCTACCCGGCACCTGGAAGTCTCGCGCGGGCTCGGTGGCACACCGGGCTCCAGGTGGGTGACAGGTAGCGGGCCTGCCCGGGGCGTCTCGGATACCCCTGGGCGCGCGCCCTGGCGACGAGCGTGCCGCACCTGCGCCCAGACGCGCTCCTCCTCCCGCCTCCTGCGTCAGCGGGGATGCTTCCAGAACCCCGCGCCGGCGGCAGGGCAGGACCGGGGCGTCTTCCGGGTTCCTCCCTCCTCCGCTCAGGAAACGCAGGTCCCCGGGCTCCTTTTCCCCGGTGTCTGGGCATCGTTTCCTCACCCAGCGTCCCGAGCTCTGTCCTCAGGTGTGGACGGCCCTGGGCTCCAAACAGCTCCTGCGGCCTTGCTTACTGCGCCTCTGACCCGGGACACGCGCCCCTCCCAGGAACAGCCGTCCCGGCCGCGACCCTGCGCCCGGGTCACCAGCGCAGCGCTTCCCCGCCGCACCGCGGGCCGCGCGGCCGGCTCGGCTCCTTCCTGGGAGACTCGGGCCGGACGCCCGGCTCCTCCTCTGCGAGGCCAGCGGCGGGGCCGGTGCTGAGTGCCGCCTGTCCGGCGAGCGGTGCCGCGGTCCTCGGAGCGTCCGGGGATGCTCCGAAGATCCACTCGAGCTCGCGTGGAGGCCCCTGAGTCTGGGCTTGAAGATCTGGACCCTCGATCTGGATCTGGACTCACGAACGGCTGACGCCCCGGCCCCCAGCGCCTTCTGTTCCCTCGGCCTCGGGGCCCTTGTCCGTTTGTTCCCCCGGAGGGCCGGCTGCGACCCCTCTCACACCTGCGCAGGGCTTCCTGGGCACCAGGAGCCCCTCTCCTGGGCTGATTGACAAGCAGGCTCGCTGTCCGGAGCCTTGCGGGCCCAACTTCGCCCACCGTCACCCAGGCAGACGGCTGAGGGCCCCAGCCCCTGAAAAGACGCCGATGGGTCTGTGAACGCCCCCACTTGGCTCTTTCACTTTTTACTTACAGGCCAACTTCCCGAGAGACACACGTGCACGTGGGCGGGACAGGACACGTCTCAGCGTGAAAAGCACAGCGTTCCAGACCTGCTCGCTCCTCCCCCCAGGAAGAGTCCGCCCTGAGGTTGGAGGTCGGGGGGCTTTGCCATAGTTTAGAGGAAAGATCACCACGTGTCTGAGGTCTAATCTGAACACAGTTTAGGAATAAGCTGTGTTTTCTGCTAAAACTCCTTCCTGGAATCATCTGCCTACGTTAAAACCAATTAACAGACAGCACAAGAACAATCAAAACAAACCAGTTTGCGTATTCCGGAATCCTAATAAGTTTCCTGTTCTCTATGATTCTTAAGTAATCACAGCCGATTTGGTGCGGTCTCCACGACGGGGTTTACTTTATCACGACGCACCCTCCTGCCCTCCCCACTGCCCTCCGACAGGTCCCACCTCCTTCCGGTCAACACCGGTCCCCACGACAGGGAAGACAATAGCACAGTAAGTGTTATGATTCTGTTTTCTAATCCATCAGCATCATACCATTGACTACAAAACAAAAAACAGTCCTAGATATACTTCGTTTTTTTTTTTTTTCAATCTGATCTAAATGTAACTAAATGGAAAAGAAAGAGAGAGAGAAGAAATTGGGTTTAATGTTGTTATTTCTGGCAGCCTGAGCCCAAGTGAGTTTGTAAACATCTGGGGCTCCTGACAGCTCAAAACACTCTCCCATGTGTCCTGTTGTTTGTCTTTACTTCAACCTGCTGTGCGCTTTCATGCGAGTCCTCGCGAAGGATGCCGTGACCGCTCTGGTGTCCTTGAGTGGTTTCCCCTTCCTGAGCCATCGGACGCTGCTGCATCTAAAAATCCAAATCCCTACCTTACGTGCTTTGTAATGTTCCTGAGACGCCCTCTCTCAGAATCACAGGTAACTTACATCTACCTCGCCTCTTATTTTCAAGCAACACACAAACTTCCCAAGGTCAGGAGTGTCATTTGTGATCAGGGGGCTCTTTCTGATCTACAGACACAGCTCTATGATAATGTCGACTCCCTGGGAACTTTCAGTGGTCTGTCCTTTGGATGCTGGAGTGTGCTTTCCTGCACAGCTGTGGCCACATGTACAATCATTACGGGAAAGAATTACATGGGAAAAATCAAGCCCTCGATGTCTTCCCACCCCTTCTGTTCCCTAGAAGGATCCACTTGTTAACGTCTTGGCATGTGACTCACTTTCCCAGTAGTTTCAGGGCAGGCACCACGTTTATCAATAACGGTAAAATCCGTAAATAAACGATCACTACAGTTAGTGCCTGCTTCCTGCATTCCAGACACTCTTCTAAAATGTCCACAGTTTATCTTGTCTAATGCTGACAGCGCCCTATGAGGTAGCTGTGACTCTGCTTCCACTTTATCTGTGAGGAAACTGAGGCACAAAAGGAGAAGATTTCGCAAGGTCTCACTGGTGCCCGTGGCCCAGAGGCATTTCCACCCCATCCCTGCTCTGAGCCACTGACAGAGTCGGGGCAGAAGCCGATGGTACTCGTAGAGCCTCCTCCGCCCCGGCAGCCCCGGGCAGGTGTCCCGTGTCCGCACCCACTGGCCCGGAGGTCTGGTGGGAAGAACGCAGCAGGGCGGGCTGGCGGGTGTGGCCTGGGGACCCCGAGCAGCTGGGGTGCACCGCGGAAGCTCCCGTGAGCAGGTGACGATCCCACCCCACCCTTCTCACGGCTACGCAGGCTTTTCCAGGCGCAGCTCCAGTGAAAATACCTGAATTGACGAAGAAAGCCTTGAACGGATCGAGTTTAACATGAATTAATAAAGAACAGTGTGCCAGCCAGCAGAAGGAAGGTGTGAAATAGTAATTATATTCAGTTTCAGAAAAACGAAGACAGAATTTTTGCACCTCGAGGCAATGACCTGAAAACTTCACACCTGCTCTGTCTTGACAACACGCACACACAGGCTTTTATATCCACCTGCACACCTGCCTGATACACACACAGATGCACGTGTGTGTGTGTGTGTGTATGTCACAGGACCAGAAAAGTGAACGGGTCAAAGCCAACTGTAATGAGCAAGGTGCTTGACGCCTCCTGTCCCAGGAGCCTGAGCTCAGCTCCTTTGCCCCTCCCCACATCCCTGCGGCCGCACCTCTGACATCTGTCACCACAGGGTAGTTCTTGAACATTATAAGGACCGCCTGCCAGTGAAAGTCTACTCGGGAGACAGAAACCAGGCAAGTCATTTTAAGAGAGACAATTTTAAACAAAAACTGTTTAGCCAAGCACCGGAGACCTGGAAAGGTCACAAGACCACCCCAGGCGTCGGAGTAGCGATTGGGGGCGGGAGGGTCGAGAGCTGGTCTGTGGCCGGCAGGGCACCGGGAGCAAGGGAGGTGGGCCGGGAGCCGGGTCCACCCCCCGGAGGCCCGCACTGCTCGGGGTGCCTTCAGTGGCCAGCCCCGGGGCGCGTGCAGACCGCAGGCGCATGCCTGGTGTATGTGCTCACCCAGGCGTGCACCCGCAGCCAGATTGATTTCCGCGTTAATCTGCAGACACACTAAAGTAAACACGGCGCGTCTGGTGCACCGCGATCCATCCAGCAGTTCCCCGGGCTCCTCTGTACGTTCCTTCTCCGGCAGTAAGACCGTCTCTCCCGGTTTATAGCACGTGTCCTATTTGGTGAACTCAGGTTCAAAGGCGCAGTGGCTCCAGAGCCGCCAGCCTTACCCTCTGCGAGGCAAGCTCAGCGACAGGAAGGCAGTGCTCTTTGCTCCCGGCCTCACAGTGTCTTGTTAAAACTCGGTTCCCCAGAGTTACTCGGGTTGGAACCTTTCCCTCCTTCAGTGACTCGGTTACCTTCATCGTCCTGCTCTGCATTCCATCCTGGGATCCCAGCATATTGGTTGATTTTTTCTAAATTTGTGTACGTGAAAATTCACTTTGTGGTGTTTGGTTACATGCTGAGGGTCACGTATGCACCACCAGAGCCCCTTGTGGAGAAGTTCTACCATCAAAAGTGATCCTGCAGTCTGCCCTCTCCAGCCCAGCCTTACCCTCCCCCAGCCCCTGACAACCAGGGATGTTTCCCACCCTGGTCCCTTTGCCTTTCTCAGAGCGCCATCTATTCACACAATGTGTAGCCTCTGGACTGGCTTTTCTCACTTAGCAAAATGCAGTTAAAGTTTATCCATGCTGTTGTCTGATATTTGCGTAATACCTTTTTGTTGTTAGCTAGTAATCCATTATATGGACGTACCAAGTTGTTTATCCCTTCTCCTTTTAAAGACCATACAGGTTGTTTCCAGACTTTTACTATAAGTGAATTATAACTAGAGGCCCTATAAACCTTCCTGCACAGAATTTTACAGGAACATAACATCCTAGAAGTCAGATGCCCATGGTGTCACAAAGGGAACGTCCCCAGGGTATTAATAGATACTGTGACCTGGAGCCCTGGTCTCTCTCACCTGGAGCCCATGAGCAATTCCTCCCAGATGGTGATGTTAAACAGGGGCAGGAAAGATGAGCAGGGGCTGAAAAGCACTGCAGGCCTCAGGGCACCGCAGGCAGGGCTGGCCCCGAGCTTGGCAATGTCGGACGCCTGATAGACATTGAATAGGAATTGATGAGCAGTGTCCCCACTTACAAGGATCCACAGCCACGTCACCTTTCCTTTCAGGTGACACCTGCTGACATGAATTCTAAGTCCAATTGGGTGGGTTGGAGGCCGCCCAGGTGGACAGGACCGCAGGGGATGGTGTGTGGTGACTCGCAAGCTCCCTGCAGGTTACTCTCGACTTTCTCAGAGTGATTTCAGCTGATGGCCGATGTTTACAAGGACACGTGTATACGCGTATTCAAGGACACAAAGCTTGGAACATGGCCTCAAGCCACACACAATAAATTTGCACGTGATCTGCCTGAAAAAAAGTACAACTGAAATAAAGTTGGCTCTCCTTCCACCAAATCTACATGTTTTTTATGGTATTTTTAGAAAATATTTTAAATGTCTATGCTGCTGATTTTTCAGTTTTGGTAGTGGCTTCCTTATTTCACATCTGTACTGTAAGAGTGTTTTCAATTCTTAGAAATAACTATAGTCTCTTAGGAGTAGAATTTCATGTTTGGCCGAGAGGCATGGTGGGGTTTCCCTCGTCACAGGGGGCAGAGAATGTCACACTGTCCACTGAGTGACCACCATGCACCACATGTACCTCTCATTGTTTTCTGCTTGAGCTTATTGACCCCTGAACAAACCTTTGAGGTAGTGCTATTATTATTCCATTTATAAATATGGACATGAAGGCTTGGAGAGGTCACAGGAGCTGCATAAATTAAGAAGCTCCTAGATGGCGGAGCCAGGACCAAACCAGTCAGTCTGATTCCTAAGCCTTACTTCTAACCATACACCATAGCCATAGCTTGGAGGAGTCAATAATTCATTGTTGTTGTTGTTTTTAACATCTTTATTGGAGTATAATTGCTTTACAATGGTGTGTTAGTTTCTGCTGTCTAACAATGTGAATCAGCTATAGGTATACCTATATCCCCATATCCCCTCCCTCTTGAGCCTCCCTCCCACCCTCCCTATCCCACCCCTCTAGGTGGTCACAAAGCACCGAGCTGATCTCCCTGTGCTATGCGGCTGCTTCCCGCTATCTATCTATTTTACATTTGGTAGTGTATTTACGTCCACGCCACTCTCTCACTTCCTCCCAGCTTCCCCTTCCCCTTCCCCGTGTACTCAAGTCCATTTAGTTCATTGTTTAATGAACGAAACCTTTGAAATATTATATTCTTTGACAGATGAGGAACATGAAGTTCAACGACTTCTAGCAAATTGCAGATAAGTGAGCAAATACATGGCAGGGCCGGATTCGAGCCCAGACTGTTCAGAAACGGACCGGCGCTATCGAGATGATGGCCAGTTCCAAGCCTGCACAGTCATGCAAGCGTCAAAAGCGAAGGGCACTCTGATTAGGGCGACAGACGACAGCTTCCTACACCAGGGAGGTTTCAGTTGAGAGCAAGAGCCGGGTCAGCCAAGCCAAACGTGAGTCTTTTCCAGTAGAAGCTGAGACAATAAAGTTAGGCTTTTGCCGCTGATATAACTTGATATGTGCTTTAAAAAAAGAAACAAAACCTTGAGTGTTTCTAATTGCTAACATACTGCAAATAATTTTCCAGGAGGCAGTGAAATTTCCTGGGTGCCCTGTTATTAGAACTCAGTGTTTCTGCACAGTGTCGACTGACAAGCGGCCTCGGTGTCCCTGCCTTTGCTTCCTGAGGTCCGGGGCTGGGTCCCTCCTCCCCAGCTTTGTCCTGCCAGATGCTCAGGCTGGTGTTTGCTGGCAGCTACCGTGGGCATCCTGCAGCCACTTCCAATGACTCTCAAAGTCAACCCCGGACCGCTGGCTTGGAAACGGAGGATGGACAGAGACTGCAAAACTGGCCCAGGTGGGTGCCTACGAAGACTTCAGTTAAGACAGAAGGTGCAGGAAATGCCTGGGGGTTTGGACGTGAGGTCCTCGCGCTTTAGACATGATGCTTATTAAGGAATAGGCCCAAGGGCACATCACACCTCCTACTTCTGCGGAGAACTATTTACTGGGCCCCCCAGGTGCCTAGAAATGTGCCTTTCCTTGGGCTTATAAAGATTAAGAAATCACGACAGGAGACATGTTTGTATATAATTATATTGTAATTGTGCTTGTGTTCAGTGTAGAGCCCGCCAATCCTGACGTTTCTTAAGGGAAGCCACCCAGGGGCACAGCCTGCACACCCGCGCTGCCCACATACGACTCCACTCCCTCTGAGTGAGGGGAACAGAAAGTGGGGAAACCAACGGACAGACAC
The DNA here is from genome assembly GCF_965194825.1 of Balaenoptera physalus. Taxonomy (NCBI): domain Eukaryota; kingdom Metazoa; phylum Chordata; class Mammalia; order Artiodactyla; family Balaenopteridae; genus Balaenoptera; species Balaenoptera physalus. The sequence continues at coordinate 385,723 of NW_028126535.1, read as the reverse complement.
GAGGAGACCGGAGCCGGGCTCCGGGGACCAAGGGGGGAGGTGAGAGACACCGTGCGTCCGTCTGTCGGCCCCTCGTGACACACTCGCTGATGGAGCGCACGGTCCACGCTCCCAGAGGGAGGGAGGGTGGTGTGGCTCGAGCAGCCCCTGGCCTGGGCCGCAGGCGCCTCACCAGCCGACACAGATGGCAGCAAAAGTGCAGGGAGGACCGTGAGCGGGAGGCGGGCCTAGAGGCCTGGACGGGGCGCAGCCGGACGTTGAGGGCAAAACTCAGATCCAGATTGAAAAACAAAAATGCCAGGCCCAGTGGGAGAGTCTCTAGATGTTGGAGAGAGAGGGCAGGGCGCTGGCAGGGCAGCCGGCCCCCGGGCCACCCTTCCCACCGTCTCTGATTTCCGACCCCAGGACTGTTCCTGGCGGGCGGGGAGGCCTCAGGGTCTCTGTGGGGAGTGGCCACCCCCCCTCCACCCCCGCCTTGCGGTCCATCCGACCCTCAGGGGGTGGAACTCCGGGGCTGGCTGGTACAGGACGGGCTCTGCTTCCCACCGGACACGTGACACCGACCTGGACGCGGCGTGAGCGGCCGCCTTCAAAGCAGATGCGAAACCCCGAGGACCTCAGACGCCCCCAGTGTCACCGTGTGGGAATGGCCCGCGGAGCATGGGCCTCGGGGGACAGGTCACACTCCCTCCCACGAGGGGCCCCTCTCGCCTGTGTCTCTGTCTTACTAATGTGTGGGTTTCAGCTCGGCCTGATCCCGATTAAGAGGCCGTGACCCACTTTGTGAGTGCAGAGGTCAGGGCGCTTGGAAGTTCAAGGGGGCGGGACAGGGCTGGGGGGCAGGGTCTGGTCCCCAAATGCCCCACCGCATCTCGGTCACCCGACTCCTGCGGATGGGCGCCCTCGTCTCTGCAGCCCCACGCGCGCTGGTCAGAGGGTGGTGTCCGTACGAAGCAGGCAGGTGCACACAGAGGCACATCGTAACATCCCCTGTGTCTGTAAAGGTCTGAGCTACAGACGGAATAAAATAAAACTGAATCCCCTGCGTTACAGATCAGGTGCCGTGTTCATTTCTGAACGTTGATGGAGTAGTGACTCAAAACAGCAGAAGAGCAGGCTCTTGGGCTCTGGCGTGCAGGCTGATGTGCTGCGCTAGCCGGCTGAGCCCCTCTGGAGGCTCTCGGGGGTCCTTGCTGTGGCTGCATTTCCCCACGCCCCTCCTCGGTCCGAGTGTAACCTCTCCCTGCCCTTCACAGGGATGCATGTGATGGCATTTAGGGCCCCAGACAGTCTGGGGTCAACTCTTCAAGACCCTCGACCCTCGGGTAAGAAAGACTCAGGTTCCAGGATAGGTAGGGAATCTCTCTTTGGGGACATTTTCTCACCTTCCGAGGGCTTATATTAAATTCAGCGAGTTAGGTGTTCCTGCCCCACAGCTGCCTGGAGCTGTGTGCAGTGTGGCATCTCTGGACTGGCGAGGGAGCGGGGACGGGGAGGCCGGGTCGCGGGGCGGGAGCGCACCGGCCCGGAGCAGGGGGACCGCCCACGGCACCTGCCACCCGCCCTGTGTGCTGCCCTCAGGGGCTCTTCCCCTTCGAGAGAAAAGCCTGCTACCACCAGGCGCTGGCGTCCACACCTGGGGCAGCTGTTGGCCCGGAGGCTGTGGGTCCGGGAGTCCTAACAGCCGTCGTTCCTGTTAAATTGCCTGCGACGGGCCAGGGCATCCATGACGCCCTGACATGGTTTGCAGAACCCTCCTTGTGTAAAGCTGATGTTTTCGGCTTCCCCTGGGGAGAGTTCTTGTGGTTTTCAGTAGGTGCTGAAGTGGATTCTGTCTCTGAGCCGCAAAGTTCAGAGTTACTGCCCCCACCTGCTCCCTGCAGACACCGCTGAGGGACACCGTTGACGGCGTGGGCTACAGGCACAGGTGAGCACTAAGACGTGTCCTTTGGCCAGTGACGTGAGGGGCAGATTCATGCCACGGTCACCTCCTCTCCCTCCTTTGTGAAAAACCCTCATGAGAGGAAAGCAGGGCCACTTGTGTTAGGACGTGAGACTCTGAGCTTCAGGAAGGTCCTTGACTGGTCACTGTCATGGGCACAGAACCCACGGGACGCCAGCCCAGTGCTGTGACAGCTTTGTCTGAATGGTCACAGCATCGCCCCTTTGGCCTGGCACTTGGGGAAGGTCAGTGCGTGTCTGCCGAAAATATAACCAGACTCTGTCCCGCTAGCAGGACTGTTGGCCGATCATGTAGGTGAATCTTTTTCTCTTGGTCCACAGAGCTCACCCCTGTACGGTTTTACGTTTCCCCTGGTTTATTCAATCTCTTGTTCTCCGTGTCTTCATATGAGACAGAATTTCATCATGATGATTCCTTTCCTTTTATCTGAGCACGGTCTTTATATTGTCCTTTAAAGTGTGTGAGGGTAAAAATCTGCCTACTTTTGTCCAAAATTATCTTTTTGTCCCTGAAAATCTAGATTTGATGAGCATGAAATTCCAGTGTGATTGTAATGGTGATAGTCTCTCCTTAGCACTTTCAAGGTATAACTCACTCTCACCCGGGCTTTCACTTGAGAAGTCAACTCTCAAGTTAATTCCTATTTTATCTGTGGTGGAAATCTTCTTTTTCTTTCTGGATATTTGCAAGATCTTCATTTTGTCTTTGGGACACTGTAACTTCTCTGTACGCATCTAGATACTTCCTAGCATTGCTATTTTCTTAAGTCTGAGACTTAACGTCCTTCAGAAATTCCGGGAAATGCTCAGTCTTCACCTGTTCAAATCCCCTGGCAGACAAGTTCCCTTTGTTCTCTCTGTGAAACCCTGAACCTGACCCCAATTCCTGCCTCTCGTCTGTCCAGACTTTCCTTCTGCTCAGGGCCCCGTGTTTCCCAGCGCTGCCTCCGGGTTTCTGTGTGGGCCTCTGTGAACTCACCTGTAACTCGGGGTTGGATCTTCCAGTCTTAGCATCTGTATAAGGAGTCGACTTGCTACAGCCCGAAGCCAAGGCCTCTTTTTGTAACTCAGGTTCCGCTGATCACGGCGGCGCCCGTCCCGCCACCTCGTCGGCGGCGCTTTCCCGCCGCAAAGGCCTAGCCCTGTGGTTGCACGAAGCTCTCTAGCCTTCACGCTACAGAAGCAGCCTGCCAACCCCTGGCCCGTATATGATTTCAGTTCTAGGCTTTTACCTTATTCTCATCAGATCTACTCGGTCATTTTTCAAAGTTTCTTCCTACTCATATTTTCAACCTCTTTATTTCTTTAACTAATTTAAAGACATTTATTCTATATTCTGCGCTGCTAATTCCTTTACCAACAAAGATCTGCGTCTTTGTAGATCTGTTCTGTCACCTCGTTCCTGTTAAATCTCGCACAAGCATTTTTCTCCTTCTGGCATTTTATGCATTAGTGGCAAACCCAAATTCCTTACAATTTAACTTTGAGAATCATTGGAGGTGGAGGCTTTGCTGTCTATTTTTCTTGCCGTTGGCTGTGAACCCACCGTAGGAGAAGGGGTTCTGACCTCCCCTCTCCCCCCACCCCACCCTCTCGGGCAGGCATGTCCACTCAGGTGTCACCATCACCCGGGGTCTGGTCCTTGGTCTCAGCTTTGGGAAGAGGTGACAGGAGGCCCATCTACACTGGGTCAGCCCCAGGCCGGGTTTCCCTCCAGGGCCCCTGCCCAGCCCGCGGGAAAGGAAGCCTAGGGCCAGGGTCAGGCCGACGCCCTTCAGCTGAGGCAGGGTCATCGTTGCTGACCCTCCGCTGTGACCTTGTCTTTGCCTGGCGCTCCGTCCACCTCGGAAACCTCGTTGCCTCTTGTCAGCTCGTCAGCGAACTGAGTGTCACTTTGTCTTTGGCAGTAGTGTCGTCAGGGCTCTGGTCTCGCAGAAGCTGTAAGAGGACCTTCAGCTCAGCCCTTTTAGGTAAAGTGCACTTACATCATCTGTGTGGTTAATATTGACAAAAATGTTAAACCGGAAAGCATTTTAGTGATTATCAAACTGCAGTTTCTCATTTTATTATCTGTGGCCAAGAGCTATGAAGTGATCTGAGCAAAATCACAGGCTTTATGAGCCTCTTCTCCAGCTTTAACGCAGAATATCGCAGTAAGCCCCTGCACGCTTGCTCCTAAGTGCAGCCCAATGCCTTGATTCGCAGCAAACCAGAGCCTGTGTTCCCTTTGCCGACGTGACAAATGTTTAAAATGAGAGTTTACTACAGGATTCTGATGGTTACGAGATGAACTTGAGCACAAATGACTACAAAGCACCAAGAAAATACCACGTGCCATAAGGAATAAAGTTTATCTCTACAGGGGTATGTCCTTCAGTATGAATAATCATCTGCCTGAAGGAAATAGACTCTGTAATTGAAGATAATGAGTATAATTAGAACTGAATCTATAAATCTCTGTCTTTCTCAAAGTACAGTATTCTCTGACTCTCAATATGTACTTCTGCATTTTCACCCAAAGAAAATCTCCCAAGGCTGGTGCAACAAAAATTTTTCCACAGATGCTGACAGCAATTATTGTACTGTGCATATTATACACTATATTTTAAAGGTAATTCCATACTAGAAAATCACTTTAAAGTATAAAAAAATCCAGGGCTTCCCTGGTGGCGCAGTGGTTAAGAATCTGCCTGCCAATGCAGGGGACACGGGTTCGAGCCCTGGTCTGGGAAGATCCCACATGCCGCGGAGCGACTAAGCCCGTGAGCCACAACTACTGAGCCTGCGTGTCTGGAACCTGTGCTCCGCAACGGGAGAGGCCGCGACAGTGAGAGGCCCGCGCACCGCGATGAAGAGTGACCCCGCTCGCCGCAACTGGAGAAAGCCCTCGCACAGAAACGAAGAGCCAACACAGCCAAACATAAATAAATAAATAAATAAATTTATTTTAAAAAAAAAAAAAGTATAAAAAAATCCAAAGCGGTGTATGGTAACATCCAACTTAAACCGAGACACAGAGTTTCAGGGAGGAGAGAAGGCCCCCAGTGACACCGCGTGACGGAGAATGGGCTGGATTCCGTCCTGGACAGTCTGTCCCCGGGGGCGAGCTCGTTTTTATGACAATGTTCTGTGTGAGACACTTCAGCTCAGTTCCAGCCATGGGCTAAACACAAACATCCCTAATTAAATACTCTGTAATATTTCCCGTCCGTGTAACAGTGGCACGTTTATAGAACTGGTATATTTGTTGCATAAGGAACCTGGCCCTTAATTAATGAACATGCGGTAGTAAAAGAAACAAGTTAATTCCATTAAGTGTGTCATTAGCATGCTCTACACGAACTACAGGGGATTAATCATTTTCTTGTCTCTCTGCTTCCTAAGAAAGCTCTGCTGTGTTGACAAGGAATCGCTAACCCTTAAATCCTCTCGTTATTTTTTCTTGAGAGCCCATGGATTTCTATTCGCTCTTAGAGTCTTGAGGTCTGGCCACGGCACACCTTCAGGCCACCGACGAACTAAAGCAGGTGTGGGGATCCAGCTGCTCTGGACTCTGCCCGGGATGCTCGGTGGCCTGACTCCACCCACCCTCCTTCTGTCCTGGTCCTTCCGCAGGGTTTCTCCCCAGTAAACCTCCTCGCTCCAAACCTGTGACCGCTGGTTTCAGGGGTGTGGGGACAGGTCGCTCCCACCTGGGCCTGGGGGCAGGTGGTGTGCACGCCGTCCCAGGGCTACGACCCTCCCTCACACAGGATGCTGGGGGGGGTGGGGCGCATCCTACATGCAGGAGTTAATAGAATATGTTTACTATATTATGATTCAATGATAATCTTAAACATGTGAAAATAAAAATCACTAAAGGAAGAAAGCCACAATCATCACACCCTGGAGAACGTCCGATGGAGTTACCCGAAACCTGATCCCTCTTCCCAAAGATCCCACTTGGCTCTGAACCAGCTTTACGAGGAGTGAATGGTAACAAGCTGACAAAGCAGTTACACTTTGTGATGTGGTAAGAATAAGCATTCCAACAAGATTTTTAAAGTAACATCTAAATAAGTAATTGGCAGTAGGAAAAACTTATATTCCTTTCACGTAGACATAAATGACAAAATTTCAACGAAGCGGGGGTCCTTCTGGGTGCCTGTTGTCTAAAGTAGCCAGAATCATCTTCATCTGAATATCGGATCCGCAGCTCCCATAGAACCAGGGCGGTACAGACCCCCCCGACGGCCTAGGAAATAGAGCCGGCCTTAGCTTTTAGAAATAAGTAGGGCTGTTCCTCGGTCCTAGGTATGTTTTGGAAAATGTTTACTGATCGGCACACTGCTGTTCTGATGAGACACTCACAGTCCTGTCAGCCCCACTGTCTCGGAAATCGTCCCTTAAACACGTAGCGAAAGCGCCAAGAGAACCAAGGAGGGAAGAATTGCATATTTCAAGATACCTGTGTGTGCAGAACATTAAAAACCCTGCCACGACCGAGAATCCTTATTTGAATCTCTCACTTTTGATGGGTTGTCAGAAACCCAAGGTCAGGAAGGGAACCTGGGGAGTCGGATTCAGCGGCGTCCAGCGTGTGGAGTGTGGCAGGCCAGAGCGCCTGCGGCACAGGTGATGCCCTGCTGCTACCTGGTGCGGCCCTTTATGGGTTAAACCTTAGGGTCACCGCAGAGCAATTAATGGTGTGATGACGTGGCCACTGTGGGCTTTCTTCTCGGTGTTATGAAAATTTCTAGAAACACGAGATATCCACAGATGTGCCGGCATCTCTGTCCTCAAACCCATCCTTATCTGACATGGAAGCACTCACGCTATTCAAACTCCACATTTGACACAGAGACACTACATTTGTTTATTTATTAAAAGGAAAGAACCACAATGGAAAAACTGAATTGCTTTGTTATGTGAAAAAAAGCAGTGTATTTTCATGATTTTTAAACTATCTTTTTTATTGCCATCTTTTTTGAAATATTGAATAACCCAAAAAGCAATAATACTTTTTTAAATAAAATTGCTTTAAATTGTATAATTTAAAATTAACACCCAAGTTATGATAAATAACAATAAGGTAGAAAATTAGTACCTTAGTTTCCCTTTATTTAAGAGTAAATAAAGCAGACCTGCTCTGTAAGAAAGACTAACAAGAGTAATAACAGAATGGACTTGGAACACCAGGAAAAGAGAAATAAAGGCAGAAAGGGCGAGTATCTGGGCAGATACGATGGGCTGCTTTTCTTCTTTTGAATATTTTAAATTGTGCTTGACAGTTGAAAGTGCATATTACTAGATTAACTAAGGGTGTTTCCAATACATGACTGATAAAATTAAAGTCATCTATATCCTACAGCTTCCCTCAATCTGCCAGGTGAACATTTTATAGCTCTTTCTAAGAGTCTTCTGCCATGGAGATAGAGCTACTGCTACTACTAATAATTAAGGGTAATAATAAGCTAACAAAGAGCTAGTATTTATTGAGTGCCAATTTTGTGCAGACAATGAGCTATGCTAGGTACTTTCTATAATTATCTTTAATTATTTCAACCACACTGATGAAAATAATTTTTGGTTCCCATTTTACAGATCAGAAACTTGCAGTTCAGTTAAGCGAACGACTTGCCCCAGACACTGAAGTGGAGAAGCCAAGGGAAAAAACCTTCTTGGCTTAAATCAACTGCTCTTGCAACTAGCGTGCATTCCCTTCTTGTCATTAATCTCTGAGCTCAACCCTCTTTCCTGAGCCTCAGGTCCATCCCCGAGACAGCTGGTGAGATACACGGAGCGCGGCGGATGGGCAGGGTCCTCGTGTTACAAACGCCGCACCGAGTTCGAGAGAGAAGCTCATGGGGATCTGGAAAGATCATCTTCTGTGTTTGCGGGTGAAAGCAATTGTCTTCATGAAATCCCCAGAAGACTCTACCTATCCCTAACTTTGTGTCTAATCTACCATTTAATAAAGCAACAATATTCTCTTCTCAAAGTGGTACACAAGTCTCAGGTCTTTGGGGAATTTAGTTTTGAAGATTAGTTAGGGTTCAAGAGAGTTACTCTTGTATATTTTCCAAAATGAGGACATTTTTTTCAAAAGTAAGTCCAATTTGCTTTTCTTGCAAAATCTTCCATTTTGGATTATCTTAAAAAGCATAAAAGCACTTAGGAAGTAAAAAATATTCTTCATATGCTTGTATACTATACACTTACATCTATCATATAGATTTTATTTCATGTAGAAAGAAGAGTACATTCTCATTTTAGAATATTACAATATACAGGAAAAGAAGAAAATAAAACTCCTCCAACCTCATTAGCCAGCGGTAATCGCTGATCACACTGTGTTTAGGGTTATACTTAATTCTGCTCAGGCATTTACATATTGAATAGTTAGTTACGATGTGATTACACTCTTCACAATGATCCACCAGTTTTATTTATTGTACCTTCTGCCCATCGATTTCAGTAACTACTCTGAAGTCTGATGGTTAATAATTGCCTGACACAAATCTCACATCTGTACAACCTTCCTTTCCTGTGTTTGCTGCCTTTGACTTTAACAACAGTACTGTGATTAAAAAAAACTTTTAACTCTATTTCTATTTATTACTGAGGAGAACATTGTAGGTGTGTACATGTTTGATGGAAAAACTGCCAAAATTTACCCCAAAATATCAACCACTTTATGGACCCAGGGAAAACTCCAGAGAATTCCAGTTTCCCTTTATCTAGGCCAACATCTTATGAGTGTGTATGTGTGTGTGTTTCCAGTGTTTGCCTGTTTATTGACAAAAATGTTAGCTTTTAATTTCAATATCTCTCACTGCCAGTGAGATGGAACATTCTCTTCTCGTATTATTTGAATCTTTGGACACTCGGTCTCAGCTTTCCTCTGTGCTGGTTCCCTTCCCCGAGGAGGTGCCCTCTGCTGCCCCCATGCATTTCTTGCCATTTTACTTTCTTGCTACCAGAGGTCAGAGGCCAGCCTTCCTGATAAACTCTTGGTGCATCCATTACAAGTGGGAAAAGTAAACTGAATCCATGATGGTGATGGGCTTAACTTCCACTTACGTCACTTAGGGGTGGGAACGGCTCAGACTTTCAAATTTTATTTTGGGATCCTTAGACATTTCCTTCCTTGTTTGAACATTATTGACTAATCACAATTTCCTGAAAATTGTGGGATATTATTAAGAGCTCATCATTTCAACAAATGTATCCTTAATTGGCAGGTTCCAGGGCATGTGTAATTTTAATAGCAGAAAAACTTCAATCTCCTGCAGCCCCCTCAGATTTTCAAATACTCTCAACAAGGAGCTGTTGACAGCTCTTCCACACAGCAAGAGGGAATACAACATTTGGGCCAAAGGCATTTTTGCTCTACATTCTTAGGTCAAGAAAATTTCTCTGTATAAACTCACCTGAAATCTAAAAAGACTGCTCCCTGGATTCCCCCCCCCTCCAGGTAAGGTCTAAAACCAGAATTCTGCATGGCGTGTAGACACGGGGTGGCGATGGGCAGAGCGTGGAGGGACTCCGTGCTTACTTTGCACTAAATCTCCCCCAAAACCGTCCCTGCTGGAGCAGAGCATCTGCAGATCCTCCCCACTCACCACTTGCCAGTTGTAGAGAAAACACAGAAACACACACTTTAATTTCAATGAGAATAAATCAGCACTTCTAAAACTGGTTGATTTCTATTCAAAAATACTGAGTCTTCATGTAGTAACAATTTGAGCTTGCACTGATGCCGAAAAAATCAAAAGTGTCTCCAGATACTAAAGTTGTTCTCAAAAAGCAACAGGGCTCTTTCCACTGGCAAAGTCTCACAGGTTTTGCTGGTCGAAGTACTTATCGAGAGGCTTTCCAGCAGCTGGAGGTACAGTCTAACCCCTCACCCCACCCTGAATTGTGCTTTCCCGTCACTCTCCACACTCCCAAGACTTGTGTGTCCCCATCGGACTCCAGCACAAAGGCTCTTAATCAGTCCAGTGGTTCAATGGAATTCCAAAAACTAATGTTATTCCAATAGCTTAAGATTTCTTACTGGTGGCTTCCAGAAGGTGGGCAAAAGTCAATGCCTACTAAGCTGAACCAGAGCAGATTCCTAGAGACGCAGCCCAGCTCCCATCAGCGTCCACTGGTCTCTTCTGCACATCCCAGACTACAGTGAAGATGGGGTACATGTACACAGTGGAATATTACTCAGCCATGAAAAAGAATGAAATATTGCCATTTGCAGCAACATGGGTGGGCCTGGAGATGATCATACTAAGTGAAGTAAGCCAGACAAAGAAAGACAAATATTATTATACACACACACACACACACAAATAAACTTATTTCCAAAACAGAAAGAGACTCACAGACATCAAAAACAAACTTATGGTTACTAAAAGGGAAAGGGGGGTGGGGGGAGGGATAAATTAGGAGTTTGGGATTAACAGATACACACGACTGTATATAAAATAGATAAACAACAAGGACCTGCTGTAGAGCACAGGGAACTGTCCTCAATATTTTGTAATAATCTGTAAAGGAAAAGAACCTGAAAAAGAATATATATATATAGTACATATATACATATATATATATATATATATATAACTGAATCACTTTGCTGTACAACTGAAACTAACACAATATTGTAAATCAACTATACTTCAATAAAAAAAAAAACAAACTTGAAAGGCCAGTTGTTCTGTTTTGCTGTCATGTTCCCCAAAGTAAACGGGGACATTCCTGGGGGCGGAGCTTCCTCCAAATCCTCCATAGGAGTCCTGATGTATTGATTGCACACTCAACACAATTCCCCAGATCCTTATTGACTACTTTGCTGGAATCCACATGCATGGGGGTGAGAGAAACCCAAACTGTCTGCACACCCACGGGGGCCAGCCCATCCTTCTCCCTCACCTGAGGGGCAAGAAGAGGCACAAAGGCCCCTGCTGTTGGCATCATAGGAGGTTCTCGTGAAAAAAGGCCTAATTTGCATTATGAACACACATTTGGGGGATATTTTCATCAGCTTTGGCATCAAGATTTCTGAAATAAGGAGCCATATGCCATCAACTTGATTTAGGCTTAAATTTAAACAGCTTCCATGCTTATAAAGATGAGAATGTTGGGTAATGTTGTACTTTAAATAATAATTAGGGCTTTCTTATAAAAGAATTTTAAAAACTGCTTGAAGGAGTTTCAAAGCCTGCTTAATTTTAGGCTGTCTCAGAAACAGAGACAATTTTCATAATTTTGTTTTCAAGAGTATAGAGCTGTCATTCTTCCAGGCACCTTAAGGAAGCAGTTTTCTTTAAAAGGTTACAGAACCTTTTTTCCTTCTATCACATTTCTCTTCAAAAAGTATCTAGTTTCAAAGAACAGATAAATATTTTATGTGTGCTTTTAAAATTGTCTATTTTTAATATTAGGAACTGAGATATTTTAGTTTCATTGTAGACAGCATCTGCTGGATATATACACACATCCAGCAGGTGTTTATATATGTGTACATTTGATAGGTAGATGGATAGATACACAGTTGGTTTAAAAAGTCTCGTTTGGGGATCATGGTGCTTATATATGATTCACATGGTAACTGCAATTGCCCCAGAAATCCACCGTGTGTCTAAAAGAACGGGAAACAACACATTTTAATCACTTTTCTGTTCTCTCAGGACCATGCCAACAAGGTAGGGTTACATGGGTCTTTTAGACAACCAGGCAAGTGACGGCAGAGAAAACCAAATGAAGAGACAAAACCCACCAGACTATAGGATTTAAGTTAATCATGCACATGGTTTTATTATTAATTAGCCACCAGCTCTGGTTTAAGCAAAATACCGTGACTGTGGGTGGAAATCAGAGGAACATAGTCACATAACCCATCTGTAACCAAGTAACCACCCTGCCTTTCAGTAACTCCATGACAGTCAACACACAGAATCCTTCATTCTGTGTGTTCTGCAAACAAACGCTGCCTCAGAAAAGGGAAATACTGCAGACTCCGCCAAAAGGCATTAAAGTCTAATCGGAAGTAAAACACAGTGAAGGACAGAAAATGAGTGGTCCTGGCCACATGGGGAGTGACCTTAGGCTTTCTATGACCCCAGGTGAAGTCGGGAGCAATTACACCTCAGGAGGATGGAAGGACCATTTATGACAAGAGGACTCGCAGCCCAGGAGGAATTGACGTTAACGGGACTTGATCAGGTCCTGAAAATGAACGGGGCCAAGATGAAAGAACCCAACTTCAGAGGGATGTGAAGGAGGAAGGATGGAGAGAGAAAAGGCGTCTGCAATGCACCTCGGTCTGAGACGAGGACTGGGCCACCCATGACTCAGCACAGCCGTGCATCTTAACACTGTTAAAGTCACATTCTTAAAGTTCGTTTTTAATAAAAAGGTCATACATGTTTATTACATAATATTGAGAAAATATAGAAAACGACGGGGCATTAATCACCTTCAATACCACCGTCCAGATGTAACCACAATGAAGGTCTGTCCTTGTGTGTATGTGTGCAAATGAGTGGGAATGTGTGTGGGAATGTGTGTACGTGTCTGTAGATGTGTGTAAACATGTGTGCATGTGTGTGAACATGTGTGTACCCGTGTGTGCTTAAGATCATCATGTTTTGCTTTCTGTTTTATTTGCTTTTTCATAAAATATTGTACCTTGAGTATTTTCTCCTGTGACGAGACAATCTGAAATATAATATTCCGCTGATTAAACTTATTATAATTTAGTGGTTCTCCCATTCATAGAAATTAGCAAAAACCCTTACCTAAATAACTTCATAAGGTCAAAATGGAAACAACAGTAACCGATTCATGTTTAAATATGAACCAGGAAGATTAATCGCTCTAATTTAATTTCAAAAATTAAGAAATTAATAATAAATCACCAAATTAGTTACTTGAAGGAGGTAAACCGATCAGTTTGATAAAAATAGGTAATCCGTGCCCTGATTAAGTTAGAACCATTTGAAGTTCATTTTTTCATGCCAGAAAGCAAATTCATAGCTATTTCTGCTGTTTCCAATGCAAATGCTAGAATTCTTCTCATTGTACCAAGAGCATATTGTGACATTCTGTGATAAAAGTAATATGATAGAAGGCTAAATTTTATTTCATAGAAATTTCACTGTGCGTTTTAAAAGAATATACTATTTTTAATCAGTGGAGGAAGGTATATGGAGATGGTAATTCTTGCTCTCGGCTTTCTTACCACATTAGAAAATTGTCCCATGGTGTGGCTACATCTGCTTTTATTTGGTTGGATTTTGTTTTGTTTGTGTGTTTTGCTATCCAACCCCTTCTGAAAACGTTTCCTTGTATGCGTCCCCCCAGTTTCCTTCTGCTGCCCGCCCGCCACATGCACTCGGTGTCGTGGGAGTTAAGCGGCTCCATCGTGGGGTCTCAGGAGGCCCCGGACCCGATCGCGGCCGTCGGGAGCGCTGGCTTCCGGACCCCTGTGAGCGCTTCCCTCGGGCAGGGCCCCTGGTAGGGATGACAAAAATTAGACAGAATTGTGCTTTGACAGCATCTCTTTCACTGGCATCAAGAAATTAGGAATGTAGAGCTGCCGGAGATAATCTCAAAGGTTGTCACCATGCAAGAGGTGTTCAGGATAATACCATTCGCCCGAGGATTTACTAAGTTTGGAGCAAACTTCACTGATGAGGGAGAAGCAAAAATTGCCTTTTCTCCTTAATTTAGTCTGAGTTGGGTTTTTAAACTTGCAACCAGGTGTCCAAATAGGCACAAGCCTTTCCTCCACATAGGAAGCGGACTGGACACAGTCTGACAGCCGTGGCCAATGAGCACGGCCCTTTCAGCCTCAGGTGGACAATCCCCTGACCCCGGGTCACTTCTGATGGTACCGAGGACTCACAGATGGGGCCGTGTTCACATTCGGGTTGAATTCTGATGATAATAGTGATGTCAGAAGAAACTTAGGCTTGAGACGGGCCTCCACGCCGGGATGGGGCAGAGTCCCCTGGGTCAGAGGCGCCCCTCTCTCCACGGCTAGGAGTCCGGAGGGTGTGTGAGACCGTTTGGGGTACAGGACGACACAGTCCACGCACGCAGGTACCAGTCATCCCGTGTGGAGCCTTCTGTGCCCCGAGGCCACAGGCCGTCCTGAGTCACCAGGCTGGACGGGCGAGGAGATGGCCCTGGTCCCCGTGCGGTGCGCTAGCTGGGCCCGGAGGCATCGTCTTCCAAGGGCCGATGAGTGAATGACGTCCGGCCCCCAGATCTTCCTGCCCAGGGACGTCCGCCCTACCACCTGCCTCCTCAGCCTCACCTGGGACCTGACCCTCCTCCCCGTCTGCCACGCTCGTCGGGGGGTGGCGGAGCGGCCCCTTCCTATTTTCACCCCGCGGTCGGGGGCCTTGGGCCTGATACTCCGTGTCCAGGTCTTGGGCCGCTGGTCCCCACGGGCCCCCAGCCTTTCCTGTCACAGCATGCTGTGTCAGAGCAAGAGACCTCGTCTTCCCTTCCTTCTGCCCGCGGGCATCCTTCCGGGCTGGACCTGTTCAGCAGTCACGGTCAGGTCTGGCTTGGGCTGTGCAGGTGGACCTGCTGGCAGCCCTTGTTTCCAGAACACTGGGCCTCGCCTGGAGCCGCCTAAGAACCACTCGTCGTGGTTAAGTGGCCCCTCCAGGCGATGGGCTTCCCCGTGGAACCTCTGCCCTGTTAGGGAACTTGACAACTTCGGGGTCGAGTTGGGTTTCCTGACTTCTCCTCCTACCGTTTCCAACACGTGGTGCTCAAGTCCATTATGTCCGGATAATCAGACGTGAATCATAACAGCACAGAAGCTAGTTATTGAGTGTTACACTATTGACTCTGGAACATGTAACCAGACATCCACATAGGGATGGAGGGGAAGCAAAACCTCCCAGGGTGCGTCAGGTGGAGACGGGCTGGGAGCTGTGGGCGAGCAGCGTGCCGTCAGGGAGAATCTGCGGGGATGGGCTTCCCTCTGCCCCCCGACCTCCCGGGGGTCCCAGGTGCTGGCTCACTTGGCTCCCTTCTGCCACCAGGACTCAGGAGCCCTCAGCAGAGATTTTCTCTTTCTGGGGCCATAACTTCCCAGCCCCAGGGCTCCAGCTTCCAAAGATGCTGAGAGGGAGGGAGCGGAGGCGGAGCCGGTGAAATCACAGGCGTGGGGAGCCGATGAGGGGGAAGCAGCAGGGGGACAACGAGGCCCTCCTGCCACGGATGGAAAATCCAGGGTGCCAGCTGCCCTCAGAGCCTCACGGAGCGAGAGGCCAGGAAGGTGTTGTTTCCTGTGATCCCACCTTTGAGAGAACAGTGTGTTAATATAGGAAAGGGAATAAAAGAAAGAAAATCAGGAAGTGCTCATGTTAGGGCTTTAAGATAAGACAAGAGAAATCCTCCCTGGGATGTTTTGCATTTGGTGGCTCCCAGAAAATGTTGACCTGACCGGTGCCTCAGATGCGTCCAAGTCACGCAGAGAATGGTCTGTGCAACTGGACGGGCAGGGGGACGATCACGGGAGTGAAAAGATTAATACACTTAGAAACACGGTGATAACGGGAGGACCCTGCTCTTAAAACAGGAAGAAGGCAGGTACTCTGGAGGGTGTGTCTTAAGACATTTTGAAATAGATATTATGAACGTTCAAGGGAATTGATAGACTTGCAACAAATTCTAGGTTCTTTCTGTATTTCTGCTTCCAGATTGTCTTTCATTGAATCCTTCACCAGGTTATCATGTTTCCTGAGAGTGATTCAGTTCAAAGGCTGCCCATTACATCAGAAATCCTCGGGGAACACTAATGCAGAGGGTGGTCTTCTCCAAATGACTTTCTAGGACTTAATGGGTTATAATTGGTTGGAGGAATGCAAACGGACACTAAATTTTCACTAGGATAATGGTCATTTTTCAGTAATTGCTCCTTCTTTTTAATGGAACTAATTTCTCAGCATTCTTTCTTCCTAGACTTTCTAGAGAAGGTCAACATGAAGAGAAACACATTAATTGATGCTTGGAATGGTTTCTTCTTTGAAAACAAGGTTCAGTAATATCTGCGTTTCCAGTAAGCTGAAGGAGTCATGGCTGACCAGCAGGAAGCCTTGCTGAGTGACAGCTGACTGAAGAGCCTCCCTCACCTCACTCCTCAGTGCCCCACCGGCACCAGCGCTGCAGGTCGGCCTGGTTTCCCTCACCCGCGTACTCATTGCTCCTCCAACCAGCGACCTTCTGTGCGTCCCCACTGTGCTCCAGACCGGCCTTCCTGCCTGCATCTGTCCATTTCCTGTTGCAAACTGCCCTTACCCTTGCTAATGATCTAATCTTATAACAAGCTAATCTAATAACCTCATCTTGGCCATTAGAAGCTAATTATGAAAAGAGTAAGTGTTGTATACAGATTGGGAAGGCAGAAATAAACTGTCTTTGCTCACAGAAGACAGACTATATGTGTAGAAAGTCTCAAAGAATTAAAAACAACAACGACAAAGACCTCCTGGAACTAATAAGTGATTAAAGAGTTTTAGGATTTGCACTTAATATACAAAAGTTGATCACTTTCTTGTATGCCAGCACTGACCAGTTGAAATCTGAAATTAAAAGCACAATACTGGGGCTTTCCTGGTGGTGCAGTGGTTGAGAATCCACCTGCCAATGCAGGGGACACGGGTTCGAGCCCTGGTCTGGGAAGATCCCACATGCCGTGGAGCAACTAGGCCCGTGAGCCACAACGACTGAGCCTGCGCATCTGGAGCCTGTGCTCCGCAACAAGAGAGGCCGCGATAGTGAGAGGCCCGCGCACCGCGATGAAGAGTGGCCCCCGCTTGCCACAACTAGAGAAAGCCCTCGCACAGAAACGAAGACCCAACACAGCCAAAAATAAATAAATTTATTTTTTTTAAAAAAAGCACAGTATTGTTTACATACGCACCAAAAAAGGAGAAATACTTAAGTGTAAGAATTTTAAAAACATACAAAATAAATATAAGGAAAACCACAAAACTCTGATGAAAAAAATCAAAGAAAAGCTAAATAATTGTAGATATATTCTACACCCAAGGGTAAAGACCCAATATTAACAAAATGTCATGTCTTTTCAACTAGTTCTGTAGACTCCGTGTCATTCCAATCAGTAAGTTATTTTGTGGATGCTGACAAACTGATTCTAAAATTTACATGGAGAGGCTAAGACCTGTGATAGTCAACGCAATATTGAAGGAGAAGAACAAAGTCAGAGGACTGGCATTACCTGAATTCAAGACTTACAATAAAGCTGCAGTAATCAAGACAGGGCAGTATTGCTGAAAAAAATAGACACATAGTTCAGTGGAACAGAATAGAGAGCCCAGAAATAGACCCACATAAATACAGTCAACTGACCTTCGACAAAGGAGCAAAGGCAACACAATGGAGCAAAGACAGTCTTTTCATCAAACGGTGCTGGAACAACTGGACAACCATGTTCAAAAGAATGAATCTAGACCCAGACGTTACACCTTCACAAAAATTAACTCAAAATGGATCATACACATACATGTAAAATGCAGAACTATATGACTCCTAGAAAATAACATAGGAGAAAACCCAGGTGCCCTTGGGTGTGTGGGTGTCTTTTTAGATACAACATCAAAAGGATGATTCATGAAAGAAAAAAAAAGATAAATCGGACTTAATTAAATTAAAAACTTCTGCTCTGCAAATGGCACTGTTAAGAGAAAGAAAATGTAAGCCACAGTCTTGGAGAAACTATTTGCAACAGACATCTGATAAAGAATTGTTATCTAAAATATATAAAGAGCTCTTAAAACTCAACAAAAAGAAAATTTATAATTGGGTTGTTTGTTCCACATCATATGTCATCAGGGAAATGCAAATTAAAACAACAAGAGACCACTATACACTTATTAGAGCAAATAAAATCCAAAGCACTGACAACACCACATGCTGGTGAGGACAGAAGAGCAGCAGCTCTCACTTGTTGCTGGTGGGATGCAGAATTGTACGGTCACTTTGGAAGATCATTCTGACACTAAGAGTAAACACTCTGAGCATATGATCCAGGAATCGCGCTCCTTGGTATTTATATAAAAGGAGTTAAAAATTTTATGTCCATACTGAAACCTGCACACAGGTGTCTATAGCAGTTTTTGATAATTAGCGAAACTTGGAGGCTACCAAGATGCCCTTCAGGAGGTAAACAGATTAAAAAAACTGTGGTTCATTCAAACAGTGGACTATCATTCAGCTCTAAAAAGAGATGAGCTCTCAAGCCATGAAAAGACATGCAGGAAGCAAAAATGCAGATTACTATGTGAAAAAAGCCAATCTGAAAAGTCTACCCCCTATATGATTCCAAGTATGTCACATTCTGAAAAAGGCAAAACTATGAAGACAGGGAAAAGGTCTGTGGTTGCCAAGGGGTTGGGGAAGGGAGGGGTCTGTAGATGGAGCACAGAGGATGCCTAGGGCAGTGAAAATGCTCTGTATGATATTATAATGGTGGATACATGTCAGTATACATCTGTCCAAACCCACAGAATGTACAGCACTGAGGGTAAACCCTGGTGTAAACTATGGACTTTAGTTAACAGTAATGTCAGTATCGATTCATCAGTTATAACAATGCACCATAGTCGTGCCAGATGTTAATAACAGGGGAAACCGAACGTCCATGGGCGTGAAGGGTATGTGGGGACTTTCTGTACCTTCCCCTCTCTATTTCTATGAACAACCTTACCTCACTCTGAAAAATAAAGCCTATTAATACAAAATAAAACAAAACAGAACAAAAAAGCGTATCTAGCACAGACCTGTGTACTCAGCTTATATCTGAAAACATTGCCCAGTGAATATTTTTCCCTGTTAACTTACCCTGTAAGCGGACCAAACACACCCACGACCAGATTCAGAGTCAACATCAGCTGTTAGGCATCGGCGCCTCAGGAGGCAAATTCTGCTCAGTCCTAATACGCCTCGGGAGCTACGTGTCAGAAAGACAGTCCCAGCTCCAGCTGGATTTAAAGATCGTGTCTCTAACAACGCAGGTTTTCTGGAGACCCCGAGACAACTTGTAATCCCTGATTTTGTGTTTGAAGTGACCTGAGGGGTCTCAGAGTGCGAGCAGCAAAGAGGGGAAGGGACTTCAAAGGTCACAGATCTGATGACAAGATGTGGGAGTGTCTGCTTACTTCTGCACTGGGGTCCGCGTCTTGGGAGTCATCGCCGAGCTCACACCTGCACCCGCCCCTCCTGGCCCCTCCTAGGGTCCCTCGGCACCCCCAGAAACCGTCCCTGGTGCACCCACACTTCCCACCCAATCTCGGCATTGGCTGCACCAGTGTCTGTCAGACTATCTACGGGAAGGACTATTTTAATTATTATTTCCAATATGTCATGGGCCAATACACGTGTCAAAGACAGCAAAAAGAAATGGCTAAAAATCTGAAACTGAAAATAACAGACACACAAAATACAAACTCAGATATTTTTTGCATTTTAATACATATATAACAAACAGAACATAGGAAAAAAGAAACATTTTTTTTAAATGTATATATTATTCAGTTAAAGCTTTCATATAAGTGATTAGCATAGAGAACTGTTATTCACAATCCCAAGCTTCTGCTTTCACATTTTTAACTAAAAAATGACTGAAGTAGTGATTCTCCACTGTGACCCCTTATAAGCTCACTTTGAAGGGAATGCACGTCTATCAATATTTAAAGCATTAACTGACAAGTGAGCTTGCTTCTTACTTATTAATTTATCTTCTCTGGATTGAATAGCAGTCCTACAGCAAGGGTAACGTATTTCTAAAGGACTCGTGTGACTCGTTTTAATGTCCCTGTGTAGAAGCTGGTCATCGGTTTTGCTAACAGGAAAAGAAGGGCAGATGCGAAGGCAGTTTCTTCAAAGTCAGGGGACTCATTTTTAATATTTATCAAAATGAAGCCAGGGTGACTGCATTTCCAAATATCCTTTTCAACCATTTTTCAGTGGCCAGTTGCAACAAATTCTCCTGTAACATCGTAATTGATTTAATTATCTGTCAGTGAAAGACATAGATTCTATATTTTGTACACTTCAGGGTTAAAGTTGACAAACTCACCCTAAATATCACATGTTGTCATCTGGTCCTCCAGGCACAACCAGCACACAGCTCGTGCTACTGGCAGATCCCCTCCTGAAGTCCCCTGCCCTGGGGCGGGGTGGGGGGGGGGAGGGTCTGCTGCCCCCGGGCCTGGACGCTCCTCCCTCGTCCCTCCTCCGCCCCATGGGGACCGAGAGCACAGACACACATCACCTGTCACGGAAACTCGACTGTTGAAGAGAAGAGAGACAGTGGAGCACTGGACAGCAGCCTTGGTTACAAGCTTCTCACATTTGCAGGTGAAGAGCGTGAAAACGACTGCCTTCCAAGAGGGCTGGGGAAGCAAGGGGGAGGGGTGCAAGGTGTTGAAAGACTATGGAAGGAGGGAGGGAGGGAGGGAAAGAAGGAGGGAGGGAAGGAGGGAGGGAGGGAAGGAGGGAAGGAGGGAGGGAACGAGGGAACGAGGGAAGGAGGGAGGGAGGGAAGGATGGAGGGAAGGAAAGAAGGAGGGAAGAGGGAAGGAGGGAAGGAGGGAGAGAGGGCAGGAGGGAGGGAAGGAAGGTGGGAAGGAGGGAGGGAGGGAGGGAAGGAAGGAGGGAAGGAGGGAGGGAGGGAGGGAAGGAGGGAGAGAGGGCAGGAGGGAGGGAAGGAAAAAAGGAGGGAAGAGGGAAGGAGGGAAGGAGGGAGAGAGGGCAGGAGGGAGGGAAGGAAAAAAGGAGGGAGGAAGCTCTATTTACTGTATGAAACTTGACCTGAGAGCCATGTCATCAAAAAATAAGAGTTTAACCTCATTTTCAGTCTGAGCCTGTGCTGGTGGCAGGTGGCCCAGGGCTGTGAGGTGTTGTGAGGACGCAGCCCCGTGAGGGGTAGCAGGCAGGCTCCAGGCAGGGAGACCCCAAAGAAACAGAGGAACCCGCTGCCCCCGCCCCGCACGTCCTGCCTGAGTCAGGACACGAGCGGGTCCAGAAGCCTTGACCGCGGGTCTCGGGGGTCAGCACCCCCGTCTCATGCACGTCCGTAAGCACCGCTCTTGACACTGTGCGTTGTGTGTTGCGGACTCAGCGATGACTCTCCTTCTAAGGGGAGGGGCTGGTGGCTGCTTATTTACCAAAGTAGTTTTCTGATGCTGACGAACCGATAGCCAAGTTTGCGAGCCTTGATTAAGTTTCTACTCAGCGTCAGAGAAACGAGAACTACTAAGAAGGACTAAAACATGCCTGCCTTTCCTAATGGTAGCTGGCTCTGACCCTGATAATGGTGTGATGTTTCAAATGATGGATTTAGAGAATCATTCCTGCATCTGAGATTCTATTCATTTGCTGTCATTTTTATTCCCAAGTTGCATGTCTGAAAGTTTCCATTTCTCTTTAACACTAGGTCCCTTGGAATTCTGCTTCCTTATGAAGATTGATTACCTACAACTTGAGGCAACTATTTCTCAAACGAGTAAAGACAAATATTTAAAACTAGCTTTGCTCTTAGAAATCCCCTCATTATCTCATTTCCAGAAATACGAATAATCTCCTGAGTAATTTATGATCTCAAATCTTAAGATCACGTAGTTTGGCTGATTTTAACTACATAAATTTGGTTATACGGAGATTTTAATTATAGTATTTTGAGAGTGTGATTGATACCTGTTAACGTCTAACAAAGAGTATCTGAAAAAGGACAGTTAAGAAAAAATGCATAATGATGGGTTTTCACATAATAAACTCATTATATTAAGTAGGGTAGAGTTTGCATTTAGTTTTTAATTAATTTCCTTATTCCTACAGGATAACAGCAGCCTGAATCGGAATCTCTTCACATACCTTCCCGAACCATAGAGCTCAACACAGACAGTAAATAAAACCCTCTTAACGAGGTGGCCTTGTTACCCTCATATGGGAAATAATTATGAAGTTTGGTCACAGATTTTATTTTGCTGCCTCTCAATCATTTAAAAATCATTATCGAGGTGGGAATATAAAATGGGTTTCAGGCACCAGTTTCCTCCTTGATGTACCCTTTGAGCGTCTAGACATATGGATGGCAGGCTCAGTGGCAGCCTGTGCATGCTCTGAGGCTGAGGGGAGGGCTGTGCACCCAGACCTGATCCCAGGAGACCTGTGCAGGCAGCGACCCCTCCATCCACTCAAGCCTTCAATCACGTCCCTTCAGTCGGTCTCCTCCCTGCACTAATTATAACTTAATCAACACCCACAAAGCGTTTACTATTTACACTTGCTTCAGGCATGCTGTCTCCTATAATCTTTAAGAAAAATTTTGATCTGGTTATTATCATAAAAGAGAAAACTGCAAAACCAAAATACACAGTCTGGAGGCTAATTTAAAGGCAGCGAACCACAGTGGACCCAGAACCCTAACTTTCAGCTTCAGACCACCCTCCCTCGGGTGCACAGCTGCGGTGCCCCAGGGACCCTGCCTCGGGGGGGATCCTGGGACACCCCGTCCCCTGGGCCCAGCTCTGTTCCATGCGCCTGTCCCCACCGGCATCTTGTGTCTTATGTGGCTCCTGTTTTAGCAGAGAAAACGACTTACCGTGGGGGGCCAGGCTTAGTCGGCCAGACTGTGGAGGGGGACCCAGGCAAGGAGTCCAAACCAGAGGAGTCTGGGCGGTGGGGGAGGGAATGAGTGGGGTTTGGGGTCAGCAGATGCAAACTGTTACATCTAGGATGGATAAACAGCAAGGTCTTACTGTAGAGCACAGAGAACTGTATTCGGTATCCTGTGATAAACCACAATGGAAAGGAATATGAAAAAGAATGTATATGTAAAACTGAATCACTTTACTGTGCAGCAGAAATTAACACAGCACTGTAAATCACCAATATTTCAATAAAATTGAAAAAATCTATGTGCTATTGCCAGTAACAGGTTGTAAATCTAAAACAATTATTTTTAAATTATCAATAAAAAATTCAATCTTAAAGAAAACAAAACAAAAACCAGAGAATTTTGACACATCAGAGCTCAAGGCCGCGGCTGGTCCCAGGGAAGTGACGGCTCTTGGTCTCGAGGGGCCACTGATGCTGTGAGACAGGAAATGACAGCGCTTCCTGTGGGGCAGGTGGGGTCACAGGTGAGCCCTGAGAGGCCAGGTGACAGGCAGGAGGAGGGTCAGGGGTTAGAGGGGAACCAGAGGCCCGCAGGAATGCTGGGGACGCGCTCACGGCAACCGTCCCTCCCCACCGGGGGCTTGAGGGGAGGCCCTCTCGCCCCAAACCTTTACCCTCCTGACCTTGGGGATTTGCAGGCAGAAGGCAGGTACAGAGGCCAACCCCGGCCCTGCCCCCAGGCAGCGGGAGACGCGGGTGCAGGTCAGGCCCCCGGGCCTGGGGAGGATGTGTTCTCCGGCCCCAGCTCAGGATCCTTCCTGACCCAGCAAAGGGACAGGTCGCTGCCATTTCCTCAGGGCGACAGCTTTCCTCCCCCCCGTGCGTCCATCAGGGTCATGCCCACGTGGGGTTAAATCCACATTCCAGAAGGACAGAAAATAACGATAATAAAGTTACTGAAATGACAAGGGCTGAGCGGTCTATCCACCCCTACATTCTCAGTGTCCTGAATAGAGGAACCGCGTCTTTGTCAGATCTCGCCTGTAGCTTCCATTCAGCTGACACATGGTCCACAGTACATTTATTTAAAATAATCTGAGTGCCGTGAAGGTGGTGATTATAGCACAATGCCCGCAGCGTCGACGACAGGCTGCTCATTTTCTGCACAGAGAAGTTACTTATTTTGGAGGAGCTCTTTTTGTTCTCCTCAGAGGGAGGAAAATGAACGTTCTGGGGACCCTGGAAACCAGATGCACCGTCTTCTGATTCTTTTAAATAAATAATTTAACATGTGATAATATAAGCATTCTGTTTTCAAAAATATTCCCTTGTACTTATGCCTGCAATTCACTGCCAACGTTCTCAAGGTTCCTATTTATTCATTTCCACCTCAGGGATGTGACTTGAATATAAATTATATTTAGGATAATTTGTGAGTATGCAGTGTAATTTTTTTCCTTGTCGATTGGCGCTGTTGAGACACACAAAGTCGGTGCTTTCGTGTGGGGTTCGTGGGGCGGATTAAACTCGGGGGGCACCAAGGAACCACTTCCTGCCATCGCTGGGGCCACGGATTTGCAAATGTCCGGGGGTCCTCTTCTCTCCAGACCCCAGGCTCTCAGGGCAGGGCGGCACCTTTTCAGCCTCTGGGGACAGGCGCCCTGGGTCCTGTTCCTCGGTGTCTCCGCTTCAACCTCACGGCTTGTCCTGCACTCTCGGATTGGGAAGCTTTACCTCCTTCTGAGAACCTGCCCGGCCCCCTGTTTCCTGGCTTCTCCCGAATCCCGGGGGCCGGCGTCCAGGGCTCGTCCACCACGGACCCACGGTCCTCCTCACACGGCCAAGACCAGGTTTAATCTCTACTCTAGTCAATAGCCTGCTTGACTCTCACTGATTTCTGTCGCCGCTAAGATCCCACAGAATTCGCACCCTGGACCTCCCAGAAGAAGGGCAACTTCCGACTGTGTCATATATGGCTTCTTCCCTAGACGCCCACCTTTCTCCACCTGTGCATCCCCAGGACCCATCACCGGGTGAACTGAGAGGCCTGGAGAGGACCCGTGTCTCCGGATTTCAGCATGGATTTTGGCAAAGTCTCCAAAAGTATCTTTACTCCCCAGAAAGGTGTATGAGCTGCCTGGCAGCACGTGGGAAAGTCTGGGGGGCGCTGGGCGGGCAGCGGGAGGCTGCTTCCGAGACCTGGGGTGAGAACCAGAGATTTTCACATGTCCTGATCCGTCGTGAGGAGGAAACGTTTTCACACTTCTCAGGCCCGTCATCGAATGCACAGCTTCAGGGACATTGGCTGCTACTCGGTTCCCAGTCCTGCTCGGGCACCTTGGGTGTGACAGGACAGTGACATCATGAGGCTGGCACCGGGAGGAAGCTGCCCTTGGCCGTGGCCCCGACACAGCCATCACTCCTGCCCTGCAGTCACCCGGCGCTGCTCCCTCCCCATGTCACTCAGCCCAGCAAGGGAGCGTCTGAGCTGGAGGCCCCTTCATGACGGAGGGAAGACAGAAGCGTGGTCAGAGGCTGCGCTCCTGGCCGGACCACGTCCGCTCGGGGAGGAACTTGTCTCGAGATGAAAAGGTGCCTTTGGACATGGGAGGAGATTCTGACAGCCATGCCGCAGAGGATGCGGGTCCTTCCCATCTCAGATGTGACAGGCTTCTGGGATGCGTCTGCAGCAGAACAGCAATGTGTTTTTAGCCTCATACATCTTAGACTTACATAGATTTTTTTAATTAGAGTCAACATAATGGATATTACTGATTTCTGAGTCTATTATGTTAAATTCCAGATTATACTGTGGCTGATTATTTAGGTTACAGCTGGGCATGATTTAAAATTTACACTCTTTAGGTTTAGCCCCTTTGATAATTAGGACTGAGGAGTCATGCTGTGCTTTATTTCCGCTTTTTTTTTTTTTTTTGATGGTGCCTCAGGGTCTGATAAACAGTGAATGTGGAAATTCACATTTCTCTCAGGAATGTTTGAATGCGTCTAATGCTGCATGCTTTATTGCCTTCTTCCTAGTTGATTTTTGATCACCACAGTGCTGTGCAGGTGAGCCAGGCTGTAATCTGCACACCACAGGGGTTATATTTCAATAAAATAGTGAATCCGTACCCAGGCCTTCAGATGACTGGCCAGCTCAGTTCCCAGAGAATTTGATGAAAAGCGGGAGGTGTTTGGGAAGGAGGGGGTGGGGACCCCAGGAGTTAGAACAGGGATGAGAAACACCCTGCTGATGGATGGTGTCCGCGAGGCCGAAAGAGGGACCCACCTACAGGGCTGGGCAGGTTGCTGGAAGGAGCATGAGTTACTGAGAGTGGTTATTTTTATGGGATCGACACTGATACGAAAACTTTTCAAGTGACCACTCACAACGGCTGACAACTGTCATTAGATCACTTGTTTATCAGAACCTTCGCATCAACGTCCGCGTCATCGTCCCCGTCAGGCCGCTGCCCCCCCGACCAGCAGAGGGGGGGGGGGTCGTGCGTTAACAGCACAGCAAGGAGAAGCGCTGGGCTTGGAGGACACAAGGCACTTCACGCACGAGGAAAAGCTTTATTTCTATTATGTGAATGCTCAGATTTGATTGCATGGGAGATTTTCAGTGATTTGATGTTTTAGCTTGGCTTTGAAGAACAAAACAGGACTTTTCAAAGGCAAAGAAATAGGAAAAAAGTTGTTAAGGGTGAGTGAAAGGAAAATGAAAGTGGATGTTTATAAACACACCTTCCTTCCACTTATTCAGCCAGGGGCTTCCATGGAGACAGGCTCCCAGGCCCACCCCCCTTCTCGCTCGGTGCTGACCCCACCGCCCCCTTCCTGTCCCTCAGACCCCACAGCACGTTTCCTCCTGGGGCCTCTGCACCTGCGGGTCCTTCCTCCCGGTTCCTGGCGTCTACCCAGGTCTGCACCCAACAGCACGAGGAGGTCAGAGCAAGAACGAGGCCTCAGCCCCTAAGGGCTCACCTCCTCACCCGAAGTTCTCGAGCTCCAGCCTGCATCTGAGGCCTCCAGAAATAAGAAATTGGCAGATGCCCCAGGTGGTGAGCGTGGGGGCAGGCGGTCTGCGGACTCCAGGTCTGGGAGTGGACGGAGGCTGCAGCTCTCACCTGCGGGTGGTGGGCCGAACGTGCCTCCTCGTGGACCTAGGAAGGGAGCCGAGGCAGTCATAGCCCCCAGAGCTGACCACAGCCTCCGCCGTGTCCTGGCCGCGGGAGCCACATCTCAGGATGTGCTGAAGTCTCCCCGTCACCATAGCAACAGGAAGAGCTGGGTACACTGGGTGAAAGATGGGGAATTTCAGGTGAGACCTGGAAACTTAAAAGGAACCAGATTGGATTTCTAGAAGTGAAAAATCAAGTACCAGATATTAAAAATTCCTTAGATGGAATTAAAAGCAGATTGAGCAAGAGAAGAAAGAACTGGTAAAAATCGAGGCCTGTCTGTACTCGTTACCCAAACCGAAACACAGAGAGAAAAAAATGAGGGAAAAGAACTGAGCCTCAATCCCCTGTGGAAGGAACAGTATAAACAACTCAAACGTGTTAGTACTTTACGCCCCAGGAAAAAATGTCAATGACAAAGAATGGACAGAAAATATATTTGAAGCAATATTGGCGGAAAATAACCCAAATTATCTGAAACAGCAATCTGCAGATCCAGAAAACCTAGCAAAACCTGAACAGGATAACGACAAAGAAAGCCACCCAAGGTCCCTGGGAGCAAGTTGTTGAAAAACGAAGATAAAAAAACAGCCAGATACAAAAAGGGATTTATTCCACAACGGGAACAATGATAAAACTGTCAGAGGATATTTTGTCACAAAAATAACAATAGCGTCAGAAGAAAATGTCACTGAATAAAAAGTCTGTCAAATTAAAAATATATCTAGCAAAACCATCTTTCAAAGATGAAGAATAAATAAAGACATTTTCAGATGAATTAAAGCTGAATAAATCTGTCCCCAGCAGATCCGCACCTCAAGAAATGTTAAAGGAGGTTCTTCAGGCTGAAGAGAGATTATACTGGGAAGAATCATGGTGCCCAGAAGTAATAACGAACACTGGAAATAGTAAATATGAGGATACGGAAAAGCAATTACTTCCCTTTCTTCTGTTACATTCTTCAAAAGTTAATTGACTATTTAAAACAACAATAGCCACAAAATATGGTGAGTTTTATCACTGAAAATGCAGGTGGCGGAGACCAGCAGGTAGGGAAGGAGAGCCTGTGGTAAGGGATGTACAGCGTCGGGAGGGTCTTACGTGACAGACGTGCGAGGCTGCCTCAGAGAAAACCATAAAAACACCAAGATGAATGTCGTGGTTTTGAGGGACACCTCTGAAAGGGAACTAATACAGCCCCAGAGTCCATAGCGGGACAGAAAGGATAATAAGGGGACACGGGAGCAGGACCGCGAAAGGACACAAGCGCTGGACGGGGGGGAAATCCCGCTGTACTGAGAGGGCGGCTCCTGGGCTGTGAGCCCCTGACAAGGCACCGGGGCTGCAGACTTGGCTGTTGACAAACCCCCGCCGGCCGAGCCTGTGCTGAGAGCCTGGGAAGCGTGTGACTGAGCCCCGGGGCGGGAGGATGCTGGGGTCTCCCAGCTCGCCACGTGCATCCAATAAGCCACATCTGAAGAGTCTTAGGAGTGCATTTTTGAGCCAGAAACGCCCATTCTAAATGAAACCAGCACAGTTACTCAATTCCTCTGCCCCAGAACACACACCCACCTGTGTCAGGTTCACACCAGCACGACGGCCTGTGATGTGAACGCTGAACACATTTCCAGCTCACGCGCAGTCTCCTGTACCGTTTACCCACGTGCACTTACAGCTTCACCAGGAAACACAGAAGGCTTAAGTACGTTTGATGACAAACCGACACGACACGTGCACGTCCTGACCCGGACACGGAGCAGCTCCCTCCCGGGGTCCCCACGCCATCCTCTCAGGTCACATCGCTTCCCACAACTGCTCACCTTATTTCCGTCAGTTTATTTGCCCATGTCTTACTATTTAGATACCTGAGTTGTTTCCAGTTTTCCACTCTGACCAGTTAAGCTGCAGTGAACGTCCTCTACGTAGCTGCCTGTGACTGTGCTGGCGTTACTCTAAGGTAATTCCTGCAACTGGAGTTGCTGTTTGAAAGCAGGTGCGCGTAACAGTTGTAATGGACACAATAAAATGGCTCTTCAGATGGGCTGTGTGAATTTATACTCCAATAGCCTGTTCGTAAGAGCCACATCCTTGACAATTCTACATTCAGATTTGTTCATTTTTATAAAATGATGGGCTATGAAATTGTCTTTCATGCGTATTTTCCTAATTAATAATAATGCTGACGTTTTTCATAAACTCACTCTTTTTCTCCTGTATGAATTATCTGTTCTCAGTCTATCCCCACTTTTTCTGTGACAAATCTCTTTATCTTTCAATAGATTTTTTATTGGATTGTGAATGGTCTTTTTCTAATCTTGATACTAACTCACTATTACAAATGCTACAAAAACTTCTCAGACTGAAACTTAGCTATACAATCTCTATGGTGTCTTTTTTACTTGGATTTTCTGTTTCTAAAACCATTGTGCTCACAATTAGTATTTTCTCTTTTCCTCTTACTCACAGTTTCCGTTCACTTCATCGGCCCATACTCCAGGACAATGTTGAAAATTATGATGGACTTACCTATAATTACTCTTGACTAAAATGGGAATGCAGCAATATTTCACTATGAAAGCACTGATATAGGGTTTTGGTGGGTATTTATTTTAAAAAAATCAAATTTGACAACTTCTATTACTGTTCTTTTAGTGTTTTTTTGATTAGTTCATTGAAATTTTATCAAATGTGTGCTCTTTTGTTTATTTTGCTTTTTTTAAACTCCTTCAATTTGTTAACTTAATGTGTTCATCTCTTGAATAATCTTTGTATTCCTAAGTTAATGTGTTCATCTCTTGAATAATCTTTGTATTCCTGAGGTAAATGCTATTTATTCAAGATGGATTTATGTTTCCTAGGACACAGCTAGCTTAGATGTACTAATATTTTATTTAAGATTTTTGTATCTATGCTCATAAATGAGGCTGAGCAATAATTATTTTTTATTCTGCCTTTTAAAAACAAAATTGTTCTGATTTTCAATAAAAGATAGAATTAAATTCAGCAACATCTTATTTTTTTGCTGGCCTCTGTACTCACATAGCTGTGGGACGCAACTCCTTTCCTGGGATGGTCAGATTCCTTTCTGGTTGAAATGGTCTTTCTGATTTTCTTTTTTTTTTTTTTTTTTAGATGAGGGTTTGATGCTGATAATCCTTTATTGTCTGAAAAAAAAAAGATTTTGTTTTATTCTTACTTTTTATATAACTTCTTATCATGGAAAATTTCAACTACATACGTAAAGGAGAATGTAGTATAATTAACTCTAATTGTAGATGGCTTGTCTTTAGCTTTTATCAACTCCTGGCCAGTCTCCTGTCCTCTGCTTCTCCCCTCCCCACCCCGTCCCTAAATCCAGGCTTGTTTCTATCACCACACCAAGTTATCGGTCGTTTCTCACTCTTTGGAGACTTAGGTTGTTTCCAGCTTTTCTGTAACCAATAATGAATGCTGCAGTGAAATCTTTGTACATGTTTCTTTATGCAGTCATGCTGATATGCCCAAGGTACATTTCTTTACATATCTCTAAATATTTCCACATGTATCTCTAAAAGACACAGAAATTTTTTTTTTTCTCTTTCTGGATAAGCAATCAACTCCCAGTTAACTCCACACCTGTGGCTGAACCATATAAACAGTTTCTGAAGAAACTAAAAATACATTTTCAAACTTGAAATTAATCAACAATAATCTCTTCATATCATCAAATATCCAGTCATTCTTCACATTTCTATAATTGTTTTAAAGTATTTAAGATACATTTTTAAATGCTTGAAATAGAACCCAGACATATTCTATGATTTGTTATTGGCTATTATATCTCTTAAAACTCTACTAGTCAGGCTATTCCTTCTTCATTTCTTTTTTCCCCTTACAATTTATGTGTTGAAGAAACTGAGACTTTTGTCTTACAGAAGTCTTACCAGCTGACGCTGATGATTGCTTTCCTGATGTTTAATTTTTTTAAGTATTTTCATCAGTTCCCAGTATTTCCTGTAAACTGATAGTTAGATCAAGATACTTCACCAAATTCATGGTACATGTTTTGGTGAGACTATTCCACTGGTGACACCGTGTTTTACCACCAAGAAGTGTCTAGTGTCTACTCATCTCCCTCCCTCTCTCTCTCTGGCATTAATAATCACTACCACCAAGGCTCATTAATGTATTATGGGTAGCAAAGTCGTGATATTTTAACATTACCATTCTTTTCTTATTTATTAGCTGAAATATTTCTACAAAGAGAAACCTCCCTTTATCAACTATTTGGTTCCTCTGAGGTATGGTTTTTATATGAAAGGCAGGATAAATGCTTTATTCTTTCCCTTTCTTTCCATTTTCAAAATTACGAGTTGTTTCTCCAGTATTTCCCAAAAGAGATCACGGATTCCTTTGATTTTACTTGTTGAGAATCATTAATAATTCATGGAATTTTATATAATAGAGGTGCTTCAGTCCCTTACAGAAATTATCATTCCTGATGCTAAAATTGTCCCGTCCTTTCTCAGGGGAAGCTGTTATGTTGTATCCTGAGCACTTTTCAAGAAAGTTCTAGTAAGTGGAAACATTATGAGGAAAGGGGCACATAGTCTGTTTCCATCTCAGTGAATTTTTACAAACTGCACAGGTGTGTGGGCCAGCCAAGGAGAGCACCGCCAGCGTTTCAGAATCCCTCCCCTCACCCACCCCCCACCCCGTAACAGCTGGAGCCCCAAACAGCTGCTGCACCTTGAGAGCAGCGCGGCCAGGCCTGCCCGTTCCTGCCGCCTGTACAGGTGGGACCGTGTACACAGCAGCCTTTCGTGTCTGATCATCGCTCAGCATCACGTGTGTGCCATCCATCCCCCCCACTGCTGTGGCTACAAGTGGTTCAGTCTTGTCTGCGTTAATCTGCTGTGAGAAGCAACAGTTCATCCACGTGACTCTCCATGGGCCCTCGTGTCTTATCCCACTTTTGGTCACAACGACAGTGCTGCCGCCGTGAATGTTCCAGGACACGCCCTCCGTGCTTCCAAACAAGAGACGCCGTCTGCTCAGCTGCCTTCCTTCTGGTGTCTCAAGGCGTCCCAGCTTCATCTGGTCCAGTTCTTTCCCCGGAAAGCAAATCAGCGGCGACTCTTTCAGCGGGAAATGGTATCTAGAGACCATAATACTTGTTATCATTTCTTTGGCTAAAATTCAAAAAGTAATTCCAACCAACTAAATAATTCATAAGAATTAGTAAATAGCAAAATAAATTGCTTTACTTTTACCACGCTTCTCTTTACTTCTCAGTTCTTTAGACATGTGAATAACAAAATTATTAGCAACCGGAGGGAAAGCAAAGTAAACCACGGTCCTGGGCAGGTCCTGGTTGGAATTTCTAACTTCAAGGACAGGTACAGTATTATGAAAACCCTATACTTTATAGTAGAACACAAGGTTGTTCTCCTAATAAAAATTAAGTTGAATCCTTATCTCACAACTCAACCATAATAAATTATTTTTAGGTCAAAGATTCAAATGTGAAAACTAAAATCATATAAGTGCCGGAAGAAAACTTGGAGATATTTTCATATGATATCAGGATGGGAGATGTTTCTAAGCGTGACTGGAAAGTGGGAGAAGATTTAGAATTCACAATTTGATCAACGTCTTAAATGCTACATTGTGTCCAAGAAAATGAACAAACCAGGAAATATACAATTCAATAACAAAAGCTATGGGATAGCACAGGGAACTCTGCTCAATATCATGTAACAACCTAAATGGGAAAAGAATTTGAAAAAGGATAGATACATGTATAACTTGGTTTCCTGTGCACCTGAAACTAACACAATGTTGTTGATCAACTACACTCCAATATAAAGCTAAAAGTTACAAATAATAATGATAATAATAATAAAAACTGAAAAATGGCCCAAAATATAGAGAATCAATTCACTCACTAATAAACGAAATGGAAGTGTCCTAAGGATGCTTAACTTCATTGTAAAACAGACACTGAAATCATGAACTGTGATTTCTTCCCCTTAGTTTGCTAATTATTGGATTAAATAGAATTTGGGAAAATATGCATTACACATTCTTGGTGGAATTGTAAGCTTTAATGAAACGCAGTTGAGAAGTCTATACCAAATACAAAAGGCTCATGCTTATTCGACCTGAAGATTCAGGAGTACCAACCCGGGCACAGAGAGGAGCCAGCCCGGCCGAGGGGCAAGCAGCTGGCCGTGTTCCCAGGGGCCTGCCGAGCTGCGTCGGGCCCAGGATGGAGCCCCAGGCGGCGAGCTTGCCCATCATGGGGCAGGTCCCTCTGCTGGGGAAGCCAGGTCCTGCTGGGGGCTCCTGGAACAGGCGAGGGGCACGAGTCCCACCCGTCACACGGAGGGCCACGTCTTTACTCTTTGTAAAGTCAGGCCTGATTTCACCCTCACGGTGCCTGGTTGTCCCTTTCCTAAGGGGCTGCCGTGGACATACCCGTTGCCCACCTGGCCAGGCGTGGAGTTGCCTCATCGCAGGACGGGCTCCAGTGCCAGCCCTGTGTCCCCTCCGCTGCTTCAAGGGTGAAGGGGAGTGTTTGTCGCCACGCCTGTCCTCCCACTCTGACATGCAGCTAGGAGCCTGTCTGTCTGAAGAATTTATCAGAGTTGCTGCAAAACTATGAAGAATCCCAAGTGATGAAACTAAAATAATCCGCGTGGAAAGGAGCCCCCTGTGGTCACCTGTGCTGCAGAAATGGGAGGGGCTCTTTGGGGAGAAATCCTCTCCTAACCACTGCGTCTGTTTCTTTTCAGTAACCCAGAAAGGATGTGCTGTTTGCCTTGTATCTTCTTCCCACTAAAAGCTGGTGTCAGAATATGTAGAAAATAAAGTAGCTTAACCTGGAACGCTTTAATAACAGTCTTGTGAGTTGCAGAATTATGCAAAGTAGGACACTTCCTGCTGTTGAAAGTTGTGGGCTCCCGGCTCCCCATTCCCAGGCCTCGCTCACGGTGAGGTTTCTATAAATCCTGCCTGGCAGCCGGTTGTCCGTTGTCTCGGGATCTCATTCTCTTTATCTAAAGGACTGACTTTTCTGAGCAATAAGCTAAGAACAAGGTTTCCCAGCTCCTATGCCCGCAAGGACACAGTCACCTGTGGGAGATTTGGCAACTCCACGTGTCAGCCCCAGAGCTGGGGACAGCTGGGCACTTTCCTTCCTTGACCGTGTTCGTTCCCTGCCCTTCCGTGGGACCCGGGCTGAGGCTCCTGTGTGCCAGGAGCTAAGGGCCAGCATCTCCTGGACCTGGGGCAGCCCGATCCCCGGTCCATACAGGCCTCTGTCCACCCCCTGCCCCTCCCAGAGGCCACTCGTCTCCACTTGCTGCGGGAAGGGGCCCAGATCTGCCTCACCTTTGCTCACTTGTCCTCATGAAATTCAAACCTTGAGCAGAATAACCAACCAGAGATTCTACCTCCAAGTATGTCTGTCTCTCATAAGGCTTTGCAAAAATGCTACATCACTCAAAATCACTTGGGTGTTTCCTCTTTTAAAGTTCAAATCCTTGTATTAGTAAAGGAATAATGATTCTCAAAAGTGGACAGTCTTGAAAGAAGGTCGTTAAAACAGTTAATTCCATTAAAAATAAATTTGTGTTACTCAAAATGTCATAAGTGCTCTTTGTCAAGGTACTTAAAGTAGAAGAGCCAATAAAACTGAATTTCTCTGGATATGCAGTGTCCTATAAATATTGTAAATATTTATCATTGAGTAATTAAAATATATAAATCATGCTAATATTTTTTGCTATATGTATGGACAGAAGCACAAAGGACATCAAATTGCCTACTGTTTAGTTATGAAGTATCTAATTTTATAATTACACCAATTGAAAACATGGCTATTATTCACTTTTAAATTTGACCATATATATGATGGATGACAAATTTAATATCCAACATCTTTTTTCTTGTATCAGATTCTCAAAAGACATTCTAAATTTTGAAATTTGTTAATGGTGTTAAAGGGTATTACTGAGGTGACAAAAAATCCTTTTAGGGAAAATATAGTAATAAAAATAGGGAATAGAGAAAAAGATTAAGAAGTGAGAAGTTTCACTGCTTGAATTGCTAAGCTTGATTTAAATATGAGTATGGGACCATCATTTTTTTAAATTTTAGAAATGTGCACTGTTAATAATTTTATAATAATAGTAGTAACATTTGTAACTCCATGGCTTTTCTATTTGCTCAGGGTGCAAAGTGCACGGGCTCCTTTGCTCTGAAGTTTTCCCTCAGGGAACAGCCCTCCAAGCTGCGAGGGCGAATATGATGCAGCCCGTTAACTGCTGTTTGGCTGGATGGGATGTGTCAGCTCCTTCTCTCAAAGACGTTGGTGGATGTGGGGTATATAGGATACACACACACACACACACATATATATATGTGATATAGGGAAGGATGTATATATAGGATATAGGATGTATATATATAGGATATAGATACAGGATACAGGATATAGGACATAGGGAAGAGAGTGTGCAGGTTCTGGAATCTGGGGTGTGGTGAGAAAAGGCTCTCTCCAAGGGAGACAGGAAATCCTACAAAAGATAAGGATGACGCCCACCCTGGATGTAGATGCTGACTGACCCCATGTCACCGTGTGATTCTCTCCAGCTACTTAAACTGTGTCTTTACATGTTTCCCTGAAAATAAATTCAATTAAATCCATGCTACGGGATTGTAGTGACAACTAACTGACCTAGTGCTGTAGAAAACTGTGTGTACATCTTTAGTACTGTATCTGACAGGCAGGGGTGCACACGAGACTAAGCAGTAAAAGTAAATACACACACACTTGCATCACTGATGCTAAGTTCTGACCCTAAGAAGTCCACTTGACAGATATTTTAATAGAGGCTAAATGATAAAATAAGTTGATAGGTAATCCAAACACTTAGAAAATATTGGTTTTTGTCTACTGAAAACATATTGAAAATTTCTACTGAATTCTTTTCTCATTGTCTTTGCTACAGAAATGTTTAAGCAATCAAAAAGTCAGACACTGGGGCTTCCCGGGTGGCACAGTGGTTGAGAATCTGCCTGCCAATGCAGGGGACACGGGTTCGAGCCCTGATCTGGGAAGATCCCACATGCCGCGGAGCGACCGGGTCTGTGAGCCACAACTACTGAGCCTGTGCGTCTGGAGCCTGTGCTCCGCAGCAAGGGAGGCCGCGATAGTGAGAGGCCCGCGCACCACAATGAAGAGTGGCCCCCACTTGCTGCAACTAGAGAAAGCCCTCGCACAGAAACGAAGACCCAACACAGCCATAAAAATAAATAAATAAATAAATAAATAAATAAATATTTTTTTAAAAAGTCAAACATTACTGTAGCATAAGCGATCAATTATTTATTTAGGAATTGTATTTATGTTGATATAGGGGTACGCTTTACATTAAACTTCTGTTCCTTCGGATGCTGATGGGTTGTGGCAGCTGACTTTAATATTCAGTGTTATACACTGATATTTCTGATACAGAATTAACTCATGCTTTATGTAATGTGACAACTAAGTGGTGAGACTAGTCTTGGTACCTGGCTGTGAACTTGGGCAGCACAATACCCCTCGTCTAATCTTCTATGGTTTTTTCGTTCTTGTCTGTCCCGCGCGGCATGTGGGATCTTAGTTCCCCACCAACCAGGGATCAAACCCTCGCCCCTGCAGTGGACGCTCAGAGTCTTAACCACTGGGCCGCCAGGGGAGTCCCTAATCGCTTACGTTCTGATCCATTGTCTACGCAGATATAAGCAGCTTTGCACAAATTATAGCTAGCATCCCCTGAAATTTTTGTCATGTTTTCTGGGATAAGGAAAAGGCACCATTTAAAACTGTCATGTAGAAGAGTACCTTATTTTTAAATATGTATTACCCTGTAGCTATAATGAGAACAATTTTAATGCAATAGGTATATTGTTCTTATTCTCCTTTCGAAATTCATCCTGACAGTAAAATAATGTCAGGAGGTTTTAGTCTTTTCCTCAGCTTGTGACAAGCAGATTATAACCAAAGCAGTAAAAAGAGAGTTTCACCTTTTAAAAGAACAGAGATCCAACTCCTGTCGGGGCGGCGTTGTCGTGAGCTGCCTTCCAGCCTCGCTTCTGTCCGGGACGCAAAGCTGCTGCCCGGCAGGGCCTGGGGAACCGTCCTGGGGATGAAGGGCATTTGGGAAAAGCTGCGGACAGACCCTCGTCTGCTCAGGGTCACCCTGCGGGCTCATCAGCACTGACCGGCCCCAACTCTGTCCTGTCCTTGAGCACCGCCCAGCAGAGGGGTCACCAGGTGGAGGGAGGGGGCCTCTGCTGGGCCTGAGGAAGCCCCCGGCCAGGGAAGGGGTCCCCAGACAGAGGACAAGAGGATTCAGGTCTGCACAGACACCTCCACCAAGTCAGAGCAGAGGGCCAGCTAGCTGGGCTCTGCAGATCGTCCCTGACCCCAAGCCAGGGGACACTGCAGGCAGGAGGGCAGGGCGGGGCCCTCAGGAACACAGGAGCAAACTCACAAAACGTTAGCCAACTGAACCCGGCAATGAGGGAATGTTGAACTACATTGATTTAACACTGCAATTCCATGAACAGCATTCACCATAGTAACAGGCTGATAAAGATGTACCATGTAAAGGACCATAGATGCAGAAAAGACATTTGACAAAACTAAACATTCATTGAGAAAAAGAAAGAAAGACCTCTCAGCAAACAAGGACTCAGGGACTTCTCCGTCTCCGGAGGGGCCTTGGGAAGTCCAGGCTGCTCTCACGTGGGGAGTGAAGGATGGAGACACCCACCAGCCCACCACCAGGGGCCAGCGGTGCCAGCCTCCTCCATGCAGGAAGGGTGGAGACAAGGCAAGAGAAAGGCTGACAACTGCCCCCAAGTCAGAGGACGGGACTGTCTTCATAGAAAATCCCAGAGAATTAGGAAAAAAACTCATAAGAGAGATACGTGGTTTCAGCAGATTTGCAGAACAGGCAGTCGGTACCTAGAAGTCAGCTGAGTTTCTATACGATAGCAGCGAACAACTGGAAATTGAAATAAACAGTGTGCCACTCAGCAGAGCCCCCAAATGTGAAAGGTCTGCGGTTGGTTTGCATTTACTCTGGCCTGGTACCCAGTGGCCACCACTGGCCCAAGGTGGACCGCACCTGGGGGGTCGCGTTTGACACAAAGCCACATTGACTCCAGCCCCACCTGGGGCCGGCCTGTGCTCATGAATGCACAACAGAAAGCATGTTTCCCACTAAGCACGGCCGACTCTGCATCTTCCTCTCTGCCAGGCAGGCTGTGTTTTCAGCCCACTGTCACTGAGACCCTCAAGGGTCT
Organism: Balaenoptera physalus; assembly: GCF_965194825.1. NCBI lineage: Eukaryota > Metazoa > Chordata > Mammalia > Artiodactyla > Balaenopteridae > Balaenoptera > Balaenoptera physalus. The sequence goes on along the minus strand of NW_028126535.1, from coordinate 347,594 downwards.
GCCTGTGTCTTTGCTGCCCTTTCCACTGCCCCCCCGGGGTGCAAGCCCCTGGCTTCTCAGAGGAGCAACCACTGAAATCCCCGCACTGTCTGTTACTGAAGCCAGCAATCCAGAGGGAACACCTACCCATCAGGGCAGAGATATCTTCGTAGCTTTTCCTGTGTTCAAAGCGGCTTTGGATAGCGACCTTTTGTTGACTGTTAATACCCCGGGAAGTCTTTGCTGTTACTTGTAAGTGTATAGAACACGCAGCTACATATCATGACGTAATTGCTTAGAGACATATTTGGTGTTTATTTCAGAGAGACCACTTTAGTTTAGAATTAAAAAACCAAAATAATAAAACAATGTAAAACCTGGACACAATTCTAAGTTTGAGGGTGAGAAGATCAACAGTAAAAGGTAAAATGAAATAAATTCATGAATTTCTTCACTGCATTCACCATGTTGGACAGAGTGAGCTATTTGAATAAGAATAAAGTTTAATTCCTTAATGATTTGGGGACTAAAACTATGCGAACACTTGTCATCCTAAAAATGACTTACATTTGACAATAAGTAGAAGAGTTAGCTGCAACTGAAATGTGGTTTTGCCCCTGGTTATTGGGGAGATCGTGCTGCCCTGTGTTCTCCCCACCATTACCATCAAGGTGCTGACTTAGAGACTGTCATGAAAACTCACGGGTGTTACAGTAATAGTCTCTCTCTGAGTTTGTTTTTTTTTAATCCACGACATTGCTTCTGAATAATGAAAGGGTTTTAAAAGCTAGTGAATAATCAGACATTCTGGAATCAGAGCACAAAAGAAAAACAAAAATCTTGGTTTTATCTGTGCTAGATACCCATTTCAGATCCATCCGATTCCTAAGTCACGTGTACTTGCTGTCATGATTTTCAGGAACAACAAGAAGAAGAGTTTCACTAGTTCCACAGGTGCTGGGTGTTCCCAGGCTCAGTGAAGCTCACAGTTGGAAATTCATTGCCTATTAATGAGCTAATTGAGGCAAAATGCCTTCTTTTGAGAAGGAAATGTCTTGGACTGTCTGTGGAACATTGGTTCACTCCTTGGAAATGTTTGGAAATACAACCCTCATTTTCCCTCAGGGTAAAACAACAATAATTTTTATTTCATTTCATTTCATGTTGATTTGTTTTATTTAATCTTATCCTATCTTAGCTATGTTATTTTATGTTATATTATTGAGTTAGACAGGGAAAAGTGACCATCTAGAGGCTGTAACAGATTATGAGGTTTAATCGGTGTTCACTGTAGCAAATTCACAAAAATCTGAGATTGTTACTTTTTAAAAAATACACCTACTGGTAGAGCATATCCTCCACTGGACTGACTATAAAACCTCCTGAGTTGGCTCCCGTGGTCGACGCTTTCCCACGGTGTGGACAGTGGTCTTTCCGGAGCCCCTCCCAGCCCAGGGTGGGTACCCGCAGCGTGCAGGGCCACATGGGGTGCACTCCGGGACAGGCTGGGGGGGAGCTTCGCAGGAACGAGGGGCTGGCAGCCCCGGCCCCACAGGAGGATGTGCGGGGCTTGTTTGAGGGATTCGGGGCCAGCGGGGAACCGAAGCTGCTGCCGGGGGCGTGCAGGCCTTGCGCCTGGTCCCGGGAAGAGGGGGCATTAGATCCCAGGCGCAGAGCAGGGAGGGGGCTTAGACCATGGGACACCTCCTGGTTTCCCAGATGCTGAAGCTCTCGTAACAATATCAGGCCTTAATTTGAGGCCTGGAACCACAAAGGGCTTGGAGGATACATGTCCAGGAAGAGGAAGACCTGGCCTTAGTTGAGGTAGAAAGAGCACACCTGGAGAGGGCATCACCTTTAAAGGGAGGAGTGAACTGACTGGCCTCGGGGACTAAGAGCCCCACCAGGGGGTGTGCAGTGGCCTCCGTGTAGACAAGGGGGCCCGTGAGTCTCCCGCATTCTCAGAGGATGGAATTATGAGGGTAAACACTGCGACTTCATAGAAATAAGAGACACGGCAATCCGAGCCGCCTCAGGTCACTTGTCTTCTTTTGTTTTTGGAGATGTCGTAGAGAATCTAAACACTGTTTTCCTGAGAAAATGTATTCTAAGATCTGGATAACTGCTTTAGAAGTGATCTTTGGAACACAAGATAATTAAAATAACTTCCCATAGATATGTAGAGTATATAAGACACGGTAAACTTGTTTTAAAGAAGGACCCCAAACACTCTATGTAGATACCTGCCCTCAGGAAAGTGAGCACAGCCCCCAACCCCTAAGTGTGGGCCGTGCATAGCAAGACGACACACACACCACAGTGGGGGAAACAGGGTGTTGGTGGTGTAACTACAGTGAAGAAACCTGACAGACACCCTGAGCCTGGTGGCCGGGGTCAACATCCCCAGCCACGAGTCAGGTTGACTGCACAGTCCCTGGATGAGATGTGAGGAGGATGGTGTTTTACCTCTGGGGTCTTCCTCCCAACAGCCCGTAACTCCAGTCTCATCGGGAGAAAATATCAGACAGAGTCTACCCAAGGACATTATGTAAAATTCCCAGGGCTCCCCTGGTGGTGCAGTGGTTAGGAATCCGCCTGCCAACACAGGGGACACGGGTTCGAGCCCTGGTCTGGGAAGATCCCACATGCCCCGGAGCAACTGAGCCTGTGCACCACGACTACTGAGCCTGTGCGCCTAGAGCCCACAAGCCACAACTACCGAGCCCGTGCACCTAGAGCCCGTGCTCCACAACAAGAGAAGCCATGCAATGAGAAGCCCACGCACCGCAACAAAGAGTAGCCCCTGCTCGCCACAACTAGAGAAAGGCCGCGTGCAGCAACAAAGACCCAGTGCAGCCAAAAATAAAATTAAAAAAAAAAAAAATTCCCAGGAATTACTTCTCAAAACTGTCAAGGTCACCAAAAACTGGGAAAGACTGAGAACTATCACCCCCAAGAGGATCCCAAAGAGGCATGACAACTAACTTCAACCTGGGTCCTGGATGGGATCCTGGAACCAAGAAAAAACTGTGGGCAAAAGCTAAAGAAATTTGAAAAAGTATGGACTTTAGTTCATCATAATTACCAATGCTGTCTATCAGTCATAACATACACGACCCCCCTGCAAGATGTCAACAATAGGAGAACCTGGGTGTGAGGTGTATAGAAACTCACCCAACGATCTTTGCTACTTTCTGTAAATCTAAGATTATTCCAAAATTTTAAAAAGTTTATTTTCAAAAGTGGTTTATGATCTATAAAATACTTTACAAATATAAAGGTCTCTATAGCCCATTATAAATTGATATGGAGTTTATAATCCTTTACTGTTTGTTTTTGCTATAAAATCACAAATGGATTAGTGTAAGCTTTCTTAAAGTTTATCTTTTTAATGTACTGATTGAATTTCATTTTACTGTTACTTTTCCAGAGGCTGACAAGGGAAAAAGAGGAAGTGAAATTTTTGTAGCTCTGCAATTTTCCATAAATCACCAAGTAGTAAAAATATCAGCATAAATTAAAGATAGTAATTTAGTCTAGCTTTATTACTAATGCATGAGAAATGCATTTAAGCAATTTAAATTAATAGCAGAAGTGTTACAGCAATAAAGCCGTTCCCTTTTTTCTAAGTCAAATGTATACATTTTATAATAGAACTGTAGCATTTAGAATTCATAGTAGACAGCTGTTAAAATCACTGTGGAACTGCACCCTGATTGGATAACATTTCACTCCCTCCCCTTCTCAGCCCTGCCATGGACTTGTCAAATGGCCTGGGCTCTGGATTTCTATGATCTTTGCTCTTATAATTTAAGAGCAAACAGCTGGGTTTAAATTTATTAGATTTCTTGAATTAAAATAATTTCTCTCTCCTATGCAAGCTAATAGGTCCACAAAGAGAGGAAATCTTCCAGAAAGTCCAAGTGGAGTGTATTTGTGTGCATGCACGTGGACACCCACAAATGCTACTGCTCACGGTGTTTCTGCCTTTACGGACGCGCCTTCAGCCCCTCCGGATTAACAAAGAGCATCAGGAGGCCGGCTGTGCATGATGTGAGTCAACAACTCTGACGAAGAAAAACAAAACAAACCTCCCTCTGCAGCTGAAGTCAACAGAGAGCAAACTGCTTCCTGGCTCCCCTGTGCGTGGCCCTGTTATTGTAGGTGGGACAGAGACACCCCCCCCCCCCACGGCCTCATTTTACCTTGGTCACCTCCTCTAAGGCCCCACCTCCAAATACAGTCACATCCTGGGGTTAGGACTTCAACACACACATTTGGAGGGGACACGATTCAGTCCGTAACTCTCTGGCTCTCAAATTAAGGCCAAGGATCCATTTTTCAAAACAATCCCTGCACAGTCGTGTTTATTGCTTCAAAGAGACAGATGTTGCCACTAAGTAACAGTTCCCACTAAATATTTAGAACTGAAAACCAAAATGTTATATGTTTCTGAATACAAGCAAAATACAAGGAAACTTACTTTATAGGCAAAGTATCATTTCTGGTTCCTTGTGGAGATCAGATCTGTTTGTACAACAGGCTCAGTTCCTTCTGTGAATGGGGCTTATTTAGAGCCAAATGACAGAAGGGGTTGAAGAGAGAAAAACAGCAGGATGACAGGTGTTCTGCCCCTAAATCAGATACATAACAAACATGAAAGCTGCATACATTCCTCAGAAGCTAAAGGTCATCTTTTATTTTACTTTTTTGACATAATCACATGAATTTATAGTAAACAAGATTTTAGCATAAAGACAAATGGACTCAATAAAGTGTTAATTCCCCAAATGCTGACGCACTTTACCCTCTTCTAACAAAATGCGTGTTTCCCTTTAAAAAAATAAATGAATATATGCACAGGTTTCAGGCTCCCCACGGAGGTCTGCCAGCGACTTGGGAAGGCGTCTCCGCTGTTCTGAGACCATCCTGACGCTAACTAGGGGACCACGTGCGGGTCTTAAGACGCCCACAGCCTGTCACCTGCCATTTCAATGTATTCCTGTGAAACAGATATGAGTGTTTGAGAAGATATCCTTCTGCTTCCACTTTAAGTTGAATTCTGATACATTTGGGAGAAAAAAAATCTCAGTTTCATCAGGGTTTCAAACTGCAGTGCTCAGAGCCTAAGTGCAGGCAAGACAACTTCTGAAGCCTCATCACATCTTTAAAGCACAGCCATCTCTGCTGCGGTGATTTCACTGAGCCCTTGGCTTCAGCCCGAGTACAGGCTGTTTGTACAATCTCCAGGGGTGGAGAATCTACACGGAGCCTCAAGATCTCAATTAGAAGCACATCTGCTATAAGGAAGCACCCCCCGAAGCGCTGGGTCCCAGGGATCCTTCCAGAGAACTAGGAACATTCACAGAGGAGACCCTCCCCAAACAGAGACCAGGAACGGACACACCAGCGCTTCTGTCCTGGAGGGTCTCTTCAGAGGATATCGGGATGAAACTGAGGAGCCCAAGTCCTGGATTGAATTCTAACAGGAAGCACTGAACACCTGAGGGCTTCCAAAGTCAACTGGAAAAACCACTTGGATAAGAATCTGCCACAAACAGGAAAGAAGTCCAGGAATCTGAATGTCGGAGAAGTCTGAAGGTCCTGCAGAGGACTTGCCCTCCCTCTTTTCCGCACGCCCCCAGGCAGGCCCTGCTGGCACTCGGTCCTCACGGACCCGCAGTCCAGCCCACCTCCCTGACACACATCCACGGCCTCCCTCACCCCTCCCTGGATGGGGTCTCCTCACCGTGCCCCTGCCTGCAAATGTTCCACCAACCAAGGAGAATGAACAGAGCCATCAAACCACGCCTCTCCCACGTGCTGGATCCAGGCGTCCTTTCCTGAGCCGTCAGACACAGGCTAAGCTCACCACCCCACCTGCTGAGCCCAACGCCCCCCATTTTCTGCTTCCCCCCATCTTCCTGCTGATGTGTGTGAATCACCGACCTGCTCCCAGCCGGAGGCTGGTGTTTGCTGCCCCCTCTGCCCAAGATGCTCCTCTTCTCCATCACTCAGTGGCTCCCTGGTTTCCCAAAGGTCCCCTCCTCCCAGGATCTGGGCATGCATTGCGAGCTCCAAGTTCTAAAGCAGTCTCAAAGCCACTGTGCTGGCGGCTTTCTGTCTCACACACATGGTTCACAAGAGCCATGAACTCAAGTAACTCTCCCAAGATAACACCACAGTCACAGGAACGTGATGAGAAAACGCGGGGTAACCGCCTTGGTGCTTCTGAGCCAACCCCCGATGCTACTAAGTCAGGGATGTGTGGGTGGAGGGCAAGCAAATCGATGGCGTTGCTGCAGGTGAGACGGACATCTGGTCGCCACCGCATCCCAGGTTCTTTCCTGCAGCCTCCGGGTAACACTGCCATTACCAAAGCATTTCCTCTTTTCTTTCCTCCTAATGCAGTTTTCAGTGTGGCTTTCTGTCCAGGCGCGGCTGCTGTGTTCCATGGTGCTCTGTTGAATGGCGTTTTTTATATAAAAACGATATATGTATGAATCAGAAACTGGTAGCATTTTAAAGGCTGCCAAATTTCACTCTAACCAGGAAGAACACTGCTGGAAATTTCAATACGGAAGAGAAATATATTGATGAAATGATTCTGTCTCCTCAAATGTACACTCAGTGTTTCTTCTGCTGTAGAATTTGTCACAAAATCACTAATGGCCTTCTGGAATGACTTACTCTCCATCTGTCTGCATCTCCTTTATCCCTGAAAGCCTAGACCAGAGGCAACCTCTGAGGGTCCAGTGCAGAGAGAAGAGGACACACCAGATAGGAGGCTGCTTTGTGCACAGAAGTGAGGGGCTTGCCCGTTCTGACCAGGATCCTCAGTCCAACAGCCGGGCTGTGCTGAATGTCAGGTGTGTCTGCAGGTGTAGGAATGAGGCGCCCCCAGCCTAAGGGTGTAGGAAGGCAGCCCTGCCAGCACGGGCTAGCACAAGGGGCCAAGCAGGTAACAGGATGGAACAAAACGCGTCTGACAGCCTGTGTGTGGTGGGAGAGTAATGGCCCCCCAGTATGACCAAGCTCTAATTCCCGAAACCTCTGAATATGTCACCTTAGGTAGCAAAAGGGAATTTTCAGATGTCGCTAAGGTTATGGACATGGATACGGGGAGATTATTCTGGTGGGTGAGTTTTAAAAGCAGAGGTCAGCTGCGGTCAGAGAAAAGTGACCACAGAAGAAAGGTCAGAGGTGAGGGGCGTTGCTGACTCAGAACAGAGCCAGGGACTTGAGCCAAGGCTGCGGGCGCCGCTGGAGCCCAGGAAAGGCAGGAAGAGACCCCCAGAGCCTCCGGGGGCCAGCCCTGCACGCACCTTGGCTTTAACCCAGTGAGACCGAGTCCAGCTTCCGACCTCCATGACCGTAACATGACAGATTCGTGTTGTTTAAGCCACTGAGTCTGTGGTTATCTGTTAAGGTAGCAAAAAAACAAACACACATGATGCGAAAAAGACCAAAAAATACATACGATATAAAAGAAGCAGGTACTTTGTCTGATTTTTGCTAATGCAAAAACAGAGGCTAAATTTCATCATGAATCTAGATTTTTCGAGAGGTCATAAATATAAATTTTATATGAACTACCTCAATTATTAAATATTGGAGGAACACTTCAGGAAGGATCAACCATGACGAGAATCAAACAAAACACATTTGCACGGGGTTGGTTATCAAAACCAGGAAATGTCTGCTTCACGGTCTTCTCAGTACAGTCCCTACTTTGTGTCACTCCTTGACTTTCTTCTCTTAAAAGGAGAATATTTTTATCTAAGTGTGTGCAGAAAATCTGTGAAGGACTCTTCCTTGTAACTTGGCACAATTGTTGTAGTAAATGAAACTCTCTGCTGGAAAAAGTTCTAATGCCTTTGAAATTAAAACATTTGGTCAAACCTGCAACAGTCTTTAGGAGCTGTCTTTAATCACAGGAGTATAAGATGGTGTATGCAGCTTACAGAAGGATGACAGAGCCCCAGGGATTCTTATAAACTGGGGACTCCAGGGACCCAGATGTGCCTGACCCAGGGGAGAAACTCATCTGCTGGATTTTAAGGAACACGTCTATTAGAAGGTGCTTAGCTAATGAATTTTAGTAAAAATGTTTATCAAACTTTATTTTTAAAAGTGTAATATTTTGAGAAATTGTCATATCTAGTTAATGATAGACTGCTTATACCTTCTGCAAATTATGTGACTATTGCTTCAGTGCATATGTATTCTCTTATCATAATCTCACTAAGAGTAGGAACTCTATCTCTTATTCTTTTGGTTTCTCTTGAAGCGAAGAATGTGGTGTTCTACCTGAGATGTGTTAAACTGCTTGGTCACTAAACACACACGCACGCACATGACCTCTTCCTTCCAACATTATCTGGACTTTGCATTATCAACAGTTAATTAGTTCTCTCTAGAGTGGCCATGAGGGGCCTAAATTAAACCCTCGGAAGGAACTAGTACTTACTGTAAATCAAGCCTTCGGCTCTAAATCACAAACATCATAGCAATTCCCCATCACTTGGGATGTGACATGTAGTTGATTTCTAGTAGAATTCCCCTCTGAAGACCACCCTTTGCTTCTTCTGGTCCCTCACTCCTCCCTGCCCTTTCATTTCTCGGTCAAGGGCACAGGGTGTTCCCTGTGACAACGGCTGGACCCCGCACAGGCATCGGCTCCCTCCCTCTGTGCCCCCCCCCCCAGCGTCAGTTCACGCATCACACCTTTCCCCTCTCTCCCTCGGGTCCCCTCCTTCCTCCCAGGCGGCCTCTCCGCTCACGCGGCTCCGCAGCCGCTCCAGAAACGACGCGGGTCACAGCCACGTCCGCCAGGGAGCTCTCCTGCCTTCATCAGTGATTTCCAAGGTTTTGATTATTTTTGAATGAATTCTCACCAGCTCAGTAGCCTAACGGATAAAACCAAGAGAAGGAGAGACTCTCCGGCTGAAGCCGGGACGGCGGGGGGAGGGTTAGGGGAGGGGGTGGGGGGGAGGGTTAGGGGAGGGGGTGGGGGAGGGTTAGGGGAGGGGGTGGGGGGGAGGGTTAGGGGAGGGGGTGGGGGAGGGTTAGGGGAGGGGGTGGGGGGAGGGGGTGGGGGAGGGTTAGGGGAGGGGGTGGGGGGAGGGTTAGGGGAGGGGGTGGGTCCCCGCCGTCGGGCCGCCGCCCAGGCCCGCCGCCCCGGGGTAAGGCCGGCCCTCCGCTGCGCTCGCACCGCCCTCTGCCGTCCGCCCGCCTGGAAGGTCCTGCCCCGAACCAGGCGAGCAGGGCGCCCGCTCCCCGCCTGCGCCTCCGGCGAGGAGGCCTCGCGCTTCCCGCCCCGGGGTCCCCGTCCGCGGAGCGCGCGGCCGCCTCGAGGCCCGTGCACGCGGCCGCCCTGTGACTCCCCGGCCTCACGTGCGGACCGGGACACGCGGCCTCCTTCGAGCTGAGGCACCAGCGAGGCGGGCGCTGAGTAAGCGGCACTGTAAACGCGAGGAAGTGGAGGCCCGGAGGGGTGCGCCGGCCGCAGCAGGAGGCTGGTGCAGACGCGGGCCTGCACTCCACGGCGCCGGGACCGAGGACCCTTCATCCTTCTGCGGCGCTTCTCAGATTCTTTCCCCGGAATTGCTCTGCCCTTTTCCTGGCCACGTGTGTTCAAGGAATATTGAAACGGGACGTGAAATTCCGACACACATTGTCGGGGGCTCCTCCTGCTGCTGTCGGCACCGTTCCCGGCATCCCAGCCGGTGTCCTGAGGACGTTCCGGGAGCAACGCCCTGGACACACAAAGCGTGGCATCCTGCAGGGTGGAGGCGACGGCACGGCCGGGGTGGGAGCCGGTCTCACGCCTGCTCGCGCTCGCCAGGCCAGCGAACCGGAGGCGAGGTGTCGCGCAGGCAGCACGACTTCACTCGGGAAGCCGGCGGACCGAGGGGATGGCAGACCAGTGTCTCTAAATAACCGTCTGAGCGGGGTCTGGAGGCCAGTTTCCTTTACAGAATCAGAGAGGGGGAGGAGATGGGGAAGTAAAGTAAAAAGGCCCTAAGTTTTGCAAATGTCCCCGGGAATGGCCAGCCTCGGGGAAGGGAGGGGTCCATTTCTTCTTTCTTGCAGCCATCCACGGGGTGGGGGTGGGGGTGGAGGGCAGGGTCCGGATGTTTCCCTGAACAAAGACACTTTGGTTTAACATTCGGGCGGAGGGGCAGGGTTCCCCGAGGCAGGCCATTGTGTATAGACAGTATCCTTTTCGTGAACAAAAGCAGCGGGAAGCAAAGGTTAAAGTGAAAGAAACAGATCCAACATGTAGTCAGATTTGGTTCTTCCCTGTTACATAACTAGTAACCAGATTTACACACATTTATGGGCATCGTTTCCAGCTCAGCACCACAACTGCACTGACTTTATTTCCTTTATTGCCCCTCTTCCTGTTTCAATGAACAAGAGATTAGTTGCCGTGAAAATGAAAGTTTTTCATTTGCTAAGGTTTTTATTAAAGCCAGGACATATGGTGTAGAATGTCTACAACTTAAAACTATCAGTATATAAAACCAGTTTCCTTAGGTGCTGATTTTAATTTGAAGAGCGCTCACCCTTTTATTTTCATGCAGGAAATGGAACTGTGGGATCAAGGTACCCCAATTATCCCCTCCTGAGTAGCTGAGGGACACAAGCTTTCCCCAGGCTGTGAGAAAGATAAGCACTCGATCCTACAGACACTTCAAGTCAAACGTTAATCACGTTCCATAAACTATTTTGAGTTGAACTCTATTTCTCAGTAAAAAGGAAGGAATTTCAAGGTGAGGCAACAAGTTGACAGTATATGTCCTTTTAGGTTAGGAGCTGATCAATTGTACTTGGTCAAAATGGTGGCGTCTCCATAGTGATCTGTGAGCCCGGCGTCTGGACCACACACAGCAGAGAGAAGGTAGACTTAGGGGTCAGCGCTCTCCATCCACCCCCAACGCAGCACCTCCAAGATGTGTGACCCTGGGAAGTTGTGTGACCCCTTTAGCCTCTAGGTTCCTGGTGGAGACGATGAAGTAGCAACATTTGTCCCGGTGGAAGAGTGAGAGAATTAGGTAGTGATGGACGGGAGCATGTGCCTGACACAGGGCTTAGCACTAAGCAGGGGCTCAGGACCTGTTAGCAGTCGTCATGACAACCCTAATTTCCACAGGGGCAGCCGTAGGGCTCCCCTGTCTCTCTCTGTTTCTGTCTCTCTTTATCTCTCTCCCAATGTGTCTGTCTCTCTCTGTCTCTATCTCTCTCCCAATCTGTGTCTCTGTCTCTGTCTCTCTCTCTCTCTCCCAGGGACGTGCTCTGCTTTTGCACAACTTCATCTGAACCCTGAGAGAAGCAGTTTAGAAGCTCCGAAATGGAAGGTGGATTATGTAGGGGCCACATCAATTAAACGTGTTACAGTTTCAAGTTTCTCATTAAGCAACTTCTGTTCTAGACTAAAGTTCTATTTCAGGAAGTAAAGGAAGAAAGGGCATTTTATTTCAATCTAAGCCAAAGTTGTAACCACATAGAGAGATACAAATTGATTTCCTTTTGACCTGGGGAGTCCTTCATTTGCAGCCAGCCGTTCACTGACATTCTCAAAAGGCATTGAAGAAAATGTTTAATCAAAGAAAAAATGGTCATAAATATGGCTCTAGACAGGCTTTTAAGGAAACCACTTCATAACCAGTTAAATGGCTCACAAACCTATTTCTTTATATACAAACAGAAAATTACCTTTTCCAATTGCATTCTAAAATGTAGTCCTTTTTTTTCAAGCACAAAGTACTTTTGTGGGCAGTGGTCCCAGTTGCTAACACTACATAATTGGTCGTGTGCAACTTTAAAATGGAAGAGAAAAACACATTTTAATTTGATTTGAGCACTTGTTTTCTAGTAACCTATAAACCAGATTAAACGTTTTAGAGTATTTCTTTTTTTTGCAACCTCTGATTTATTTTGGACTTGCAATCATGTACATGCAATTTTCCAGTAAAAATGAAGTTTCCAGCCTTCTGGACAGTGACCATTTGAACTACTTAACTGTGACAGCCTGTGCTTCGGCCCCAGAGCGGAGCTTCGCACTAACTAACACTGGTTAGAGGCGGCATCCGAGGCGGGTCCTCAGATAATGCTTCAGTCGGCTTCCTCGACGCCCACCACCCCCGCCAGGTGCAGATCCTGCTTCCCCAGCAGAGCTGTCAGCCCTTCACTTGCAGATTCTCCACAACCTTATGCAGCATCTCACACAGCCTGGGGTGGGTGTAAATACGTACGTATTCATCATCACGGTAAGAATTCACTAGCTGGGGGGAAATGGGGGAAAAGACACATGAAAAAGTCAAGTTTAAATGGTGACAAGGTCTAGAAATTAGTGAGTTCTAGAAATGCCCCCAATAAGTTAGTAAGTGACCAGCCAGAGGCCGTGGAGAACCACGTTAGAAGTTTTGAAAGAGTCTGCAGTGATTGCAACATGCAACAGTGCATCTTATTCAAATACTTACCGTCCGAAGGTTTTGATTTACCCCCAGCTGCCTTGCAGGCCTCTCTGAAAACCAGAGATGGTCTTGTTGTGGAGGGAGCACTGTTGCCCTCGACCCCATTGGACCCACTTGTGCAGGATTCGCCATCCGCTGTGCACTGACCTGCCCCCTGGGGGGCTTCCTGACACCCAGAGTCCTGAGGCTGGGAACGGGGTCACCTGGGGTCCTTTGCCTCCAGCTTGGTCCACCAGACACAGCAGTTGGGTAAACCATCTAATCCTTGGAAACTTTTTCTTTAAACTAATCAGAGTAGTTTCTGTTGCCTGGAATTAAACACAGTTCTGTTTCCACCTTCTGTCTGTCATGGATACCTTTCCGTGGCCCCGTTTCCTGATAGCAGGAAGCAGTAAGGCAGCAGCACTAGACACGCAGAGATCTAATCTCTAGGACACGGAAGTCCCTCATCCCCAGAAGTGGGTTAAGTAGGAAAATGTGTAGGCGTAAATTACAAACAAACAGTTTTCTAAGAGGAGGCCAGATAACATAAGTATTTTCTTACTTTACAAGAATTCCTATCCCAGTGTTAAAATCTCAAATTTTTGAGTACTTCTGGCCTTGAGAGATTCTATAAAGGAAAAGAGAATGAGAGAAAAAAAAACAAAAAGGGCAAATGAACATCCATCCTTGGTGTCATTTTGCAGACGAGCTACAGGACATGAGGTGTGTTTCTTCTGTTCTTCCGTTTGTTTGTTTCCAACCGGGTCCCCTGACGCATAGCCCCAGGTGAACCCGAGCCCTGTTTACCCAGAAGAGGCTCTTGGCAGGAAGGGGCCAGGGTAGAGCAGCCCCACACCGTCCGCAGGCCGAGGGTCATGTGGTGACACAGGCCCTGAAGGCCACGCAAGGGTCCTGTAGGAAGACGGGCCTCTTGGTGCCACAAGTCGTGTCTGCCATGGAGACACTTCTCCAGCTGGTCTGATTCCATCCTTGTCTGGGAGCTGCAATTACTCTTTTTTTTTTTTTTTAACATATTTTAAATATCTTTATTTTCTTTCATTATCAGAAGGCAGATTATACCAACAAGCATTGTAGTATTTGTGTGTTCTGGTACATTACAATTCTCAAAGGAGATCATCCCAAATAGTAATTTTTTTTTAGAATAGGATGGGTTTACTTTTTTAAGTTTTTTTTTTAATTGAAGTATTATTGATTTACAATGTTGTGTTAGTTTCAGGGGTACAGCAAAGTGAATCCATTATATATATAGAGAGAGATATAGTTATATATTATTTTTCATATTCTTTTCCATTATAGGTAATTACAAGATATGGAATACAGTTCCCTGTGCTATACAGCAGGTCCTTGTTGTTTATCTATTTTATACATTGTGGTGTGTATCTGTTAATCCCAAACTCCTAGTTTATCCCTCCCCCCATTTTCCCCCTTTGGTAACCATAAGTTTGTTTTCAATGTATGTGAGTCTATTTCTGTTTGTGTATAAGTTCATTTGATTCATTTTTTAGATTCCAGATATAAGTGATATCATATGATATTTGTCTTTCTCTGTCTGGCTTACTTCACTTAGTATAATAATCTCTAGGTCCATCCATGTTGCTGCAAATGGCATTATTTCATTCTTTTTTAAGGCTGAGTAATATTCCATCATATATATACACCACTTGTTCTTTATCCATTCCTCTGTCAATGGACATTTATGTTGCTTCCATGTCTTGGCTATTGCTGTGAACATTGGGGTGAATTTATCTTTTCAAATTAGAGTTTTGTCTGGATATATGCCCAGTAGTGGGATTGCTGGGTTGTATGGTAGTTCTATTTTTAGTTTTTAAAAGGACCTCCATACTGTTCTCCATAGTGGCTGCACCAATTTACATTCCCACCAACAGTGCAAGAGGGTTCCCTTTTCTCCACATCCTCGCCAGCATTTATTATTTGTAGACTTTTTGATGATGGCCATTCTGACTGGTGTGAGGTGGTACCTCACTGTAGTTTTGATTTGTATTTCTCTAGTAATTAGGGTTGATGAGCATCTTTTCATGTGCCTCTTGGCCATCTGAGTGTCTTCTCTGGAGAAACGTCTACTTAGGCAATTGCTCTTATCCTTCCCTTGCACTAGGATCCCTCTCGGGTCCTGAGACAGCACAGCAGTGACCTTGGCCAGCACACTTGGCCTCGGTGTTGGGCCACCTGTGCAGTGCAGACGTCCAAGGGGGCCAAATTCTTAGGGACAGAATCACCCAAAAAGGGCAAATTCCTAGGGACACCTGTGGACCATGTGTGGTCCCAAGGGTAGAATCACGAACAGCTTGCTGGAATGATCGTGACTAAGCAAAGGTCCAGGGGCAGTCGTTGGAAGCAGGAATTAGGGTCAAGGACCACAATTCACATCCTGGGTCCCTGCTTCTCGGCTCCATAATTTTGGACAAGCAAGAGGGCGCCATGCTCTCAGCAACCAGTTCTCCTCTCTTGACCTTGGCAAGTCAGGGTGGTGAGGAGAGGGGCAGGGATACCAGCCCCCAGACCCTGGACCTTCTGCAGCCCTGGAGCTCCACCTTTGGAAGACCCAGCCTGGACCACTGCCCCAGAACATCTCAGGGTCAACAGGCTCTCAGATTCGCCCTCCACCTCCTCCTCATCTTACTTTCCTGAGGACGACGGCCCAGGCCAAGACCGCACAGCAATCCCAGCTCCTGGCAGATGCAGGGCAGTGGGAGGGCACCCTCAGAGCCAGAGCGTCCTGCCGGAGCCCTGAGCCCCGGGGATGTTGCCTGAGGCCTGACCCTGTGACCACCTGGCTTTCTCACCTGGATGGTAACAAATAAGACAAAAGCCTCCAAAACTAAGTGGCGACAGGAGCTCTAAGCCTTGAAGGGCTGCTGTCCTATCTTTTAAAGTTCTATTTTATTGGGTTACTTATAAGACAAGATACTTTCATTTTAATTATAATTGCTTTATGGATTAATTATCACAATGATTATATGAATATTTAATGCAATTTTATGGTGTTTACCGACAGTATCTTGAAAGTTAGCTGCTATGTATCAATAGGCCGATGTTAATAATTTATATTCATAAATGCAGCTTGAGTCTCATTAGCAAAAAAGGCTGGAAAATATGTGAGCACATTACTGACAATGTGTGAGCGCTGGGAGTTCGTCAAAGTAAATCTTTATACAAAAACCACCAACAGCTTAAATGTATGAATATTTCTTAGATAAAAACTTTTTCTTTGTCATGTTGATTTTTGGAGTGGTGGCAGTTTTTTAGAAAATTATGATTTCTATTTCTCATCTACTCGCTGCTCCTGAGCCCTGAGTCTGTGTTCATCAGACACAGGCGTCAGTATATTAGATACCCCGTGCATTGGGCTTTGAGTGGCTTAATTTTAGTGCTGGTTTTCCATTAATGTTTCAGCCTTGTGAGAATTCCTGGGGTGGATAAAGTTTACTTGTTCGAGCCTCGGTGGTGTTTCTCCCACGTGACGGCAGAGGCGCCCATGAACTTCCACAGAACTGGATGCAGGTCAGAACGAACGTGGGTGTCTGCCCACTGCGCCAGCACTGGGGTCACTGCCGCCCGGGGCCCACATTCTGACACCACCTCTGTGTTTGCAAGGCCAGTCTGCCCTGCGTGTGGGGAGCTGCTCTGTGTCCCTGCCTGCACCTCTGACTGGTCTCCCACAGCCCGTGCTGACAAAGTGACAAAGGGGCAACGCCGTAGGACAGGCCATGTGGTCCAGGTGCCCGCTTCCCCGGGGCCGGCATCCCCGCTGCTGACCGCCGTGCCCTGGCTCTGCTGAGAGCACAGCCTCCACACCACCCCGTTCATCCCCCTGCACACCACATCCTGGCCAGGCGAGGCCTCCAGGTCCAAGGTCCCACTTCGCAGGGAGATAGAAACGGGCCACACAGGACATACAGCCGCGCTGGGGTCAGCCCTGTGACAGCGGGGGCTCCCGAGGCTGTTTGGGGGGTCACCCTCCCCTGGGCATCTGCGGGATGTGGTCCCACTACAGGGACCCCTGGGGCCATAGTGATGCAGCGACAGCATCCCACGTTCAGCTCCTTGGGGTCCCCAAACCAATACCCCGTCCCCCTGGACTCTCATCTCATGTCCAGATTTCAGACCAAAGTCTGAGAGTAAGAAACAGTCACTTTGCAACGTTCACATTTTTTTCTGAAGAAAGGTGGGGATAAAACGAGATAATATAGATAAAGTGCCTGCCCCATACTATGTGCTCAATAGATTTTACCGTTTGAGGTCAATTTAGAGGTTCTCTGTGAACAGAATTCCAGTCTTCACATTATCCAGCCCCCCAGGGGGCCCCAGTGGAGGGTCCCAGGCTCAGTGGGGGACACGGCCCTGGGACTTGGGCCCAGGACTTCTCAGCAGACGCATTTCTAAGGAAAAGTCATTGAAGGACTGACCTGAACCTTCCCTTGGCCCGGGCAGGGAATATTGATGATCTTGGGCTCCATCCAACTTGGTCACTGCAGCGACTTCCCAGCCTCGATGGAACTGCCAGTTTAAAGATGCAAGAAGTGTTTTTGCATAATTCCTGTTTTGTGCAAGTAGCCACATTCCTTTCATTTCTCTGTACTTTCTTATTCTTTATTGTTTTCATTTTATTTCAAGAGATGAAATACATTCATGCTCTGTCAAGAGAGCCCCAAGGAATTTAGAAGCCTTTTTATGTGAAGGAGAAAGGCAATAGAAAATAAATAAATAAAAACTTGGGAAACTTTAAAATTCTACTTTTATGATGAGAGAAGCTGAGAGAAGCTGGGAGCAACGGTACAGTGAAGTTTGCATCTCCGTCCATAAGTTATGCCATGTTCTTCTCCATGTCCATAATGCAAATAATACAGCAAATTAACGTCTCACAGGAAGGCTTGTTTACCTTCCACTGAAAATCTAGCGGCTCTCATGCACTTTAAGGGAAGGCTGTGGAACTCTGTAATCCAGCAAGCTCCGCTTCTCACCACCCATCCATCACGGATCATTAGATAAGCCGCCCCCTCCCCGCCCCGTCAAGGCTGACTGCGCTTCTGGTCAACGAGGAGTGTCCTCTGAGGTCTCTGAAACAGCCTCTGGTGGTGCAGCCCTTGCAGGAGCTCAGGAAAGTGGGGTGCAGGCCACGTGACTGATTTACATGTGCTCTTTGTTTTTATGGGATCGGATTCCATTTTGGAAATTGACTTGTGGGGCTGGGTTCCCGCACAGACACGAGCTCTCAGCTGCAGACTAGGGTCCTCCTCCTCCTCTTGGGACGCCGGCCCACGCTGGTCATGCAGGGCAGGAGACCCAGGCCGGCCACAGGGATGAGACATTGCCGTCCACACCTCGGGAGCCCTGCTGTTTGGGGAGATTTCAAGCCGATACAAGGAAACGGTGCCCCATACACGGTGAAGGTCCGTGCCCCGGGCTCAGCCCTGGTGGTTGGCGACCAGGCCAGGAGATGCCTTGGCCAGGATTCGACTCCCAGTCCTTGTGACCTGGGCATGTCACCCACCTCCCCTGGCCTCAGGTTCCTCGCGTGTGAAAGGGGAGAACACCCAGATCAGCTCCGTAGCAATAATATTCTCTCTGTTTAATCGTGTCTGTTCAGGTTCGTAGCCAAGACGGGCACAGCTGGATAGCAAACAACATAACTTTCTTCCCAATGTAGATGACACTCATGAACAGATGTGCAGCATTTCAAGGAGAAGGGGGTGGAAGAGAGCTACAGGTCCCCGGGAGGACCGATGCAGAGTCTTGAATTGTGTCTGATTAAAAAACACGAAAGTGCTGGTGACACGTGTGGTGTTGGTGCCTCGATGGCGTCGGGTTTGATTGCAACAGTCATCCTGCAGGAAACACACAGACGGCCGCCCAGACCCCGGGGAGCCTCTGCCCTCCCCAGGGACCGAGATGCACGTGAGCAGTGGCTGGAGGCCCCGTTACCCCCGGACTTGGGAAAAAGCCCCTGAAATAAGGAAGATGAGGGCACCCAAGACGATTCACGAGCTTCGAGTTTTTGAAACCTCCCCGGGAGTATCTCTGGCTTTCACAGAGCTGTGCTCTATGCTGGTTGTTACTCTTTTTTGAGTTGACAAAAATCCTGATTTCTGTAGGAACAGAGAACCCGTCAGCATCAACACGGGATGCCTGCAGGAAAACAGGCCGAGGGTGTCTGCCCCCAAAGGAAGCAACTTCCTGGATTTCCCTCTATAAACCAAAGAGAGGGGCCCCAGGGTCCCCCACGAGGAAACCTTTAACCCCTATTTTCTCTGGAAGAGGGTCACATCTCTGTGGAATTCTGGATTCTCCTGAGACCGGTTCGCTCTTCACTTACGGTGAGGGACACATGGCCACCTATTAAGGAATTGTTTGGTGATACGTGTTGGCCTGCAGTCTTTGCAGTGCAAACTCATGCAGCCAGTGAACATCACACACAGATACCGTGTCTGGGCCGTAGTTACCCTCGGTGCAGCTGCAAGGCAGTGGGAGTTGGTGGTGTTCTCCTGGCCTGTGCAGTCCCGTCAGATACCCAGACGTCTTCAGTGTTTCTGTTGGAAAGCCACGTTGCCTTTTCCTGACAATAAATACCTTTACTTCTAAAGGATCCTCAAGGTTAATATATCCGACTTTTCTAAGACAGCTATAAAATGTGTCTGTCATTAATAAGGAAGGTGACACTTCATTAATCAGTCCTGCCACACACCTCAACCTCAAAGATCCCCCCTCTTCACGGCTCCCCACCTCTTCATTCTCCCGAGCAGCCAGGGTGGGTGCCCGAAGCACAGGAGAGGCTGCAGGGCAAACCGGGAGCTGGAGCTGAATCCTTGTCGGGTCATCAGACACCCAGCCGCAGCCAGAACGGCCAGTGATGAAGAACATTCCAACGTGACAGGCAGCACACCAGGGACACGGGACCAGACAAAGCCCGGTGCCCAAGCGCCCCGCAAGCACCGGCCCTGCTCCCGGGCAGAAGCTCAGAGCTCCTCGGGGCTCTGCGTCCGTCCCTGGCACCCGGAAAGCCAAGATGTGCCGACCTGCCCGTTCTGTGCTTTCCCGGGAGGATGAGCTCAGCCTGCTCGATATTCCAGGCTGTGTGACCTGCGGACAGGAACACAGGAAAGGTCAGAACGTGCCTGTTGTCAATCATGCTGTTTTGCTCACTTGCAACAATCATTCACTCGTTTGAGCCTCGCAACAACATAATTTTTGTGGACGTAACTTTATCGCCCACTTTAGGCCAAGGCCCAGAGAGGGGAACTAAGTGCCCAAGGTCAGGGCTGGCAGGCGGGGTGGCCCTGAGCCCCAGGGCTCTCCAATGCGGGCACCATGAAAGCCACCAAGGCCGAGGCTCTCACCTGGTGAGGAGAGGTAAAGGTGAGCGTTTTGAAACTCTAAAATGAAATTGAAAACTGAGAAGAAGTTTTTTCAGGTAATTAGGAGGAGTTTGGCAGATCAATGCAGTAAAACAGGTAGGGTCTACTTCCCACACGGTGTCCTCGTGACCACGATGAAATCCCTCACGCGCTTTTAAGGCCGGGTGGCGTGAGGGCTTCTTTACATCCCGACAACCAACCTCTCCCTTCATCTTGAGAGCAAAAGATATCACTGCTCACACATCCTGAGATGAAGACATCATGAAGCCAAGGCCATTTCCAGGGGACTTAAAGTCTGAAATGCATCAAGTCCTTTAAATGGAAAACTTGCCCTTTATATGATAATTAGCTCAGTTCAAAGGACAACTCCACTTTCTAGAGGATAAGAAATATTTGAGAAGTTATATTAGACACTTCACGGCTTGAAACGAAACCCCTGGCTTGCAGGGGACTCGGAAGCACTGCCTTCGCAAGCCTGTCTCGGCTCCTGCCGGCTGGAACGAGCATTCCAGGGAATAAAATGAAATTGGTTTATGTTTCCTCAGTAATCGTATCTGACAGAATAATTTTTCAGTAGCAAATGGAAATGGTAAACATTCAGGCGATATAAACAATTCTGAAGTACCTACCCACAGTGTTACCCTCCTTCCTTGGAGGAGCTTTGGCCTCTATTCTAGAGGTACAAGTGAAGTGAGTTCTTTAGAGAAAGTCAGCTCACAATATCTTTATTAATTATGAATGGTAAGGTTATATTAATGTTTTGTGTTTCAACTTATTACAAAGATATCTCCACTTTAAGAGAATGTTTCTGTGGATGAACTTGGACGTCCTACAGCTATTTGGAAAGAAAGCATATGTGAACCCGTGCCTGTCCCGCAGGAAACCCAGAGTTAGAGCTTGCTCTGATTTCAACAGCCATCTTCACCCTGTATTTATTTTTAGAACAACTGGTTTTCTTTTTTCACGAGGTGATTCTTAGATTCTGGATAGCTGAATAAACTCTTGCTGAAAACAACGTGTTGTAACATAAGCACATTTACATCTCAGCTCTCAGCACCACGCAGCACACATTCCTCCGCGTGGAACCTTCCCGATCCCACGACAGAGGCCCAGCTCCATCTGGCCCACCGACCCTGCTCCCTCCTCGGGACATGACTGCCCGTACGCAGCTCTCCCTGTAAACTGCTTCATGGGAGCCCTTGGATCTGGCCCTTTTCTGATGCTCTGGCCAGTGTTCTTTCCCCTGCGATCAGAGATGATTGTGCCTTTTCTCCTTCCCGTCCTGATTCTCTGGAATCACGTGTGTTAATCAGCATCCTTGGAGAGACCACCTCTGTCATCTTAATCCTGGTAAATCACGAAAATCCCCTCTTCCTGTGAGAGACGATTGGGTCTGTCCCCACCACACTGATTCTGTGTGTGTGCGGTTGGACTCGGGGACCTATTTTAAGAATAGGTCTTCTCGGGGCTTCCCTGGTGGCGTAGTGGTTAAGAATCCGCCTGCCAATGCAGGGGACAAGGGTTCTAGCCCTGGTCCAGGAAGATCCCACATGCCGCGGAGCGACTAAGCCCGTGCACCACAACTACTGAGCCTGCGCTCTAGAGCCCGCGAGCCACAAATACTGAGCCCGTGCACCTAGAGCCCGTGCTCCGCAACAAGAGAAGCCACCGCAATGAGAAGCCCATGCACGGCGATGAAGAGTAGCTCCCTCTCGCCACACCTAGAGAAAGCCCACACACAGCAACGAAGACCCAATGCAGCCAAAAATAAATAAACAAACAAACAAAAAAAGAATAGGTCTTCTCGTCAAGGCTGGCGCTTCACAGGTGGCTACAGAGCTGCCTTAGCCGCATATCCTGGAACTCACAATCCTGAAGAAGCAGGGCCACGCCAAGGAAGTGAGCCTTGAATCAGCAGGTCTGAGAACATTCCATCAACTACTGGCTGTGTGACCTTGGCACTTGGACTTGAAATATCCGAGCTTTGAATTTCTTTTTCAATAGGGGTGCGTGTTAAACACTAGATGGTCATTCCTGAGATCCTTTGATCAAACGTCACGTCAGCACTGAGTTCCTGAAAATGGCAGCTAGTATCAGAAAACATATAAAATAGTATTTTTTAAAGGCTTGAACTATTCCTACTTATAAAGAAAGATGCTGAGTTCTTTTCATTTTTAGTTAATACTTCATTTTCATTTGAAAGGATTCTAACACTGCACAAGCATGCAGAATGATGAGAAAATCGTGCATCTCCGTGGACCGAATAGTGAGTATAAAAACATAGACTCACCACCACTAGGCATGGAGGGTTCAAATTCCATTTCTCAGGCAAATCAAAGCAGCGTTTCCAAAAATACTTTTAAATAATGATGTCTTTACCACCATTTTCATTTCCCTTTTTCTGCCATACTTACCCTAGTGTTTTCTTTATCTTTCATTTTCTACTCATATTTCACAAATAAAGGCATATTAAAATATATTGGTTAAATTGTGGACTTTTTGCTCTCAAATCCCCTCCCCTGATGTTAGTTGAGTTACTTTGGACAAAGTACCCGGCCACTCTATGTCTGCCTTTTCATCCAAAAGATGGGCTGGTGACATTATGATTAAATTAATTGACTTGAAAACAGTTAGAATTATGCCTAACACAAAGGAATCACTCAAAATTGTGAGCTACAATCACAAGGAATAAACTAAAGCCTAAAACAATGTATGCTTAGTCATAGGATATTAGCACAAAGAGTGTTGTATAAAGAAGGAAGGATGCAAGGAGAAATGCATAAGGCTGAAATATCTTTCTTTGCTGCTGTGAATAAATTCAAATAGTATTTGTCCAACACTTGACCACACAGCATGATAAGGCATTACCAGGATTGAAATTTGGAAAAATCCACGTGATCAATTTTCAAGCAGTGACATACTATTTTGCTAGAGATTTTTACTGTAGAGATAGTAATTAATTTTAGCCAACTTTCTGTACTCTCATAATATTGAATAACAAGTGATGTTTCAGAAAAGAGATAAAATACAAAATAATGATACAACCAAATTAGTGGCAACAGAAAGCTGGCTTAAAAAAGACAGTAATGGAATCACAGAAATCATAGGTTAAAAAAAAAGCACAAGTGATATGGGAGAAAATAAAATCAATATTGAAGAGGCAAATATTGTTAGATTGGAGTCCTACAAATTGTACTGATTTTGATTATTATCATTACAACCATTTTTAAGGAAAAATTTTAAACTAAAAAGAAGTTTGTGACAAATACCATATGAGCATCTATTCATTAAATAATACATGGCTAGTCTAACTTGCAGAGTCCATACCTGTATAATGTATCCAAAAAAATTGAGATCAGCATCCGGAAGAGCTACTACACCCCCATGTTCACTGCAGCATTATTCACAGTAGCCAAGAAGTGCAAACAACCCAAGTGTCCACTGATGGATGGATGGATGGATGGATAAAGACGTGGTGTATATATGTACAAAGGAACATAACCTAGCCTTAAAAAGGAAGGAAATCCTGCTGTACAGGACACTTTGGATGAACCTGGGGACACTATGCCAGGTGAAATAAGCCATCACAAAAAGGCAAATCCTGCACTATTCCACTTACATGAGGCGCCTTGAGGGTCACACTCACAGAAGCAGAGAGTAGAATGGAGGCCCCAGGGCCCAGGGACGGGATGAGAGTGGGTGGCTGTTCAGCGGGCGTGAGGTTTCCGTTCCGCAGGATGAACAGTCCTAGAGTCTTCTGTACAGCAGGGTGTACAGTTGGCAATGCCGTATTGCACAGTTTAAATTTTGTTAGGAGGATAATCTCATGTTAAGTCTTCTCATCGCAATAAAAATGTTATCAGGAGGGTCTTTTATATTATTTTCTGTAATGTTTGTATGTTTGAATAGCTAACAATTAGTTTTTTTAATTAAAAGGAAAATATAATATGGTTTCCTGATTCTAGTTGATTTTATTAATTACATATAAGACCAATATTTTTAAGCCACTGTATTCATTTTCAACAATAATAATTAGAATACCTATGGGAGAAAATGATCCCACTTGTACTGGAATAAAAAACTGAGTTATCAAATAGGACTACTAATATAACATGTACAAAATCTTTACAGAGAAAAAAGTTTAAAGATAAAAAAATAAATAAATAGGGAAATATACCATCGGTCTAGATGACAAGGCATAATACAGTACATATGCCAATGCTCCCTAACTTAATTTAATGATCGGCTGCAAAAGACATGGAAGAATATTCTAAGCTGTATTTAATATTTATATGGAAGGCGAGTGGGTCAATGATGGCCAAGACATTCTGAAGATCAAGAATAAGGTGGAGATTCCAACAAAACAGCCAAAATTATAAACAGTACATCAACTTATACAATATATCATGGATACAAAAGAAGGCAATTGATCAGCAAAGCCAAACAGACAATCTAGCTAGAGATGAGAATAAAAAGAGCATCTAGTATAACAGAGTTGTCACTTCAGAGCAGTGGGGACTAGTTTAAAATTAATCTTATAAAAGAGAAGATACCAACCACCAAAGCAAACAGAAATGGCAGAGAGAAAACAACACATATCAAAGTATTACCAGCTTGTGCTAAAGAACCACTGGAGAGCTGCCTTAGTCAGCTCGGGGGCCATACAAACCCCACCGACGGGGCATCTTCAACAACAGAAATGTCATCTCTCTGGTTCCTGGAGGCTGGAATCCGAGATCAGGGTGTGGGCAGGGCTGGTTCCTCCTGGGGCCTCTCTCCTGGGCCTGTAGACGGCCGTCGTCTCCTCCCCGTGTCCTCACGTGGAGACTGGGGTCCTTCTGTGTGTTCTGAGCTCTTCTTCTCATAGGACACAAGGAGTATTGATCAGGGGCCCCCTTAACAGCATCATTTAACATAATTAACTCTTTACAGACCCTGCCTCCAAATATGGTGACATTCTGAGGGCCCAAGGATTAGGACTTCAACATATGATTTTCAGGGGGATGCAATTCAGCCCATAACAATCGCAGTGAGAAAAAGTCAACCAACTGAAACACAGGAATATATATGAAAAGGAAATTTACAAATATGGAAATGAAATGTTAATCTTCTGAAACGTAATCAACTTTGCCAGCATTCGGTTAAATGGAAATGTGTGATGTGATTTCATGGCCATAGTATCTGCAAAAATTAATCTGTGTAAGGTTGTGCAGAAATGTAAATTACTGGACACTGAGGCAGATGCATAAATTGATCAAAGCAATTTGGTTAACTTGGCAGGAGAATAAACTTGCAGGCTCTTGGGCTCTGGGAACCCGCGGTCTCTTGCACAGCGTAAACCCCACTGAGAGTCCGTCACCCTCATGCACCACCGAGACAGAGCACAGATGCTCATTGCAACACTACTTGTGACAGAGAAACATGAGCCTCCATGTAAATGCTGATCAGTAAACAGTGACTAAGGCCCCTCAGACGACAGCACCGCCCTGGATCCCCCTGTGTGTGGGTCCCATGCTAGGTGCACATCAGGCCCTCCCCCTCCTAGATGTCACCCTCCAACAGAGATAACTGCTGAAAACTGAAGTATGTCTCTGCTTTGATGGCAAGAGGAGGGGGTGTTATCCTTTCAGACGCTCGGAAGGAGAGAGGGCAGCCCGAGAGGTCCATCCCACCACACGCCGAGGGGGTCCACCCCACCACACGCTGAGCTCACTGCGTCTGGCTCTTCACACGCCCGTCCCGACCCTGGACTCTAAGAAGCACCTTGAAGTCGCAGACTCTGATGTCTTAGTCAATCCAAGAGCCTCTGTGCCCATCACTAGATTAGGGACCAGGTCAGCCCACTCTCCGTGTTTTATGTACTGAGGAGAAAGAGGAGGAAAGTCCCTCATTGTCAGCTAACGCCAGGGGCAGGGATTTCAGGAAGAGAGGAAACAGGGAAAGGACAGGTCTGTCTCTTAGAGCCAATGCGCTGGTGTTGCCGCACCGTAGCAGAACAATGGAAATAATTCTAGTGCACAGATGGATCATTCAAAAGCTTCCCGTGATACTGGTAGTCAGAACATTTTAAAGAAGCGTTTCTAAGAGATTCAAACAGAACCTTAACTACTTTGTTTGATATAATAAAATGCTTTTAAAATGCACTTTACCCAGTAACTATAATAATTCTGTTTTTATATTAAATTTTCTGTTGAACGTTTTTCATTTGTCTAAAAATACCTTTCTTTGAAACTCAACTGTCAACTTCATATAAAAATTTTAAAGTGATAATGATACATTTTCGTATTAAAATATGAAGGGAAAATTCAAGCCCAAAATATTTTTACATTATTTTTCTGGTGAAACTATATTTAGATACGGATCTGTTATATATCATGCAATAAGTATGTCTATGATTCATAGGAGAAATAATTTTGCAATTCAGAATTTTCTTTTTTGAGAAAACTCAAAGTCTAAATGCAAGAGCATTTATCTTCATATATCTCTATTTACACAGACAACCTAGATATTTCACTTAGAATTTAAAATACATATTGTATGCAGGTTAATAATTGTGATGTTTTCTTCTTGAGGCTTAAAGCACATTTCATGATTTAATAAAAGAAATCTTATTAACGGCCCCAGAGAGAAGATGGGGCATCTAGTACTTTGGTTTTGCTTTTCATGCTGCTCTTAATCCAATGATGAAAGCAGAGGAACATCCTTTGTTAATCCAACTTGGTGTAATTTGAGTTACTCATTGGCCACAGAACTTCTGTGCGGCAGTGTGAGAAACTTACGTCCGATGAGTATTAAGGACATGAAGGTGCCACCCGGTGATAAATTATGTGCCATTGTAAGAAGTTTCATTTCTACAAATAGAATTACCTAAAATTTTAAGGCGGAACCAAATAATGTGTTTTGTCTTAGCTGAGGCAGACACAACAAAGTACCACCGACTCAGGGGCTTGTAAACCACAGACACTGGCGTTTCTCAGTTCTGCAGGCTGAGTCTGAGGTCAGGAGACAGGGTGGCGCGCGGGGGCCCCGTCCGGGTCACGGTCTTCTCTCTGTGTCCTCACCTGGCAGGTGGGCGGGGACCTCTCTGGGGTCTGTTTTACCAGGGCCCTCATCTCGTTAGGAAGCACCCCCCATGACAACATCACCTCCCAATACCATCACATTGGGGGGGTTAGGATTTCAACACGTGAATTTGGGGAGACACAAACATTCGGAACGTAACATATTTCTGCGATGGACTTTGATAGTGAAGAAAAAGCAAAAACAAACAAAGGAAAGCACACTAAAGAACACACACATTTAGGGGAGGGGGGCTGTATGTTTTAGCTAAGAAATGACCCGCATCACTCCTTTCCCTCTCCACTGCCCTCAGAGAGAGAGAGAGAGAGAGAGATGCATGACCCCTCATCCCTGAGGGACACACCACAGTGTATTGTGCTGTGTGGGGCATCGCGTTGGGCCAGGGTTGCTGCTCTGTCTCCGAGAGTCCATCTGTGCTTAGAGCAGCATGAGTGACAAGTGAGACTCAACGTCCCCCAGTTGTATATATTTGTATAAATGGAAAGGCCAGATTGTTCATCCTTTTATTGGATAAGTTAAGTAAGACTTTTCTGAAAATATCTTTTTAAAGAAGAAACTAAACATTGTTTATTTTTTCTAATCTGAAAAATAATAGATGCTGACTTCAGTTACCAGTTATGATGAAGTAACTGGGCCATGCTCAACTTCTGGACAGAAACAACTGGAAAACTGGGCAGAAGATATGAAACAACTTTTTTCAGATGTTGGAAAACAGGCAGCACAGGGGCTGTGATCCCTGATAAAAAGAGAAACAAATGCAATGCTTCCTACACTTGCCCAGGGTGTGTGCAGGGACAAAATCCCCCAGAAAGGCTTACAGGTACAATATTCCCTGAGTGTTTTCCATTCTTAAGACCATTTTCTCGTAACCATGATATGTGAAAAGCAACTTGGCTGGCCCTAGAATCCTGGTTTCTGAGACGGCTGTTTCCTGTGGCCTCGCTCGGTGTGTTTCTCTTGAGAAGAGTGATGTCATCTTCATTCTTCTGCCCACGGAAGTTGTTTGATATCTTTGCCTTTAAGTGCGTAGGATTTTGTTTCTTTGTCTTTCAATTTTAGTAGTTTTACTAGGCTATGTCCCAGAGTTAAATATCCCAGGCTAATTTCCACAAGCACCCAGTAGGCCCTTCTAATATATAACTTCAATTATTTTATTTATGGAAAAGTTCCTAAATTACAGTTTAATTAGGTCTGGCCCACTGGTTTGTTTGGGACTCTAGTTACATGTGTGTTAGTTCTTCTTTGTCTCTCTTTCATTTCACCATTTTCATTCTGCTTCTTTATTTATCTACATTTTAATTTAATTTTTTCATTGTTTTCTTATCTTTCTTCAATGCTGCAATTTTTCACTTAATTATTTCTGTCCTTGTCCATTTTTATATATTTCAATGAAAGTTGTTTTTTCTTACAACCAAATGCTTGGTGAGGATATTTAATTGAATGTATAGCACTGTGCTCCGTTTTCTTCTACTTCGTGGTGATTTTTTAGCAGTGCATTTTCATCAACTGTAATCTTCTGATTCTCGCTTTGTATCTTCCTCTAATAAGAGCTCTCCCCAGCTCTCAGTTCCCTTTGTTCGCGTGTTTCCTCAGTACAGGTGGCTGGCGGTGGCGGCTGACGATTGTTCTTGTCATGGGAGGGACAGTTCTGTGCCTCTGGCT
Source organism: Balaenoptera physalus (assembly GCF_965194825.1). Lineage (NCBI taxonomy): Eukaryota > Metazoa > Chordata > Mammalia > Artiodactyla > Balaenopteridae > Balaenoptera > Balaenoptera physalus. The sequence continues at coordinate 319,015 of NW_028126535.1, read as the reverse complement.
GTAGTCTCTTCTTTGGTCGTGTGAGACCCTGATTCTCCCTCTTTTCTTCTCTCTACTCACTCACCACCTGCCTCCAAAGGCGCCTCTCCTTCCCTAGAAGCACGGCCTTCCCCAGATTGCCTGGAGTCCCCGTGTATTCAAGTGCTTCCCCAAACCATGGCCGGAACCCACCAGGACCCCTTCCAGCTGCATCACCCCAGGAGTGACGTAGCTTCATTGCAGGCCCATCGCTCCTGCAGCATCCGGCTCTGCGCTGGTCAGGACAAGGTCTTCATGGCCCCACTCCCAGGCTCCCAGACAAAGAGCTGCCCGTGGTGGACACACAGTAGGTATTTGCTTATTTTAACTGGTTTACTTGTTTTTGTCTTAATACGGAGGAAGTTTATAGTGTGACAGGAATCTTACACTTATAGCCGCCCCCCAATAAGTACTACTCAGATGATAAGCTTTATACACATTTTTATAATTCTGCTTAACTAGGAACAGGTCATGTTGGCAAAGCAGAGTAAATAAATGTGACTGCGAATAAACAACATTTGTTCCCTTCAGCATCAAAATTAACCGACCCTATTCTGATAACATGTAACCAACATTTTAAATCAATGTGGACAGTTTGGAGCCCTTAGAGTCTAGAGTTTCCTACATGCAAGGTGAAGTGTAAGTTGCTGAAGGAAGAAAGACAATTGGGGACAAAGGAGATACACGTGAAGTACGTACACTTAGACAGAAAATGGGAGCAATCAGGAGCGCGTGAAACTGGGGCCGAGACAGTCACTACGGTTCCTTATTCAGTCTTGGTTGAGTCCTGTGCAGACTTTATAGCCAAGTTCGCACACCACCGGGCGGCTGAGTGCTTCTTCCCCAGCCATCTGAGTCCCCTCTTCACGAGCCTGAGTGGTGTTCACATGCTGACTGCATTCTCCAGCACACTCAGGCACCTTTATGACAACATTTACTGGTAATTATATCTGCTTCTGTTTTGTTCAGAAAATATTTACTTTTATCCGCATATTAAAAATTAACATTTCATTCTAGTGATGAGGAATCTCTAAGGAATATCTAAGCAGGTGAAATAATTTCCAAGTTCACATAATAAGTCACCAATACACCAGTGTGTATTTCCCAAATTACTCTTTTCGTAAGTTGCGTCTAAAGTAGAGAGACATCTAATGCCAGGACAAACATGATTGGATTTGCTACACATCTGGACCCACTTCTGCAGAACCCCAAGCCCTTTCTGGGTTGTAAATCATGGGACCAAGAAAGTCTAACTGTCCAAGTAAGCAAACTAAGGGAGCATCTGTCCAAGGACAAAGTGAACACCAAAGAGACCTTCAACCAAATTCGGAAACTTCCTCTTGTGACCTCACAGATGGTGAGCAGGGGGCCTCGTCCTTGTGTGGAGGTTCTGGTCCTGGAACTAGAAGCAGCGGCCGGATGGGAGGTTGCTTGTCTCCCTTAGAGAAGATGGGAAGGGGTTTCCCTTTGTGGGGAGAAGGAGAAGAGGGCACTGTTGACCTGGGGGACTGGGTGAGACTAGTTAATCACCAAACGCATCTCGTCCTCACCCAGTTCACAGACTTCAGTGCTGTTTCCCAGCAGCGGCCTCTCTGAGCAGCCGTGCCGCACAGACACAGGCACGAAATACAGTTTCACCACCTTAGGCCACTGAAATTAGTGGATTTGTCTATTACAGTAGATAATGTTTTACCGCTAACCAGTTAGTCAACTTTGAACCTCCGGCCCTTGACCTTTGTTACCCGATGGGTGCAGCATGTGCCGGACCCTCCTTTGCAGGATGGCGTGAGGTCACCTGCAGGGATGGGCAGACATTTACTAACCGTAAGGGTCAGGACATAGTTACTAGAAACATCCAGTCTGTTTAGATTCCTCTTCCACTAACTCTTTCATCCTTTTCAGTGACCCAATCTCCGCCCATGAAGTCCCCAGGGGGGTATTTTCCTGTTTGCCTTACAGAGCCTTTTCAAAGTGTTATTCAGATGAGGGAATAACATTGTTTCCCTTCCCCCAAAAACCACGAAACATTTTGTCGACTTAAAATATTGTTCGAAATTGTCCTATAACAGGATTCTATGGCATCTTTGTGCGAGGGGAAATGTACAAAGAAGTAAGCGATTATTCTCATAAGTGGGCACTGCCAAGTGGCTTTCCTTTTCCATCTAACTTGCAGCGAGTTTATTTAAGTTTGGAAGAAATACAATGATTTGGTATAAATATGTCTTTTACTACTTGACAATGAAAATTCAAGTGACTATTTTAATGACTATTTTATTAGTACTCATACAAAGATTAGAATTCCCTCAGTCACCGGACGGTGTCACCTGATTATAAAGTACAAGCAGGATTGCAGGAGTTTGGGGATTAAAATCCTGAGCCTCCTGGAGTCCAGGCTCAGTGTTTGCTTCTCGTTACCCTAACTAATACCCACACAAGGCTGAAGTGCATAGATTTTGACAATTGTGAAATTAATTTTCCCTGAAACCGCCCAGAAGATGACTTTACTCTATCAATTCTTCATAAAAATCAATATGATTAACTTTTCCATTTATCTCTAGCTGTGCATGATGCATATTTCAAAACAGGTGCTTGAACTTATTTTGTCCTATGAAGCCAGCAGTATTTCAAAAAAAATGTGTAATATAACCTGTGAATGTCTATTTTGGGCCATGATTTCTACCCTCAGAAAAATATAGTACATTCAATATGGCTCTTGAAAGCATTTTTAAAAGTTCTTTCTCTCTGGAAAAAAAAAAATCTCATAAATATGAATAATCTCTTTTTCCATTAGAGTGGCATGACATCTATCTTTGCAGATTAAAAATGGGAAACAGCTGGCAACACATTTCTCAGGCAAGACTGCAGCTCTTTTAGCAGAATGTCATTTGCTAAGTTCGAGCAACAGGATTGGGCCATCGGAGCCAGTGACACCCCCCCCGCTGCCCAGAGCATCAGGAAGACCCCACTTCTACACTGACTCACCCCCCTTCCCCCATCAAAACAATAACCAGTAAGAGTCCTCCATGGCCTTGAGGTGAGACTTGTTTAGGCTACTTATACAAAATGAACATAAAATGTTAATACTTTTCCACCTGTAAAGTAAAATACCTTCTGATGTTCAAAACTAGTCTTTGTAGGGCTGGGATTGCTTGGCGCTTTGTGGCTGTAGACACTTTTCCTGCAAATCGATTTTGAATGTATTTTAAGTGACTCCTCAACCAGGAAGAGCTACACCCTCTCAGTGCACCTGCCAGGGGTGTCAGGAGGAAAAAGCCTGATTCTTGACCCTAAAGAGTCACGATCCTTGTGGGGAAACAGAACGTTCACACACAGAGAGTCACAGGTCAAGGTGCAGCAAAGAAGGAAGGGTCTGCTCAGCTGGATGATTGGGAACCACCAGTCCTTTTCACTGAAAGCTCTACTGGCCGTATGGACATCATGAATCCTCTAGAAATGACCCAAAGTCTCTGATAGAGAGATAGACGATCGATAGATCAATAGGTCGATAGATCAATAGATAGTAGGTAGATGATCAACAGACGACAGCTACATGCGTGGCTAGGCCGCCATAGGCACTGATGTACCGAGCCCCAGGGATGCCGAGTCGGAAGTGGAGCTGTTCTGGGCCTTCTGCAGCCACAGCGCTGGGCAGCATGTTCACGGGGGTTTAATCCCAGGCCTCCTAATTCCGCGCAGAGTTCTGGGCTTGGGGGAGGTGAGGGAACCCGCCCATCCGGTCCCTTGCCTACCGCCGCCCCACCATTCACTCAGGCCTCCAGACCCCATCCCCTGCCCAGCCTCCTCCTCCCCTCCCCTCCCCCCTCCGTGTGCAGTCTCCTCTTTCCGAGCTCTGCACCCTTTCCGGCACAACAGGCCAGGAGGCTGTCAGGTAAGAGGCCGTCCAGGAGAGCCCCCTGCAGCGCTGCCGCGGGGTGACCGCATCTCTGCGCATACTGTGACGTCCGTCCGGATCGCCCCCCCTCCTGCGGCCTTTCCTCCTGCGGCGGCTCCAGCAGGCCCTCCAGGCTGTGCTGACCAGGATTGCGCCCGGCCTGCGCCACGCCAGGAACACTGAACAGGCCATGGATGGGTTCGACGTGTCTGGGCCAGAACTCAGGGCGCTGGGCCGTCCCACCCCCTGCGAGGACTGCAATGCGGGGCGCGGGCCTCGAGGGAGAGAGCCCCGCATGGACCCCGAGGACAGCGAGGGACCGGAGGGACTCCGTGCGGGGATCGCGGGCGCTGTCCTCCCACTCAGACGCGTTCCCGCAGCGACGCCCACAGAGGAGCCCTCGGGGAGCGTCCGCGGCCCTCGGGGACCGTCCGTGGCCCTCGCGGAGCGTCCGCAGCCCTCGGGGAGCGTCCGTAGCCGCGCCTGCAGCTGGAAACCCGCTCGCGGACCCGGGGGCCTCTCAGCCTGCCTGTCCTTCCCTAGCGCGCCAGGCGCTGCAAACGACTCTACAAATGTCGGCATGTAAGGTATTAAAAGCAGGGTGTTCTCCATGTGTGTCACCCGTTCTCAGCTCCCCCCGTGGAGACCCCCGGCCCCCAGCGTCCCACCCGTCCAGTCAGCCCAGGGCCCTCGGCCGGAATCAGACGCTTTCCTCCCAGACGTTTCCAACACGCAGCCCTCAATTTCTGTCCTAACAGGATATTTGAATGTTACCACAAGACTCTTGGACCAGGTTAGGCTAAATTTCATCGTGTTTAGTGTTTCAATACATCCCCACTTTATTTGCTCCCTGTGTATTTCCTATTTAATCTTCCTATTTTTCCACGTCCATAGACTAAATTATTGCTAAATCACTTCAAGTCACAGCAGTCTAAGAATTGACTTGCCTCTTGCACAGCAGTCTAAGAATTGACTTGCATCTTGCACAGCAGTCTAAGAATTGACACATCTCCCTACAGAAGGGTCCACATTTTCCCGTTTGGGCTCAATGATGGCAGTTTGGCTGATTTACACGTGTTTGAACAACTGCCAGGAGATTGTTGTGCAGAATTAGGGTCATTGCTGCAGTTCCCTTGGACTCCTTCTGAGCTGTTCACTCACTTTGTTCACTCACTTTTGTGAACAATTTCATTTTAAGACATGGTCAGCACGTTTATCCAATTTTCAGTAAACACAAAGCTGGGAAACCTAGTCTATATGTCAAGTGACAGTCATCACTCATGAATTTTGTGTCAGATTAGAAGGATGTGAGAAAATGAAAAGATAAAATAACAGGGCAAATGTGAACTCCTACGTTGACATTAAAACACACACACACACACACACAAAAAGCACACAACTACAAAATGGAAGAAGCTGGGTTAACTCACATCTCAACTAAAAGAATTTATGCTTTTTTTAAAAGTGGGATCAATAGAAATAAAGAATATTGTGACTAGAAAAGGACAGCGCCGGCCCTGCCCATCTCAGACTCACGTAACAGAAATACAGATAGAGAAAAGTCAAGGAGAGCGTGGCACTCAGCATGGATCAGTGAGTAAAGCCCTCGGCAAAATAATTAAACAGGGACGCAGGTAAAACGCCATGAAAAGTGCTTAGTACTTGGAACCCATGATCCTCCGGGTAAATCTCCCTAGAGCCATCTGAAAAGGACTTCGTCATGAAATTCTCATATAAAAGACTAGTGCTGGGACCTGGTGGTATTCACACGATTCCAGCTGTCATGCTGGTGATTTTGAAAATTCATCTGGTGGTGGAATGCTCAGGGGTCTCAGACTGAGCAGACCCAGGAGATAAGGCAGCATCAGCTGAGAAATGCGATGTAGAGCCTTGCAAATGTGTTCCTAGGGCCATAGCTGCTGTTTCCTCAAGAAAAAATGCCATGACAAGAAACAAATGGAAAAAAGAATCCTTTCATGATAAAGAAAACGTTGCTATTTTAGCTCTACCACCAGCATTGCAGAAGCCGTTGCAAAGATCCCCCTGTGCCTACATTTGATATTTTGTACATAAGCCCCTTGAGAGCTGTATTTTTGGTTCCTGAGTTACTTCAGATGTGGCAGCAAATAAGCCTCAGTTCTGTCAAAGATGAATTTATACAATGTGACTTAAACAAATCCATTTTAAAGTGTAGTCATACCTCCAGAGGTAGCTTCCAAAAACCAGTAACTTTTGAATTTATCTGCAGTTGCATAAGTAAAGTCACCTCACTTGAATTCTGGAGTTTGCACTATTCACTCAACAATTCAGCAGAGTTTCTGAGCACCTACTATGTGCAGAATGTTTATTTAGTGCAACCAACGATAGAACCACAGGTGCTTTTCCTTCCGGTTTTGTATAGAATAGATGTATGTATACAAGTAATATCAAACTAGAGACAAAGGGATAAATAAATTTAGAGAACATGATGCCTGCTTGAAAGAAAATCTCTTTCTGGATGAAATGCCCTGAGCAAGGAATTTAAAGCATGAGCAGCTCCTGGACACACAGAGGTACTGGGAAAATTTCACCTAAGACTACTTACTTGGAATGTTCAAAGAAACACGCCTAGGGATTCTCTCTAACACTCCTCAAAATTGCAAAGGGCTGGGTACACCTAAAGCCTCTGTATTAAGCAGAATCCTCGAGAGAGACAGAACCAGTCGCTATCTGGGACACACACAGGATACACGTGACATACAAAGAGCTGTAAGATAAGGGACTGGCTCGTGTGATTTTGGAGGCTGACGAGTCTCTGGATGGTCAGGGTGAGTCAGCAAGCTTGCGACTGAGGATGAACGGATGTTTCAGGAGGAAAAAGCCCATGTCTCAGAGTGAGGGTCGCCAGGCAGGAGGAACTCCCTCTTACTTGGGAGAACATCAGCCTTTCTGTTCTGCCCAGGCCTTCAACTGATTAGACGAGGCCCACCCACACTGGGAAGGGCCATCTGCTTTACTCAGTTAACTGCACTTAATATCATCCAAAAACACCCTGCCAGAAACCCCCAGAATTACACTGGCCCAAACATCTGAGTACTCCAGGACCCCATCACGCTGACATGTAAAATAAACCATCACAGTATTCAACAATATAAAATGAGTTAAATATCTCATGCTACATCCTAAAAAGGGAATTTTATGTAGCAGTGAAAATGACATAAACTTAGAATCACATAGACAAATACTTAAATATATTTTAGTTGAGAAAGCATAATAGAGAGTGGGCTTCAATGTATAACAACACACCTGTAGTATAATAATATATATTATATTTAACGTAAAGTATACTCACAATCACAGGAGGAATAATATTTGAGAACATTTACACCAATGGTCATAGTTGTGTAGCAGAATTTTGAGTAACATTTCTCTGCATTTCAAAATATCTGGACTGGCTCATTTTTCTTCAAATACCTTGGATGACTTACAAGAAAAAAAAGGGGGCTAATTAGGTAAAGATAACCCAACATCCTCCATGGACACTGAGAGACATGGAGGTTTCAGAATCATTCCCTGGGCATCAAGATTTGATGAAAGCAGAGGACAGACGATGTTCCAAGGAGGGGTTGGAACAGAGAGCTGCTAATGACCCTAATGGGAGCTGGAAGAGGTGCAGAGCCCAGATCTTGGTCCAGACAACGGTAGGATTAACCGTGTCCTGGAAGAACCTTTCACCAATTTCCTATGCTTTGCTCTGTACACAACCCTGCTCTGCAACTAGTCCAGTGTCAAGGGTTTATTTCTGAGGAAATATATTCCAAACTCCTACTGAGCGTCCAAATGTGCTGAAAAGATATCCTAGTGTGAGTTCGCAAGGGCACAGAATCTTCTCAAGGCACCAAAACATTGCAAATAATATATTGCTCATTCCTATGGAGCTGATCTCACCTCCATCTGGTAAAGATAACTCATCCTAATAAAACAGCCGTGTGGCTACATCGTAAGCTCTCTAAGGGTAAGGACACAAATCAAATCAATCTTGCTTCCATTGGATCTGTACCACCGAAAACCACTCTCAGCACAAAGTAATTACTTTAAAAATATGTGATCAATTAATACAATATATTGTTAGTATTACTGTTTAAGTTCTAGATTTTCTAAACATTTTATTTACTTTTATTTCAATTCTCCCAGTCCAGATCTAAAAAGTTGCCTTATTAATGTATGAAAAAGAAAAAAATCCTATGTGTTTACTTATTTAACAAATATTCTGTGATTTTATTTCTGTGCTAGGTGTCTGCTAATTAATGAGTCTATAAAGATGAATTCAAGAGCTAAAATACTTCAAAGGCTTAGTGTCCTGAGGAAATCAACACATAAATGAACAATGACAGCACAACCAAAATCTCTTACTCAGTTCTCAGGCTGCTCAAGAAACTGTACACGTTGGTTTTCTGCTTGTGTCCAGGAATTGGCGAACAGTACTGAGATGAGTGATAAGATTGCAGTTCATCCTAACGGAAGGTCTGGTCTCGCCTCCTAAAGAAGGTGTGTCCGTGTGGCAGCCCTGCCCCAGTGCCTGTGAGGATAGACGCATCCCATCCACCACCACCTCCAGTCACCCGGACCTGGTAAAGCATCCGACAAGAAAGAAGGAAGTTAGTGGCGCTGTTTCAGGTGGAGCTTCAGGAGGTGATAAGCGCGTTAAATTTATAACTCAGTGTTTGCTGGTAAGATGCCCTGGTCTTCCATCCCCGAGGGCTCATGTTCTTACCATGCTATATATCTTCTGTCTGCCTTTCTTACTTACATCCGAAAGCTGTTGGAAATATATAATGAGATAAGATATATGAAATGGTTTTGTGTGTGTGTGTGTCCATAAGTTTGACATTTTCCAATAGTACAGATTTGATAGTTTTATTTTTTCTTTGACATTTCCATTAAATCAGAGTGAAAAACTCACACTGATTCTTCTATTTAAATGTTGATACTTTTTAAAGAAAGTCATGCAAAACATTTGTAGTGAAGTCATACTTAGTAAGGAGATCAAACTTCTGTTTCCATGAGATTAGGCGGGTGGAGAGTTGTAGGCATTTTAATAAAGCCAGATACGTTTCAGGGCAGTTGGCTGATATTTGCAGAACTCCTTTTGGCTTTGGGAATTTCTCCTAACAGTTTAACTCTATGTCTTATAACGGCAAAATATCAGCAAATCAATCTTTTTGGCACAGTTTCCTTGCTCTCCTGGAAAGGGAACAGTGTTACAACAGTTACTGGTTGTAACAGCTGCTGTCAAAGGCCCAGGAATTTGACATAAAATACCTGGTGTTGGAAAACTAAAGTGAAAACATAAAGCCCTTGTTTGTTAAATGGAAAAGGTCAAAATGCTTGTGAGGATGTAAACAAAAAACACATATTAGAACATCAGGCAAGTAAATCAAGGGTTAGTTAGGGACCTTCCTTGCTCTGAAGGATATTTAGCTTCAGTGAAGTAAACTTAAGGGTACTCAACGTGAAAGAGAGACATTTCCTTAACTTGTCCCATGGTTAACAGAAGCGGCATAACAGAATCTTCCTTCAAACATCAGCAAAAAGCCTATTTCTCCCCTAAAATGCTGGCCTGAGCAATAATAATTAAACAAGCACAGGACTTAGGCTTTTTCTGTGGCTACTAAATAAGACAAATTAAATCAGCCTTCAACAATCCGTGTCGAAAAAGTAAACTATATTCCCAAACTGAGAAGGTTTGTTATCAAAAAGCCTGAAAGGTATTGTCGGTTCTGGGTAAACTGTACGTCAAATTCAGTCATTTGGAAAATTGTAACCACTGAACTGGGAAATCCATCCCAGCGATTGGGAGACTTGTGCTCACTGTAAGCTCTGATGCCGAAAACTGTCCACGCTGCTGTGGGGAGACCAAGGTCTACCCACGCTCACGCCGTTTCCGTATTTCAGAAATGAGCTTCTACTCTGACATTTCAGTGGAACTGCCAAGTGAGAACTAATCAGGAAGAGAACCCAACAGCAGCACTGCCGCCCTGGACCTCGGAGGACGCCCCCGAGACAGCCGTCCCTTCTCCAGGAGGCTTCGCTATTCACTGTTCCCCATGATGGGAAGAGACACTGATTCCCCACCTCAGCTAGATCACGACGATGGTCCAGCGAGTTGCTCCGCGCTCCAGGGCAAATCCCTAGCAGTGCAGAGGATGCAGTGAAGTCAGGATAACCCTCAAAGCAGAGTCAAAGGGGCTCTCTCTCTCTTCTGGCCCTTACATCTGGCCTTCCTCTGTCCAAAGCATCACAGCACTTTTCAGTATCAGTAAGACCTCTGAAGGGTTAAGTCTCCTCTCTTCCCGGCTTCAGAGTTCGGGTGAGTGAGGCTCAGCGACGCTGGACGGAAGCAGACTAAACTCTGCCAAGAAACAATTACGTTTTTCCTCCCCAAAGACAAAATAGCCAAAATCAATAAACTTCCTTCCTATGATCCCCTTTGCCCAGTGAAAGAACATCTATTTCTGTTAGTCTTATTTGCAAAGAATTACTGAACAAACAAATCAGTGATTTTATCATAAAACGTAGGGAGAGAAAAGTCACAAAAATTGGGGGAACAGAGAATAGCAAATCCATCAGATTCTTTCTAGTGAGGCTTTAAAACATAATATTGGACATTTAATTTATCCCAACTTTTTGGAAGAGATGCAAGTGGTAATAATACGTCTATATTGCACATGTAATCAGACCAACAGCAGCAGGAGGTGTGAGGGCTGCTGACATCTCCTGAGCACTTGCTCCATGACATGCTTATTTCATGGCTAAGTGCTTTGCCTGCACTGCTTCATGTCAATATTTGAAAATCTCTAGGAAGTGGATTCGCCTCCATTTTACAGGTGATAAAACTAGAGAAGATGTGAAATACATTAAGAGCACAGAGCTGATAAGCAGTAGCCCTAGGAAGCAAACTCAGGCCCGACTCCGTACAACTTACCAGATATAAACCGTACAGTCCGTGGTGAGAATAAAGTCGGCAGTGTGAAGTGCGGCGAAGGTCAGATAGTCAATTCGATTTGTCTCCCCTGCTGAAACCTTGGGTCCCTACATGTGCTGAGAGAGAGGAACAAAGAGGGAGATGGCTGAGGCAGTCTGGAGTCTGGAGGGCAGGCCAGCAGCCGGGATTGGGTGTTTCAGGGAGAATTTCTTCTTTGGGAGACCGCAGCTTTTGCTCTCAAGCCCTCCCACCCACATTACGGAGGAAAGTCTCCTTCACTCAAAGTCCGCTGGTTGTGGACAAAGGGCCTTCAGAGCCACAGCCTGAGCGACGCTAGGCCTGCCCTCCCCAGGCTTCCTCGCTGGTCCTGGTCGGGCGTGCTCGATGACTTGTTCTCAGCTGGGGGCAGCGGAGGGCAAGGAGCCGGCTTGTGACGAGGTCCGTCGGCAGCAACAGCGGAGGATTTGCGAGTCTGCCGTCTGGTCTGTGTCTGGACAAGGACTGTCTGGACACGGCAGAGAGGGATACGGACGTGCCTTGCGGTGTGTCTGTGTTTCTCCACCCCAGGCTGAACTTGAGAAGCCGAAGCCGCTGCAGGTGCCCTGCGAGTCTGCACACCTGTAGTCAGAAAAAGGCCTCACCTGCCACTGTGAGATAGTCCTGCCTCCAGAGTAATCAATAAATTAGACTATGGGGCCCCTTGAAATAAAGGAGCCCTTCTCCGGCTGGTTTTAGACTAATAAGTGTTTGCATAAATCTAATATTCCTTGAATTCCAAGAACATTTACAAAAAAAAAAAAAAAAAAAACGGAACTGCTAACACTTGAAGTGTACTAGACTTCAATGAAAAAAAATAAAAAGAACAAACTTTTGAGAAACTGCTAGCATGGAAGTATTTTTTCCTATAAGAAATCGATTCAAACGAAGATAAGCCTTGGACAGATCAATTTGGTTTGATAATTTTGATTTAAAAAGTCTGTGCAATATATTATCATTTTTCATTTAAGCTGTTATGAGGTCTGAGTTTTCTCATGACAAATCTAGATAATTTAAATTTTCTAAATTTCTTACACTGATTTACTCTGGATAAACTAATAATACACCTATATCATCTTTAAGATTAAAAAATATGTACACTTTTAATTAAATACAGTTATGATTCCGACATACACTTTTATGGCAAGAGTAATTATGTATTGTGGTGCGTGACCTTCAAAATAGTTGTCAAGGTCATCAGTTAAGCAAAGATCTTGGAACAATAGAATTCAGTTTGCACTTGTTTTTATATGCTGTAAACGGGCTCTACCTCTGGGTCATGCTAATGAATGCATTCACTTTTCTGTCTCACGTAGGTATTAAAAAAATGGGTTTGGCTGTAAAGAATGAGATTAAGTGAAGGGTTGTCCACATTCCAGGGCCTTTTTGCTGACCTTCCCATTTGTGCATCTGAAGCACTCTGTGGTTTTCAGAGTCCACACGGCCACACGGCTCGCGGCCAGCGCTCTGCTTGCTTCCCCACCAGCAGCCTCAGGGGCACCAGTTAAAACTCAGGTAGGGAGAATGGGAGGGAGACGCGAGAGGGAGGAGAAATGGGAATATATGTATATATATAGCTGATTCCCTTTGTTATACAGCAGAAACCAACACACCATTGTAAAGCAATTATACTCCAATAAAGATGTTAAAAAAAAAAAACCAAACTGAATTGGACAACCATAGCTCTAAAATTTCCAAAACTGAATCGAATGCTTGTTTTGACTGGTGTTTTGAGGCTTCCAAATATTATCAGGAGCCTAAAATTGCCTCTCTGCAAAATAAGATTTTAAAATTAACTGAGGTAAAGGAATGATTAAAGAAAAATAAAATGGCTTCCAAAGCTTCAAAAAAAAAAAAAAAAAACTCGCACCAGCTGTGCAGGGTCCAGCCTCGGCCACGGATGAGTCGCCAGCTTCTGTGTTTCAGGATGAAGTTCTCGCCAGCGTGTTCCTCACCACAAATGACTTGATGTCGGTGTTAATCTGGTGTCTGGAAATCAGCACCTTGATGTATGTTGTGGATTGATCTGTGTCTCCATAAGAGATGTTGAAGTCCTCGCCCCTAATATCCGTGGATGCAACCTTATTTGGAAACAGGGTCAATGGAAGTACTGTTAGCTAAGATGAGTCACCCTGGAGCGGCATGGGCCCTAATCCAGTAGGTCTGGTGTCCTTACGAGAAGCCGCGTGAAGCTGGAGCTATGCTTCCCAGGAGGTGTCCCCAGAAGGTCGGAAGGGGCTGGTCTCAGGGGGGCGTGGCCCTGCCTACACCTTGACTTTGGGCTTGTAGCCCCCAGACTTATAAGACCTTAAGGTCTGTTGTTCTAAGCCGCCCAGTGTGTTGTGCTTTGTTAAAGCAGCATGAGGACACAGAAGGCAGAAGACAACCATTTAGAACAGGTGCCTTTTAACGAAACTTCCCCTCCCAGAGCCTGGGGTGCAGAAGTTTTCTGCTTTCTTTAAAAGGTATTGCACAAAACCCTTGAAAGAGATTCAGTCCAGGGCTTGTTCCCAAAGAAAATTTTGGGTAAACAACTTCCATTCTTTATTTTTAATGTCTGCTCTCTCTCTACGGGTCTCCTCCTCCTCATTTCTTACATCTGTGATGTAAATTTGTAAAGCTGGAGGGGTAAACTTCCACCCACCAGGCCGTGGATCGTGCAGTAGAAATGACTGTTTCAACATGACCACCGTATGAGGGACCATGAATTACCTTATGGAAAAGGTTAGCTCCTTCCCTAAAGAAAGAAGAAGCTGTGATGAAGAGAAGTAATATCCGTTAACTACGTTTTCCATATTCACACATAAAAAAAGAGTTATTTAAAATAAAATTCAAAGTAAAGGTAATTAGTACAATTTGAAAATAAGAGAAGTAAGGGCATAATAGACTAACGGTTGGGTAAAAGAAAAATAATAACGAGATCTAAAGTAAATGAACTTCAAGATAAAAACCTAGGAACTCAGTAAATGAATGATACAATATTATAATTAAATAGTTAGAATATTAATGAGAGAAAAATTAAAATGAGAGCAGTGGGTAGAATTAAAGATTAAAAACGGGAGTTAAGAACCTTACAATTAAGAAGGATTAAGGAAAACATATCTGAAAAAAATAGAATAAGAAATCTGAAGATTAGAGAGATCAGTATATTAATTGAAATCATATTATGAAAAAGAAAGATAACATAGCATAAGCTGACAACACAATCTATAACAAGAGCAGAATGATAGCTTTAAAGGTTGCTTAAAGAACTAAAATATTGTCTTAGCAAAAACAAGGTGCCAGATGTGGTGTCATTAGTGTCAATATCAGACGGTGGCAGAGGGGCCCATGACCAGATCTGGGCAAGGATGCCCGTTCAGGGCCAGTGTGAGTGGTGTCAGGGCTCTTTTCCTCTTTTCCTCTGGTGAGGCCCACACGCGTGTACATGCAGCCGGATCAGGAATTAAATCTTCATTGTGTGAGGGATGCAGATTTGGGGGTGGTGGTTAATACTGTAGACCTACCCTGACTGAAATAAAAAATGGGACCACAAGTGGGATGTCCATTGAGGGTGATCCAAAAAAATTATTTTAAAAGCATGGAGGGAAGAAAGCAAGCCGCAGGTGGAATAATTGGTCCCCAAACACATGCACGTCCTGCTCGAGGCCTGTGGTTACGTGCGTAACGTGGCAAAGCAAGTGAAGGTTGCAGACGGAACTGTGGCCAGTGGTCAGCTGACCTTGAGAAGGGAGGTCATCCCGGACTGTCAGGGAGGGGGTGCAGGCAGTGTGATCACAAGTCCACGTATGTGATGAGAGGGCAACATGTCAAAGTCCAGGTGATGCAGGTGAGGCAGTGCTCCTGGCCCAGGTGGGAGGAGGGCCAGGACGCAGACAGCACGGCAGCCCCTGGGAGCTGGACCTTCCCCTGGCACCTGTGGAAGGAGGGCAGCCCACCAACACCTGGCTGTTAGACTGTAAACCCCCTTGGACCCTGGCCTGCAGAACTGTAAGAATTAGATCTGTACTGTTTCAAAGCTGATGGAGAAAGTAATTGAGAGGACCCACGAGTTGGTCCCGGGCAACTGGGGCTCCTCACCCCTGACCTTGGGATGTTTGCACCATCCCCACCCTAGACACAGCCTCGAGGTCGAGGCCGTCTAGACAGTGAACCTGATGGAACCCAGGTAAGCCCTCTATAAACGTCTAAAATCTGGCTGGTGGGTGCAGATAGCCACTTGTCTTGCGGTCCAAGGCAAGCCTCATAAGTAAGCCCCCCGCTGGTTACACCTGCCACCCCCCAGTCTGGAGGTCTGCCAGTTTCTTCGGTCTCTCCCTGTCCTCTTGGGGATGGGGCCAGTTTATGAACCAATGAAAGCCACCAAGGTTGTGGCGGTCTGTGACAGCGACCACGGGAAATTGTTCTGCAGTGATGAATACTTAGTAAGACCATCACTTACAGAAGTTGGAATGTAGACAATTTTAGCGGCCAACCTGTGATGCACAGCCTGGCAGGGAGGCGGTTAATTTCAATGGTGGGATGGTACCCTCGGCGTCTCCTCAATTACACGTCTGTCTCCAGGAAATGGGCTAAAGATGTGCTTCCCACACACCTGCTGGGTGGCCCTAATACCAGAGTGTAGCTATTGTCGCAAGGAGCCCCAAATAAGAAGCTCGCCAAGAGTTTGAAATAGTTGATTGTAGAGGAAACCCTGAGCCTGAAGAAGGTCTGCGAGTGCCAGAGAATTTAAATGATGCTCGATCACTCTCCCACAGCGGGGCAGGCTTGGGGGAGGCAGGTTGGGGGTCACAGGCCGCGCCAGAGGTGAGGATGCAAAACCAAAGGCGTCCCCGAAGTGCAGCCGCAGGTCGCATGCAAAAGGGAGTGTCTGTCAGGGAACAAAATGGGGACTCACTGAGGACCCGTCCTCCCGGGCGGAGGGCCCTGACCTGGGCGCTTCTCCTCGGAGGGTGCTCAAGGCGGTGAGTTTGCTCCTGTCCGGCTGCACGGAGAGGAAAGGAGGGAAGGGAACCTTCTCCGTAAGAAGCAGATCCAGGTCTGCAGGCCGAGAGCTGCCGCAGCAGGACCTGAGCAAGAGGCAGCAGCGTGAAACCTCCTGACGCCAAGTCGGGCTTCCATCCCCAGGGTCTGAGGGGCCGTCCTGCTGTCCTGGGACGTGCAGGAGCCCGTTCGGCCTGTGAAAGCATGGGAAGCTGTGCCGCGCACCTGGGTGACTTTGGAATTGGTCACTGCTCCTGCCGGCCAGGGCACAGGGCCGGTGCCCACCTGGGCAGGGAGGGGCCACAGGACTAACCGTGGACGCTGAGCGTTGGCAGAAGTGGTCGGGGTTCCTTTAGGACGAACCTTTGTTGACACTGCCAGACTCAGTCTGTCCTCACCTCCAGGCCTGTCTTCACTTCCAGGGCACGTGAATGTGTATGTGTGTGCATCTGTGCGTGTTCATGTGTGTGCGTGTGAGTGTGTGTGCATAATTTACACTAACACAAGATCATTTTTAATAAGTACCAGCCTAAAGGTGTTTACAAATGGCTACAGAATGAGGGAAAGAGCTAGCACAGAAGTATCTGGGAGGAGGATTTCTTGCCTGAATTTATCCTGAATATCTATTCTCAATTTACAGAGCAAATGTATTAGCCATTTTATAGTTATGTATTTTTTCTAATAAAAGACCTCTCATTTATTTGTACTTTGGGCAATATTTGCCTGCAGGACAGAGCTGCGTGTTATAATCTACAACCATATATCTTATGCTTTTTCAGCTGGACTTAGGCAATTATAAAAATATATAAAATGAAACAAACCCACAACAACAAAAACCCTCTAGGGCAGTAAAATAGCACTCCTCCACACTCACCTTAACACATTCCTACTCGGCATGTAAAAAGCGTGTTGAGAAATAACCGTGCTTCATAGTAATGCAACATCTGAAAAATCAAGCTGATGGCAATTTCTAGCTCAAGAAAAGTATAGCTCAGTCCTTTCTATTTTTTCCACCATCTTAACCAAGGAAATGGGGGGAAAATGATTTTTAAAAGGTAATTCTTAAAATCAGTTCAAAAAATATTATCAGGCAATTAAAGAACATTAAAGATCTCCAAATTAACAAAATCCTACGGGGGTTGGTGTTCTGCTTATAAGCTTATCAACTCTTACAGAACAGGCTGCCTTTGTGAGCTCCAGCCACAACTAAGTAGGAGTTATACTCACAGCAGATCAGAATTACTTTCCATAAAGTAGAAGGGGCTCTAATACAGAGTCTGAGAATTACTATTAGGAAAACTTGTTTGCAAATCCCACGCCAAATAGATAGTTTTTTGTGTCTGGTTGTATGCCAGAGGCTAATTTTTGCTAAGGCAAACAATACTTTCTTCTACTGAGTTTTCACGTTGTAGTTTACTGAAGGGCGAATTAGCAGAATTATCATAATACGTAATGAAATGAAGAGCCCATTAAAAGCAAAGGATTGTGGGCAACACTGTAGATTGATTTCTTTTTAACGTTACAGCACACTTTCTGAGGGAGAAGTCATTTGTGTTTAAGGGGAGAGGATGTGACACTTCTCTGAGTCAGGTCAGGACTCCCAGTCTATCTGTGATGGCAGCTATTATGTCTACAATACGACTAATTGTCATAGCAATTGATGAAATTGGTAATAATTGTAGTGAGTAAATTTACTGAGCTCCTTTTATATTCCAGATGACACCAGACATTTGACAAATTAGTCATTATAACAACTCTCCAAAGTAGGCGTTAGGATTTGGGCTTTGAAATCGAAGTTCAAGGAATAAAGTACGTCGATTCATTAGTCAGGCGCACAGACGGCACGCAGGGCTCCGTGCTAAGGCCACACACTGTGCTCCAACCGCAGGCCCCTGCTCACCAGCCCTGGGCCAAAACAGGCCTCCACCCCTCATCTGTAAAATGGGATGAGACTGGCATTGAGCTCACAGGGCTCCAGAGAAAATACCGTGAGCTCATCCACAGATGACACTTAGCTTCTGGCCCATTGTATAGAAAGCTCAGGAGAACCTTAGTTGCCCCTAAAATCAATTATTGTTACCATTGAAGGTATTCTGTGGGGTGGTGACATTAGGTCCATGCAGCAACAATTTCTGTCCTCCCCAGCACACGACTATCATGCATCACACCTAACACTCTGCAAAGTTTTGAAAGAGCAGTGCAACATTTCGGGTTCCACTTTTTTAATTCAAATCATTGACCACTTAAGAAAAGGAGTTAAGCTTCCATGTTCTGAAGCCTTTTCACAAAAACTGTAAACACCTTTCAACATTCAAAATTCATGTCCTCCTTCTTTAGAAATAAATTTGCAATGAGTTTTCCATTGTTCTTTATTTGTTGCACTGACTCATTTTACAATCAAAGTTCCCATTATCTGAAATTCTGAAGTATAGTAATTTGGAAGAATGGCAGCAACAGGCAAAAAGATCGCTGGGCAAGCAAAGCGATTGTTTATGAGACAGATTTGAAGGCTGGGTTTGGATTTTTTTAATGTGTGGGAAGGATGAACAACAATGATAAATTTTGTACAGGATTTTCTGTGTAATTTGTTAATACTAAGTGATATACCTGTTTCAAAGACGCTCCTCAGGCATCCACAAGGAGACAAAGTGAAAGGGATTTTAATCACAAGGTTGCTATAGCAGCAAAATTCATAGATAAACTAAAGATTTATCATTTATTTATCTGGCAATTAGATAAGTAAAATAGTGGAATTTTATGAAGTAATTGAGATAATGCATTGTTTATATGTCATATTAAAGCAGCTCAATCTCAAAAAAAACAACAACCCAATCAAAAAAATGGGCAGAAGACCTAAACAGACATTTCTCCAAAGAAGACATACAGATGGCCAAGAGGCATATGAGAAGATGCTCAACATCACTAATTATCAGAGAAATGCAAATCAAAACTACAATGAGGTATCACCTCACACTGGTCAGAATGACCATCATCAAAAAATCTACAAACATTAAATGCTGGAGAGGGTGTGGAGAAAAGGGAACCCTCTTACACTGTTGGTGGGAATGTAAACTGATACAGCCACTATGCAGAACAGTATGGAGGTTCCTTAAAAAACTAAAAATAGAACTAGCATACGACCCAGCAATCCCACTTCTGGGCATATACCTGGAGAAAACCATAATTCAAAATGACACATGCACCCTAATGTTCATTGCAGCACTATTTACAATGGCCAGGTCATGGAAACAACCTAAATGTCCATCAACAGAGGAATGGATAAAGAAGATGTGGTACATATATACGACAGAATATTACTCAACCATAAAAAGGAATGAAATTGTGCCATTGCAGAGATATGGATGGATCTAGAGACTGCCATACAGAGTGAAGTAAATCAGAAAGAGAAAAACAAATATCGTACATTATTGCATATATGTGGAATCTAGAAAATGGTATAGACGAACTTATTTGCAAAGCAGAAATAGAGACACAGATGTAGAAAACAAATGCATGGATACCCACGGGGGATAGGGGGTGGGATGAACTGGGAGATTGGGATTGACATATATACACTATTGATACTATGTATAAAATAGATAACTAATGAGAGCCTACTGTATAGCACGGGGAACTCTACTCAATGCTCTGCAGTGAACTAAATGGGAAAGAAATCCAAAAAGGAGGGGATATACATATAGCTGATTCACTGTGCTGTACAGCAGAAACTAACACAACATTGTAAAGCAACTATACTCCAATAAAAAATAAAATAAAATTTTACTAGGTTTAGAAAAATAGTTCTAAAAACATAGTAAGGTGGAGAATGTTAGAAATAGAATGATTTCTATAGCAAAATACCACACACACCCCCCCCACTACATAATTCTAAAGAAATACATATATAAATAAATATGCATGTAAGATAGGGGATGGGCATGGAGATAAAAGAAGAGGAATTATTGTGATATAAAGAAAGTCCCTCAACAAACCAATGTCGATTATTTAAGAGGAGTTGTGTATTACCAGCTCAAGCCTATCAACCTAAATCCGAAGCAATAAAAACAATCCTAGAATATGACAGGGTGATCATTCACACATTTTCCATCCTTTTAGAAATCCCACTGAAACAGAACTATACGTAGATTAGAGAAAAATTATAATCGTAGAAATAAAATAATAAACAAGTAGTGATGTACATGTCAGTAAATAAAGGCTGGTAAATCTCTCAGGATTGAATGTGGAGAAAAGGAAACTTTTGTGCGTTGTCGGTGGGTATGTAAATGGTACAGCCACTGTGGAAAACAGTATGGAGGTTCCTCAAAAAATTAAAAATAGAACTACTATAGGATCCAGCAATTCCACTTCTGGGTATTTATCTGAAGAAAATGAAAACTCTAATTCTAATAGATATCCACACCCCAGTGTTCATTACAGCATTATTTACAATAGGCAAGATATGGAAGCAACCTAAGTGCCCATAAACAGAAGAATGGACAAAGAAGGTGTGAAATATATATATATATATTTATATATGCCAGAATATTAATAATGGAATATTACTCAGCTATAAAAAAGAATGAAGAATGAAATCTCACCATCTGTGACAGGATGGATGGATATAAAGAGTATTATGCTTAGGGAAATAAGTCAGACAGAGAAAGACAAATATGTTGTGTTCTCACTTATATGTGGAATCTGAAAGAAAAGCCTAAAGCAAAACAAATGAACAAACAATACAAAATGAAAAAAGACTCAGACACAGAGAACAAACAGATGGTTGCCAGAGGGGATGGGGGTGGGGGAATGAGTGAAGTAGGTGAAAGAGATTAAGAAGGACAAACTTCCAGTTATAAAATGAATACGTCATGGGGATGTAATACACAGAACAGGGAATATAGTCAGTTATATTATAATAACTTTACAAGGTGACGTATGGTTACTAAACATAGTGGTGATCAATTCGTAATGTAAATAAATGTCAAATGTCTTTGTTGTGCATCTGAAACTACTATAATATCGTATGTCAACTATACTTCCAAAAAAATGAAAAAAAGGATGTTAAAAAAATTTAATGGGAGAGTAAAACAACTGAGTATTTGCATTTGGTATATTTGGCATATATTTTATGACTTTTTAAAACATATTATTTTATTTTTATCAAAAGGACTTTTAAAATAAAAATAAATCTACTCTCACTGTCATTTTTAAAAGAGAAAGGGAATTGTCTCTTTTAAACCTCACAATCTCGTGTTGAAAAATGCGTGTCCTCCAGGGTCAATATGGAGGGGTTTCAGAGCCGGGGCTCCAAACGTGACTACTGGGTGTGACTCCCTCCCTGCCCTCAGACCAGGTGACCTCTGCAAATTACCTGCATCCTTCTTCCCAGGTCACCTCACCAGGGAAGTGGAAAGTGAGGGACCAGCTCCGGGACCAGGTGGGGAGTAAGCATCACGGCTGGGCCACGTCTGAGGTGGGAGTTACTTCTGTGGTGGTGATTTGTATAAACAATCTCAAGAGTATTTATTCAGTTGGGTGGATCTATGGGTAAATTAACCTTCGGAGGTTCACAGGGGAATCAAAGCTTGTCAATATCTTGTAGCCACTCACCATGGATCAGAGAGTTCAGAGTTTCCCGAGATGCTCCAAAATCTTTGTTTTTGGAGAAAATCCCAATTGATATTCACTCTCTGTGCAAAAACATTCATAATGTGTTAAGTACTTGCCACTTTTCCCATATTATATATATGTGTGTGTGTGTATAGAGAGAGACTTACAAAATACTGATATTTTAATGAAAGTCAAAGAAAATAAATGACTTGAAATAAAAATCTGTATTTTACATAAAATTTCATAAGGAGTTGTAAGTAATAGTCCCCAATGAAACAGTATGCACACTAAATCATGTTTGGAAACTTGCTGTAGAGTTCAGTTGAATATAAATTCACATGTATTTTTTCCAAAGGAAAAAACGTGTTTCTGTATAGTGTTTATCATGTAGTATTCACCATATGTATACTACATATAAAGCTATATGGTACTGATAGCATATAGAACTGTATTGATATACAGGTACTAGTTTTTCTCTTTGAAAAGTGAAAACTACAAATTTTATGAAGGATGAGATAAAAGTATTCTTCATAATCACATACATTTCCAAGGCAGCCACCATCCCCACGTCTATGGGAGTACAGATGCCAACGCGCGTACACACACCTCCTTCTCAGGCGCTGGTACCCTGACTGCAGCCAGGCTGCCAACACGCCTCTCCTCGCCCGGAGGACTTGGGGTTCTCCTGAGCCTGCCCCAGAGCACACCTTACTTACATGCATGCTCTATTACGTAAATGCTACTACGTTTTCTCATAAAGTGTATTATTCAGTATGTACATTTTATAACTTTGTTTTCTCTTAACATATTGTAGACTCTGTCTACTAGACATAAATGTAAATATACCTCATTCTTGGTAACAGCTTCATAAAAAATGTGTACGGATGACATTTTATTTAATTAATCCCTTTTTATGTATAAAGATGGTGTTCTGATATTCTTCTGTCTTAGTAAGGCTGGAATGAGCAGTGCTGTATCTGTGTGTGTGTGTGCCCAATTCTTTTTATCACGTACTATGATAAATTCATACATGTGGTATTGCTGAGTCAAAGGCTTACATATCAACCTCTCAAGCCCTGGTTTTCTTCCTCAGATTGGGACTATGATACCAGCACTGAAAGTTATTGGAATGACCGGGTAAGTGCACGGCTGCCCACAGAGCTGTCCTGTGAGCAGATAGGGACGGTGCCTCTTCCGCCGCTGTGCCTTCTGAAGACGCAGAGACCAGGCCTTCTTCTCCAAAGAGGAGCAGGGAAACACCACTGACCTGGCTTAGGAGCAATGGAACTGAAAGTATATGTTTCCCTTTGTCCAGGTTAATCCTGACTGTTGGCCCCTTTCTTAAAATTTCCAGGAAAAAGAACTCTGGTTTTCATTTTCTGAGGATCAACTTGTAACTGGGCCTTCAAGTAACTACAAAGACTTCGTCATTTTTCATTAATTGATTTTTCAGGTTGATATTCACTCAAGTTTGATCAGATCCGTGCGGGACCCTGAATGTCTGGGTGGAGGGGGGCTGTCAGGGAGCCCTGAAGGAGGCTGACTCCTGGTGGCAGGTGGATAAAGCCAGCTGGAGAGGATGGAGGAGAGCCTGAGGTGGGGAGTTAAAGCTCTTTGAGAATCTGGTGTGGGAGGGAGCTGAAAATGGGCAATTCCTCCGGAGGATGAGGGAGGGGGTATGGGGGGGAGGAAGGGATACTGCAGGAAAAGGGGAAAGTGACAGGTTCCTTAGCAATTGGGGTGGGGCGGACTATTCCATAAGGCAGGGCATGTCCCCTGAGACGGGCAGCAGGAAGTGTCTGTGGAGGGAACAGAAGGTGGGCGGATTTGATTATAGGGTGGGAGACACATGAGGTAGCTCCTATCTAATTGTTTCTAGTTTCTCTTTGAATTAGAGAGAATATCTGCAGCAGAGTGAATGGAGGTGGAGGGAAAGGGGGAGAGAGAGAGAGAGAGAGAGAGAGAGAGAATATGGGAAGGAGGGAGGAGGGAAGTTGTTTTAGAGCCTGGAAGTCAAGCCCACCAGGAGGGGTGGCCGAACCACAGGAGTGACTGCGTGCCTGCTTGAGATGTGGTCCTGGATGGAAACAGACCGGTCGGCAGGGCTCTGTGGTTTTCCCTCATGGGGTTCAGGTGTTTGGGGAAAGGTAAGGGACAGGTGGATAGTTGGGCTTAACCAGGTCTGTGGTTTCACGAGGCAAGTCATGACAGCGAGAAAAACTGGGGGAAGTTAGGAATGTTTGTAAGAGACTGAGGACAGTGGTGGATTTTATAATTTAAATGGAATAAGGAAGAAATTGAAGTCATTTTTGAGGGAGGGGCCAGTGGTTGCCAGCAGATTATTTGGCTGTAAGTGTAGAGTGAGACACAGGGGACGTGCAGAGGAAATGAGCTGGCGGGAGGGGTACTGACAGTGGGACTGCAGGTGGTTGGTTCCTGGGGCTGGTGGGGCAGATGTGGGCGGTGAGGACCATGGCGTTGAGGGAGGGGAGACTGAGGAGACTGGACAGAATCTCGGGCATCCCGTACTCACTTGCCAACTAATGCCAAACCCCTTGGCTCCCGCTGTTTCTGCTTACGCTTCCTGTGTTGTATTCTGCACACTGGACCGGAGCATGTGGTCTGTGTCACCATCGTGTTGGTCCCGTGTAGCACAAGCCTGATACATAACACAAGTCCAGCGCATATTTTTTTAATAAATAAGGAAGGAGGTAACTGAATGATTATCTTATTAAACTATGAAACAAAAGAATCCCATATTCTTGGTTGTAGGTGGGTGTTTTACTAAAGCACTTTCTTATAAAAAAAAAAAACCAAAACCTGTAGATTGCAAGCAATTTTCTGCAAGAAAAAGTAAATAAATCAGAAGTTCAAACTTTTCAAAATTCATACACTTTGTACATTTCTAATGTACTTATTAAGAAAAAGAAAGTATTAAATGAGAAACTAGCCTCATAATTGTTTTTGTCACAGCAAAAGTTGAGGAGAATCGTATCGTGTTGCTCAAATTTCTATTCATTTTTCTTAAGCCTATGAGAATCAAAGTATCTTTGTGTTCAGAAACGAATTCTCTCCTCAGAGCCTCTGTACACTTATATAACTGAAGATAAGATTTGGGACTTGGTTATGAGTCAAAACTAAATATATTCATGGTTTATTTCTATTTGGAGACCATTCTAAAAATTCAGGTACATATTTGAATATTACAATGCCTACTCGATATATTTAATATCTTCTCCAAATATTCTTACTCAGGTAAGGATACGGTGACATAATCAGTTTTGAGTTCACTCATACATTCTCAAAGATATTTAACACGTTAGCTAAGAACCTGATTTGGGAAGGACATTTTTATTACATGGGTAATAAAATGTCTGTAATCCCTCAAATAAGGGAGGCAGTAATTTTATGTCCGTGACCCACTAGACTCTGAGCTCCGTGAGGACCTGGTGGTCTTACATTCATCACATCCCCAATATCTACTAAGGCATCTAGACATCGGTCAGCAATCAATTGTTGTTGAATGTGTGAATGATTGAAAAAAATATTGACTATTAAAAGCGGTAAAAGGGGGCTTCCCTGGTGGCGCGGTGGTTGGGAGTCTGCCTGCCAATGCAGGGGACACGGGTTCGAGCCCTGGTCTGGGAAGATCCCACATGCCGCGGAGCGACTGGGCCCGTGCGCCATAACTACTGAGTCTGCGCGTCTGGAGCCTGTGCTCCGCAACGGGAGAGGCCACGACAGTGAGGGGCCCGCGCACCGCGATGAGGAGTGGCCCCCGCTTGCCGCAACTGGAGAAAGCCCTCGCACAGAAACGAGGACCCAACACAGCCAAAAATAAATAAATAAATTTATTAAAAAAAAAAAAAAAAAGAGTGTTAGGTAACACATTAGGAACTAGGTGGCTCTGTGCCCATAATCTTAAAAAAAAAAAAAAAAAAAAAAGCGGTAAAAGATATAAATATTTACATACAGTTATAGGCATTCACTGATCACCTGCCTAAAACCCACTCTTGGACCGTGACTTAAGAGCCCTTGCGTTATCCTGCAGTTGCACAGGCCCCAGGACCCTGGTGCTATAGCCCTGGTCAGTTTCTGAGTCCTCCGAGGATGGGCCGATTCTCAAGGGCCTCCAACAGCCATGGCTCCCCTGGGCGAGGTTTCCTACAGGAATCCCCCTCCACTGCTGTGGAATCTTTCTCTCCTTTCTCCTTCTTCTCTTCCCTTCCTCCCTCCCTCCCTCCTTCCCTTCCCGTTCTTTGAGTAGCATATTAGTGTCGATTATATCACACCATCCTTTTTAAAGTGAAATGTCACTTTTTCCAAAAAAGCTCAAAAATAGTACTCACTTCAACTCCTTAGCACACAAATATGAACAAATTTCCTAAACAATATGAATTTAGCAGTAAAATTTATTATCTGAAGACTGGGAAAAAGTGATACCTGCTCTACAATGTAGTTCTTGTAAGTTTTAGTTGTAATTCATATTAATATCAGGTTTAAAAATAGAAATATGGTAATGATCATGTGATGCTCTTTTTTCTTAAATAATTATTAGTTTTTTTACTCTTTAGTGAATTTCTAGTTTAGACAACATCGAGAAATTATGGCGTATGCAAACACACTTCTTTTGTAGTAAATATGGTTTTCAAAACACACACAAGGAGCTTCCCTGGTGGCACAGTGGTTAAGAATCCACCTGCCAATGCAGGGGACACGGGTTCGAGCCCTGGTCCGGGAAGATCCCACATGCCACGGAGCAACTAAGCCCGTGCGCCACAACTACTGAGCCTGCGCTCTAGAGCACGCAAGCCACAACTACTGAGCCCAGGTCCTGCAACTACTGAAGCCCGCACACCTAGAACCCGTGCTCCACAACAAGAGAGGCCACCGCAATGAGAAGCCTGCACGCCACAATGAAGAGTATCCCTGCTCGCCGCAGCTAGAGAAAGCCCACACACTGCAACGAAGACCTGACACAGCCAAAGATAAATAAATAAAATAAATTTTAAAAAAATCCCTCAGTTTAAAAAAAATAAATAAATAAAATAAAAACACACACTAGTTTTCTGCTCATAGGAAGATGGAGAAAGCAGCATGGAAGTACCTCGAAAAATAAATAAAATTATTATTATACCCAGCAATCCCACTTCTGGGTGTATAACCAAAGGAAAACAGGGTATTGAAAAGGTATATGAACTCCCGTGTTTATTGCAACATTATTCACAATAGCCAAGACATGGAAACAACCCAAGTGTCCAGCAACGGATGAATGGATAAGGAAGACGTGGGGGTGTGTGCCTGTGTGTATGTATATGTATTGTGATATATGTCAGATATATATGTATATATGTGATATATATGTGCCTATGTGTATATGTATGTATATTATATGTACGTATAATGAATATTATTCAGCCACCAGAAAGAGGAAATCTTGCCGTTTTGCAACCACATGGATGGACTTTGAGGGCATTCCGTTAAGTCAGAGGAAGGCACATGCTGTATGATCTCACTTCAATATGGAATCTAAGAAAGCCCAACGCAGAGAAACAGAGTAGGTGGGTGGGTACCAGGGGCTGGGGAGTTGGGGTCTGCAAAGGTGTTGATCAGAGGGTACAAACTGTCCAGTTATAAGATGAATACATTCTGGGGGTCTAATGTATGGCATGGTGATTCTAGTTATCAAGACTGTATTATACACTTGAAAGTTGCTCTGAATATTTTCCCACTTCTGAAAAGAAATGGTAATTATGTGACCTGGTGAAGGTCAGCTAACCGAGGGTGGTAATCACACGGCGGTATAAGTGGATCAAGTCAACACTCTGTACACCTTAAATTTACACACTGTTATCCATCCATTATTTCCCGCTAAAGCTCGAAAAAACCAGGTTACCGTCAGAAGGAGCAGCGTCTCTCGTGTCTGTTCCACCGCCACTTGCCCGCCATGCGTCAGGCGTCCCACTCGCAGAGACGGGTCACGCCGGTGCTGCCACCTCGGCCTTCGCGCTTTCCCGCCTCGGAAGGACAGCGAACGGGCTTCCGCAGATGAAAGGCCGCGCGCGTCTGCGCCCCTGAGAGTTTGCGGGACCGGGAGACGCGGGATGTGGAAAGGGAGGAAAACCCACGCCCTTCGTAAAGGTTGGTAGCTTGGGGGGGGGGGGTGTGTGTGTGTTTTCCTGAGATTTATGCCAAACTTTCATTTACGCTTGAACGAGGATGACTTGAGTCTACGCAGCCTGATACTGTCCTGAGAGAGCAAGGGACTCGCCGACCGGCTGCTGCCCCACTGCCCGGAGGTGCGCCCAGCCCCGCGCCCCGGGGCGTCGCCGGGTCCGCAGCGAGGACACGGGCGCCGCCGAGCCGCCAGCCCGGGGCGCGGGTGGGGCGCGCGGGCGCGAGAGGCGTCCTTTCCTCTTCTGGACAGTCCCCAGGGTCCAGCACCAGCTCCACGTGACGGGGAGACCCCGGCGGAGGGGTCCCCAGGGACCCGGCAGGCAGCTGCCCTGCGACCCTCCGAGGGAGGGGAAGGCCCGGAGGCACCCGACTGCGGACGGGGGGACGCCCCAGGTCAGATCCACCGGGGAGCAGGGGCGGGGAGGGGCCGCCGAGCGGCAGGAGCGCTCGGCCCCGGCCCGGGGGAGCGGCAGCCCCCAGAGGCTATCACCTCTCCCGCTCTCCCCCGGAGCGCCGCAGCCCGGGACGCGTCCCGCCCCTCGGCAGCCGCGCGCCCCTCCTCTCCCGGCGCGTCGCGTGGGCGGCGGTCACGGGCGGTGGGCGGTGCTCAGGGCGGTGGGCGGTGGTCACGGGCGGTGGGCGGTGCTCAGGGCGGTGGGCGGCGGTCACGGGCGGTGAGCGGTGCTCACGGGCGGCGGGCGGCGGTCACGGGCGGTGGGCGGCGGTCACGGGCGGTGGGCGGTGCTCAGGGCGGCGGGCGGTGCTCACGGGCGGCGAGCGGTGGTCACGGGCGGTGGGCGGTGCTCAGGGTGGGGGGCGGTGGTCACGGGCGGTAGGCGGTGCTCAGGACGGTGGGCGGTGCTCACGGGCGGCGGGCGGCGGTTACGGGCGGTGGGCGGCGCTCAGGACGGTGGGCGGCGGTCACGGGCGGTGGGCGGTGCTCAGGTCGGTGGGCGGTGGTCACGGGCGGTGGGCGGTGCTCAGGGCGGGGGGCGGTGGTCACGGGCGGTGGGCGGTGCTCAGGACGGTGGGCGGTGCTCACGGGCGGCGGGCGGCGGTTACGGGCGGTGGGCGGTGCTCAGGTCGGTGGGCGGTGCTCACGGGCGGTGGGCGGTGCTCGGCTGCTCCCGCCGCAGCCCGCGGAGCCCGAGCCGAGCCCGAGCGGCGCCGAAGCGCAGAGGGGCGCGGACGTGGCGACCGCGGGGCCCTAGGAGGCTCGCGCGGGTCCTCGGCGCTGAGCTCGCGCGGCCCGGAGCGCTGGTCCCGCCGAGTGGGCGGCGATGAGCGCCGAGGGACCCTTCCCCCCGGCTGCCCCCCGCGGGCGCCCCGGCCGCCTGCTAGTGCCCGCGAGGGTGAGTGCCGGACCTCCCGGCCGTTTTTTCTGCGCGCGCCCCTCCTCTCCCTGCGCCCCCTTCCCCTCTGCACCCCTTTCTCCCTCCAGGCCCTCCCCTTCTCAGCGCCCCTGTCTCTCCTCCGCGACCCGTCTTCCCTCCCCGTGCCCCCTCCTCATCCTCCGCCCCCTCCTCACCCGGCGCCCCCTTCCCTCTTGCGTCCCCATCTCCATCTCCCGGGGCGGCTCGTGCGGGCGGGCGGGCGGGCGCAGACCCCCTGACCCTCCGTCCTCCCGGCCCAGCATCCCAGACGGAAACTTGTAGGGTCTGCCTTTCCCCGTCGTGAAGGTGCAGCGGCTCCGTGGCCCGTGGGAATCAGGTTCTCCAGGGTTGGGGGTTGGGGGTTCGCCCCTCCTGTCTCCCTGCGAGCGGCTCCTGGCCTCGGGGGCCGCGGCGGGCGTCCTCCTGAGCTCCTCTCCGTCTTGGGGGGGCCTCTGCCCGGGCTGGGGTCCCCCCCCGGCCGAGCGCCCCGCTACTTAGGGGACAGCTCAGCTCTGGACGCCCAGTTCGTGATACCGATTCGTGCGTGCGTGTCTGTGTGACATCTCTTCTTATCCCTGCCCCAGACGACTCCCCTCCACCCTCTTACTTCTAAATAACTTAACTGTTGGGGGAAAACAGAAATGTGGCTCAGTCAAAAACGAAAAGTTCTTGGAAGCCTTCGCGTCGCCACCCCCAGCATAACCGAGTGTTCTGGAAACAGTTTAGGAACCGCAGCCGAGGCTCCCCGACTGATTGACTAATCCGGCTGGAACCGCCTCCCTTCGGGTTTGTCCTCACAGACTCCCTAAGCCCGGGAGCGACAGTAAAAACCGGCGTGTGTCTAGCAGTCCTTTTCAGGATAACAGAGAAATGTTTCGGAGACTATGGGTTGAAGGCTTTTATAAATTCCTGTGTGTCAGGATGCTTCTAAACCAGGGCAGTACTAATGACTGTATGATTTTCTTAAAAAAAAAAAAAAAAAAAAAAGCTTATGTAGAGACAGTTGCTTCTTCCATCAAGTTATACAATTCTGGGGTGTTTCCACAAAATCTTGAAATTAAATTTCATGTGAAGTTCCGTGCTGATTGTGTAAAGTACTTTGTCACGGAGCAGTTTTCCTTAAACCGGGAAGACGTGCTTGGGGTAGTCGGAAGTCAAGTGCTTAAGAAAGAGGCTGGGAGTTCTGTCACTGCCTGGAGTCTTGCGGCCATGCGCTCGCTGGTTAGGAGCTGCGCATCTGCTTGAGGTGTTCTTGCAGCCGTCCTGTGTGTAACCACCGTAATTATAGTGGAAGAACCAAGTGGATTGATCATACTGCATAATTGACTCCGTGGACGAGTTATTGGCAATAACTTAAGTTTTTAAAAAATATGTCAACTGCAGGTTCTCAAATAAGTACTCTCCAGGGTGCTAAATGTTGACTCCATTAAGATACTAAATTGGGGGCTCAGAAAGGGGCTCCATACCCCATTTGCTGAGGCTGTAACTAGTGCTTATTTGTAATAAGAACCTTGATTATAAGATGCATCCTATGTGCCTCATACTGGGTTTGAAACGACTTTCTTGTATGTCATCATTTTTCTAATTAGAAGCACTAAGTTCTCCTTCGTAACTGAAATGATGAAATAACTCTGTAAACTCAATGATGTTATGGACAGTTACTGATAAGAAAAGCAGCAAACCTGCATGCTTGTCTAGATTCCAAGGATTCAAGTGAAAAATTTATGGCCATCAGAGGTCCACAGTGCAAAGATGTTTAGGGCCATTTTCCAGCCAAGGTTCCAGCCATGATTGTGTTCCAGCCAGGAAGTTCTGTCAGCACCAAAGGACAAGTGTTGGAATAGTAACATGGATCCCGTAATAGCAGGAGTGGTCCCTCCGGTGTCCTAAGTAATCAGGTGTGCTCAGATGCTGCGTGCTCCAGCCTACAGCAGAGCTCAGATTCTTGCTCATTTATAACAAATCTGTTAACTGTTCTGTCTACACATGTGTCTTTTAAAACAGGAACATTCATAGCTCACAATCATGGCTGGAACCTTGGCTGGAAAATGGCCCTAAACATCTTTGCACTGTGGACCTCTGATGGCCATAAATTTTTCACTTGAATCCTTGGAGTCTAGACAAGCATGCAGATTTGCTGCTTTTCTTATCAGTAACTGTCCATAACATCATTGAGTTTACAGAGTTATTTAATCATTTCAGTTAAGAAGGAGAACTTAGTGCTTCTAATTAGAAAAATGATGACATACAAGAAAATCGTTTCAAACCCATTATATTTCTAGTTGTAAACATTTTTTTGAAGTCAGAAAAACAACATGTTCTTTATGACTGCTGGTTTGAATCATGAGAATTTGGCCACATTTGAATGTCTCTTGCTCAGGATTGGAACTTCTTTTTCTCTTTCGTTTTAGGTAGCCATACCCTGTTACATGTATTCCCTAAGTTGAGCCAGTTCGTATACCTGTGTCCCTGAGTCTCCTGTGTCCCTGTGGTTAAACCCCTGGGTGGAGAACCGCCAGTGCAGTGTGTAAAGGTGTCCTGCTTTCCTGTTCAAACACTGCTGTTGGTTTGTGCTGAACGCAATTTTCTGTTTTTAATTAACATCACTGCTTCAGTCGAGGGGCTGGAAGCCTGGGAGAGCCAGTCATATGTGAGTTCTCACGGTGAGCTTGGCGACTGGAAGGTGAGAGCATGTCAGGTCATTTAAAGTATGCATCTAGTAATGTCACCACTTCGTCATCTAGTTAGAGATGTGAGTTGTCGCGGGAGCTAAAGGAAACAGGTAACCTCTGGGGAAGGATGTCCGTTTGTTCTAGGCTTTTGTCACGTGTTTCTCATCCTTGCTGACTCATCTTTGATTTCAAGTGTAGAATTTCTGATGATCTCTATGATGTCATAAGCAAGATTCACATATTTTAAGATGGGGAATTACCTGACTTTACCAGGAGATAGGTTTCCTATCTTGGATAGGTTTCCAAGATCCAAGTTTAAAAAGTGTGCTTATTTATTGAAAATACCAGATGTAAAAATTGCCGTATTTCACCAAATGTGTAGAACAGCGACCTTTTATATCTACATGTCTGTATAGCTACATAAACATAAATGTGGCTTTTTAAATTTCAACGTTAATTTAGTTCCATGTCCCTAGATGTCCCAGGAGACACACTTACGAAGGGTGACAAGAGGGCAGCACTGATGTGAGTTCGGTCAAGGGAGTGAGTGGCAGACGGAGACGTCGAGCTGCTTTATCGCTGGGTGGAGGGAGGGAGCTCGTGTCAGTGAGTTTATAGCCCGGTTCCCTCTCTGTCACACGGGTACCCCAGCTGCAGAATTATGAGAGCAGCTCGCCTGCCACCACAGGAAGCAGGTGGCGTCAGGCACGTGAGGTCCGTCTCTGTACCCCAGGCCCCCGCGCTGTCCTTCTCAGAGCAGACACTCGCTCTGAGGCACGTGGACACGGGTGATGGGTGGCCGCTCCAGGCGGGACGGGGACGGGGAACCGTGTGTCCCCTGCCTCCCCCTCGCCCGAAGAACCTGTGGTCTGGGTTCTGAGTCACTTCAGACCTGATTCCGACATCCTCAGAAACTCGCTAATTAGAATCTACCTGTATTTTTTGCAATGTACCAAGGCAGGTTCAAGAAATGCTTTTGGGGGAAAAGTGCATGCGAATTTCGTGGAAAAAAGTATTTGTGTTTCGACTGGCGTGTGCTTTTCCTTAGTATCAGCTGGTTACTGCATGTTGTCATTCAGATTGTACCTTTGGAGAGCTTTGGGCTTGTTTTCAGGGAACACTGGATGTCAGTTTCCCCCAGGCCACCGAGGTCCCCACTCATTCTGCGCTGAGCAGCGGAGGCTCGGCGCCCTGGACGCCCGCCCTCCGGCCTCCCCGCAGCCTCACCTCCTTCCTCTCTTGCGTTTCATCTTCAAGGCTGTTGCAAAAGTGTGGCGAATATTATGCTGTTGTGATTTCTCAATTGAAATTATTGGTGAGACAGTTTCTGTTTTCTACGGAGGCTGTAGTTTTACATCCATAAATATTGTTAACTAGCTATCTTTTAATGAAGCAAGGAAGTAGGACTTTTAAAAAGTGAATGTGACTCTTAGCTTGCTTAGCGGACCACTCAGCAGGCCCTGTTGGAAACAGTTAGAAAAGGCCAGTTACGTGTGGGCGCCGAGCTGCCCTGCCGTGGAGCCCTGGCACCGGCGATGACCTTGTGAGAGTTTCCAGAGCGGCTGAGTCTCGGCGCTTTGCACTCAACACTGTCTGCAGGTTATTTACAGTCACACTTATTATTCTGAGTGACTAAATCTGACTCTAAACTGTTGACATTTGACAGCAATTCTAGTTTTGATAGGCACCAAAATTCATTTGAAATTTGGATGAATACCATTGTATTATGGCGCTGAATTGTACTATTATAAATACGATCATATAAATGGTAAGGTTCAGTATTGTAAATCTCATGGTGTTATTAGCATTCATACTGTTTTATTTCTTGTGCTGATTTTACTTGAAGGCTGACTCCCCTCCCCTTCCAGTGAGTGGTAATTGCATTTAAGCGTTGACTAAAAGAGAAGTAACTGTAATTATTTGTATTTTAATCGAAGTAGTTTGAATGACAAATCATTGTAAGAATCCAATTCCATTTCTAGAATGAATGTGAATGCTCTCAGCAGGTGTATATTTTATTGTCTGTTTTATGAATTCATATCAGTAAGAATATAACCACATGGATGCACCCAGATTCTACATTAGGACATTTTTGTTCATTGAGCTAGTGTTTAGGAGAATAATCTGTATTTATAAAGTGTGACATAACTGCCAATTATTCCTATCAGGAATTACAACACTTTCTATTGACAATAAATGTCACATTTGACAACGTTCGCACACATTTTGCATGACACGACTTTCAGAAACTAAGTGCGGTGGCCGTCGGGTCTTCTTTAAAGGGAGACCAGCTTCCCTTGCTAAGTCAGAATCCAAGAGGTGGCAGGGGAGCTGAACCCACCTCCCTGACTCTTTCCCTCCGAGTGTGTTGCCCTGGGAGCTGTCCCTTCGTGGTCCCTGCCCCCAGCTGACCATCTTCACCTCTGTCCCTGCAACACTTAGGCCACCGTGTCCCCAGACCTGCTGCCCCTCTGGCTTCACCTCCAAGGGGTTTGAGCTGCTGACGGCTCACCTGGCACGCCTCCCTCCCCGACCCTCTGCTTTTCCTCCTTCCGTCTCCGGCTCTTTGGGGACCTGGTCCTCTGCTCTGCCTTTCAGAGTGCGGTGTACAGACCTTCTGCTGTAGGTTCTTTTCTCGCTGTATGTTTCCAGGTGGCCTCACCTGCCTCTGGTTAACCCACTGATGCCCAACACGGTGCCTCGGTGAGCCCCGCTTGGCTGTCCAGTTAACACTTCCAAGATCCTCCGCCTAATCTGAATCCCGAAACCCCGCTCTCTCTCTGTGTTTATATGTCAGACAACGGCAGCACCACCCAGCCAGCTCATGTCTCTGTCTGATGTGCTCGTGCCCTTGAGGCCGCCTCAGGGCCTTTGCTCACGCTCTCGTCTCTCCCTGGACGTTGACCCCGTCCCTGGCCTCTGTCCCAGCCTCCATCAGCCCTGCTCATTCCCAGTCACAGCCGCGCCCCTTCTCTCTTGCTTTCAGAACCCACGTTTGTCTGGGTATCTGGTGCCCGTATGCTTTATGGGCCTCATCCCACCCTCAGGTGTAAATATGGACCAGTCTAAGTCAATGATTGCCTTTGGAAAGGGCATGATTGCAGCTTTGCCAGTGAGGCTGCTTGTGAGTGAGGGGGGAAGTTCCCCTTTCTTTCAGAAAGAGACGCAAGACTGGGTGAATAAATTACATGCCTGGTACGTAACAGCTGATACGCACTGTTGAATCATAAGTATTTATCTGAATTAATGGTATGTCATGCTGTAAGAGGGAGGAAGTTCTGTTTCTGGCTCTTGTACTGAGAATTTATATTTATGATTAGCTATTTTGTAAATTTATTTATTTATTTATTTATTTATTTTAGGCTGCATTGGGTCTTCGTTGCTGCGCGTGGGCTTCTCTTGCTGCAGAGCACAGATTCTAGGCGTGCGGGCTTCAGTAGTTGTGGCACGGGGGCTCAGTAGTTGTGGCTCGTGGGCACTAGAGCGCAGGCTCAGTAGTTGTGGCGCACGGGCTTAGTTGCCCCGCGGCATGTGGCGTCTTCCTGGACCAGGGCTCGAACCCGTGTCCCCTGCATTGGCAGGTGGATTCTTAACCACTGTGCCATCAGGGAATCCCTGATTAGCTATTTCGGGTTTGAATAAAATTGTGCCTTTATATTTTTATAATTGCTGCATTTTGATATCAATTTTACAAATCAGCATAACTGTTAATGGTAAAATATACCGTATTCTCTTCTCATCTCTATCCTGCTGAATATTATCCTTAATGATTTCTCTTCAGATAATTATACTTTACCAAATGGCTCCATTAGTTGACTCTTCACATTATAATTATCTTAAGTTTTTGTTACGTGCCGAGGAGCATGAAATTACTCCTCAACTGTAAACCTGGGGACATTCGGACCCCTTGAGGCGGCAGCAGTGCTTTGGGGAAGGTGTGTGGGCTCGACATAGGCAGTGCTAGTCCTGTCATCTTGGTGATAGATCCAGGCTGTCATGGCTTGTGTGACAAGGTAGAGAAATAGCAGCTTCTGCATTTGTGGCATTAGAAACGCCAGAGGTTTCACTGCCTTCCTGCCGGGGAGGGCAGCCAGGAGAAGTGGCGCCAAGCTGGCCTTTTCCACAGCCGTGAGGGTTTTCCTGAAGGGGTCAGGACTTTATGAAGGTAAACTTAAATGTCATTTGGAAAAGTACTTTGTGGTTACAGATGTGTACGTACCTGCACCTGCGTGCACACCATTTATGCGTGTACATCACTAACAGAGCAAAGTGTGAGCGCCTGTTAGGAGCTGTGCTGGGAGCTGAGAGGACAAAGCAGGACAGAAGGGGTCCAGACACAAGGTGCATGCCGGTGAGCACCCCCCAGCTCCCCCCACCCATGACCACTAGCGGAGGTAGATTCTGGAAGCGCAGGCTTTGGGGCGGGGCAGGGGGGCGTGAGTGGCGGGCGACAGGTGCTTCCTTCCTGCCCCGAGTGGTGACTGCTGCTTGTTGCTGGGGGTGCGGCTGTGGCTGTGTGCACAGGAAAAGAGTGACACACGGAAAACATGATCGCAGATGTTTATGGCTGTTATGAGGGAGAGAGACACGACCTTCCGAGAATACCGTATGTGTTAATCATAAGTGCTCAGCTTGGCGTCTCGGGAGGCTGCCTGGACCATCAGCTGCCCGGTTGTACCCTGGCTCTGTGACCCCAGAGTCTGGGGCCTGGATGCTCTCAGGTGACTCTGTGCGACGGTGAGCAGGTACCAACTTCTTTGTGTGACTCACCTGTAAGGTCGGGAGAAAAATAGGGAGGATACTCATATCTCTAGAATAATGACTATCATTTAATTCTTTTTTTTGAGGGGGATTAATAAGAAAAGATCCAGGTGGGATAGAATTGATTACAAACAGGAGACAGCGTGTGCGTGCATGTGTGTGTGTATGTTATAGCACATTTGGAAAAATCATTTGCTCTTATTAGTTATCTATATTATACACATTAGTGTATATAAGTCATTCCCAATCTCCCAATTCATCCCAACACCACCACCACCCTGCCCCCGCTTTCCCTCCTTGGTGTCCGTATGTTTGTTCTCTATATTTGTGTCTCTATTTCTGCCTTGCAAACCGGTTCATCTGTACCATGTTTCTAGAGTCCACAAATATGCGTTAATATACAATATTTGTTTTCCTCTTTCTGACTTACTTCACTCAGTATGACAGTCTCTGGGTCCATCCACATCTCTACAAATAACTCAGTTTCGTTTCTTTTTATGGCTGAGTAATATTCCACTGCGTATATGTACCACATCTTCTGTATCCATTTGTCTGTCGATGGACACTTAGGTTGCTTCCATGACCTGGCTGTTATAAATAGTGCTGCAATGAACATTGGCGTGCATGTGTCTTTTTGAATTATGGTTTTCTCTGGGTATATGCCCAGTAGTGGGATTGCTGGGTCATACGGTAATTCTATTTTTAGTTTTTTAAGGAAACTCCATACTGTTCTCCATAGTGGCTGTATCAATTTACATTCCCACCAACACTGCAAGAGGGTTCCCGTTTCTCCACACCCTCTCCAACATTTACTGTTTGTAGATTTTTTGATGATGGTCATTCTGAACAGTGTGAGGTGATACCTCATTGTAGTTTTGATTTGCATTTCTTTAATAATTAATGATGTTGAGCAGCTTTTCATGTGCCTCTTGGCCATCTGTATGTGTTCTTTGGAGAGATGTCTATTTAGGTCTTCTGCCCATTTTTTGATTGGGTTTTTTTTTTTTTTAATATTGAGCTGCATTAGCTGTTTATATATTTTAGAGATTAATCCTTTGTCCATTGATTCATTTGCAAATATTTTCTCCCATTCTGAGAGTTGTCTTTTCATCTTGTATATAGTTTCCTTTGCTGTGCAAAAGCTTTTAAGTTTCATTAGGTCCCATTTGTTTATTTTTGTTTCTATTTCATTTCTCTAGGAGGTGGGTCCAAAAAGATCTTGCTGTGATTTATGTCAAAGAGTGTTCTTCCTATGTTTTCCTCTAAGAGTTTTATAGTGTCTGGTCTTACTTTTAGGTCTTTAATCCATTTGGAGTTTATTTTTGTGTATGGTGCTAGGGAGTGTTCTAATTTCATTCTTTTACATGTAGCTGTCCAGTTTTTCCAGCACCACTTATTGAAGAGACTGTCTTTTCTCCATTGTATATCCTTGCCTCCTTTGTCATAGATTAGTTGACCATAGGTGTGTGGGTTTACCTCTGGGCTTTCTATCCTGTTCCACTGATCTATATTTCTTTTTTGGGCCAGTACCATATTGTGTTGATTACTGTAGCTTTGTAGTATAGTCTGAAGTCAGGGAGTCTGATTCCACCAGCTCCGTTTTTTTCCCTCAAGATTGCTTTGGCTATCCGGGGTCTTTTGTGTCTCCATACACATTTTAAGATTTTTTGTTGTAGTTCTGTAAAAAATGCCATTGGTAATTTGATAGGGATTGCATTGAATCTGCAGATTGCTTTGGGTAGTATAGTCATTTTCACAATATTGATTCTTCCAATCCAAGAACATGGTATATCTCTCCATCTGTTTGTGTCATCCTTGATTTCTTTCATCAGTGTCTTAAAGTTTTCTGAGTAGAGGTCTTTTATCTCCTTAGGTAGGTTTATTCTTAGGTATTTTATTCTTTTTGTTGCAATGGTGAATGGGATCATTTCCTTAATTTATCTTTCTGATCTTTCATTGTTACTGCATAGGAATGCAAGAGATTTCTGTGCATTAATTTTGTATCCTGCAACTTTACCAAATTCATTGATTAGCTCTAGTAGTTTTCTGGTGGCATCTTTAGGATTCTCTATGTATAGTATCATGTTATCTGCAAACAGTGACAGTTTTACTTCTTCTTTTCAGTTTATATTCCTTTTATTTCTTTTTCTTCTTCCAAAGAAGAAGCACTACCTGACAGCACTATTTACATAGTTTTTTGCAAAACTATGTTGAATAGGAGTGGCAAGAGTGGACATCCTTGTCTTGTTCCTGATCTTAGAGGAAATGGTTTCAGTTTTTCACCACTGAGAATGATGTTTGCTGTGGGTTTGTCGTGTATGGCCTTTATTATGTTGAGGTAGGTTCCCTCTATGCCCACTTTCTGGAGGATTTTTATCATAAATGGGTTTTGAATTCTGTCAAAAGCTTTTTCTGCATCTATTGAGACGATCCTATGGTTTTTATTCTCCAATTTGTTAGTATGGTTTATCACACTGAATAATATGCATATATTGAAGAATTCTTGCATTCCTGGGATAAATCCCACTTTATCATGGTGTATGATCCTTTTAATGTGTTGTTGGATTCTGTTTGCTAGTATTTTGTTGAGGATTTTTGCATCTATATTCATCAGTGATATTGGTCTGTAATTTTCTTTTTTTGTAGTATCTTTGTCTGGTTTTGGTATCAGGGTGATGGTGGTCTCATGGAATGAGTTTGGGAGTGTTCCTTCCTCTGCAATTTTTTGGAAGAGTTTGAGAAGGATGGGTGTTAGCTGGTCTCTAAATGTTTGATAGAATTCACCTGTGAAGACATCTGGTCCTGGACTTTTGTTTTTAATCACAGTTTCAGTTTCATTACTTGTGATTGGTCTGTTCATATTTTCTATTTCTTCCTGGTTCAGTCTTGGAAAGTTACACCTTTCTAAGAATTTGTCCATTTCTTCCAGGTTGTCCATTTTACTGGCATAGAGTTGCTTGTAGTAGTCTCTTATGATCCTTTGTATTTCTGCAGTGTCTGTTGTAACTTCTCCTTTTTTATTTCTAATTCAATTAATTTGAGTTCTCTCCGTCTTTTTCTTGGTGAGTCTGGCTAAAGGTTTATCAATTTTGTTTATCTTCTCAAAGAACCAGCTTTTAGTTTCACTGATATTTGCTCTTGTTTTGTTTCTATTTCATTTATTTCTGCTCTGATCTTTATGTTTTCTTTCCTCCTACTAACTTTGGGTTTTGTTTGTTCTTCTTTCTCTAGTTCCTTTAGGTGTAAGGTTAGATTGTTTATTTGAGATTTTTCTTGTTTCTTGAGGTAGGATTGCATTACTATAAACTTCCCTCTTAGAACTGCTTTTGCTGCATCCCATAGGTTTTGGATCATCATGTTTTCATTGTCATTTGTCTCTAGGTATTTTTTGATTTCCTCTTTGATTTCTTCAGTGATCTCTTGGTTATTTAGTAATGTACTGTTTAGCCTCCATGTGATTGTGTTGTTTATGTTTTTTTCCTGTAATTGATTTCTAATCTCATAATGTTGTGTTTGGAAAAGCCACTTGATATGATTTCAGTTTTCTTAAATTTACCAAGGCTAGATTTGTGACCCAAGATATGATCTATCCTGGAGAATGTTCCATGTGCACTTGAGAAGAAAGTGTAATCTGCTCTTTTCAGATGAAATATCCTATAAATATCAATTAAATATATCTGGTCTCTTGTGTCATTTAAAGCTTGTGTTTCCTTATTAATTTTCTGGCTGGATGATCTGTCCATTGGTGTAATTGAGGTGTTAAAGTCCCCCACTCTTATTGTGTTACTGTCGATTTCCTCTTTTAGAGCTGTTAGCATTTACCTTATGTATTGAGGTGCTCCTATGTTGCGTGCATATATATTTATAATTGTTATATCCTCTTCTTGGATTGATCCCTTGATCATTATGTAGTGTCCTTCTTTGTCTCTTGTAACATTCTTTATTTTAAAGTCTATTTTATGTGATATGAGTATTGCTACTCCAGCTTTCTTTTGATTTCCATTTTCATGGAATATCTTTTTCCATCCCCTCACTTTCAGTCTGTATGTGTCCCTAGGTCTGAAGTGGGTCTCTTGTAGACAGCATATACGTGGGTCTTGTTTTTGTATCCATTTAGCGAGACTGTGTCTTTTGGTTGGAGCATTTAATCCGTTCACATTTAAGGTAGTTTTCGATATGTTTGTTCCTATTACCATTTTCTTAATTGTTTGGGGTTTGTTTTTGTAGGTCCTTTTCTTCTCTTGTGTTTCCCACTTAACGAAGTTCCTTTAGCATTTGTTGCAGAGCTGGTTTGGTGGTGCTGAATTCTCTTAGCTTTTGCTTGTCTGTAAAGCTTTTGCTTTCTTCATCAAATCTGAATGAGGTCCTTGCTAGGTAGAGTAATCTTAGTTACAAGTTCTTCTCCTTCATCACTTTAAATATATCGTCCCACTCCTTCTGGCTTGTAGAGTTTCTGCTGAGAAATCAGCTGTTAACCTTATGGGAGTTCCCTTGTATGTTATTTGTCGTTTGTCCCTTGTTGCTTTTAATAATTTTTCTTTGTCTTTAATTTTTGTCAGTTTGATTACTATGTGTCTTGGCGTGTTTCTCCTTGGGTTTATCCTGCCTGAGACTCTCTGTGCTTCCTGGACTTGGGTGGCTGTTTCCTTTCCCATGTTAGGGAAATTTTTGACTATAATCTCTTCCAATATTTTCTCGGGTCCTTTCTCTCTCTCTTCTCCTTCTGGGACCCCTATAATGTGAATGTTGTTGCGTTTCATGTTGTCCCAGAGGTCTCTTAGGCTGTCTTCATTTCTTTTCATTCTTTTTTCTTTAGTCTGTTCCACAGCAGTGAATTCCACCATTCTGTCTTCCAGGTCACTTATCCGTTCTTCTGCCTCAGTTATTCTGCTATTGATTCCTTCTAGTGTAGTTTTCATTTCAGTTATTGTATTGGTCATCTCTGTTTGTTTGTTCTTTAATTCTTCTAGGTCTTTGTGAATCATTTCTTGCATCTTCTCAATCTTTGCCTCCATTCTTATTCCGAGGTCCTGGATCATCTTCACTATCATTATTCTGAATTCTTTCTCTGGAAGGTTGCCTATCTCCATTTCATTTAGTTGTTTTTCTGGGGTTTTTTCTTGTTCCTTCATCTGGTACCTAGCCCTCTGCCTTTTCATCTTGTCTATCTTTCTCTAACTGTGTTTCTTGGTCCACAGGCTGCAGGATTGTAGTTTTTCTTGCTTCTGCTGTCTGCCCTCTGGTGGTTGAGGCTATCTAAGAGGCTTGATGGGAGGCTCTGGTGGTGGGTAGAGCTCTCATTTACCAGTTTTATTTTACATAGGATGCCTCATTTACTAAAACCATAGATTCCAAGTTGCTCCATGAAAAATGTGATATTCTTAGCCGTCAACATTAGGGAATTTCCCCAATCACATTTTTAAATTGATTTAATGTGTTATTTTTTTTTTTTTTAAATGAAACAAATAACTTTTATTCCACATTGCTCTTTAGAGAAAAACAATACTAATTCCACAATATATATCACTAATATAATAGATCATTTTAACTATTGAATACACTCATTCATAGTCACATTTATATCATTTCCTTTTTTTTTTTTTCACACACACACACACACACACACTGTATTTTATTTTTACAAGAGATAAATAGACTGACACCAAGCATTGTACATGGATGACCACAACAAAAGCAACAATGATTGCCATTACCAAACATGAAACACACTCATACTATGTCATAATATTGACATTCAGTCCAGTAATCCTCCACTGTAACAGCTCCTTTACTTTGCAGTGAAAATTGATTTGTATATTCTTTGCCTCTGAGTCCTTGTGGGATTTTTTTTTTTTTTTTTAATTCAGACAGAAAGTCACAAAAATTATACTCATCCTCATCAGTTCACTCAGTCCCATGTAATTAATTGTTTTTTTTCATCTTGATCTTTTGTTAGCACTTTTATGAGTTCATAAGTTTTTCATCAGAGTTCTGAAAATGCTTATTCATTCAGTTCAGCAGTACAGTCAGTTACCAGAAACCTGTACATGTCAGAGTCTTTTCCATGAATTTCTTGAAGATGAAACCCTTTTATAGGAACATATTTGCAAAATCATCAGAGTACACCCAGAACTGTCTGTAAATGACAAAAGCCTTAAAAATGACCACGGTAAAAGATTTGATGAAAGTTCATAATAATGCAGTTGACAAGAAAATTAGTTATTTCTGAGATATACATTTTAAAGTAATAACTAGGATTATTACATATAACATTATACCAGAACATATAAGATTTTTAGAAATTTCATGTAATGTCTGAAACATTTATATTAACATATTTCCATACATATTTCCATACAAATATAAGATTTTTAGAAATTTCATGTAATGTCTGAAACATTTATATTAACATATTTCCATACATATTTCCATACAAATACAAATATAAGATTTTTAGAAATTTCATGTAATGTCTGAAACATTTATATTAACATATTTCCATACAAATAACCCAATGAAAGTTTAGTATTAGTTGTTTTGTTTGCTTTTTTAT
Organism: Balaenoptera physalus; assembly: GCF_965194825.1. NCBI lineage: Eukaryota > Metazoa > Chordata > Mammalia > Artiodactyla > Balaenopteridae > Balaenoptera > Balaenoptera physalus. Next base: position 275,976 of record NW_028126535.1, on the reverse strand, counting down.
ACTGCAGGTTCTTATTAGGCATCAATTTTATACACATCAGTGTATACATGTCAATCCCAATCGCCCAATTCAGCACACCACCATCCCCACCTCACCACAGTTTTCCCCCCTTGGTGTCCATATGTCCATTCTCTACATCTGTGTCTCAACTTCTGCCCTGCAAACTGGCTCATCTGTACCATTTTTCTAGGTTCCACATACATGCATTAATATATGATATTTGTTTTTCTCTTTCTGACTTACTTCACTCTGTATGACAGTCTCTAGCTCCATCCACGTCTCAACAAATGACTCAATTTCGTTCCTTTTTATGGCTGAGTAATATTCCATTGTATATATGTACCACAACTTTATCCATTCGTCTGTTGATGGGCATTTAGGTTGCTTCCATGACCTGGCTATTGTAAATAGTGCTGCAATGAACATTCGGGTGCATGTGTCTTTTTGAATTATGGTTTTCTCTGGGTATATGCCCAGTAGTGGGATTGCTGGGTCATATGGTAATTCTATTTTTAGTTCTTTAAGGAACCTCCATATTGTTCTCCATAGTGGCTGTATCAATTTACATTCCCACCAACAGTGCAAGAGGGTTCCCTTTTCTCCACACCCTCTCCAGCATTTGTTGTTTGTAGATTTTCTGATGATGCCCATTCTAACAGGAGTGAGGTGATACCTCATTGTAGTTTTGATTTGCATTTCTCTAATAATTAGTGATGTTGAGCATCTTTTCATGTGCTTCGTGGCCGTCTGTATGTCTTCTTTGGAGAAATGTCTATTTAGGTCTTCTGCCCATTTTTGGATTGGGGTGATTGTTTCTTTGATATTGAGCTGAATGAGCTGTTTATATATTTTGGAGATTAATCCTTTGTCCGTTGATTCATTTGCAAATATTTTCTCCCATTCTGAGGGTTGTCTTTTCGTCTTGTTTATGGTTTCCTTTGCTGTGCAAAAGCTTTGAAGTTTCATTAGGTCCCACTTGTTTATTTTTGTTTTTAATTCCATTACTCTAGGAGGTGGATCAAAAAAGATCTTGCTGTGATTTATGTCAAAGAGTGTTCTTCCTATGTTTTCCTCTAAGAGTTTTATAGTGTCCAGTCTTATATTTAGGTCTCTAATCCATTTTGAGTTTATTTTTGTGTATGGTGTTAGGGAGTATTCTAATTTCATTCTTTTACATGTAGCTGTCCAGTTTTCCCAACACCACTTATTGAAGAGACTGTCTTTTCTCCATTGTATATCTTTGCCTCCTTTGTCATAGATTAGTTGACCATAGGTGCGTGGGTTAATCTCTGGGCTTTCTATCTTGTTCCATTGATCTATGTTTCTGTTTTTGTGCCAGTACCATATTGTCTTGATTACTGTAGCTTTGTAGTATAGTCTGAAGTCAGGGAGTCTGATTCCTCCAGCTCCATTTTTTTCCCCTCAAGACTGCTTTGGCTATTCGGGGTCTTTTGTGTCTCCATACAAATTTTAAGATGATTTGTTCTAGCTCCGTAAAAAAGGCCATTGGTAATTTGATAGGGATTGCATTGAATCTGTAGATTGCTTTGGGTAGTATACTCATTTTCACAATGTTGATTCTTCCAATCCAAGAACATGGTATATCTCTCCATCTGTTGGTATCATCTTTAATTTCTTTCATCAGTGTCTTATAGTTTTCTGCATACAGGTCTTTTGTCTCCCTAGGTAGGTTTATTCCTAGGTATTTTATTCTTTTTGTTGCAATGGTAAATGGGAGTGCTTCCATAATTTCTCTTTCAGATTTTTCATCATTAGTGTATAGGAATGCAAGAGATTTCTGTGCATTAATTTTGTATCCTGCAACTTTACCATATTCATTAATTAGTTCTAGCAGTTTTCTGGTGGCAGTTTTAGGATTCTCTATGTATAGTATCATGTCATCCGCAAACAGTGACAGTTTTACTTCCTCTTTTCCAATTTGTATTCCTTTTATTTCTTTTTCTTCTCTGATTGCCGTGGCTAGGACTTCCAGAACTATGTTGAATAATAGTGGTGAGAGTGGACATCCTTGTCTCGTTCCTGATCTTAGAGGAAATGCTTTCAGTTTTTCACCATTGAGAATGATGTTTGCTGTGGGTTTGTCATATATGGCCTTTATTATGTTGAGGTAGGTTCCCTCTATGCCCACTTTCTGGAGAGTTTTTATCAGAAATGGGTGTTGAATTTTGTCAAAAGCTTTTTCTGCATCTATTGAGATGATCATATGGTTTTTATTCTTCAATTTGTTAATATGGTGTATCACATTGATTGATTTGCGTATATTGAAGAATCCTTGCATCCCCGGGATAAATCCCACTTGATCGTGGTGTATGATCCTTTTAATGTGTTGTTGGATTCTGTTTGCTAGTATTTTGTTGAGGATTTTTGCATCTATATTCATCAGTGATATTGGTCTGTAATTTTCTTTTTTTGTAGTGTCTTTGTCTGGTTTTGGTATCAGGGTGATGGTGGCCTCATAGAATGAGTTTGGGAGTGTTCCTTCCTCTGCAATTTTTTGGAAGAGTTTGAGAAGGATGGGTGTTAGCTCTTCTCTAAATGTTTGATAGAATTCACCTGTGAAGCCATCTGGTCCTGGACTTTTGTTTGTTGGAAGATTTTTAATCACAGTTTCAATTTCATTACTTGTGATTGGTCTGTTCATATTTTCTGTTTCTTCCTGATTCAGTCTTGGAAGGTTATACCTTTCTAAGAATTTGTCCATTTCCTCCAGGTTGTCCATTTTATTGGCATAAAGTTGCTTATAGTAGTCTCTTAGGATGTTTTGTATTTCTGCGGTGTCTGTTGTAACTTCTCCTTTTTCATTTCTGATTTTATTGATTTGAGTCCTCTCCCTCTTTTTCTTGATGAGTCTGGCTAATGGCTTATCAATTTTGTTTATCTTCTCAAAGAACCAGCTTTTAGTTTTATTGATCTTTGCTATTGTTTTCTTTGTTTCTATTTCATTTATTTCTGCTCTGATCTTTATGATTTCTTTCCTTCTGCTAACTTTGGGTTTTGTTTGTTCTTCTTTCTCTAGTTTCTTTAGGTGTAAGGTTAGATTGTTTACTTGAGATTTTTCTTGTTTCTTTAGGTAGGCTTGTATAGCTATAAACTTCCCTCTTAGAACCGCTTTTGCTGCATCCCATAGGTTTTGGGTCGTCGTGTTTTCATTGTCATTTGTCTCTAGGTATTTTTTTATTTCCTCTTTGATTTCTTCAGTGATCTCTTGGTTATTTAGTAACGTATTGTTTAGCCTCCATGTGTTTGTCTTTTTTACGTTTTTTTCCCTGTAATTCATTTCTAATCTCATAGCGTTGTGGTCAGAAAAGATGCTTGGTATGATTTCAATTTTCTTAAATTTACTGAGGCTTGATTTGTGACCCAAGATGTGATCTATCCTGGAGAATGTTCCGTGCGCACTTGAGAAGAACGTGTAATCTGCTGTTTTTGGATGGAATGTCCTATATATATCAATTAAATCTATCTGGTCTATTGTGTCATTTAAAGCTTCTGTTTCCTTATTTATTTTCATTTTGGATGATCTGTCCATTGGTGTAAGTGAAGTGTTAAAGTCCCCCACTATTATTGTGTTACTGTCGATTTCCTCTTTTAGAGCTGTTAGTAGTTGCCTTATGTATTGAGGTGCTCCTATGTTGGGTGCATATATATTTATAATTGTTATATCTTCTTCTTGGATTGATCCCTGGATCATTATGTAGTGTCCTTCCTTGTCTCTTGTAACATTCTTTATTTTAAAGTCTATTTTATCTGATATGAGTATAGCTACTCCAGCTTTCTTTTGATTTCCATTTGCATGGAATATCTTTTTCCATCCCCTCACTTTCAGTCTGTATGTGTCCCTAGGTCTAAAGTGGGTCTCTTGTAGACAGCATATATATGGGTCTTGTTTTTGTATCCATTCAGCCAGTCTATGTCTTTTGGTTGGGGCGTTTAATCCATTCACGTTTAAGGTAATTATCGATATGTATGTTCCTATGACCATTTTCTTAATTGTTTTGGGTTTGTTTTTGTAGGTCCTTTTCTTCTCTTGTGTTTCCCACTTAGAGAAGTTCCTTTAGCATTTGTTGTAGAGCTGGTTTGGTGGTGCTGAATTCTCTTAGCTTTTGCTTGTCTGTAAAGCTTTTGATTTCTCCATCAAATCTAAATGTGATCCTTGCCGGGTAGAGTAATCTTGGTTGTAGGTTCTTCCCTTTCATCACATTAAGTATATCATGCCACTCCCTTCTGGCTTGCAGAGTTTCTGCTGAGAAATCAGCTGTTAACCTTATGGGAGTTCCCTTGTATGTTATTTGTCGTTTTTCCCTTGCTGCTTTCAATAATTTTTCTTTGTCTTTAATTTTTGCCACTTTGATTACTATGTGTCTCGGCGTGTTTCTCCTTGGGTTTATTCTGTATGGGACTCTCTGCGCTTCCTGGACTTGGGTGGCTATTTCCTTTCTCATGTTAGGGAAGTTTTCGACTATAATCTCTTCAAATATTTTCTCTGGTCCTTTCTCTCTCTCTTCTCCTTCTGGGACCCTTATAATGCGAATGTTGTTGCGTTTAATGTTGTCCCAGAGGTCTCTTAGGCTGTCTTCATTTCTTTTCATTCTTTTTTCTTTAGTCTGTTCCGCAGCAGTGAATTCCACCATTCTGTCTTCCAGGTCACTTATCCTTTCTTCTGCCTCAGTTATTCTGCTATTGATTCCTTCTAGTGTAGTTTTCATTTCAGTTATTGTATTGGTCATCTCTGTTTGTTTGTTCTTTAATTCTTCTAGGTCTTTGTGAATCATTTCTTGCATCTTCTCAATCTTTGCCTCCATTCTTATTCCGAGGTCCTGGATCATCTTCACTATCATTATTCTGAATTCTTTTTCTGGAAGGTTGCCTATCTCCACTTCATTTAGTTGTTTTTCTGGGTTTTTTTCTTGTTCCTTCATCTGGTACATAGCCCTCTGCCTTTTCATCTTCTCTATCTTTCTGTAACTGTGGTTTTTGGTCCACAGGCTGCAGGATTGTAGTTTTTCTTGCTTCTGTTGTCTGCCCTCTGGTGGTTGAGGCTATCTAAGAGGCTTGATGGGAGGCTCTGGTGGTGGGTAGAGCTGACTGTTGCTGTGGCGGTCAGAGCTCAGTAAAACCTTAATCCACTTGACTGTTGATGGGTGGGGCTGGGTTCCCTCCCTGTTGGTTGTTTTGCCTGAGGCAACCCAACACTGGAGCCTACCCGTGCTGTTTGGTGGGGTTAATGGCAGACTCTGGGAGGGCTCACACCAAGGAGAACTTCCCAGAACCTCGGCTGCCAGTGTCCTTATCCCCACGGTGAAACAGAGCCACCACTCGCCTCTGCAGGAGACCCCCCAACACCAGCAGGTAGGTCTGGTTCAGTCTCCCCCAGGGTCACTGCTCCTTCCCCTGGGTCCCGATGCACACATTACTTTGTATGTGCCCTCCAAGAGTGGGGTCTCTGTTTCCCCCAGTCCTGTCAAAGTCCTGCAATCAATTCCCACTAGGCTTCAAAGTCTGATTCTCTAGGAATTCCTCCTCCCGTAGCCGGACCCCCAGGTTGGGAAGCCTGACGTGGGGCTCAGAACCTTCACTCCAGTGGGTGGACTTCTGTGGTATAAGTGTTCACCAGCCTGTGAGTCACCCACCCAGCAGTTATGGGATTTGATTTTACTCTGATTGCACCCCTCCTACCGTCTCACTGTGGCTTCTCCTCTGTCCTTGGACGTGGGGTATCCTCCTTGGTGAAGTCCAGGGTCTTCCTGTCAATGATTGTCCAGCAGCAAGTTGTGATTCTGGTGCTCTCGCAAGAGGGAGTGAGAGCACGTCCTTCTACTCCGCCATCTTGGTTAATCTAATGTGTTATTTTTGAAAACATAAGTTGGGATATCACAAAATGGACTTAGCCTGCAGAGGCTTACTTTCAACCAGAGAGCTCCATTTCCACGTTCCGCTTAACAGAACCCAAAATGATCTTCCTTCCCAAACCTCTTCCTTTTCCTGCACTATCTAAGAAAAAGTAACCACACTCTACATAGTTCCCTAAGCCAGAACCCTAGCAGCCATTTTTGCTTCTCTTTTCCCCTTCCCGCTCCATATCTAGTCACTGAGCACTTCTATTCTACCTCCCAGATGACCTCAGATCCTTTCCCTCCACTCCAATCTCTGCCACTGCCTTTAGTTTGAGCCCTCACTCCTCTCTTAGATGAATATAAAGTCTCTTAATGGGTTTTGTTGCTTCCATCAGTCCTACTTATTCTCAAGCGTGACCTCACTACAAACCACCTGATAGTGACTCCTTAACTTCACAACATTCAATGGCTCTCATGTTTCTGGGAAGAAAACCAAGCTCTTTACCCCAGCATCTACTTGGGGTTAATAGATCTAGGTTTGAATTTCAGGTTTAAGTACTTTGCAGCAGTGTGACCTCAGACTGTTGGGCTTTCTAAGCCTTTGTTTTCTCACCGTGCCTGAGGTCACTGAGGGCAGGACTATTTTTCACACACGGGTGCCTGGCATGTAGGAGGGACTAATCAATGTTGAATGAAGGGAAAGTATTTTAAAATCCACATCAAAAAATTGTTCCTCCTTAAAAAAAGAAAATCCTGATACACTATGCCACTTCCAACCAAATTTGACTTCGACCTTTATTTTCTGATGATCACAATAAGGTGCCTTTGGGGATCCACACAATCAGGGATCAAATCCTGGCCACACCCCTGAGCAATCATGTGACCTTGGGAACGTGACTTAGCGTCTGTAAAATCTGTAAAATGAAGGTTTCTGCGGATTTTGTTCCCGAGGGTTAAATGAGTACCTCACTTGGAACGGGGGCGGGCGCATAGTGTTTGCCAAATGTTAACTATCGTTATCATCTTCATCAAATCAAGACCGTGGTACTTCACTTTGTGACTCTCAAGTTTGTATGAGAAAATCGTGCTTTATGCGTTGTTGTTGGCTAAAGTAGGGAAACCTGGAAACTCCTGCCGTGGAAGAGAGCAACAGGCGAGAAAAGCGAGTTGCTGAATCCCAGCGCCTCAGAGGTGGGAGGGGGGAGTTTGGTCCCTAATTTGCTGATGAGGAAGTGGAGGGGTGACGTGTCCTCGAGTCTCATTCAAGACACAGCCACAGCTCTTTATTGAGAGTAGGACCAGGGCCCCGGGGGTTGCTATGGTTAAACTGTAGGCGGAAACTCTCTTTGGAAGGCAAGACAGGAGGAGCATTCAGTTATAAAAAACGGTCAAAAATTGGGGTGAAACTAAGTTCGTTGAGCAATACATCAAATGAGTCAACTGTGGACCCGGTGAAAGCGAGTTGCTAACTGAACTGGCATTTTACGAACAGGGGCTTTCTACAGAGCCCACTGACTCAGGACGGCTTCGATTAACAAACTCCCGCGGCGCTTCCCGCAGGACCGGAAAGCTCGGAGCGCGAGAGATGAATGGAAACCAGAGTCTGGGGCGCGCCGCTCGGGGGGCGGGGCAGCCGCGGGCGGGGGCGGGGCATTGTGAGTCACATGCCTGCGCTCTGAGGAGGGCGCGTGGAGGGAACTCTGGTCGTGATTGGTCCGTCGTAACCAGGTAACCGAAGGACACATTCCGGTAGGCAAGGGCCGGCCGGGCTAGCTACTTTCAGTCGGGAGGCGGCAGCGGAAGGAGGAGGAGCTCCGGCTGCGCTCTCTCCCTCAGTGGCTGCGCGTCTCAGCGCTTGTCTGGTTCCCAGCCCTTTTAAATAAGCGGGTCTGGTCACCGCCCTCACAGACTAGTTGGTTCCGGGGAGGCAGCGGCGGGGGTGCGGCCGGGGCCGGACCCCTGCCCGGGGCCCAGCGGCTGGGCAGGGGTGCGGCCGGGGCCGTACCCCTGCCCGGGGCCCCGGCGGCTGGGCGGACAGGAGAGCGGCGGGCGAAGTCGCGTCTGCATGTGCGGCACAGCCCCGGCATAGCCCGGGGCTGCCAGTGCCCGCCGCGCCATTGTTGGGGGAGGGGGCGGCTTCTGTGCTCGGCAGAGTCGGGGGACGAGCGGAGGCGGCGGCGGCGAGGAGTGAAGGCGCCCCATGGGGAACTCGCTGTGTTGTTGCCTGTCCCCCAATGCCAGCCCCAAGTCGGGCCGGCGCAGGGGGTCAGCGGAGCCGGACTGCGAGTCTGAGGTCTACAAGGCGGCGGCCGGGAATGCGGTGGCAGTAGCTCCGGCGGCGGCTACCGTGGAACCCGCCGAGTTGGATTTCGCAGGTGGCGAAGGCCACCACCTGCAGCACATCAGCGACCGGGAGATGCCCGAAGGTAAGAAGCGGCGGGCGCGCCTCGCCCCTCGCGGTGTCGGCGCCGTCTGCTCTCGGGCTTACCTCTGGCCTCCGCCGCCCCCAGGGTCCCCCGGGAGGGAGACGCCGCCTAGGGCTCCTTCTTGCCCGGAGTTGGCTCTCCCAGGGCTGGGCACCGGGGACGAAGGCTGGCTCTGCTTGGCGTCCCCACCCCTTATTCTTTACCAGTCGCGTCCGGCCAGTCTCCTTCCCTCTTCCCTACCCGAATGCCCAATTCTTTCCCCCGTTCCCATTTCCCAGCCCGGCCTGAGACCCTCCAATCCGCGGCCCTTCCTGTTCGTGGTTCTATTTAACATCTCGTGGGACTTAGCAGAGACTTTCTGGTGTAGTCTCTCTTTTCTTAATGCAAACTTAAATACTCTAACTTCGGCGTATCCATCCCGTCTCCCTATCCAGATGGTACCTAAGCGAAGGAACTAGGTAAGGGCCTGATGACAGATTTCTATTCCTTAAGGTAGTTGATACTCGAGACAATTAAGACAAACATTAGAGGATTTGTCATTTAAATTCAAAATAGAGATGGACAGAGTCAGTGTGGTGTTCTTAACTAAAATTCTTTGGATTTTAATGTTTTCAGTCGCCCTGATAGAAGCTACTTTATCCCTTCTAACTATAATTTGAACACGATAGGAAAGAAAATGGTGGGAGAGGGGCTTAAAATAACTGTGAACGGTGTGAAACGTTACTGCCACGGCTGCAGAGAATAGTTGTTGGGTTTTTTTTCTTTACCAAAGGAGACCCCATGGAGTTCTGATTACTTTTAAATTCCCACTTTGACACAAGTATGTCTTCAGTTGCACAGCCTTAACCGACTTCTTTTGCACGTTGCCTGTTCTAAGGGAGGGGTGAGGTGGTTCCTGAGACTGCTGGACAGAAGTTTCAAAGGAGAAAAAACAAATTCAGATTGTAATTTGTAATATAAAGGTTTGGGAGTTAACATACCACATCCATCCTGCAGAAAAATGTCTCCATGGCTCCCTCCTCCTCCGCCCCCCCCCCCCAGTAGAATACTATTTAACTTTAGGAATGTTCAGGTAAAAGTTCTGTAGACTAAGTGGCTGGGGGTGGGTGTTGTCGGGGAGGAGAGGAGAGAGAGAAGAGAGGAAATGTTTGATTTTTGCCTCTAGAATTTTGGAAAGGGATGGCTCTAGGTTAAAAAAAAAAAAAATTCTGGGTAGCATAGTGGCACTTTAATAAAGACTGTTCTTTGAAGTATAAAACATTGTATCATAAAGATGTTAAAGCCCCACTGGCCCATTTGTTTCATTTAAATGCCAGAGATTATTTCATTATTTCATAGACGAAATGTCTTACAGCTCTTCTATTTAAATTTTAGTTGGGTTTATTTAATTTCTTTAAAAGTTAGAATAATGAAGCCTGTGGATTCACCCTTATGATGGACGTGGCTTTGTAAGTGGAAAGTACTCCCTTTTCAGAATCGTTAGATATTGTGAAAGAATGAACAAATTATGTGAATTAATTGTAGCTTTAAACACAAAGCATGTAAGTACTTGTGAAAACTGCTCTGCTTGTTGCTATAAGGTAAGCCTCTAAATGATTTTTAAAAACAGTTAGTAGTTGGCTAGTGTAGGATGAGAGACGAAAATTGGACCTTTATAGAATTCTTTTAAGATTTACAATGCATTTTCTTGTGTATTTCACTCGGCCCTTCCATCTACAAATAAGGCCCGTATATATTCTCCCTCTGTTGCCGATGAAGAAGCCAAGACTTAGAGATCTGAAATGACTGTGTAACACAGCTACTGAACAAAAGAGACAGACTTGGGAGGTGGTAGATATGCCAAATTCAGTTCTTGGGATGCTTAAGAAACTGTTTAGAGTGCACCTTATATTTTATTATAATTTATCCATAAGTTAGGCCTATCTCAGCATACTCCAGTTTTGATTATTGCCATTCCAGTTTATTGTACACAACTCAGAAGCAACATTTACCTCTCCATTCTCTGTCTGTACATACATTGCAATGGATATGAATAAAAGTAGAAGTCATGAAATAGCCTAAATTTATCAGTCAGGTAAACACGTTGATATAATTTAAAGAGTTTGTTCTGGTGAAATCCAATTGAAGCCGAGAATGCCCTGGACAGAGGGACATTAGGGGAAGCTGGTAAGCGGGCAGGTAAGGTACTAAGCATTTAGCATACGACTATGTATGATAAGGAAGGAGTGCTAAATCAGGAACTGGAAAAATAGAGTTCATGAGTACAGAATTTACCTTTTTATGTTTAACATGATTGTTAAAATTTCATTTCAATTTGTCTTTTTTGGGGGGGCATTCGATAAAGTGATAAGAGAAACCTCAATTTCAGCATTTGCCTATTAATTAAGTTTCCATAGAAACAAGGTCAGAACACCAAATATAAAGTACAGGCACATTGGAAGTTTGCTCTTCATGTCTTTATTTCAGACAATTTTGTATCAGTTTCCCTGGAAACTGAGAAATACCTACTCAGATATAAAACATTTTGGCTTTTCTACAGTGAAGAATTATTTGGTTACTTAGAGAAAATCGTACATAAATGATGCTCTGTCTTGTTCTTCAGAAACATTGGAGAAGAACATGATTTCTTCAAGCCATCTCAAAAAAGTAACTCCTAAGAACGTAGTATAGATTTCAGATAGACTCAAAAGAATTTTTTACTACTTTGTCTTTAACAGTATATCTAATATAACTGATGGTAGTGTCATAATAGAAAAGAAGATGCTACGGTCCTATTATCTGATTTTATTTTTATTCATCAACTTTTCATACAGCCTTTATGTTCTGACCTTAGGAGCTTTGCTAATTTTCTGGTGAAAGGTGCTCTCTCAAGTGACCCCTACCTCCCATCCCCCTGAAGAGTGGGTAGGGAAGGAATTGGCAATATGATGTGGAAAAACCTCTGAGCAACAGATCTTTCCTTTTTTTGGTGACAGTATTAATGAACATTTGATGTGAAAGATTGAGAAAACACAGAAAAGTCCTTCACTCACACTCAGAATATCCAGAATTTTTATTAATATTTTGGTGTTGATTCTTCCTGAACCTTTTGTATGCATATAAACATAACATTGTGTTTATTTTACAAAGATGGGATTGTTCTTTATGTGCCACTTTGTAACTTTTTGTTATAAAGAAAAGTAACAACATGAAGCTCCTGTAACCGTGCTGACACCTAGAGAGTGCTCCAGGGTGATGTCTTTCCATGCAACTGCGCATAGCTCTACAGCCTGCCTTTTACCAACTGTTTACTGGGCCATCGAATAACCTTGGAGCATAATTCATTTACCCAGCCTTTATGGTTGAGCATCTTTTATAATCCCATTATAATGCTTTAGTCAGGGGACACAGATAAAAACTGATGCATTGTATTGATACTTCCCTATAGCATTCTGATTGTACACTTTGTCTTACGACTTAATTAAATTCCTAGGGTGAGTCATTTTGTAGTAAAGGTATTTTAACATTAAATGTTCTTTTTCCAAATTAAAGTTACCATTGATTTTTCACTGAACATTAGATTTCCTCTTTTAGGTTTTCGTGGTTCTTGGTAACCTGTCTTGTGTCTTTGATTCTGAGTAACTAAACTACTACTCTAAGAGATCTGAAATTAACTCTGGTCCTAGGTGACAGACACATCAAAAGACAGCATTAGAAGAAATCTTAGATGATGTGGGAAAATTGGGAAAACCTTAACTGGTTTTGGGTACACTGAAACATGATTATTAGGCACCATTCCAGAGGCAGGACAAACAGTGGTTAGACAAGACAAAACCCGTATCCTAACTCAGGTCCTTACTTTCTAGAGGTGCCTGGGGGCTGACGACACAAGAATAACATCAGGTAGTGAGAACACTAAGAAAGAAAATGAAGGTAATGGGCTGGGGAGGAGGACAGTTTTACAAGGGGTGGTTAAAGACAGCTTCTCTCCTTAAGCGACCCATGAGCAGTCCTAAGAGAGCCGTGTGAGGCTGTGGGAGAAGAGGCTTCTGTGCAGTTCCTAAGAAGGGAATATGCTTGATGCGTGCCAAGGACAGAAAGATGGGTGGCTGCAGCTGAGTGAATGAATGCCAGGAGGAATATGGGGGATTAAGACCTTGTATGCCTAGTGGGCCTTGACCAAAAAATATGAATTTTAGTCTAATTGTAATGGGAAACCATTGAAGGATTATATGCAGGGGAATGATGTTAATTCTTAGAAAAAGGGAAGGGGGGTAGAGAGGGCGGAGGGAGATCAGACCAGCTACTGTGTGAGAATAGACTGTAAGGGTGGAAGGAAGCAGAGAGGGAGACCAGTTAGGAGGCTGGTGCGGTAGCTCAGGTGAGAGCCAACAGTGGCTTGAACAAAAAAGCGATATTAATAAGGGTCTAAAATAGGCTGTAGTATATAGATTGCTCTTGCATTTCATTTGATTCTCACCATGTTCTGAGTTAGGTAGTGTAGGAATTCTTCTCTTAGGTATAAATTGAGTTGTCCAAGGTTTTAAAAATGAGTATTGATAGAGAGTAGGACTGTAAATTCCAAATGCATGGCATATAGGAACAGAATTTATTGTTGACATTATGTGAGCTTCTTTGGAATACTACCTTTTTTCTCAGCCTTTTTTGTTGTTGTTGTTTTAGTGTATTAAAGTAATAAAACTTAAGAGTTAAAACAGTAACACTGCGTAATGTGAAATGAAATGAAGGTAACTTGCAACCCAGAAAGGTTCTTAAAAGTCCAAGAAACTGAGTAAAGTGCTCTTTAGAAATATATAAAGCCAGGTGTACTTACCTATGTGTCACCTCTCAGTCATGATCACTGTAACACTGATTGAGGATTAAAATAAGGCAAAACTGAGAACCAGGGTAGAGGCAGGTACAGAAGCAGTTGGAAACCAGAGCTGGGAAGTTTGGAAGCCAGGATTGTCAGAAGCTAGGAAAGCAGGATCAAGGCTTGGGTGAGCAGTAGCCTGGCAGGTGCAGGAGCCTGCTGTGTACCCGCTGGTGAGGCAGCCCAGCTCAGGGCTGGCTGGCAGGAACTCCCTGACTGCGGTGGAAAGTGTGGACGCAAAGAGATGAAATCATCAGTTTACATGGTAATTGTAAAGATTGTAATGTTTGTATTATGAGCCATAAAACTAATACACTGCACAGTATAGGGATGCTAGGGCAGTTCAGTAAATGCAGTGGTTACCGTTAAGTAAACTGGTGCTCAGCAGTTGGCCCAGAAACTGCTGACATCTCCTGTTTATTTGGAATATATTGAAATCAATATGTCGATATTAATCGCTTTCTGAAATATGCTGCTTCTGTCAGATGCTTTCTTGGTCACTTCCCTCTCCCTCTAATATTTTAACAAGGACAAATCATTTATCGACAGTTTGATAGCATAGTTTTAACACTTTTAGCCTTCAGTAATGCATTTCATTTGTTCTAAGTTGCCTATGTTTTCACACTTTTAACAACTGCAATTGAGATGGATCTTAACAACTGGTAGAATCTTAGATTGGAGGAAAAACAGTACTCAGTGTCGGTGGTGTTTTACAGGTTTCCTCTGAGGAATGTTTACATGAAGACCGAGTTTAATTTTTTTTTAATCATACTTTTTCTACATCGACCTATCATGCTGTCAAATAAGTTGCAATTTAAATTGATAATACAAAAATGATGGGTCTTAAAATACAGTTTTAATCATAACCCCTAATCATGAGCTCAAGAATATTTCTCCTGGGTAAAACATTCTTAGAGGTTTCTAAAGAAATAACTTTCGGAAGAATCCATGTAATTTCCTGAATGCACAGTAATTCCCTGAAGTCTCTAAATTACTGTGTGTGCATGTGGTGGGGAGAGGGATGAGAGGGATGGTGGGTGGTAAAGCTTTGCTTAATAGTTGGCAGTCTTACCTTTGTGATAGTGAAGAGTGTGGTAGGTTTTATCATAGTCTCCTTAGGCTCTTGGGAAGATAGTTCATGGGAAGTGCAGAAATATTGTGTGTATGTATGAGTTTACTGTCTAATGGCTCACATGTCCATTCTATAAGATAGTGATGTGGTATTTTTCATTAGCAAAAAGTGCAAGTTATATAGGCTATAAACAAAAGATTAATATTTTCTGAAAACCTCATGCAAACTGACAGCAGTAGGGCCCTGGTGTTTACAGTACATTCAAATGATAGGCCAACTCACCAAAGTGGAAATAACACTGATAACTGTGGGAAAATGGTCAAACTGTGTAATCAGAAGAAATACAAATTAGATCTACAGTGAGGTTCCTCATTCATATCAGTAGGAATTTTTTTTTTTTTTTCAAGTATCCAAAGCAAGGGTAGGAACTCAAAATGTCATGATTGGTAGCATTATACCCTAATGTGCCCCCCACCTTCTTTAGGAAGCAATTTAGCATTGTACATGGAGCCGTGAAAGTGATCTAACCTTTTGGCTTAGTCATTCCACTTCCGAAGATCTTTGCTAAGGAGATAAAACCATTATTTTAAAAAACTATGTACATGAAGATTTTCCTCATAATATTTTAAGAATAGAACTTTGTAAGCACCAATCCCCAGCAATAGGGGATTGGCTAAGTCCAGTATAGGAATAACACTTGATGGGCCAGTGTGTATTCATTAAACAATAAATATGCAACAGTGGGGTGGAGAGCGCTTCTTAGTAACAAGAAGACATAAATTGTACACTAATTAGAGCTTTTTTTAACGTATAAGAAAAGCAACTAAAAGTAACGGTTGTGAATCATTGTGTGTTAATGATTGTGAATGGTTGTGTGTAACTTTTAAACAGAGCATCGTTTTGTCTCATGCAGATTTTTGTTCATGATATTTGTTAAAGGAATGAGCAAGTGACTTTTACCTTTCCCCACCTTTAGTGTGATCATCAGTACTGCTGATTAACCAGGTCTCCTTCAGTTGCAAGTTAAAAGAACATCACAGAGTTAAGCACTACTTGACCCAGGAGTTAAATGATCTCCTCAGTTCTGCTCTCCTCTGTTGATGTCTCCTGAAAAGCCTTTCCCCTCATGATAGCAAGGGGAGTGTCCAGCAGCTCAAGACTAGCTAAGGATCCTAGAGTACAGTTCTGCCTTTCTCTTTTCTTGGCAAGCCCCAGGACAGCTGTGATTGATTGGCCGTTCCTGGGTCCTGTGCCTACCTTTGAACCCCCTAGGATAGAGTAGGGAGAGTGCCAGCTTTTTTCTGGTCACTTGGGCTAAGTTTACTTTTTTTTTTTTTGCATGTTGTCATTTCTTTTATCCCAGCCTTCTTGACTTTTGTATTTAGATCTGTAGTAGCACATCTTGGTTTGGCGGCTGTGTGTGTGTGTGTGTGTGTGTGTGTGTGTGTTAAAGCTTGCTTCTCTTTGATTCTGGCACTTAATTTTCCTGGACTTCCATTGAAAATTGTTAAGTTTTACCATGCCATAGACACTGATAAATAAGACAGCTACTTTGCAAACATTTCTGCTTATTTTTTAGATTCAAATGTAGTCTATTTACTTTCTTTTTGGTATAGGTAAGTAGTCATGAATTCTTTCGGAAGCTATAGGTTAGAGGCAGCTGTGAAAGTCTCTGCCTGCCATTTTGTGTACAGCTGAAATAATTTATTTTCCCATTGTCTTAATTTTTCAAATATGTAGGAGAAAAAAACTTTAAAATAATTGTATGGGTCTTTTACATAAAAATGTTGAATAGAATATTTTCTCCAAAAGCAGCTTGATAAACTTCAAATTCAGTGAAGGAATTTTCATGAAGAACAAAGCAGTTGGTTTAGCTCTGTAAATTACTAGTGCTGGCAATGACATTAAAATGGATGGCTCAGATTCCTGTTAAAACGGGAAGTCCAAAATTACTGTTCGTGCCACATTCTTTCTGGGTGGGAAAAGGGGATTCTAGGTAGATACATTTGTGAAATGCTGGGTTAGACAGAATTCACTACTAGACTAATTAGTTTTTAATATATCAATGTGTGTATTCTTTGGATTCTCTAAGAGGCAGGGATATATTTGTATTTCACTTTGACCATCAAAGCCATCTTTCAAAAACAGATCAGTTATTATGTGGTTTGGGAAATAATTGCCTTAACCATTACTCTTTATCTGAATCTTGGTCCAGTTTCTTAAAAGATTGGTTAAATGGTTTGAGATGGACTTTGCTGAGGAAGTGTCATAGGGCTTTTATGTTTGTTTGTTTGTTTGAAACAACAACCGTACTATCCTGTGTGGTAGCTTGTGCTTGTTTTGTATTTCTGCCTAAATAGAAGACGCTATCCCACCTTGGTGCAAGGTGGGCTACAGGCAGACCCACCTTTTCGTGTAGGTATGGCCAAAATTTTTTTCTAGTAGCCCTATGATCTGCTCCAGAAAGTACTCTTATTGAAGCCCCAAATTAATCATGCAGCGTGGAATGAAGAAGTGAGTTTAGCTTTGGAAATAGAGGGCAAAGTTAAAAATCACTCTCATGGAAGTGTTCCTCTAGATTAGAACATTGAACTTTTATGTAGTCCTCTTAAATCTGCCATGATGAATAGCCCCCAGATAAACCACAGCCAATGAAATGAGTTCATTTGTTGAATGGAGTTAGAATTAGCCATTTGATTGTCTGAAGAACATTTGCCAAAAGCAACTCACTTCGTTTTGGCATATTTGATATATTGAGCTGGTATCTGACAGTAGTTGGCCACAGCATAACTTGCTTCTTGAGACTGTTCCTGGAATGTGCTAGTAATATCAGCTTTAAAAGAGGGTGACTGAATTTTTAATTGATAAATAGGAGGGGAGTCACATATATGATTCATCTAAAAATGGCATAGATTATTTAGGTGCAAGTTAAAGAAGTCTAAGACATAGCCATGGTTTTACTCCACATGTATGGAGAGTTTCTACAATTTTGCTGTTTCCCAATAGAATTTTTATATTGTGCCTTTACTAAAATTGCCTTTTTGTCATTACTAAAAGCTCTTCTCAAGACTATTAATAAGTGGTTTCAATCAATGTGTAGCTATCTTTAAAATCATGTATTTTTCTACTCAACTAAATCACCACACCTTTTTCTCTTCTTCCTATACAGACTTAGCTTTGGAACCAAACCCTTCTGACCACCCAAGGGCAAGCACCATTTTTCCGAGCAAATCTCAAACAGATGGTAAGGCAATGCTTTTTTTTCCCTGAGAAAAAGAGTGAAAACTGTTTTTGTTTTGTGTATTATAGGAGGTATTTAGAAAAACTCTTACAGTGGTTTAAATGTTTCACTTTTTTATGTATTCACTTGTCTTATTTTAATATGTTGATGATACAGTTTCCTTTAGTTGTCAGTGTTTTAGGGAGGAGAACACTTAGACTATCTGTTTATACATTTTGCCACCTCTTTATCAACATAGTCAACTGGCCACATGATTTAGATGTGGTCTATTTCTCCATGCTACTTTGTCCTTTTCCCCTTGCTCCGAAGAGCACATATGTTAAAGACAAATGATAGGGTTTAGGTCACAGTTAGGTTTTCATTTGGTCAAATCAGAAAAATCAGTTGTTATATGTGGGAATTGAGCCTTGTGATTTTGGCCCTGTTTTACACAGTGTTCAACCAGACGAGCCTATCTCACATCCAGATTTATGCTACTCAGAACTTTTAAGCTATTCAAAACTTTCTCATCCTAATGTAGTGCTGTGCCAGGGTAATAAGAGCAACATGCCATATGGGGTTTTCCAGAAGATTATCCTCAGCATGTGAAACTCATATACATTTCCTGTGTCCTCCTTGTTTTAAGATGAGAATCAGAACCGTAGAATTTTTTGCACTCCTGCTTGCCTGCTTGTCTTCCTGAATGTTATGTTAAATCCTAGTTTATTTGCTAAAAAGCCATACGTGACCAAGTTTTTCAGTTGATTACGAGAGCAGGAATACAAGAAGTGAACATTCCATAATATTTAAAGTGATGCAGCACAATAAAAAACGGAGGTTTGGTTTTTTGTTGTTGTTGTTTTGCTTTTTGTTTTTTTCCGTTAGATCACTGGTTTTTATAAAAGGATATAACTCAGGAACAGCCAGATGGAAGAGATGCATAGGGCCAGGCATGGGGACAGGGCACAGAGCTTTGATGCCCTCTGCAAGGGTACTACATGCTCACCAACCTGGAAGCTCCTGGGGTTTCTAACTTGCATTTTTCTAGTGTGTGTACTTGAGCCACTCCTTTCTGGTTAGGATTGCTCTATTTCTCAGTTTCTTCCAGAGCCATGAGCTGCTCACATGTAGAGGGGCTCTGGAGACAGTAAAAGAAAAGCTGTCCCATGCCTGTCTCTCTCTTCAGCCTTAAGGAATCCGTGCCTGTGATGCCTGTCTGGAGTTAAAGGAGGCAATGTGAGCAAGAGTGTGGCCTAAGACCCTCTTCAGGCTTTTATTCTTCTGGCCTTTGTTGGAGCAAAACCGTTTTGTGTGCTGTAGATATGTTCATTTAGGTCAGCACACTCATTTTAAAATTTACGTTTAACATAGGTTACTTTCCAGTTGTGTATTTTTTCAGTAAGGTATTTGAGTAGGTTACCATTAAGTGGTTCAGGATGCTTCCAGAGATCCTGGTGCGTTCGGAGACGAGTGCCTGGCCAGAAACTGGTTCTTAGAGTCGTCATCTGTAGATTGTGGTAATTAAAGTAAGCTGTGTGTAAATGAAGACTGAGAAAATACTCCTGGCTAGTAGTTCAGCTATGCAGCAGGTACATTTTTTTATTAGCTAAGTTTCTCACCTGGCCTGATTTGCTTTGTCCTTTTCTTTTGTAAATGGGGAGTCTTTCATTTGTGCCTAATACAGAATATCTATTAGGTCAAAAAAGTGAAACTAAGTTTTTAGATTTTATTTATAGGACTCATCTTGCTGGGTGATTTAAATTATATATTTTGTTGGAAATTATTTTAAAAAATAGAATGGAATTCTATCTCATTGTGTTATTGGTAATCCATCAGATAATTAGTGACTACTTTTATTTTTCTATGGCATTTGTATCAGAATTCATCAGTTAATTTTTTTTATTCTTAGTGCGGGAAAAGAGGAGGAGCAACCATTTCAACCATGTAAGTAAACAGTTGAAAAGTTAAGAAATTAATAGTTTGAATTAAAAATATGTCTGCCATGATTCCTAAAAATATGATGGATCCAATACTGTTAGCATGGACCTCTTTTTTGTAGATTTTCTAAATCTCTATTTTCCTAATTATCAAATGGATTCAGGAAAGTCTTTGACTTAGTAGTGCCCATTTTTTAAGGGTTCTGACATTTACGTTAAATTTCACTAATACGGTTGTAGTATAAAGATCTGCCTTAAATTCTTTTGCCTTATTTTTTTGATCTTATTTTTTAACCAAAGTAATAAAAGTATAACAGGTAAGTTAATTTTTAGCACTGTCCATTGACTTCTTGTCATAGCAGGTGAAAGCTGAGCTTCTTCGCTCCACCATGACGTTATTTCCCTCCCTGTGTTCCCTCAACATGTATCAGTTTTTATTAAATCAGAATCAATGTTTACATTACTACGACTCTGCAAATATTGTGCATTGCTGAGCCATATAGTTCTCTGACTGTGCCTCCTCCTTGTACACCCTTCATTCTTTTTCTTAAATATTAATGAAATTGGAGCACTTCTGCACTTCTCTAGGATAACCCAATCCCCCTTTTCCTAGCCAACGTGATCTCACACAGCCAAATGCAGTAAGTAGCTCCCTGCCCGGTCTCCCTGCTTTCACATTCTTCATTTTTTCTGTGGAATTAATTTCCTGACTATATTCACTTGCCTGTTTTCTAACAGCTATTTTTTTCCCCAAATGTTTTAACATTTGTCACATGCCTATGAAAACTATTTTCCGTCTACTAAGCCACATCTGTTCCATTTTTTTCTTGGAGACACTTTGCCCCAATCTTTTGTCTTCCTACTCCCATATAGACTAGTGTTCCCCTAGGCCTGCTCTATGCCTCTTTTCCTGGGATATCTGTGTGAAGTCATCTGGGATCTCACATAACTCTGCTCTCTTATGTTGGATCCCCTATGTCCTAGATTCTGTTTCCCTCTTGTCTTGTTATACTTCCTTGTTTTACTGGAGCACATTTTCCTGGGAAAAGGGCACATGGGCAGAAAGTTTAGAGAGATCTAGCCTCTCTGAAACTCCTTCTATTTGATAAAGTATAGAATTCTCAGTTGAAACTAATTGTTGCCGTTCTAAAGACATTTCCCTCTCATCTTCTCATTTACACTGTTGCTCTTAAACCTGTTGACATTGTATGGTACATTGTACATGACCGATTTTAGTCATTTTCCCCCATCCCTTCCTTCTCGGGAACCTTTTAGTACCTTCCCTCTCCCTGGGATTTTGAAATTTCATAATTTGGTTTGGTATAGACCTTTTTGGTGTGTTTCTTTGATATTCTGTTTTTTTCTTCCAGGTTCCTATTATTCAGATGTTGGAAGTCTTAGACTTACCAGATCGCTAACTTTTTTCCCCTCCTGCTTTGCATTTTGTCTTTTTGTCCTGCTTCCTGGAGATTTCCTTGACTGTGCTCTAATCCTTCTATTGAATATATTGTTTTGTCTACCTTATTTTCAATTTATAGAGTTCTCTTATATCCTGTCATTCTTTTTTTCACTGATGCAATTTCAAGTTTTCATTTGCTCCTGAGTTTTTATCACTCCCATCAATTCCTTCTTCCCGTTTTGTTTTGTTTTTTTTTAAAGCGTCCTTATATTTTATTTTATTTATTTATTTTTTGGCTGCATTGGGTCTTGGTTTCTGCACGTGGGCTTTCTCTGGTTGCGGTGAGCTGGGCCTACTCTTTGTTGGGTGCGTGGGCTTCTCATTGCAGTGGCTTCTCTTGTTGCGGAGCACAGGCTCTAGGGCGTGCGGGCTTCAGTAGTTGCGGCTCATGGGCTCTAGAGCGCAGGCTCAGTAGTTGTGGCGCATGGGCTCAGTTGCTCTGTGGTATGTGGGATCTTTCTGGGCCAGGGCTCGAACCCGTGTCCCCTGCATTGGCAGGCGGATTCTTAACCACTGCGCCACCAGGGAAGTCCCATTCCTTCTTCCTGTTTTGATCTCTTACTTGTTGGGGGCTTCCCTCAAACGTGTGATGGTCCTTGGCTGTCTGTTAAGATCTAATTGGAAGCATCACTTGGACAACTCGTTAACTGATGGGCCTCACTGCAAGGATTTGGGGACCACGCCTCTGAACTCTGAGCCTGCCTTGGGTTCTGTAAGACAAACTGGTTTTCTTGTTCCTGTCCTAGTCAGCCTCTGTAGGTACCAAGGTTGTGCTTCCTCTGTTCTGCCATGTCAGTTACCACTCCTTTATCTAGTCTTTTCACCTTTCAAACATTAAAAATCATCTGCTGTTTATCCTGTCTTATGTATAGCTTTTTTAAAAAATGCCTTTAATTCTAATGAGATGATATCTGAAAGAAGGGGGAGAGGAAATAGATTTGTGGTCAGTCTACTCAAACTTAGATTTATTCTTTGAATATAGGTTCTGAGTTTGAAGTTTAATGCAATATAATTAACGATATTAATTCAGACAATATTTTTGATTATACCTATAATTAGAATATTATACTTTTCTACTAAGGCCTTGAGTATGAATTCTATTCAAACCACTCACCCTACCCTATTGTCCATTAATGTGCAACATAGATGGAGTATTACAGACTTTTCAGTGAAAGTCATTGATTCTTAATAAACGTATCCAAAACTTGTGAAAAGGGGGAAGAAAAAAGTGAACTTCAGCTTTATTCTCTCTCTCTTTTTTTTTTTTTTTTCATTTATATACTTTTATTTGGGAATGTTTAAATCAATACAGAGAAAACGAAATTTCAGAGACAATGAATATCATTAGTTTGGATATCATTACTTTATTATAAAAGAAACACGGAAATTATTTACAGGATGAAAGATTTCAGAACTTCAGTGGCAGCTTCACGTGATGCCATTGGGGGAACGGGCAGCTTCACGTGATGCCATTTCAATAGTGACTTATTTTAGTCGACATATTTTCCAAGAATGTCACCATCTCTAAATAAGAAATAATCCTTGTCATCTAGAACTACTTTGGTGCCTCCATATTCTGGGAGAAGAACTTTATCTCCAACTTTCACACTAACTGGTTGAATCTCTCCACCCTTTCCTTTAGAGCCTGATCCAACAGCTACTACCATTGCTTGCAATACTTTTCCTTGCGATTTTTCTGGAAGCATAATGCCTCCTTTGGTTACAACTTCGGGTGCACTTCTTTCAACTAATACTCGGTCAAAGAGGGGAAGAAACTTTCTAAATGCCTGTCCTGCCATGACTCGGGTTGCCGCACTTCGTACTCTCGCTCTCTCCAGCTTTATTCTTTTAATGGGTTAAAATCAGAGGCAGTAGGCACAATGGGAAGAGTCATTGGGTGGGGGCAGGATTTCAACAGGTACTTGACCTTTAATGATAAGCTTTGAGGGTTGTTACTTACTAGCCTCCTAGGTATGATTATTTTCTAGTCTTCACCATTAAACCTGCAGTCTACTAAGCAACCTTTCCCCTTATAAAGATTGTAAAAGTCCATGTATTTTGTCCTTAGTGCTGAATGAAGATAAATACTCTTCTTCAGTGACCAATTGAAATAATACCTATGAACATTAAACTGTCAGTAGTGTTTTTTGCTACTTGTTTTTTTTTTTTTTTGTATTTGCATTTTATACCCTTATGTGTGTCAGTGCAGTTTATTGAGGTTGTGAGCCAGCAATGGTAAAGCTTTAATCATAAGGGACAGTTATCTTAAATTTTCAAGCAAGATGAGAGGAAAGTAATCTGCTGGCAGCTAACATATCTAGGCTTTGCTCAGAGGCTTCAATTCTGCCATCCTTTAGTGAACACTAGATGCTGGAAAGTTTGAATAGTTTCAGGAGTAGGCCTGTGGAAGTGTTTCTTTTGTAGGATCGAGCCAGTAGACTGTAAGTTGCTGATACAACTTAAATGAGCCCCCATAGGATTATAGAGCACATCTAATTAAAAATTTTAAATGTTTTAGCAGTAATATTTCCAAAGACAAATCAATATACATTCATAATAGAAAAAAAAGTTTTTAATAGAGGAAAACAGGATAAATAGCACCCAAAGCTCTACCAACTAGTCTATATTTTGGTACATTTCCTTACTATTTTTATTCCCCTCATATATATAGATTTTTGGTCAGAATTGACTTTTATTACGTGTAGTGTATGTCATATTATACCCTAATAGTAGTGACCTTAAAAGATAACCTGCTTCGTTTAGAATCAAAGTATTTGAATGAGTGAATTTTCATTTTTCATGCTGTATCTGTTTTTTGAGATTCTAAAATTACACATTAACCAAATAGCTTAAGGACCATATCAGAGTTTTAGTTTAAAACATTTCTAGCTTGAAGGAGAAATTAGTCTTCCAAATAGTGATACTGTTTCAAATATGTTACATCTAGAACTTTTTGTTAATAAGGAATAAGTGGCTTTGCATAAAGCATCTGAAACAAGCAAAATGGTGTTTTATATATGCCATTTGGATATTTCTGATTATTGGATACTGGCAATTTTTATTTAAATGCTCTGTATTTTAAAAAGCATCAACTAGATTTTCTCCCTGCCTCACCTTTCATGTATTTGTGGAGGACATTGATGGGAGAGTGTGACAGCATGGTGAAAACTATTTTATATTAATAGGAGGAAGGAAGGCTCATCTGAATTAGTAAACAAACAAAAACCAAAACCAAAACCCAGCTTTAAAATTGTTCGTATTCTGTGGTATTAAAGAATGCTACTCTTCCTTCCAGTGGCTTTCAGTGATTGGGATTTGGTTATTGGCCTTACTTTAAGGAACAGAGTTGTCCTAACATAGTTTAGGCCATTTTAGTATTTGACTATTGCCGTGTTCATGGGCTCTTCACAAATAAATGGATACTTCTAAAGTGTTTTAAAGATAGTTCATTCTCTAGAGGGTCTCAAAAAGTTCTTTGTCACCTATCCAACACCACTGTAGATAAATTCTCACGAATTTGTATCTTTAGTAAGATTTACCTCCAGTTGTAACTGATCTTAAATAATTTCTCAAACACTTGTCGAATCCTAATTTGTCCCAGATTCTGTGCTCAGTAGCTGGAGGTAGGAGAAGAATCTTCCTAACCTGGAGAATCTTGTTTACTTAAGAGGGTGGTACTATGCAAGCAGCTGAGACCATGGAACAGTTGGTAAATTAGATGTGTGAGTGTGCAGAAAGTGAGAAGTTTTGTGGTGTGCCTGCTGGCAAAGGGATCCTAGAGGCAGATGGGGTCAAGCTTGCTGGGACAGGAGGAAGAAAAAGGCATTGCAGGCAGAGAGCAGCATGGGTGAGGCAGGAGTGTCAAATAACACGTAGAACAGAATTAGTACAATTTTGAAATGAATGGCAAGTATTCTCTGAGGTTCTCACTTGAGTAATGTACTGGCAGTCTTACTTAAACATGAAGTGAGAAGTTAAATTCTCAGAGTTGTTTTATCCGTTTTTTTTGGATGCGAGAGAATCTTTAAGCAGTACCTTTTTGTCCTCCAGATAAGGAAATTGAGGCCCAGAGAGACTTATGGCCCCCAGCTTTTTAGTGATAGAGCAGCCCTGGCATGCCCAGCCTCTGATTGGAAAACGTTTGTTTCGTCACACTGTCTCCTGAACTAATACATTTATTATTGGTGTTCATTTACTGCAGTGAAATGCTCCTACATCGGTATTACATAAAGCATTACGTTTTATTGTAGTAACTGAATAGAAATAGGAAATCTCAGCTGCATTTCATTGCTTAAGGAAAAAACCCTGAAATCTTATTCTAAACTTTTTACATTATTATAAAGGTAATTTATAATAGGTGCTTGCCAGGTTTGATTATAGGTACTATATCAAGGCAGCATTTTATAACCCATTTCTCAAAGCTCGTCTGTGGAAGTCAGAGTATAGAGGTTTCCCATAGAGCTGCACATGATATCACACTCAGGCAGTTCATGGAGTGTAAGAAAAATCTTAATGCTTTATCGTTTGACATTTTAACCGAGGAAAAACACACACTTGATAGGTTTAACTTACTGTGACATTTTCTTCTATTTCCCTTCCCCTTCAGGTATCTCCAGGGCAGCTTACTAAAAAGTATAGCTCATGCTCAACAATATTTCTAGATGACAGCACGGTCAGCCAGCCTAATCTTAGAACCACAGTAAAATGGTGAGTACAAGTAGGTTGCCAAGGGCTGAGTGACAGACCCCCTTATCGCTAAAAGCATCCTAGCCATACATAAGTTCATTCATTTGAATTGTCCTTTTCAGTGATCAGGTTAAAAAACTGGTGTCAACTATAGATTGATTTCAAGGACCTAAATATGAATTTTCACTTTCCATTTTAATCTTAGAGCGCATGATAGAAGGGAAAGCCAGTTAGCAAATAAGAAATCCCAGAAAAAGTATAAATCTTTATTTGACGCGTTTCTGTTGCTAAGCCATTGTTGAACACAGTGAGAAAGAGAGGTGCTTTTGATTGGCTGTTTCTAGAGACAATTATTACTGTATGAGTTGTAGTCCTCAAACAACGTGCACTACTTTGGAAGCTGCTCTTAGAAGAAGGAACAGCTTGTCCCCTGCTGGCACCAAAGCGAATCTGCATTTAAATTTAATTGGAGTTTGTCAGATTTATCCCACTGTGCTTTTTTTTTTTTCCTGCACTCTTTCTGTATGAAATTTTACTTCTCCTTCCTGTCCCCCAAAGAGGGGGAGAATATATCAAACCAGTCTTAAGAAATACACACTCAAGCTTAATTTCTTTGTAGATGAAATTTGTTCAACTGAGGTTTTAACTTAATAGACACATTTAAGTTTTGTTTATATATATATATCTCCAACACACTGTATCAATCACAGCAGAGAACAATAAAAGAGGTGAGGTTTCGGAAACATGGCTGTGGTCAGGCTTATACTTAAGGAGACACGAACAGTGTCATGATGATGGAAACCATTCTTTAATTTCTGGGAGCACCTCATAGTCCACAATTGGAGATGCACTTTCAAAACACCCTAATGATGAACCTTTCAAGCTTATTTAAGAGAAAAAAACCAAACGGGATGCAGAGCTTCTTGCCTCCTCCCTCGCGGTTGTCCACGAAACATTAACATCTCCTTAGGATATGAATGCTGATTTTCCAGAACACAGTTTGGGAAATGCTATTTGAAAATATTAATGTCCTTATCCTTAATTTTATTTGTTGTCTTAATTTTATAAGCTAATTGTATTTTTAATTGGTTTTTAATGTGCCAGCTTTTTTTTTAGCTATTTAAATTATCAGTAACTTCTACTTTAATTAAAGACAGCAAGTTCACAGTCATAATAATGTAACTTTCCTCTTGTGCTTACAATAATAGTTGCAGTCAAGTCATGTTTCAGCAAAAATTGAGCCCCATCTCTAAAGTCCTGAGTTTGGGCACTTATCACATAATCACTGAATGTTTTTATTCAGCCAAGACACTGAATCTGTGGGTACAAAAACCACTCTACTTTGGCTAGAGTCGCAGCTTCTTTTGAATTCAAAAGAGTCTGATGTCCAGTATATAATTCAAAAGTACTTTGAAAGTAAACCTTGCTCAGGGACTTCCCTGGTGGTGTAGTGGTTTAAGAATCTGCCTGCCAACGCAGGGGACACAGGTTCGAGCCCTGGTCTGGGAAGATCCCACATGCCGCAGAGCAATTAAACCCGTGCGCCACAACTACTGAGCCTGTGCCATAGAGCCCGCGAGCCACAACTACTGAGCCCGTGTGCCACAACTACTGAAGCCCACGCACCTAGAGCCCGTGCCGTGCAACAAGAGAAGCCACCACAGTGAGAAGGCCGCGCACCACGACAAAGAGCAGCCCCCGCTCTTGGCAACTAGAGAAAGCCCGCGCGCAGTAACAAAGACCCCATGCAGCCCAAATTAAGTAAAATTAAATAAAATTAAAAAAAAAAAAAAAGATTTACCTTGCTCAGACAAGAAGGTTTCATCCTTTTTTTTCCCGACCTAGTCTAATTTTTGGAAGTACAGTAAATTTTAATTTGCTCTCATGAAGTTTTAGAAATGATCATTCATCACATTCATTATTGGTGAAATAAAGGTTTACTGAGAAAATTAATAGGGCCAATTGGCTTTTAGGAATGATTTTGAAAATGTTTATCATGGGGTTAGTTTTCAGTGGGGTAGCTGTTCTCAGTGGGGTAGGTGAGCCTTATTAGAATCACTTATGCAACTTTTCAAGATATATGTTTCTGGATGCACAAAGTCCACCCGCCTGCCCCCGCCTCCAAGACACAGTGTCTGTGTGTCTGTCTGTCTGTCTGTCTCTCTCTCACCCACGCACACACACCTGTTGACAAGATGGGGAATGATGTGAAGCATGATTATATGGACAAAAGCATCCCGAGTGATTCTCCGATCTTAACCCTAACTCATTCATCCCTAAACTTTGCTGCACGCTGCAGTCATCTGGGGATCTTTAAAAACAGTCCTGATGCCCAAGTCATACCCAGTGCCGGTTAAATCAGAACATCTTGAAGCAGAAGCCAGGCAGTTTTTAAAGCTTCTCAGATGATCCCAGTGTGCAGCTGAGCTTGGGAGCCACTATTTGGTTAGAGGGCAGGAGAAAGAGAACTGCTTCTGATAATTAGTGGGACCTTAGGTAAGTCAGTTTTAAGCCTTGGTTCCCTTATCTGTAAAATGGGTGGTTTAATTAAATGTCATCTACGGTTCAGTGGTCCTTTCCATCATAAAACTTCTAATGCTGTGATTTTAAAATCAATTTGAAGATGAAACTTGGAAGCACTATAGAAGTATCCATCTTTGATGCTAACGGTGTTACAGGCCTTTATACAAGTGCTAAGATTCTATAGACCTATTCTAAAATTCAGATTTGCCTTCCCTCAATTATTTTGAGTTTCATTTTAGACACTGAGAACAAAGGGGAGCATATAACTTAACCAGAGAACCCCTTTGTTGCCTAATATACAACATCTGTGAATAACTTAGGAATATAGTAACTTAAAAAAGACTACCTAAGGACTTGTATCTATCTGTTCGTTAATACTTTATTTAAAATAATTTGGAAATACCTGTCATTAATAGGATACTGTGTAGTATTATGCTGTCTTATTAGCACTGCTTATTTCAGGATAGCTAGACCTATCATCAGTTTTGTGGCTATAAAATTTTGCTATTAAATTTTCTAATAATTATGTAAAAGTGATTTGAAATCATTTTGGTATAGAGCACTTTTATTATTTACTTTTAGGGAAATAATGGAAAACGGATGGGTAGGTGGATAGCGAACTAAATCAACTGAAATGCAGGGGCTAACAAAAAAACCACACACACACACACACACACCCACACACAAACTACTATATGGCTTAAATTTAAGCATGTGTATAGATAGATATAACTTGTACAGGACAGAAGGTTTTGTGGGTAGAAGGACAAATGACAGGGGACATATGTAATAATTTATATATTATAATAATCAACCAAAACATGCCTTCTAACAGCATATCTAGCATTTTGGGTCTCCTAATTTTGCTAAAAGCTGAAGAACCTAAAACAAGGGGGAAAGCACCCATGTGGTACTGTTCTGAATTCGAGGATTTCGGGGCCACTGGGCCTCTGGAAGGTCTTCCCTCCTTGCTAACCCCTTTTTAAAAATGTCTTCAGGCCTGATATGATAAAAATCAGTGATGACAATGTATTTTTTTTCCTCCACAGTATGACCTTAGCAATATATTACCACATCAAGAACAGGTGAGCTCTTTTGAAACCTATCTTGTTATTCCAGCTAATTAATTTACAAGGTATCAAGTTTAGTGTTAGGTAATAACTATAGATGTTACTGGCATAAGCTTTTATTATTAGAGTGCTTTTATTACAATATAGAAGTGAATCATTTATTTTTCTCTTAGGACCCTTAATTCTTAGGTTACTGAGCATCCCAAAGAGTAGTTGTTTATATGGGTTATATTGATAATTTACTGTATTAGAAATTGAAATTGAGAATTTAAAAAATTAAATTCATTGTATATTAAAACAGGGTGTGCCTTAGCACTACTGAAATTTTGAGCTAGATAATGCTTTGTTGTGGGGTGTCGTCCTGTGTGTTATAGGATATATAGCAGCACCCTTGGCCTCTACTCACTAGATGCCAGTAGCACCTTCTTCCCTCCACATTACGACAACCAAAACTGTCTCCAGCCATGGCCAGAAGTCCCCTGGGGGACGAAATCACCCCTGATTGGGAACCCCAGTGTTCAACATAAATCATTTTTTTTAATGAAAAATAACTATTTTCCACAACAAAAAATATTGAGAGAAAAGTATCTCCTCAATAGAAGACAGCTGATTCTCATATCTCTTCTGTCTTCAGTCATTTGTTTTGAAGAAACAATATGAAGAAGATCCAGCCGCTTGCAGATATATAGTTGGAAAAAGATGTATTTTTAAAGCCTTCAGATAATTTGGTATATTCTTTGATACTGTACCAAAAGTCTGCATGTGCTAGTTTCTTAAATTAGTTAAAATGGAATTCTAAATCATATCAATGAACTTGTAATAAATACTATGTTAAATTAATACCCATTGATCTGTCATGCATACTGAGTAGATCTTTTTACCTGTACCTGACTTTATAATATTATACATTGGTCATTTGGAAAGTATTGGTTCACATTTCTTTAGACAGTGTCAAAAACTCACTTTTGTTAGTATCACCACCAGTCTTACCAGAAAAGTCTTTTAAGTGTTGAGAAGTTGTCAAGTTCACAATCGAAGGTAGAAGTTTTCCAAAACTCCTGATATTTTTAGCTTGATGGCTTGAATTTTATCATTGGCAACAAATAACTTTAGAGTTATTTTCCTTGAAGTGACAGGCTCACTTTGTTCATTTTTGAAAGAATGACTGTGTCAGTTGTACATTCAAATAACGATGGTGTTCGATGAAAAAAGTGTTTCAAATAAAGATGGTGTTCTATGAAAAAAATGACTTACCGCCAAGTCACAAGTGCTTTTCCTTAACACAGCCATATTTCAGTATGTAAAAGTGCTTAATGCATACTTTCCACTTATTCAGAATATTAAAAAGAAGGACCAAGGTTTAAGAACACTATTAATTTTTACTCTTTTATCAAGGATGTTCTTCAAGCAGATTTTTTAACTGCAAGTGGCAGTGAATAATTGAATGACTTCTAATTCAGTTTGGTACCACTGCCTTGATTCATGCTCAGAAACCAGCAGTTTTACCCACTTTTGCTTTTATACATCCATAGCAAATGTCACACAATGTGAAGGGCAGGTAGTGTCTTAGTATTCTTATAAAAGCAGTTTTGACCTCTTGGGCCTCCTGAAGGAGGGGATAGGGGAGAATCCCAGAGGCCTGCAGACCACATTTAGAGAACCGCTGTTCAAATGAGCGCAGTGTATTAGTGTGGTGAAATTTTAAATTAAAAAGCCTGGTTTCTTTTAAAATAAAAAGACAATTACATTTTTAACTCAAACTATTTAAAAGAGACAAGAAGAAATACACAATAAGGATATAAAGAACTAAAGAGAAAAAAACGGGAAAAAACCATGAATCTCATATTCACATTGATTGAAGTGAGAAGAATTTATTGCCCACCACCACTGCTTCATAAAATGTTCTTGCATATTCCAGTGTGAGGTTAGAGGGGTGAAAATATATTGGTTTACTAGCATTGCCTGTTAGGGAGGGTCAGTGCTTATAGAGGCAACTCTGGCTGGTTGTTGTAGAAAAGGTTTCACAGAACTTGATGTGCTGAGTAAAAATAGGTCAGGAAACCTTTCTAAGGGTGGAATCCAGGAGAAGAATTTATAAAACTGTTTGCTTCGTTGAAGGTTAAGCTTCCTCTACCCCTCTCTCTACTCCTAGCCGATATTTTACTAAGATAGTAAGTCCTGAATTAATTTTTTAAATGCACATTCTTATTTTATAGAGTTGCAGATAGATCCTTGGATATTTTTGATGAGAGATTACATCCACTCACAGTAAGTGTCAGTTTTATTGAAGTGGTATTTTTCTCTTATACAGTTGTGTTTATTTCATGCTGATTTGCTTTGAAATTAATTACTAGAAGAAAATTACTTCCTCCAGCTCGAAGTCAAATTCATCTTCCTTTAAGTCTTCTTCCCCACGCCATGTTGTGTCTAGTCATTTTCCCGAAGGCGTGTTGTATAAGGGGTTGATGGATATGAACCGAGTTGCACTTTGTGTGAATAGTGAGCAGGTAAGTAAACATACCCAAGTAACAGAAAATGTATCTTTTTAAAGGATGATGTTCCATAGCATCAAACAATATAAATATTTGTAAATAAACCTAATATGATAAGGCCTCTAAGAAGAAAATTAGAAAACTGTTTACATTTTAAACGAATTAAAATGACAAAGTTTTAAAATTCACTTCTCCGGGTGCTCTGTGGCCACACGTGGCTGGCGACTGCTGTACAGGACAGCACATTCTTAGAGCCTTATGGTTACAGGACACTGGAAATGTGTTTTCAAAGTTGACTACAGAAAAGTATGACATATGGTGATCAGCAAGACTTTTGAGCCTAAAAGTATTGGGTTGGCCAAAAAGTTTGTTTGGTTAGTGAATATATTGTTCAATAAAATGCTTGGTGAAAATGAAAACTGTGTCTTTTATTTTTACTTAAAACCAAATGAACTTTTTGGCCAACCCAATAGTTTACATTTGGTTAGAATTCTGTGGGGAGGAACGTGGAAATACATAAATTTTCTGCGGTTGTGCCTGTATTTTTCTTTAATGAATGGTGGTGAGTACTGGATCACTGTGGTATTTTAGGATCCCATTGTTTAGATTTAAAAGACTACAAGACATGTCACCCAATCAGAATTATTTTAAGGGGCACGTGGGCCCAAGTGTGAAGACTGCTATCTTAAGGGTACTTTTAAGTATTTTTCTTCCGTGGATACTTAAATTGCATTTTTTCTCCCTTCAGCGAGAAAAGATTCCAGAGGAATACTTCGAGCATGATCCTGAACACAAATTCATTTACGGATTTGTTCATACTCTTTCTAGTGCCGCACAGCTAACTGCTGAAGGTGCAGTAGTAACTTTGGTAAGATATTTTTTCTTTCATAAAGCATCTGTAGAAATTTCTGTCTTGTACACATGGTATGGTCCTGTTTTTCCCAAATGAAAGTAGGTTCCTGAAACGATCATTAGAACTTTATTAAGAGAAACCTATCAAAAGAAAGTAAAGTATACACATTTGAGCTTTAATCATCATTATGATTTAAAACGTTGCCATTGCTTTTCTCATCACAAAACAATTGCTATTAAAGGCAGCAGGAGAGATTTCTGGTTTCTCCTTCCACACCTGAGGGGACACACGCACGCACAGTGCACACACGCACACACAGACGACGCGTGTGGTGGTGGTGGGGCGGGGCAATCACTGAGCGCTCTGGTCCACAGGCAGAAACAGGTTCCGGGCAGTTTGAAGCTGAGTCCCAGACTGCACTGCCTAGGCAGTTCTGATGTGTGTCCTGACTGAGAACTACTGCCCTCAGTTCTCTGTTCCTTGGATAATGGATAATGGTGTTAACCATCCCTGCTGTCCTCTTACTGCCTGCATGTGAAGTTGCCCAGGACTAGGGTGCCAGTAGGACTTCAGAAGGCTTTACTCTAGTTAGCCTGCTAAGCTACAGCTGTGTAAGGACCTTTTTGTCATCCATTCCTAATTCCTATGGTAAGATTTTATCATTTGAATAATAAATCATATTCAAGTGAGAGGTAGTTGGGATTGTTTTACTCCTCCCTATAGCAAACCTGTAGGGGGGAAAGTCAGCTGCGTGGTCTGCAGGGAAGGAATACTTAGGCCACTCACTGCCTGCTCCTATCAAGGCAGAATTTAGGACAGGAGGCTTGTCCTTTTGAAAAGAGACCCCTCAGTGGGTACTGGATCAGACACAGGCCTTTTCTTGGCGCTACAGGCCACTTGGAGTGCTTAGCACATGCTTGAGAGAGGCAGGAATGGTGCTTGCATATGGAGAGCTAGGAAATGCAGGAAGGAGAGTATTTGGGTTGGAAGAGGGGCATTTCTTTGTAGCCAAGTTAAGCTTGATGTACCTGCGAGACAGCAGAATGGCAGTGTCTAGTAATCATTTGAATATATGGGATTGGAGCATGAATCTGAGCTAGAGGGAGGGAATTAAGTGTAGCTGTTCAAATGCAGAGAAAGTATGTAAAATAAAAAGTGGGTAGAAGATAGATCCTACTAGAGACTGTCAGCACTTAAGGGACAGATCCCCAGAGGAGTGGCTACAGTGGTAGGAAACCCAGCAGAGAACCCTAAGAGACACCAGGAGAGGTTCAAGAAGGAGAGTATGGTCCAAACGCTAAATGCTACCAAGAAGTTGCTCATGTCATAAATACCATGTCACTGAATACCTACTCTGTGTCACTTTTCTACATGTGGGGGGTGGAGGAGAGAACAAGTTGGATAAATAAAGTTCTCGCCTTTATGGAGCAAGTGTGGAAGACGTAAATTTTTTTTTTTTTTTTTTTTATCGGAGTACAGTTGATTTACAGTGTTGTGTTAGTTTCAGGTGTATAGCAAAGTATAAGTGTTTTTTTTTAATGAGTGTTTTTTAAAAGATGACTATTTCAAGTAGTGGTAAAAACCATGAAGAGAAAGCAAGGTAAAGGGATAAAGTGATTAGAGGGGCTTACTAGAAAGCTCAGGAAGAGCCTCTTTAAAGAGGTAATGTTTGAACCCAGGACCTGGCTGAACTGGGGAAGATCAGGTACGCTGGCATTACGGGCAAAGGGGACAAGTGCAAGGCTCTGAGACAGGAACTTGTTCTGTGTGTTCAAGGAAAAGCAAGGTGGCCATTGTGATCCGAGCGGGGAATGAGGGAAAGAGCATAGGTGATGAGGTCACGGAAGGACAAGGCCGTACCGCACAGGGCCTCGTAACTTGCAGGCCACGAGAAGAAGGTATTTGTTTGATGGGAAACCTCTGGCAGATCTGGAGCAGGCGCATAAAGTACTCTTATTTGAAGAGGCTCTCCTGGCTGCTTTGGGGAGAACAGACTGTAGTCTGTTGGGAGGCAGAGAAGTTAGGCAGTGGCAGCGATACAAGTCAGAAGTGACAGACAGAAAAGCGGTCAGGGTACCAGTGAAGGTAGAGATAACAAGAAGTCCTAACAGATTGGAGCAGGATACACTCAAGTGCAGGTTTTTGGTCTCAGCGACTGGGCGTGTGGCAGTGCTCTTTCATTTATGAGGGAAGGCCTGGGGAGTGGAGCTCTGGGACGAAGAGCTCTGGGTTGTTTGTGCGAAGGCACCGGTGACCACGGCAAGAGTAGTCTCTGTAGAGTGGTAGCAGCAGGAGGCTGACTGAAGTGGGTTAAGGAGAGGATGGGAGATGAGGAGCTGGCCTCAGCCCTGAGGACGCCGTCTAGGGGCAGTGGGGGACAGGCTGGGGACATGGAAGCATTCACACTGGAGGAAGCCTCTGACAGAGAGGGAGAAGTTGTTCAAAAGGAGACTAACTGTGGGCACAGTGCTCTGCAGAAGTGAGGTGGGATCAACTTCATTCATAGGAGAGTTAGCTTCAGTGAAAAGAAAGAAATCTCGCTTCCTCCGAGACAGGAGGGCAAGTGGGATAAATGAATATCGGCACGTGTACCAAGTTTGCCAGTACAAAGGTGAGAGGAAGTTGAGAGATTGCCAGTGTCGTTTCAGTGCCTCTGATGAGTCCCATAAAGTAGAGAGTTGAACCTTGCGGGGAGAGTCGTTCTTAGGGTACTAGAGAGTGCTGAGTTCTTTGGGGAATGGGAGCCGAATTTCACTAAGAACATATAATCTCAATACCCGTGTTTGAAAACACAGTAGAGTTTGGAGGGCATGGGCGAATCTGAGCTGTCAATCTGATAACCCTTCAGAGAGTAAACAGACTCTTTCAAACTGGACATTTTTCTTTTTGTCAAATGGCATATACACTCTTCTACAGAGCTAACAACAAATCACAGCTTACCTCTCTAATCTTTGCTCAGCTGTTAACTCCATCCAGTTCTTTGTAGGGTAGACATTTGATACATGTAAAAGAAACCGTGAAATCATCTCACAAACCGGCAGGTTTAGAGGAGCCCCAGGGATACAGACACAGGCAGGTCTTCCCACCTTAAAACCAAAAGAATTGACTAAGCTGCAGATTATGTAAGACAGAAATGAATAATGAAATGATAATGGAGATGTGAAAAATTGGGGCTATGAAAAGGACTACCCTTTGTATGCATGTGTGTTCCTTAAAAAGGCACTAAAATATGGGAATACTTGACAGTTGTGAAGCCCCTTTGTACTGCCTGTCCTGCTGTGCCACGCAGCAGCCACTGGGAGGCTCTCTTGACCACCAGTTTTTATCTTCAAGTTCATGCCACAAAAGGACTGGTGACTGACTCTGAAGAGAAGGTAAAGATGTGCTCAGTCTTACCAGAATTTTACACACTCAAGCGTTCTGTAAAATCGCCATGCAACCACCACCAGTCTTGTAGTTAACATTGCACGTGATAGGCACTCAAGCATTTACTGAACAGTTGAAGTCGACACTGGGCTGTATGTGCTGCCCTTGACAAGTGGGAAGGTAATAATACAATGCGTGTCTTTAGAATGCCCTTTGCTGAGATGTCCTTTCATTCCTGTGACCAAAATTGGGTTGGAAATTCACACGGGCAGAGTAGAAATATCAGACTCACAGAAATATCTGACTTACAACTGTGACCTGGCCTCTGGCCTTGGCTTGGCTGAGCAAAGTCTTTGTAGAACCTAGGAATAAAAGGGGTGTCAAAAAGAGATGAAATCTGTCATTCCTAACAATTCTTATCACAGCACTTAAACTGAACTAAAATCAAAGATCAGTGCTCTACTTTTGCAGGTTTACTTAGAAAGGCTTTTAACTTATGCTGAGATCGACATTTGCCCCACTAACTGGAAAAGAATTGTTTTGGGAGCCATTCTTCTTCCCTCCAAGTTTTGGGACGATCGGGCTGTATGGAATGTGGACGACTGCCAGATCCTCAAGGACGTTACAGTTGAGGACATGTGAGTTTGTAAGGTTACCCTGAACTTTCTAACCATTTTCCAATACCTCATTTGCTCTCATAAAGTTTACATTTTTAAGAAATGTTACATTTTAAGAAAGGTTACCTTGTGCAGAGAGCTGAAATAGACATAAAATTACAGCCTTCTTTCTATCTAGCTGTAGTATAACAATTTGTATTTCCCCTCATTCATTGGTAGGTCTTGATGTGTTATTGTTGTAATATTCTGCTTGAGAAATTGAAATTATTTTTCTGGTGGTTTTTGCCAAACATTTTACAAGCTCACTACCAGAACAACATGGTACAGTAAGTAACTTGACAGCTTTCTTAAAGCTGTCTACCAGGTCCAGTCCATTTTTAAGGGGCACATGCCTGGTCTTTGAAGCAAGTGGCCACTGTTAAGGTCTTAGGGCCTCTAGACTACTGACAGGTTATAATTTCAACCTGAGTCACACATTGTGTATTTGCTTTTGCTGGTCTTTTTCTCCTTTTTATCTGAGGTTCTGTTGTTACAGAAACTATGATGTACAGGTAGCCACATATAAAGGTTTCAGATCCCTGTGTTCCTGTCTCCTCCCCTAAAGTCTGCTGAGCTAGGAAACACCTACCTCTCAGGTCGTCCGGGAAGCATCCCTGGGGCCTCACCCAGGGCACTCAGCAAACACAGCGGCACTTTGTGGGGCCTTGAGTTAACTAGGCAGGTTCTCCTCACAGATGGCACGCTCACATTGGCATGAAACGCCAGGCTTCCAATCTGGCTCTGGTGAAGGGCCCCAAGGGTGGGAAGCAGGATGAGCCAGAGAGGTAATTCCAGCAGACTCTCGAAGTGCCCGCTTGACAGTGAACCTGTCTTTGTGGGTGGCATTCAGGAAAATGTGAAAGGACACCTCTTGATTATATTGGACAGCAGAGGCCGATCAAGATGGCAGGCAGGGGCAAGAGTTTGTTTTTGTTACCTTTGCCCCTTACCCTAGATAATTCACAATTACCAAAGTGCATATTTACAGCTGAAGCGAGGAAAGCTGTGACTAAGAGAAGGGACCAGTGACTGTCAGTAGCTGTCAAAGTGGCTTTTGGTGAAAATGCCCACTTTGGTGATCATGTAAACCAGGTGGTCGTGGTGATATTGCTGGTAGCAATCTTAGCAAACAGTGGAACAGCAGATAATGAATTTGAAATGAATAGAAGTACTTTTGGAAGTTGCAGAAACTAAAGTGACGTTGACCAACACTATCATCAGTCTTTGAACTGGTCCCTTGAAGGAAGGAAAATTTGTAATCGTGAACACCATCCCTGCCATGATGGCAGCTGAAATTTTCTCAGAATCTGCAGCTGAGCTGACTGGGGCTCTGGTTCCAGGTACAACATCCGAGAACATGCAGGGAAACGTGTGGGTGTTCATAGACATTGAGCCCAGGAGCATTGGCGGCACTGTCCAGCTATGAAGAAACTAATTCTAAACAACGCTTTTCTGTGTAGAACGGAGAATCACCAGGAGTTATGTTTATAATAGGCTGCTTTTGTTTATGATCTTTGGGAGTTGGAAAGCATTACAACAAAGTGTTTAATACACATTTGTTTCATCCCTCTGCTGTTGACTACTATTTGTAATGGTCTCATTTTGAGTCTGAATTGAAAAATTGCTGTCTATCAGCTTTTCCTTAAAACTTTCTAACATCTCTGTGTCTTGTTAAATATATATTTCCCTTCAAAAGAGTAAGTTAAACTGAGCAGCTGCTGTTCAGACAGTTTGCTGCGCCTGTAAGTGGTAGGCTCTTCAGCCACCTAGCCATTTACAAACAGCAAAAAACACAGAAGATGCATATTCTGTAGGCATAATGCTTTTCCTCAGTGATTAAAGCTCTATTAATAGACATGTTAATCCTATGAAGTACTGTATTTCCACACAATTAAAATGTATTAGTGGAGAAATATAAAAGGGATAGTGAAGTGCATTTATTCCTGTAGTAAATTAAGTCCTGATTAGCTGATTATCAAAACATTATCTGATTTACATTTCTATAGACTTCTGGCCGTATGAAC
Organism: Balaenoptera physalus; assembly: GCF_965194825.1. Taxonomy (NCBI): domain Eukaryota; kingdom Metazoa; phylum Chordata; class Mammalia; order Artiodactyla; family Balaenopteridae; genus Balaenoptera; species Balaenoptera physalus. The sequence continues at coordinate 237,485 of NW_028126535.1, read as the reverse complement.
AGGAAATTAATTTTGGAAGTAGGTTCAGTTAGGTTTAAAGTTCAACAAATGAGAAACCTCATTTCTGCTCATACTCTGCTCTCCATACAGGAGAACATGGAGCATTTGTTGATTTATCCAATGGATAAAATATTAACACTTGAAAACCAAGAAACCAAATGTATTGTAAAATAAGCCACTTGCATGTTTGTTTGGGTATTTATCATTTTTATCTAATCAACTCTCTAAAGTGATTGCTGTGAAAAGTGGTAAGATTTACTCTAACTTTATATTTATTTACTTAAACATTTGGCAAGCAAATGGCTGGATATGGTCATATAGCAGAAGCCTGCTCCCAGCACTCTACTTTCCCACTTCATTGAATTCGCCCTCTGTGGGCGTGTGCAGTCTGTCCTGGCAAGGGGCGGTAGGTCTGAACATTCTGGGCTGCTCTCCTAACACCGGGGGCAACAACTGCTCTATCAGAGGTCGTATCGTAAAGTGGGTTTAGTCTAGCTGAGACATAATCTTACTGCCTTCCTAAGCTTAAAAAGTGCATCCTGTCCTGTCATGGTGACGACAACTCACCCTAGTAAGGTTTTAAGGTGAACAGAAACTTGCATTATGCCCTTTGACACAGCCCCATGCACGGGGTGGGGGTGGGGGTGGGGGGATTCCCTTTCCCATCGAATGTAGCTTATTTATTTATTTACTTGAGATGAATCCTTGTTGCCTCAAGAGTTTTCCCCCCTCAGAGATAATAGCAGTGGCTCTCGATGGATCCATTTGTTGCCGTGGTGATGTGCCCACTCCTTTTGTTGGCTCGTCTCTACTTCAGTAAGCCCCTTCCTGTCACCAGCCCGGTGAAAATGTCTGCAAGTTCTTCAGAGCTAATAAACAGCATACATCATTCCTTTCAACTGATCACTAGAGCGGGGCCTCGTGAGTGAGTGTGGAGCATGAATCGTACAGCTGCACTAATGGAACTCTGAAGAATGAGCCCCTGAGTCAGCAGCATGAGTGCATAAGAGGGCCATGACCTCTTCCCCCTTGTCCCAGACTCAAAGTGCTGGGACGCAGAAAGGACCACAAATAGCTGTACCTTGTTTGCACATTAGGGTATTAATCCAGCTGGGTAGCCATTATTGGTTTCAAAACAGTATTTAGAGCCATCCTAGTAGCTCAGAATGGTATTTTTGAAGATAGCCCAGTTGACTAAAATTGTCCTGTGTTGGTTTTGTCTTCTCCTCCTCCCCCAGGAATGAGATGGAAAGGCACTTCGTGGAGCTACTTCAGTTTAATATTAATGTTCCTTTCAGTGTGTATGCCAAATACTACTTTGACCTTCGCTCCTTAGCAGATGACAACAACCTGAATGTTCTATTCACTCCTCTTAGCAAAGAAAGAGCACAGAACTTAGAGGTAAGGCTGTGAAATCACTAACTGGGGTTTTCTGTCAGCCACCGAAGCCACACCTGTAGCTAAATTATATTAAGCAGTGATTAGGAAAATGGAAAGCTGTTAACAGTTTGAAGAGCTTATTGACCCGTTGGCATCATATTTCCTGTGTCTTTTATGGTTTATACAGGGATCCCACATTATAAAAAAAAAAAATTGTCTCTTCTGTAACCATAATTCAGAATACTTTCAATCATATTTAATCTGTTCTTAATGGTTTTCCATTTGAACCTCTACACTTACATATAACCATACATGAATAATTTCTTAAAATTGTATCCCTAATCAGATGTACCTACATAATCTACTTACCACTCTTAACTGTCTGTTTTTTTTTTTAATAATTGATGTTTGGGACTATTTCTACTGTCTTGATATTTTTAATAAATAAATAAATGTATTTATTTATTTATGGCTGCATTGGGTCTTCGCTGCTGCACGCGGGCTTTCTCTAGCTGCGGCGGGCGGGGGCTGCTCTTCATTGCGGTGCGCAGGCTTCTCATTGCAGTGGCTGCCCTTGTTGCAGAGCACGGGCTCTAGAGCGCAGGGTCAGTAGTTGTGGCGCACGGGCTTAGTTGCTCCTCGGCATGTGGGATCTTCCCGGACCAGGGCCCAAATCCGTGTCCCCTGCATTGGCAGGCGGATTCTTAACCACTGCGCCACCAGGGAATTCCCTCTTAACTGTTTTTTACTCAGCTTGCAGTTCGTGTGTGTGTATGTGTGTGTGTGTGTGTGTGTGTGTATCACAGTTCAGTCCCATGAGTTTATTAGACAAAGCATCCGTGGCTAACCTGAGAGACCTATACTTGGAAGGTATAATGTGGATTCAGATACTGGATGTAGAAAGTACATGAGTTTTTAATATAAATGGTAACGTACATGGAACAACGTAATACTTATGGCTTATGATTTTTGGTGGGTATACAGCAAAATTCACAACTGAAATGAACACATTTAAAATTGATACTTTCTGTGGTACCTTGGTGGTACTTTAGAATAAGATGTTTTTCTACCATAATTTATGTGCAAGTGAAATAGCACCTTTCAGCGCTTGTCATTAGACCTCTCCTACCTTCAGCACATACCTACCTGATTAAAATTTTCTTAGAGTATGTAATAACTAATGAAAACTGAAGAGAAGTTGAATAGCTGAGTAAACACTGATTTTGCCCAAGTGTATGTCCATTACGTTTAAGGATCACGTGTGTAGGTAACAGATGATATTGCTATTAGGAGCCTATCATTAGGAAGCCAATTTTTAAGTAACTCTAAGTTATTAGGGCAAGTTACCCCTTGCCCCAGCAATCTAATCATAGCCCTTAAAGGTTATTACCTTAGGGAACTGTCAGTTAGTGTAGATATCAGCTATCCAAAGTAGCAGTAACTATGAACTTATCTAAACGAATGGAGATGTGTGGCTTATCAATGATGCTTTTTTTGTTTTTTTAAGGTCCGAACATTTTTTTCCCCCCTAATTATACCTATGTTCTACCTGATTGACTTTCCTAGGCCATTTCCAGATTGTGTGACGACAAATACAAAGACGTGTGTAGAGCTGCTATGAGAAGGTCTTTCAGCGCTGATCATTTCATTGGTATTCGGCGCTCCAATGCCATCCTCTCTTAAGGGAGAAGTGAGGGGTTGTAACATCATAAACCCCTCGAAACAAAGACTGGAGAAATATCACCTCTCCTGCTCAGAAACCAGCAAAGTTAGTATTTTCACCTTAAAGAAAGACATTGAATTCAAGAGACTCATGGACAAGCGAAGATTATGCTCATAGGAAAGAACGGGACCTCGTCAATGTAACACGCTCTTCTGTCCTTTTTATTGTGAACAGAGTTACAAAAACCACTCCAAAGCTAAAAGCTCCCAATCCACGCACAGATATCTGCTCCCAATCCACGCACAGATATCTGATAGCTGTGAGCTATGTGAGGTTTTTTAATTAATAGTTTAAATTTTTAGACTTTAAAGACACTAGCTATATAACTTCTATGTTTTTCTTACCTCACTGTCCCATACTGCTGCATATTCCTTTAGAATCAGTGCAGTATTACCATCAAAAAATGGGACTCCAAAAAAAAAAAAAAGTAAAAAAACAAAAAAAGAAAAAAAAACAAAAAAACAAAAAAAAAAAACAAAAAAAAACAAAAAAAAACAAAAAAGAAAAAAAACACAAAAAAAAAAAACAAAAAAAAAACATGGGACTCCTAACAACTCATAAAGCCAAACTTCGGAACAGACTGTTGTAGCATCGTTAGGTTTTGCAGGGTTCTTCCTCCCTACTATATCATTGAAGCTGCTAGTCATTATTGGCAATCAATTTAAACCAAAAAGCTGCTGAATAACACATGTCATCCAAATTCTTTGCAGGCAGTACTTATTAGCATATTAGCATGTTTGCGATCATAAACAGAGAAAGTAGGTTATTTCCTTCTATTGGGTCCGTGCTGCATTTCTTGTTAACTATAATGGTGCTTCTGATTTTGTGATGATTTTCCTCTTTGTTATGTACTTGTGTTAAAGGATATTTTCATAATTCCAGCCAACATGGTGGTCCAGTAATTAACAAGCCGGTGATGAAATAGAAGGTGTCCCAAAAGTCTTAGAACAATTTTAAGCTTTAATATAGTGTGCTTGGATACTCCAGAACAGTGTCGCAGAAGTATAAATGCTAGACTGGCAAAACATCACTTGAAACTTTAATCGAATTTCTTCTAAACTCATTTACTTTTGTACATTTTAAACATTAAGCTTTTATTTTTTTATTTTTTATTTTTTTAAATGAATTAATTTATTTAATGGCGTGTTGGGTCGTTTCTGTGTGAGGGCTTTCTCTAGTTGTGGCAAGCGGGGGCCACTCTTCATCGCGGTGCGCGGGCCTCTCACTGTCGCAGGCTCTCTTGTTGGGGACACAGGTTGGAGCCCTGGCTTGGGAAGGCCCGTGAGCCACAATTACTGAGCCTGCGCGTCTGGAGCCTGTGCTCCGCAACAAGAGAGGCCGCGATAATGAGAGGCCCGCGCACCGCGATGAAGAGTGGCCCCCGCTTGCCACAACTAGAGAAAGCCCTCGCACAGAAACGAAGACCCAACACAGCCATAAATAAATAAATACATAAATTTTAAAAAATAAAAAATAAAACAATAAACGCTTAACGTTTAAAATTTACAAAACTAAATGAGTTTAGAAGAAATTCGATTAAACTTTCAAATGATGTTTCGTAAGTTTGTGGCATTTATACTTCTACAAGTATCAAAGCTTAAAATTGCACTAAGACTTGAGGGGATACCTCCCCTCCTCTTTTTAAAATAGTCCTTTGCAAGGCTGGGCTGCTTACCTGCTTGATCACCTAAGTTTCTTTTTTCTAGATTTGGTGAAGGAATTATGAACAACAGTGTTAATTCACATGTAATAAATTGAAAAGAACTGGACCCTAGTAGTAGTGACAGGAGAGTAAGTGATACGAAACAGCTTTTCTATCCTGGGTGTTAACCTGGCTGTAGGTGTCTCACTTCAAGTTCTATGTAAGAGGAAACATATAAACCTTAGGAACCCTTACCTCAGGCTTTAAAAGGCAGGGAGGTCCAGTAATCAGTCTTTTTGGAGATTGGTAACGATGTCACCTAAACTTGAAATATTAAAAAAAAAAAAAAAAAAAGTGTTCTCAACTATGTGAAATCTTTCTCCTCCTACCTTCTCAAATGTAATCCTAGGAATTTTGCCTGTAAACAAAGCATTTCTGGGCCAGAAGTACTTTCTCTCTTTATAGCAAGGCTTCACATTATACTGAGTGCTGCAGGTTCCATCATTTTTAAGGGACAGAGACATAAATGATAAATTATGGTATATAAAATACTACAATCTACCACCTCAAAAAATATTGTTTATGGAGTTTGGAGCTTGGAAATTCAAGTACTGATTGCAGTTTTATTTTGAAAAGAATGCTACAACTTATGTGGTTTTTCTTCCTCATGTTTATATTAAAAGAAAAGCTAATAAACTCTGTTTTAATTAAAATATATGGCTACTGTGTTTGTAACACTTCTCACTGTTCACATAACATTACAACTCTGCCTAACTCAAATGTTTTCAGTCAGCTCTGATAGTCGGGCCTTAAAGCATTTTCCAACTAACCATTCATAAGTTGTTTTGACCCCTGCCTTTAGTTAAGATGTAGACATTTATTTCTTCAGCTTACGCTCTTTTCAACCTGAAGATAATCTAGTCCACTTAAAATCACTGGCTACAGTGCTCAGTGGCATAATGCATTAGATGGCATTTTTGAATTGTTTGTTATGGTGCCAAGATGGAAATGCACATTGAAAGATAAAAGTAGGTAAATCCACAGAGAAAGGAATTACAGGAATACTGTAGAATCAGAACTTGTTGTTTGAGGGTTTCAAGCAATTGAACAGGAAAGAAAATGGAAGAACAGGAAGCAGTAGAATTGTGGTTGCTGTTAAGAGGGTGACTTTTAAACAAGCCACGTAATTTGACTTTAACATGCTATTTCACTTAACATTCAGTTGGAAATATACCAGATCTCTCAAGTTTCTTTTAGACCCTAGCCACTGCACTTGAGCAATATTCCATCAGTCCTGATAGTATTGCCGTAGTATTTCCTCCACCTTAGTTACCTTCCTAAGGTCACATCTTTAACTTTGTTCTTGTTAAGTTGCTGATGAGGAGAAATGATCTGATTTAGTACAGAAGGGAAAAAAAATCGATCACAAGTCACTGTTTATATCAATAGTTTGCACCGCGTAGTAATATGCCAGTTACTAAGCAGAAATGCTGACATATCTCGAGTGGTCGAAGGTTTGAAAAAAAAAAAATTGGGGGTAGGAACATTGGGCATGACTGTAGCTTCAAGAACAAGTTGGTAGAATAAGGGGAATCGCTAAAAATTGCTTTTCCCCTTCAGCTTTAATTCTAGAGGCAATACAGCCATTTTAATAAATGGGAAATTGAGGCAACTTAAGGTAAAAATTTAAACATCACAAAGTAGGTTCTCCAACAAATATGGGGCATGGAAACTAGTTATTAATAGGGTGGCAACTATGGCATGTTTTTCCAGATTTTTATACCGAGGAAGGGTTTGTTCCCTAAAGTAGTAAGACTATAAAAGAATATCTGACTACCTGAACTCAAATTTTATTTTTTCGCTTTTTAAGAAAAATTATTTTTCTCTATTGGAATACTGACATCTGTGCAATTTTAACTCTGGTATACCGTGAACTGAACTTTATTCTTTACAAGGAAAAGACAAAAGTTTGAAATGTATGTTTGAACCAAATTAAATTGCCATTTTTGTATGTTAAATTCATGTGGTTGACCCTAAGACAACTTCTTAGGGCCCAGTGTTTCTGGTTAAGAGAAATTTTTTCCACCCTGTATCAGATTCCATCATGACCCTATGCTTTCACATTTACTCCTAATGTACCCTGTATGCCCATTCTTGAAATTCAACAGCACTAAATCCTAGTTTTACAACAGGTCAAATTTCATTTCTTAGTTTTCCCATTCTATAAAATATACCATTCCTTGATTTTTGAAAAATGCTGAAGCCAGTATTTACTGGAAAACAATTCACTCTGTATTCAGGTTATGCAATGTTTTTGGAAATGTTTACCTATAGCGTGTAGGTTAGCTAAAATCTTTCATCACCCAAGACTTCTCTCTAACCACATGTAAAATGACTACGACTGTTCCCTCACCCAGAAGCCGCATTCTTGAGTATAGAGCTATTTGGTAAAGCACTTGACAGCTGGTAGGGGCTCTCCCAGGGGTAAGTGCTAATTTCTATGCAGAATCTGTAGATTACACCCAGCATCTATCAAGTTAAGGATTAGATCACCTAAAATCTTAACTGTTAGCCACTCACCAGCCTGGCCAGCCTGACACCGTGCCAGCAAGAATACAAAAGATCTAGGAGCCCTTCAGAGACACCTGGTCCCTTGTACACAGGTGCAATCTGTTTGGCTTCTGAGGCAATTTCCACTAGTCCGTTTTAAATGGGTTTGGCAGATGAGATAACATGTACTTCATGTGAAAGAAATGTTATGAATACCAGTTTATGGTTTAGGATTGCTAACATGCAGAAAGAACCAGGAAAGTGAAGTAGTATAGAAATTAAGAGAAATCCAGAGTCAAATGAAAAGAGGTGAATGTTCTTTAAAAAAAAAAAAAAAAAAAAAAAAAAAGGAACAGGTTAGGTGATTACTTAACTGCTGTGAGGGCAGCTAAATAATTTGAATGTGATTAGAGAAAGTCAGTGACAGCCTCAGAACCTAAGGTCCTCAAGAATATGTTGATCTCTACTTCAAGACCTCAAATTACTCTGCTAGCTTTTTCTTACAACATCTATTCCTTCATCTTACCGTTCTCAATTCTACTGACCTTTACTTCTAGCTCCCCAGATGGTGGCCCTTTATCTCCTCACTGTGGGAACCGACTCTTCCAAACGCAGGGCATCAGTGTTTTGTCCACCTCCCACTGCCCTCTCTCAACAAGGTCATCTCAGCTTCACCCTTTGACTCTCTGCTCGTGTCCAATGTGGCAGTGCTTGATGTTGGTTACTACTATGAGCCATTTCTAAAACACTATCACCAGGTTCCAGGAAATACAGGATTTCTATGGCTCACGGGCTAACTGGCCCCTTGTAATCCCCTTTAATCAACTACTTGAGCCCTCCTGTGTTCCCACAAAGTAGTTGTTCCCAATTTGCTGCACTCACTCCCCTGATCTGCCCACATCCCTAGATGTATCTCCTCAGGCTAGGCAGCAACCCCACCTTCCAAACTCCAAAACTCATTTCATCTGGCATTAGGAATAGATGCCTCACTTCTTAAGGTAACCCCTCTCATCTAAGGGAGAGGATTCCATCCCATCTCTTCAAATCAAATTTCTATATCCAACACCCCCACCACCAGGATGGTGGTGAGGATGGGGCAATTTGACCTTCCTCAGCCCTTGACATGTCCTAGTGTTTCTCAAGATGTGGTCTCCAGACCACCTGCCTCTCATGGGCTGAAAGTCCCTGTAAGAAATGAAGCTTCTCTAAATGCAACGCGGAATCCTAGAACAGATAAAGAACATCAGTGGAAAATCTGGTGAAATCCAAATGAAGTCTGGAGTTAACAGTAGTGCGTTAATGTTGACTTCTTAGTTTAACAAATGTGCTATGATAATATGTTAATATTAGGGCAAAACGGATATATCTTTGCAACTTTTCTGTAAACCTAAAATCATTCTAAAAGTTTACTAAAACAGAACAAAAAGACCTAATTCTTGGATCCCAAATTCATCTCAATTCCTGGAGCTGAAGCCTGGGAATCTACATTTCTAATAGGAAGCCCAAATGATTCTTATGCAGACACAAATTTGAAAACTAGTCTTTCAATTCCCTTTCCATTCCATGCCTGAATGGCTGCTTCCTCCTTGTTTTACTTACCTTAACCTGATTTCATCTTTTAGATCCTCTCAACCCTAAAATATAAGTACTATCATTATCCCCCTTTCACAGATGAGAAAGTATAAGATGCAGTACACAAACGAAGTACTAAGAGCTTAAGTAATTTGTTCAGGATCAACAGCCCATGAATGATGGAGCTGGGAGTTGAATCCCTAATCAGTCTAGCTCCCAAATCTATGCACAGAACCATTCTACTTCCTCTCATTCTGTTGCACGTAAGAGCTCTGTAACTAAATCACTAAAAGAAGCATTATTACCTATTTCTCCAACTTCCTAAGTCCAACAGTGCCCCCCTTTTCCACTGGGGGGAATGAACAATGAGAAAGCATTGGGAAGATGTGCCAACTAGAGACCTGGACGGGTAAGGCACAGTGGCTCTTGCACCAGGATCCAGCTCAACTGCTGTATTCTCTGTTCTCCCAAATGCCCTAACATGTACCAATCTAATAATGCTCATAGTACTCACTTTGATGCTAAATTAATTATCTCAGGTTTACTAAGCATCTGTCCAGATTGTCAGGGAAGTGCCAACTCTAAATCAATTGACAGTTGGCCCTCCGTATCCACAGGTTCTGCATCAGTGGATTCAACCAACCATGGACTGAAAATACTTAGGGAAAAAAATTTCAGAAAGTTACAGAAAGCAAAACTTGAATTTGCTGCACACCACCAACCATTTGCATTATATTTACAACTACTTACTTAGGATTTGTATTTGGTGTTATAAGTAATCTAGACATGACTTAAAGTATAAAGGAGGGTGCGGGGGAAGATGGGAGGATTGTGCGTAGGTTATATGTAAATACTGCACCGTTTTCTATAAGGGACTTGAGCATCCATGGATTTTGGTATGGGGTGGCACGGGGGGGAGGGAGACTACTGGAACCAATGACCCACAAATACAGAGGGAGAACCATATATCCTCTTATCTTAGCTGGGTTCCCTGACTTGTATTTAGACCTTAATACAAAGTTGTGGATCTAACTGCTGAATGATGAAGTTTTGGGAGTTTCTGACTGCAAACCAGACACACACAACAACAGCAGCACTTCTATCCAAATTGCTTCAGTACAGAGTATAGATGGAGGGTTGATAAAATAGAACACAATCTCAGGTAATGTCTCTGTTCTTATGTGTATTTTCCTTCATTTCTTCAAGTGAATCATGAAACAATCACAGGATCAGCAGGAGAAACCTATGAAGTATATTCATTCAGGTAAAACATGTTTTCATTAGTTCTCCTTCTGGTGATTGGAATTTCTTTGATTTTATTATCAATAAAAACGTTGCCACTTATATTCAAAGTACATCCGAGAAATCTGATCATGAAGTTAGAATGCACATACCTCCTTCAGATACTCTTAGAAAACAGTGTCTCTCCATGAAAGCATGAGAAAACTACTTGTACAGCATCTTATTTGCTTTACCATTGCTTTAATGCACTTTAAAATTTAGCTACATTAATTGGGAACAAAGAAACAAAAATAGACATTTCTTTGTTTTTCATAAATAACTACTCTCCATATTTGATAAAAATCTCAAAGCATTATTTTAACTTCCCACAAGTATAATACATACAATTTTTTTTTCTGAAATAATAAGGTCAGCAAATTAAGTATCTTGGCACTAATATAACCACATACAACTGCTATTCTACTGACTTCCAGGAACAAAACAAAAACAGAAAACTTCTTATCAAGATGCTCTGGGTTTCCTTTTGCTAGTGTTAGGGATCCGGAATTATAATCATCTGCCAGTAATAATTTTATAGATTCTAGTTGATTGTCTACAAATAAAATATCGCTGGCTCTGCTTTGTGAGTTCTGGATTTGACATGACACTGACAATACCGCATGGGACAGGCACTATACACACATGGAAATCAGGAAAAGTACTGAATGCCCTGGACTCGAACTACTGACTCAGTATGTGCCTCACTTGGCTCAGTAATAAATTCACCTGCACCAAACCCGTATCAAAAGTCACTAAATCTCTCATATATATAATATATATTATTTATATACACACCCACAACACATACACACTATACATACAGTTTGTAACAACATGAAGTAATATTGTCTTCAAATGATGTACCACAGACTGAAATAAATCCTGTAATTGTCATCAAGCTGCTAGAAGCTTTTGAGAGTTCTGAGCCAGGTTACTTAGTTACTTTCATCCTGCCTACCCTTCATTCACCCTGCTTTAATGTCTTGGTAGCTTTTTCTTTCAAAACCACCCTCCTCAACCCAGGCGTATTTCTTTCCCAGGATCCCTTGATCGGACTTTGGAGGCAAGAGAGGGCATGCAGGGGGAGCAGGAAATCCTCAGCCACTGTACCTCACACCTGCCTAGATTTGTGATGTTCTCTGTCCTGTTGGCCACATTCGGTGTTAGAAAGCAGTTATTCAAAGCTTTGTCCCTCCTACCCCCCTTGGTCTTTCTGTAGAGCACAAAAGTGAAAGAAGCCTCTTTAGCAGGGGTAGCAGTTCATTAAAATATACAACTACATTTCCTAGCTCTGGGGTTCCCATTCTGTACTTGAGACTGCAGGTCGCGAATGCTGTTATTAAGGTGCGGTGTGGGCTCCATGAGGTTTTCTCCTGGCAGCCGGTGTCGGGATTAGTGCAGCCCTAGCCCAGGAGGAAACGGCCTAATGAATACCAACTTGGAAACAGTGGTGTCAGCACGTGATTTAAGCTTGTACATTGCTCACAATTACACACAATACACACACAGGCTTATCACTGGAAATGACTACGAGAAAACATGACAAAGGTTTGCAAGGATAAACCAATAAGGCACCAAGAATACTTATTTTCAGCCAATTTAGACAACTTCAAAGCGTGAGGTTAATAATATAAATTAAAATGACTTCCTAAGTCTTATCAACTGATTTACTGAGAGGTCACATATTAGTTCCTTCTAAATCTTTACCCCCTAATCTGTGATGGGAGACGTTGCTTACAATTGAACCATGAAAGGGACAGCCCAAAAGCTGTACATGTGAAACTAAACTGGGCCTTAAATCCTCACTAAAATCACAGAGCTGGCTGTGAAAAAGCTGCTAAATCACCCCACAACCTTCCAGTTTATAATTGTTTTCAGGAGTGTGGATTGTTTGCCTAATAAAAATAAAAATCAGAAGAAAACAGCATATGAGATGGAAATAGGGGGCGACCATAAATAGATGGGCTTCTCTGCCCTGGGTAGCGGGAGGGGTGGCTGAGGTAAGACTTGAGGGAAGCAGGTGGGCTTCATCTTTGAGGGAAGGGAGGGGGAGAGCAGCGGTGAGAACAGAGGCTGAAAACAGAGGCAGCTCTGAGAGTTGGCCTGGACCTAGACCTCCAAATGCATTACCTGTATTGCCTTTCCTTGGCTTAGTATCCTTTGTCTTAACTGTCTTTTTTTTTTTTTTTTAAAGTAAATTGGTTGTTCTTTTTAGGTTTGGTATGTTGCCAAAATGAAAAATAGTTGTTTTAACAGGAAGAATTAAATCACTTCAACCACATCATCCCACAACTTTTAGATACATTCTGCATCATCTTTACACTCCTCCACAAAAAAAAAAAAAAAAAAAGGAAGAGGAAAAACCCAAATTAGGCACAATGACCTAAGGCAGCAGAATAATCTTTGTACTTTCTGGGAAGAAATGTTAACTGAGGGAAGAGGTCAAGGTGATCAGAAAAGTTCCTCATTTGAAAAACAAGAGAGGAACTGGCCCTCAGGCAGGGGATCTATTTCAAGGTTCTAAGAAGCTTCTGAACAAGTAGAGGAATTAGATGTGCAAAAAGTTCTGTAGCTCTGTGTACAAGGTTTTGTCGAATATACTGAAATTTTGATTCAGAGGATGAGTGTGTAAGAGCAGTGCATTTTTATAAACGTGAATAGCTTCTGAAAGTCCATGAAAACTATAACACCAGGCTTCTTTCCACCAGCAAAGTGCTTAAATACACTATGGAAACTATACACTTGTTTACTTAATATCCATAATGTAAAAACTGACCTGGGCTTAAATCTGACTTTTCCAACTTTGGTATAAATGAAGCGCAAATCCCTACACTTGCTGTTTTTCTAGGGAGACATCCTCAAATTTTAATTGTTTTTGCCATTTTAGCTTCTTAAATTTAGTCCCTACTCAGTCCTGGTCACTGGTATTCTGCTGGCCAATGCACTGTCACCCCCTTCCCCAGTAATGGCCTCACACTCTTCTTGCATGAATGGTTAAATAGATTAGGAAAGCAAACAGAATTTTTAACAGTAAAGTATGTATGCGTGGTGTGTGTACGTGTGTATTCATCAATACATAGACTTTCATATATAAATGAGGGAATGGTTCAACAGATTAGGAAAGCAAACAGAATTCTCTAACAGTAAAGTGTGTGCTCATCACTATATAGGCTTTCTCAGAAGAGGAGGAAGAGAAAAATATATTGAGGTGAGGCGGGGGGGAAACAGCTTTCCTTTTGCTACACTGATCCATGTTTTAAAAGCTTATGCAAGGGTGTTATGGGTCTCATTTGTTTTCAGAGGCCGCAGAGGGCAGTGTCTCGATGCTTTTGGAATATCTGGCTGTAATCTAGTCCAAAGTCCAGGGACACTTATTTTCCCCCATCGCTGCCAGTGTGTATTCACAGGACTGCATGGTGCGCGCCCGCCGCCGCGTCCCGCCCGCCGCTCTTCTCCTCCCCTGCAGGGGGATCCGCGCTCCAGCGGACTCCTGGGGGCGGTGGCGGTTCTCCCGGGACGCGCCGGGCTCCGCTCCTCCCCCGCGCTCTAGCACCCTTTGGCCCACCTCCGGCGGGTATTGAACTGCGCGCGGCGGCGGCGGCGGCGGCGGCGGCGCTGGCCGCAGTGGAGTCACGGCCTCGGGCTGACTGGCCTCTCCCGCCCAGCCTGGGTCACCTGCTTCTAATGCCCGCCGGGAGGCTCCGCCCTGGCCCCGCCCCTTACAAAGAGGGTTTGAATTGTTTCCCGCTCCCCCCACCCCTTCCTTCTACTGGAAGAAGGCGGCAAAAAGGCAGGAGGGCCTGAGTTCTTGAGGGACTCAGGACTGCACTTTAGGGCTGAGTCGTTCTTGTGTCCTGGATCCCACTTACACAGACTGGGAGACAAAATTGCAGAATAGCCCTCTTCCTCCTGCTTATCAACAAGACTTTGTGAGAAATAATGAGGAATACGTGTATTAATCCCAGCCTCAAAGTTAAAAGAAATAAATATAAATCTCTTCACAAACATTAAAACCGTTAATAAATATGTTTAAAATGTACTTTACCTCTTTCCTTCCCTGGGATTCTACAGGTGCTTATATTTTTTTGGTTTTTTTGGAACTACTTGGCACTCAGTGTCGGCAAACATCCCAGGGTTGAAAGTAGTGGGAGTTGAAAAGCTATGGAATAGCAATCAAAAAGAAAGGGAAACCCTCAGTGGAAAGTATGCACAGATTGTGAACATGCCAAGAGAGGCTGCCTCATTCTGTGGCCTGTATGCAACATGTGTATTATTGGGGGTGGACAAGTGTTGGCTAATAATAAAAATTATTTGAAGTTGGAGAATGTTAATCACTCATGCTGGAATTGAACCAGAATACATGTGTTATTTCACTTGGTTCTGACTCAAAGGATGTTATCTCCTAGTCTGTAAACCTCTCCCTTCTTAATCAACAGGGAGATGTTATTTTTGCTTGGAGATCTCTAATAATAGTAGTAATAATAGCGGGAAAACTTGGCCAAAAGAAACGTATTTTGCATTGTATAGCTTTTTGTATCATTTGAATTTTTGCTTTTCTGCACATAGTATTTCACTTTAAAGGCAGTTTAAAATATGCTGTTTAACATGTATTAGGCAGGGTGCTACATAATTCATTTCAGTTAGCTCATTTGATCCTCACAACAATCAGATGGAACTGGCATCATAATGGCTTCCTTGAAGTTGCATGTTTAGTCCATGGAAAGGACAGAAATCACAGTTTTCTTCTGAGTCATAGTTATTGTTTAACAAACTGGAAAACACTGAATTATTTTTAAAGATGCAATTTTTAAGCAACTAGAACATTGCCAGGCATTCTTAGCTATTAATTCACTCATCTATCCTTCCATCTAGCCAGCCAGCCATCCATCCATCCAAAAACACCAAATTTCTGACTTGAAGACACTACTGTTATATTAAACGTGTTGCTACAAAGTGGAATTCATGAGGTTCAACTTAAATTATTGTCCAAGGTGTACTTATTAATTGATGAAAATACGGAGGATCATGCCAAACATTCCATCCAGTAAGGCTGTGACATTTTGAAAGTTTTGAAGTATTGGTTTTGGATTTTGTAATCAGAGAATAGTTATGGCATTTCTAATCTTACTATACTTGTATTGATTATACATATTGAGACACTTGAGAGTTCAATGCTATAGGAATGACTGGACAGGTAGCCTCTGTATACTCTTCAGTATCTTGATAATCAAGCCTGGAACAGTGTGCTGCCCATAGATGCCTTTGGTAAATATCTGTGAAATAAATGGATGAATAAATGGCAACTGAGATTAACTTTTTAAACTTTAGCAAGTGGCATTGAATCCTTGGATAAAGCTTACCTTATGAGCTATATATATCTCTGAGGTTGACCCTACCCTGTTAAATGCAGCATGAGTCCAAACCTTGGCTCTTCCTTTACTAGCTGCCACTTTGGACAAGTCACACGACAGCTCCAGGTCCTCTTTCCTCATCTGTAAAGTGGAGTTACCCCTCATAGAGTTGTAGTGAGGGGTAAATGAATTTATATGGTGAAGAGCTTAAAACCATGTCTAGCATCTCATAACTCTATTTAAGTCTGTTATTAGTTTCTACTGGGTTCATGCTATTTTTCTGTTTTCCCACTCTATTTTCTTTTGTGTATCACTTTAATAATGGGGAAGAAGTTACATTTTTTAGATGTACAGGCATACCTCAGAGATATTGTGGGTTTGCTTCCAGACCACTGCAATAAAGGAAATATCACAATAAAGTGAGTCACATGGATTTTTTGGTTTTCCAGTAATGTCTATAAAACTTATGTTTACACTATTCTTCAGTCTATTAAGTGTGCAAGAGCATTCTGTCTTTAAAAAAAGTACATATTTTAATTTAAAAATACTTTATTTCTCAAAAATGCTAACCATCATCTGACAACTCAGGGTTGTCACAAACCTTCAATTTGTGAAAAAGCAAAGTCTGCAAAGCGCAATCAAATGAGGTATGCCTGTACTTTATGTCTGAGCACACTCCCAGCTGTCACCAGCTATCTCTAGCATTTAGATATTAGCTAGATTTTATGCCAAAGCAGGGATCATTTCACTTGCCCTGGATCAAAGTGCGTACACCTGACATCAGCAACCAGCCCGCAAGTGTGCGAGTGTGCACAGGGCTGGCACAGGACAGACACCCACAAGCCAACTTGAAATCCCTCACAGGTATTTCCAGACTAGCTTTTTCCATGTCCTAGAGCATTTCTGATAACTCCTCTTCTCATCAGATCAGACACCTCTAGATGAGAAACCCAGACACTAATCAGAGGATTAACATGATGAGTCATTTATCCAGGTTCATAATAAGAATGCCTTGTTCACATTATAAGTGGAATCATTCAACTGTAATCTTTAGTCCTCTCCCCTCCTCCACTGTGGTGGCGATTATAGAAAAGTAAGAGCTTCTTTCTTCTTTCCCAGAGGCGATGGAAGCGCTAATCTTTCCCACCCTCAGCAATGGCTCTCAGCTGCACATTACAATCACCTGGGGAGCCTTAAGATCTACTGATGCTTGGGCCCTACTGAATCAGAATCTCTGGCTGACGGACCCAGACATTGTTTCTTGGTTTCGTTTTATTTGTTTCTTTTTGTTGCCGTTTTGTTTTTAGCTCTCCAGGTGATCCTGATTTTCAGCTAGGGTCGAGAGCCACTGACATAGATGGTTTTGTTATTTCCTCAGCACAGCCCCAAACTTGGGCCTAGCTGGATCTTCTGCAGAAAAGGGTTAATCACATCATGATGTAAAATGGAACACCTCGGGAGAAAGTATAGAGAAGTACGTTCTAGTCTAACTGCATGTGAGTCTGTTTGGGCTGAAGGAAAGTATATGTATATGAAGTAAAAAATATGTAACAGAATTGTGGTACAGTGATGGCACAGTCAACAACAATGGTGGCCGTAACAGTAACTGATGGGTATTGGGCATTTCCAATGTGCATGCACTGTGCTAAGCATTTTACATATATAATCTCTTTTACCCCCAAGAATCCTGTGAGGTTGATATTATCAGCCCCATTTTATAGATTAAGAATCTGAGGTTCAGAAAGTAACTTGCTACACAACGGCACACACCTTCCAACTTGGGTTTTCCTCGCTCCAAAGTCTATGCTGCCATTGATTGCAGGCCTCGTTGTAGGCCCAGCAGTAGAGGGTCCTGAAAACCACCAGATGGTAACTCTTGAGATAAGCAACTTCCCTTGTTCCTTATCATCCTTTTCCTGGGGATCAGGTCAAATTTTCAATTCTGGTGTGGCCTCTTGTGTGGGGGACTAAAGTACGGAAAAGCTGAGGGCTCTGGATTCATCTAGAATCCAGTATAAGTCTAGAGCCACTTGTTCTTTGGGCTTTGCAGACCAGGCATGAGGTGGGGCACCCTTTAGACTAGATTTCAGGACCTGTCTGGTATCTTGGCAGAGGGAGTTTCAGTTCGGTAAATATTGATGCTGCACATGCTGTGAGCCAAACACTGGTGCCAGGGGTGCAAAGATGAAGAGGCATGGGCTTACCAGGCAGGACGTGGTGGGAGCACAGAGGAAGCACCTGGCCCAACCTGGTGGCTCAGGGAAGACCCAGGCTGTGCCTGGAAGGCTGAATATGAATTAGGTGATCTATGAGTCAGGGTTTAGTACAGGAAGAAACCACTCTAGGTGTTTCAAACAGAGAAATATTTAATACTGAGAATCAAACAGAGGCTTACAAAATTGATGAGCTGGAGGGGCAGAAGTCAGGGGGGTACCCCTGGGCTATTGAGTTCATGGGCCTACCACAGTAGCTATGTTCCAGAAGTTGGGATGGTGCTGCAGCAAGGGCGCTTCACACCCATGAAACTGGTGACTAGACACTGAAACAGGACATGGAGTCCAACAGCATTAAATGCCTCTTAACATTATTGCTCAAACCTTGCTGGCCAACAGCAACAGCAACAGAATGATGCCTTCTCCTTGCATCTGCCTCCAAATCTTACACAAGTGCACCTGGTTGACTGAACTTATTTCAGATCAAGACCCTAGCTGCAAGGGAGTCTGAAAAAAGTAGTTTGGCAGTTCGCCATCTCTTCAAGCAAATTACTAGAAGGATAGAATGGACGCTGGAGAGGCAATCACTAGTATCCACTATAGGTAAGGAAACTGAGAAGGACTTCCTAGACAGAGGAATCAGCACAAGTAACGGGCACAAGGCCATGAAAGAGCACGATTCAAGTGGTGAACAGCTGGGCATGGCTATGCTATCAGAAGCATGTGAATCAAGGTTTTTACCTGAAAGTGCACTCACGTCTAATCAACATATTTTTGATTAATTAGATTCGTATGTACACTGTACACATGACACTCTTTCCTATTGATACAGCGCTTGATGTATTCAACTGACTACTAGTGCAGAGGAGAAAGGAAAGGAGCAAAAAGCATGAAAAAGAATAAATAAAATTGTTAGGTAATAGTCATCCACAAAGAAAACAGAACATTAACCTTCCCCAAGCCTAATGTTGCAAACACTGTTGATTATGTGCCGAGGAGTCATCTCCCCTTTTTCCTTCCTAACAAAACCCCCGTTATTTGTTTTGTTCTGTTTTGTGGGGGAATCCACCCTTTTCTGCATAGCCCTGTGCTTCAGGAGAGGCAGGAGCTTCAGGTCAAGCCCCAAGGAGTAACACGTGATTAGTCTAACTGCTCGTGTTTCTCCCCTTCTTCTTATCAGCGTTTAGGTTACATACATGCATGGGACACAGTTCTAGCCAATAAGGCGTGGTGTGGGGGCCAGTGTGAGGTAAGTCTGTCAGGGGCTTAGGGGAAAGCTCTTACTCCAAAGGAGAAGCAGTCCTCTCCCCTGCTGGGTATTGTTTTGTCTGCCTGTGATGCCTACCACTGTGGGCACCATCTTGCAACCACAAAGGAGCTAAGTTGACCCAGTGAAGAAGGATGGCATTGAGGCTGCCTGAACTGTTGGCCTCCAGACTTGTTGTTATGTGATACGATACGCTGCTTATTTTTTAATACATTTGAGTCCCTGTTTTCTTTCACTTGCAACCAAGAACATTGTAACTACTACTTGCAGTCTGTACACTTAGGATGAGATCTGCCCACTTAAACTTGGCTAATGAAGTCTCTGGAGGAGATTTAAGGAGAAAAATTTATTCCCTTTTTTTTCCACCAGAAAAATTGTTGTTTATCCTTCAAGAGCATTCAAGACCCACTCAAATGTCATTTCTGTCAAGCTGAGTGCTTTGTTATTGCCTGTACTCCCACAGCCCTCCCACTACTTCTCTATTACAGCACTTTACTCATGTACTCTTTCAGCAAATATTTATTGAGTGCCTATTTGGGGCTTGGTAGTGTTTTAGGCACAGGGGTTACAGTAGGAAACTAAATGCATGGAGATTCCAATCTAGTAGAAGACAGACAATGAATGAAAAAATTTTAATGTGATGACTCTTATCAAAGGGAAAAAAAAAGAATTCTTGTAAAAGAGGGGGAAATAACTACCTTGAAATTTATTTTATTGTACTGTGATTCTCTGTTCATATGTCAGTTTTTTCCACTAGATTGTGTGTTCTTGTAACCTCACATCACCCACCACTTCCCTGGGGGATTGCATTTTCCAAAGATGGCTGCGAAAACCTCTCCCATCCCACAGGTTTTTCTGCAATGTGATCTTGCCATTCCCCATAGGGGAGGGATGTAGGCGGTCCTAAGTCTCCTCCTCTTGAATCTCAGTGGGCTTGTGACGGTTTTGACCCATGGACTGTGTTGGAAGTGATGCTCTAAAACTTCCATGGATAGGTCATAAAAGGCCGTGTAGTTTCTACCTGGGTCTCTTGGGACACTTGTTTTTTGGAAGTGCTTTTTCTTGGGACACTCCCTCTTGACACCTACATATAGATGCTCCACTTGACAGTCCCAGCTGAGTGAGCCTTCAAGTCATCCCAGGTTAGGTAAAGAAGCTTCCAGATGATTCCAGCCCCCAACCTCAAGTCATTCCTAGTTGTTCAAGTCTTCCCAACTGAGGCCCCAGATGTCATGAATCAGAGACAAGCCATCCCTGCTGTGCCCTCTCCAAATTCCTGATCCACCGTATCCATGTGCATAATAAAATGCCTGTTGGTTCACACCACTACTTTGGAGTGGTTTGTTACACAGCAGCAATGACTGGAACCCCCCAGATCTGCCTTTCTGTGAAATTTTAATCCAGTAGACAACTTTTTTTCTTTTCACCTGACCCAGTTGGTGATCAACTTATGCACTGAAGCTTGAGAACTTTCATCCATCTTACTTTCATCCCATTGAGTGTCGCTGTTGATGATATGCATGTGAAATGTCTAATCTTTTAAAACACAAATCTTCACCATTGATCTTAATATCCTGCTGCAGTGCGTTCCCCAGTTCAATTGTGTGTAGTGGGGAAAAAGTGCCTCCTTTTATCCATTTTAAACATGCTTCCTTTTCATCTCATCTTGTCCTCTTGCTCTTCCCCAAGTAAAGTGATTTCCATTTTGTGGGTACCTAGACACAGAGAACTGAGTTGAGACAATAATCTTTCTTTGGTTACCCAGAAGGCCTCGGGCGTGCTGCGACGGGGAGCAGTGGATTTTAGCTGGTGACTTAAAGGTGGTGGAACACTGTATTCTAATTAGTCACAAGTTTAGTTCCAAGCTTTCAAAAAATAGTCTAGATTCTGCAAGACACAGTAGGTGTCCTCTTGTGGTGCTGGGAAGTAGAGCACAGTAGAGAGGGAAGAGCATTGGCCAGTACATAGGCAATCCGGATTCAAGTCTCGTCTTGTGAGCCAGCTGTGTGCCCTTGGGCATAACACTTAGCCTCTCTGGACCTCATTCTCCTCAACTATAGAGTGAAGAGATTCAACCAGAGGGTTCTGGAGCACCCTTTTGCCTCTAACTTTGTATGAATTCTATGTATTTGCCAGTCATTTTGAAACATCTACTACATAAATCCACGGGAAGGAAAAGTTTGTATTCCAAACAGTTTGCCATTTTAGCTTCAAAGTGGAGTTGGAGAGAGCCACCACTCCCCCCTAACAAATTTTCTAGTTTTTAGAAAACTAATGTTATCGTTTTCCAAAAACACAATCCAAATTAGGCTTCAATTACCAAAAATATATCCTGCTGTGACTGTTAAGTGACAGGTCTTGCAACCTGAGTCCTTTTAGTTTGGGGGTGCACCCCAGGGCTCCCATCAGCCTTGCTTTCATGAGCCTATCAATTCTCACGGTGCCATTGCTCGATGTTTGCATGGGGACAACTCCATTCTAAGTGATGAGAGTGAATGGATGGGGTGAACTGCTGCTGCATATGGCCACCTTGGGGAGGAAAAAGAATATTGTCCCAGTGAGCAGTCCAGTAGGAACTATTCAAGGGAATCTCTAGAAATCTGAAATCTCTTCCCAATTCTTTCTCCCCCTACAGAAGAAAAAAGGCAGTTACCATGTGGGACTTGGGGAAAGCATTCAGTCTCACTCAACCTGGACTCATTTCACTAATTTTCTGGTCTGCTTAATATTTCTTCAACAGTTGTGATTCTTAGAACTTCGTGGGCTCTAACCCACTTCTTAAGCTCTGCATCCTGTTTTGTCTTACTGAATTTTCTCTTTCCAATCCCAGGTGGGTGGGGGAAATGCTTCTCATCTCTGATTTTAAAATTCATTCCAGAATCTCCACTATTGAAGTGCTACCATGCATTGAGAGGACAGATTGCTTTCACTGTTGGCTTAACAAACTCTATCAATAGCAACAAGTAGCATGACGAGGTTCTACTCAACAGAAACTTACTTGTAAGGTTAAGAAAACCCCTGCGGTCCTTAGACAAAACTTCAGGTAACAAGTAGGAGAAGAACAGCAGTAAAAGTAATAAAAAATATATCTAGTGTTTAGAAGAGCTTTTTGAAAATATTCTAAAGAAGAACCCTCCCACACTTCCCTTAATAAGATATCTCATATGTGATCACACATATCCACTTCCTTATCATCAGTATCATATGCGAGGATGTTTTGACGTTTTTGTGAAGGCTTTCAAGGAAGGCTTGAAAACAACACAGCAGCATCTATAATGCATAATACTGTCAGTTGTATCAATGGGAAAACTGAAGATCATGTAGGATGAATCACTTGGTTATTATTTGCTTGTTTAAGTTATTTGGGTAAAACAAGTCAGAAGTGTCGCTTGTTTCTTAGAGCGGTGCTACCCCTGCGAGGCTGCCTTCATGTGCTCAGTGACTCCTTGATTGTAGCTAAAAGGGGGACCCAGGGTTCCACACACCGCATTCTGTTCCCCCTTCTGTCATTCCTGCTCACACTCTAGTGGGGGGATGAGTTTGAAGGCTTGTTGTCTTCAAAACCCTTCTGTCTATGTGGGCTATGCTGCATCATTGCTTGTTGCCCAAAGGCGCTCTGCAAAGATAATTTACTGCCTAAGAAAGTGGTATATACAGAACTGGTCAAGCCATGGGTTGCACTTTTTACAAAATTAATAAACAATTTTTTAAAGCAGTTTTAGGTTTACAGAAAATTGAGCAGATAGGGCTTCCCTGGTGGTGCAGTGGTTAAGAGTGTGCCTGCCAATGCAGGGGACACGGGTTCGAGCCCTGGTACGGGAAGATCCCGCAGGCCGTGGAGCAACTAAGCCCATGCGCCACTACTGAGCTCGCGTGCCACAACTACTGAAGCCCACGAGCCACAACTACTGAGCCCACGTGCCGCAACTACTGAAGCCTGTGTGCTGCCACTGAAGCCTATGAGGCACAACTACCGAACCCACGTGCCACAACTACTGAAGCCCGCACACCTACAGCCCATGCTCCACAACAAGAGAAGCCACCGGAACGAGAAGCCCGCACGCCGCAACCAAGAGTGGCCCCCTGCTCGCCGCAGCTAGAGAAAACCCACGCACAGCGACAAAGACCCAACGCAGCCAAAAATAAATAAAATTAAAGAGAAAAATAAAAGAAACGCAGCCAGGCCTTGGCCGGGCTGGGCCAGGCAGCAGACCTCCAGCAGATCACAGGGGTCCCTGCTTCGCTCAACAGGCAGCAGGCTTCCTTTGACTTGACCCTCACATTTCCAACTTCCTTTCAGAGTTCGGGGACCTGCACAGCTGGCCCGTGTACAGGGACCTGGCCCTCTCCAAGGAGACAATCTTTGGAGAGAGCCGTTCCTGCAGCACCGAGCAAGTGGAAAGCACCCTAGGCCAGGGTTTCTCAGCCATGGTACCGGTGACATTTGGGGCTGGGTGGCACCGCTGTTGGGACCGTCCTGTGCACTGCAGGGTGTTGGGCAGCATTCCTGGTCTCCGCCCAAGAGATGAGGGGAGTGCCTCCCTCCCTGGGACAACCCAAACCATCTTCAGACATTGCCAAGAGTCGCCGGGGGGAAGATCCCCCTTCAGTGAGAACCAGAGCCCTTAAAGGCTCCTCACTGGAGCCTAGTCCAGTTCTGGAATGTTCCGGAGCCAAGTGTGAACTCTGACTCCTTTTGATGCGTCCTGGTGGACAAGAAATGGAAGAACCAATCATAACAGAGCACGAGAAAAGAACTTGCAGATGTGCAAGCTCACGAGTTTAACCGACTCACTCAGACGGCCTTTGGGAAGATGAAAAAAAACTGTTCCTGTGCAACGTCAGGCCTCACGTGAAAGGGGTCTTTACCATTTTCACTCAGCAGGGCTGTCATTTCTAGGGACTCAAGATGGATGTGCGATAATTTTTCCAAGAGCAACAAGAACCACAGCAGTACTAATAATGACAGGGGTTAAATCAATATGATTTTAACGAATATCAAGGCTGGTACCAGGGAATTCCCTGGCGGTCCAGGGATTAGGACTCCGTGCTTCGACTGCAGGGGGATGGCTTCAATCCCTGGTCAGGGAATTAAGATCCCGCATGCCAGGCGGCACAGCCAGGAAAAAAAAAAAAAAAAAGCTGGTACCAGTGTGGTTCCCTTTACTTTCATGAACCCACTTAAAAGATCCCCTCTGTCATCTCCATCTTCCCGTTCCCTTCCTCGACCTTCTGTCACTCCCAGGTGCAGAAGTGCTCACATCCAGCGTGGGAAATGGCTGTGGGCTCCCTCCTTGCTGTCTTCTGGGGGGGGGGGGGGGCAGGCAGGGACTAAAAGGCTGACTTGTTGAGAGGAGGTCAGGGTGTAAACCAGCTAGCAGTCCCATGCTGCTCACTTCTCTTCACGGCCGCACGGGGATCCTAGCCCGCCAGATCCGGAACCCCCAAATGCAGAGGGCATCCCGTGCTGCGTAAAGGAAAATGACAACCAGCTCTTAGCGACTCACGGCCCCGTCGTTTCCTCCCTCAGCCTCGCAAGAATAAACAGGGCATGCTTTCGAGTCCCTTCTCAGCTCACATACGGGATCTGAAAAGTCAATCTAATTATTCTGGTTCCGATTTCCAGTTCTATCGGTAAGCGTCGACACAAGATATGTCAAGGCCAGTCCCTAGAAGACGTAAAATCGGAATCCTAGAAGCTGCGCCTTCGCTACCCCACAGGCAGGTGTCCTAAAGCCCCTTTCACACCAAATTTAAGACTGGAGTTTGCGACGAGGCCTGGGTGGGCTTCCCAGTGCATCGACGGTGGAGATACAGTCCGCAAAGTTCAGCTCTGTTACAGCTTCTTGCATCACGTTGTTGTGGAGATGAATTCTGTTATAACAAGACGCCTCAATTCTCTGCTGAAAAGGAATTTATCTGACACCTCCCTCCCCCTCTCTGTGGTTTTATTTTCCATGGCTGGAACACAGAGTAATTCACACATTCACAAATATTTAGGGGAAAAAAACACAAAACAATAAACTGCCTGGAACTGGAACAAAATGCCTGCTACTCTTCGCTTTAAGGCATTTTACATTAAATAGGATCCAAAATCCCCCCGGGGTTTCAAGTTTGCCAGAGAGCTTATTTTTGTGAATGATTTCAACTTAACTCCTAGGATAACTGTCTTATTAAATTGCTGACACATCTGTCCCACTTAAATCTATGGTTTCTGCAAACAGGATAAAAATGACTTCCACAGAATAGAAGCATCATGGTTTCATTTCTTTTTCCTCTTATTATCAATGTTATCTGTTTGGCAAGCTGTCCGAGCTTCCTCAGGATGACAGAGGTCGCAAGACTTTGCAGTATCCTTAGAAGAAACGGCCCGTTCAGTTCCACGATGCCAGGAGCGGCCTCGCTGCCGAAGCGGCCCCTGCACCTGCCGCGGCGACCCGTCTGTGCTCGAGCACAGGACGCCGCTTGTCTGACTGCAGCATCCCGTTCCGGTCTGCACCACCGACAGAGCCCTTTTCGGCCCCGCATCTCCCAGGGCTCCTTCCCGCTTCCTCCAGCTTGGCGCGATGCAGCGCTCAGCCTCGACCCGCAAACGTGCACGCGGTCCTCATGACGCCCCGTCGTTCTCGGGACCAGGGCCAGCTCCCACGGCAGCAGCTTGCTTTGGGGGGGAGGGCTGGGGGTGCTGGGAGGTGGGGGACCGCCTCCAGCTGGGGTGCGTGCCGGGCCGTTTACTACACCCAGGAAACGTTCTTAAGAATTCCCTCACGGCCCTAACGAGACGTGGGTGCCCCTCTGCGGCTACCCAGCGGACACGGGCTCGACACTGCCAAGACGGGTTCGCAAAAAAGGACCTTTCCAAATGCTTTCTGAGTATCTTGGAGGGGTAAGTCACCAAACCCGAAGTGACGAGGACACATCCAGGCCCCATGGCCGTCTCCCGCCACGCTGGTGACCAGGGAGGGGCAGGGTTCCCGTAATTCAACTTGAGAGAAAGCAGCGCAGAGCAGGGAGGACTTTGTGGCTTCTGTCACTTAAAAGGACACTCTCAGACTGACCCCTGACAAACGCCGCCTTCCTACCGTACACTCAGTGGACCAGCACACGGGGGGCGGGCGCCCCACTCACCGCCTCCGCCTTGGTCCCACCGGGCGGCACACTTGCCCCGGTTCGAGCCCGTGAGCAAGCTCCCTCTCGCCATTTACAAGATGGGGCCGCGGCCGTCTGCGCCCCATGGAAGGACCAGGCCAGCCTCGTGAATCTGCAGCAGGGTTTCTCCCCCACGGCACTGGTAACATTTGGGACCAAATCACTCTGTGGGGGGCCGTCCTGTGCACCACAGGATGCTGAGCAGCATGCCACCCACTAGATGCCAGAAGCTCCCCTGCCCCCCGGCGGTGACAACCCCAGAACGCCTGCAGACACTGCCAGATATCTGGGGAGGCGGAGGGGCGGCAAACGCAAACCACCTCCTCAGAGAACCACTGCTCTCAGGGGTCAGGGACCACACAGGTTTCCAGGTATCCCCCCAGATAAAGGCCCAGGTCAGTCTGGCTCTTCTACAGACGCATCTTGTCTCCTGCCACCACCGCGGGCCTCACTGAACTCACCCATCAAATCAGGCTCCTGATCTACCCGCTCTGTCCACGAAGGGCAACCCCTGGCCACATGTGGCTCTTTAATGTTAAATGAATTAAAATGAAACGAATCTAAAATCCACTTTCTCAGGCACAACGGCCACATTTCAAGAGCTCAAGATCCACACGGGGCCAGGGGCTGCTCCACCGGATGGCACGGGTGTGGAACGACCCCACCTTCCTAGGAAGTTCCATCGGGGGCGGCTGCCCGAGGCCATCCGACGGCGTTCATTACAGTTCTAACGCCACGCGTGCTTCTCGAGGGCCTCAGGAGAAGAATGACCGGGAGGCAAATTAACACCAGGCACGATGGAGGATGTAGGCTCGGAAAAATAAGAATAACTCATTGCAAAGAATGTGGCGGTTCTTATAGATTTAAAGAATGGGAATTTCCACAAACTGACCACTGGACCCTTGGACAAGCTGGTAATTTTAAGAACTGTATTTTTTAAAAACAGGAAGTCGAGAGAGAAGGCATTTATTCCAAATTTACAGGCCATACATGAAAAATATATGAACCTGGAAAATACTTAGATGGGCCTAAAAATATAGTCTGGGTTAAAGGAAAAGGGTTGCACCTACCTCATCCGAACAAGCTACGTGGGCCCATTTAAATGACCTGCTGCACCTCATCACGTTACCCGACCTTCCCTGATTAGCCTGCTCCCAGTTCTCTGCTCCTGGAGTTCTCCGGGTCCATCTACAAACCTGTTTGCATACTGCACCGCCTTCAGCAGGCCTGGCATCTGCCCAAGTGTGCGGCTCACAGCGTCCGAGGCATTCCTGGGTACAGCACACTCATGTGCCCTGGCTTGTCCCAACCCAGGGAAGGACGCAACACCTTCCAAACTTCAAATAGCCCTGTTGTGCTATACTCTGGGGGACGGGGCGGGTGCTAAAAGACAAAAACACATTTACAAGGATACTTGTCTTAAAAATCCTTAACTTGAAAAAATGTACATTTTCATCTTAAAAACCTCCCTTTGTTATTGGGTTGGCCAAAAAGTTTGTTCGGGGTTTTCCGTAACCTCTTATGGAAGGAACATCTAACATCTTTCTGGCCAATCCAATATTTTGAGAGCGAACGGTTCACTGGGTCATTTTGATCTTACTTTTGCACACATCCACACAAAACCTGTACTGGAATGTTCACGGTAGCATGATTCCCATGGTCAAACCGTGGAAACAACCCATGTCCATCAACTGATGAATGGATGGACAAAATAGGGTCTATCCCTACAATGAAATAGTATCATTTGTCTATAAAAAGGAATGAAGCACTGACACATGCTAGGGCACGCACGAAATCTTGAACACGTTATGCAAAGTGGAAGAGACAAGTCACAAAAGGCCATGTATCATATGATTCCATTTATGCGAAAAGTCCAGAATAGGCAAATCCACAGGGACAGAAAGCAGATCTGCAGTTGCCAGGGGCTGGGGAGAGTGAGGAAGAAATGCGGAGTGACTGCTAAGGGGTATGGGCTTTCTTTTGGGGGTACTGAAAATACTCTAAAATTAGATTGTGGTGACGGCTGTACAGCTCTGTGAACACCCTAAACACGATCAAATCATACACTTTAAGGGGGTGAATTTGATGGTACGTGAATCATACCTCAATAAAGCTGCTGAAAAAAGTGGCTCTGGCTGAAGTGGCTACAAGCCATCCAGCCTGGGCCATGAATCACAAATGCACTAACACAACTCATTCCTTCTCTGAGACAGTGGATGCAGTCAGCAAGCAGAGGATGTTTCCACTCTAGGGAAGTGTGTGTGTGTGTGTGTGTGTGTGTGTGTGTGTGTGTGTGTGTGTGTGTGTGTGTGTGTGTGTGTGTGTGTGTGTGTGTGTGTGTGTGTGTGTGTGTGTGTGTGTGTGTGTGTGTGTGTGTGTGTGTGTGTGTGTGTGTGTGTGTGTGCTGCCATTTCCAAAATCCCTGCACGGCCCGGTACACCCCACTCCGTTCGTCCTGCAGGTGCTGCAGTCCTGTCGATGAAGTCCTGTGACGCCGGGAGGGGCGCCCGCTCGCCGAGCCTCGCGTGCACCCTACCTGGCTGACACAGAGCCTGTGGTGTGGACACTCCTCAACCTCCAGAGACTAAATGGACCCGAGAACCTGCTTTAGCCACTGGGACCCCAAAGCCTCCCGGGGATGCGGAGCAGCTCTGCCCATGCCCGGGCTGCTACACGAAGGAGGCATCTCACTCTCCTCTCAAAGGGAGTGCACGGCTGCAGCATCACAGCATCAGGACCAAACCAGAGAAGACACGTCGCAAGAAGCAGATCCCTGACAGGGTGACGTATTTTGTGGCACATCAGGTCACGCCAGCCCTTGCTAGCCACAGTCCAGAATTTCTTTATTCACAGCTCAAGAACTCACCGCAGCTGCAGAGTTTACAGGTTTCGAGCGCCATAAATCCATCTGCCCCCTGCTTATCTGAATTTCATACAAGATTAATATTCTACCTACATCCACTGACAAAGACAAATAGCTACAGCACGCAAAGTGACAACATTCTATGTCAGTAAACACTGTGACAAGACTCAGCTGAAAACACATTTGCAGCTTAGATTTGGTGTTTTAGAGGAACATACGTTTTGTAAACCAAACACTATGTGGTCACATAGAAAAATGCCTTCAAAGTGGATGGAGGTCTTCCCTGGTGGCGCAGCAGTTAAGAATCCGCCTGCCAAGGCAGGGGACACGGGTTCAAGCCCTGGTCCGGGAAGGTCCCACATGCATCCCACGGGAGGAGCAACTAAGCCCGTGCGCCACAACTACTGAGCCTGCGCTCTAGAGCCCGTGAGCCACAACTACTGAGCCTGCACTCTAGAGCCCACGAGCCACAACTACTGAGCCCGAGAGCCACAACTACTGAAGCCCGCGTGCCTGGAGCCCGTGCTCTGCAACAAGAGAAGCCACCACAATGTGAAACCCGCGCACAGCAACAAAGAGTTGCCCCCCCTCTCCGCAACTAGAGAAAGCCTGTGTGCAGCAATGAAGACCCAACGCAGCCAAAAATAAATAAATTAAATAAATACATTTTTTAATGTATTTACTGTAAAAAATGTAAAAAGCTTTACATTTAATGTAAAAAAACTTTAAAAAAAAGTGGATGGAAAAATATTAAAGGTCAGGAAATACCCAGCCCTTTATCACTGTCAAATGCAGTGCCTCCGATTAGGTTTGTAAATGAAAGAATGAAAGTAACCAATAATGTAATTAATTTAACAAAGAAAAAAATGTGAATCACACTTAAAATTAATCAGCAACATAAAAATAAAGACTAAATGCGTACCCAATAATGTAATTAATTTAATAAAGAAACTATAAGTTAAAACTTGAATCATACTTCAAATTAATCAGCAACATAAAATAAACCAGAAAATCCTTCTGCTCTGAGGATCTGCCTTTCAAATGAAGCTTTTCTTTAGGTTTACAAAAAAAAAAAAAAAAAAAAAGCATACAACGGCGCCTTATTTAGTTCGAAAAAACAAAAGGTAGCTGGTGTCTGTGTATTTTAAAAGACTTAAAAATGCCACGAGAGCACTTTGTTGAGTAAGGTAACTTGCCAGAGATAATATAAATTTTGTAACAGATTTTCAACTATTTCTATTGCGCTTACATCAACCTCCAAGTCTGCACCCTACGATTTCCATCTCAGACCAAAAACCAGATCAAATCTTTGTGTGGCAGGCACCCCTAGCAAAATAATATCCTGCTCCATTCTCAGCACCCAGCACTCAGAAGGCACTCCTTACCTGCGAAACAAAAGAACAGATACAACATGAATTCTGTTTTCCTACTTTGCACCAAAATGTCAAAGAAATTCATTTCAATTGTTCTGTGTAAATAAAGTTATAAGCTCATGAGAGTTGAAAAGACACCCCTGCAAGTAAACAACAGTTGCTTTAGGATTAAGTACCGCAATAACGTGTCAGGACAAAATCAGATCCCAATACAGGAGCGCTAAGTAGATGATGCTTAAGTTACAGACACATTTCCGAATAATCAAGAACTCTTTCACATAAAGACTTCATCATGTTGATTGCAAAGTGTCTCAGAAGTTTATACACCCAGAGCCAGAGTTTACACTTTCGCAGAGAAGGAAAGGCACAAGAGGTGGAAAGAGGAAAACATATTCAGGGGCAGCGGGGGACATTCACACATCTCCATTAGGGGGTTCTGGTGAAAAGCTAAGGAGGAAGAGCCCTCAATGCAAGAGAGCACGGTGGGACGTGGGCTGGCACAGGGTGCCATTCTGAACACTTCTGCTACCCATCAAAATACTCCTTCTATTGCTCTCTCCTTCGGAAGCTGACGGGAACGAGGCAGGTGGGATGAACATATAAGCTCATCTCAGAAGACAGTTCCTACATCAGCAGAGAATTGTGTTAAGGGCACTTGAGGAAAAGTATGAGGAAGATTCTGGAGTGTTCTATGTGAGTACCTCGTCATTTCCCCACACACCACCTGGAACACTTTCTATGTCTAAACAGTGGTCACAAGTCAGACATAAAGGGACCCAACTTTAAAATAGTTCTTTGTAAACCATTCAACTATCCATCGATGGGGGAAAGGATAAACAAACTATGGTGCACACACACAATGGAACATTATTCAGCCACAAAAAGGAAAACGGTTCTGACACATGCTACACCATCGCTGAACTGTGAAGACATTTCACTGGGTGAAATTAACCAGGTACGAAAGGACAACTCTTGTATGATTCCACTTATGTGAGGTCCTTAGAATAGTCAAATTCAGAGACATAAAGAAGAATAGTGGGTGCCAGGGGCCGGGAGAGGGGAATAGAGAGTTATTTAATGAGTGTAGAGTGTTAGTTTGGGAAGATGAAAAAAGTTCTGCACGTGGATGGTTGCACAACAATGTGAACATACTTAACGACACTGAACTGTACATTTAAAAATGGTTAAGATGGGAAATAAAACTGTCACCTATTGGGAAAAAAATGGTTAGGATGGTAAATTATATGTTACGCATATTATCACTATAAAAAATAATCCCTTGTAAATCTGACTTAAATAGGTATTAAGTAAAGGCATGATCTTTCAGTTACAGTCTTCCGGAGGACTATTTTCATGTCGGGGGTTCCTTTAAAAATTTGCTAATTGTGCACAGAGGTATCTTATAAAAGTAGGAACTTGGGGACTTCCCTGGTGGTCCAGAGGTTAAGACTCCAAGCTTCCACTGCAGGGAACGCAGGTTGGATCCCTGGTCGGGGAACTAAGATCCTGCGTGCCTCGTCGTACAGCCAATCAATCAATCAATCAATAAGTAGGAACTTCGAGGATCCCACAATTTTTTTTCTGATGGCCGTGCAGCATGCCTTGTGGGATCTTCGTTCCCCAACCAGAGATCGAACCTGGGCCCTGGGCAGTGAAAGCGCAGTGTCCTAACCACTGGACTGCCAGGAAATTCCCCGCAATTATTCTAAGTAATAAGATTTAGAATTATCACTGACCATAAAAAAAAAAAACCAAATTATGCAAACTCTTTAACAGACTATAAATTAAATGAAGTTGAACTGAATTGATGCCTATGAATTTATACATACGATCACACTGTCAAAAATGCATTTCTTCCTGCAAAGGAAAACATAATTTAGGAACAGAAATGCAAGCATATACTTTTCTAAAAGTATAGTCATACTGCGTATTCGTGACATCGTAGGAGGATCAAAAACTCCTGACCATGGTGCTTCAGAGTCAATGCCAACAGGCGCTGAACTACTGTGAAAGAAGACAGAGGGCGATGTTCAACACGTGCCAAGTTTTGGGCCAAACCCCAGAGCAGCCAAGCTCGTACTACTGACATCTGGGGCCAGATAATCCTCTGGTGTGTGGCGGGGTGCGGCAGACTGTCCCGTCCATTGTGGTTTGTTTGGCAGCACCCACTGACACCAGTATCACACACACCCCCAATCAAATCAATCAAACGTGACCATCAAATATGTCTCTAGACTTTGCCAAGTGTCCCCTGGGGGTAAAAAACTGCCCCCACTTGAGAGCCACTGTCCATAACCAAGAAAGAGATCTCTGGGAACCACCCATGTTTACAAGGAAAGCCAAAAGGAAACACTAAGAAAAACAACATACTTTGATTTGGTACAAGAGCCAGAAGTAGCAACAGATGTCAGAAACGAAAGAAACGTCTCACCATTTTCGGGCCAGTTTACAACCAGAATTGACAGCCAATTTCAAGAGCTTATTCTTGAATTTAATTAATCAGAACGTAATGTCTATCTGCATCAGATTCCATCGTGAAGAAGTTCACCAGACTTTCAATCCCTCAGTTGGGACATGGCTGCTCCCGACGGCCCTTGCCCAGCCTGCGTGGGTTCGAGAGGAAAGAAGCAGCTTCTCGGGGGAAAGCAGTTTTCCTGATGACATGGAGGGAGGGAGTGTCTGTGGGGCTCGACCTGTGTGTTCTGGGCATTCAAGAAGACAAACGTCGTTTGAAAGAACAGTACACTGAATAAATCTGAACCGAAGGTCGGAAGGGAGGAAGGAAGGGCTGAATCACACTATCAACAGCACCTCATCAAGCACGTTTCATCAGCTGGAGACCACAGAAAATGCAATTGTTCCACCACATGGAATTCATGTCTTTAAATCAACAGGCGATGGTTCCGAGGGCACCCGGGACGCTTTATGGCTTTCGATAAGACAAATGAGCAACACCCCACTCTAGCCCATGGCAGCCCAGGCCTGCTGAACAAACCCCACCCCTCCCCGGGCTGCCACCTGCACCAACTTAGTATGAAAACCCCGGCAACCGGTTTGGTCTTTAACACAACGGTCCACCCAGATGAGATCCACAAAAGACACTGTTTTGTCCTTGTTTCTGTGCCCACTTCTAATTAATTCTAACGGGAAACTCTCTCTGAGCTCCAGGGAACCACTTCTCTCAGTCAGGGCTCCTTTTAATGACAGCTACCTGGGTCATTTGAGCCCTTCTTGGATTTTATGAATAGAAAGGAATTGGTGAGAACTGGCCACCCATCCCAGTTACTAGGAACCCCCTACCAAAAAAAAAAAAAAGAACAGCAGAGAACAATGAGAAAGCAGAAGGCTTAGAATAAGCAACACGCGTGTGCGCGCGCACACACACACAGACACACACACACACACAGAACGCAGCCCCAAAACAAACACTGTGTAGTCCGGGGTTCTCCATCACTTCCAGACTGTGACTAAGGCAGGGGAAGTGGGAAAAGAGCAGGAGGAAGAACAGGCATGTGCGCTGACTCGATGCACTCAAGACACTGCTGCACACGCTGTACCGAAACACTACGAAGCAGGATTAACCTCCTCGCTGCACAGAAAAGAAGACCGAGGCTCAGAGGATCCCACCAGCCTCCCAGATGGGCCAGAGGCGCGGGTGATGGAAGCAGGGGGGCTCTCCTGCTCTCCTGCCTCTGTCCTTGCACTACGACAACACTGACAGAGGACACCGCTCAGCCTCTCGCCGCCTGGATGACTGAACTCCAGGTGGAAGCAAGCAGCCCCTCTGAAGGCAGCTCCCGGAGACGCGCGTGGGCAGCAGCTCTGGGAGCGCAGCCGGGTGGCTCTCGGCAGCAATGACACGGATGCGTGCCCCGTGGACCGCGGGTTTGACTTCCATCACCCCAAAAGCTGACAACACCTGCAGGGCTTCCCCGGGCTCCCAGCTGCCTGACCCTCCTTCCCGATCACACACAGAGGCCTCCAAAGGGGGATGCGGCTCAACAGGACAGCGGGCTTGGCTCCCTCCGAGCTGGGTCTGTTTCTGTCCACGAAAGGGATTCATCCCCAGCGGCACGGCTCAGATCCCAGCCCTGACGCTGGCACTCTTCTCTTTGGCGGGGGACGCGGGGTGGCTTGCTCTCCGCATCAGCTGGGCCAGAACTCTCTCCTGAGCAGCGTCCTGAAGGTGGGGAAGCCCAATGCCATCGCTGCATCTTCCGAACTCGGCAGCTCCAGCACTGCCCACATGACCTGGGGAGGCCCAGGGCTCCTCTGTGCCATAGCATCCTTCTCTGGGCAATAGAGGCAACAATGGCACCGACCTCGCCGGACGGCATGAGGAATAAATGGGACCTGAAAACAGCATCTGGCTCACACCGAAACCTGTGCGTGGGTGTTCACAGCAGCTCTGTTTGTCGTAGCCTCAAACCAGGAAGATCCCAGATGCCCTTCAACACATGAGTGGATAAATACACACTGGTGCATCCAGACTGTGGAATACTAGGCATAGGCGCTGGTAATGATACACAACACCTGGGATGGATCTGAAGGGCTGGAGGCTAAGTCACTAAAGGCAGTCTCAAAAGGCCGCACGTTGCACGAGTCCATTTATGGAACATTCTTGAAGGATGAAATTACAGAGACGGAGAAGCCAGTTGTTGCCAGGAGCTGGAGAGGGTGACCATACAGACGGGGCACACGGAGCTTTCCTTGTGCTGATGGAAGAGTTCTGCACCAGATTACAATGGGGGTTGCTCGAATCTACACGTGATTGTATTTCATACACTGTCCGCATGCACCCACACACGCACGCACATAAGAACTGCTAAAATCCAGATAAGGGCTGCATTTGTGTCAACACTGCCCATGTCAGTTTCCTACTCTCGATAAGCAGTACCTTCACGTAAGATGTTATCAGCCGGGGAAGGCGGAGGAAGGTGCTCTAGACTTCACTGTACTATTTCTGCAGCCTCTTTTTGAGTCCAACGTTACTTCAAAATAGAAGTCTTCAAAAATAACGGTGTCTGATTCATGAACAGATAAACAAAATGTGGTCTATTCATACAATGGAATGTTACTTGGCAAACAAAAGGAATGCTACAAAGAAACTTGAAAACATTATGCTAAGTAAAAAAGAAACCAGTCACAAAGCACACATATTACATGATTTATTTCATTTACATGAAATGTCCAGAATGAGCAGATCCCCAGACACTGACCGTAGACTGGTGGTGATCAGGGGCTGGGGGGGGTGGGAATGGGGAGTGACTCCTAACGTGTATGAGATTCTTTGGGGAGTGATGAAATGTTTTAAAATCAACTGTGACGGTTGCATAACTCTGTGAATACACTAAAAACCAGTGAATTGTATGTGCACTCCAGATGGGTGAATTGTCAGCTGTGTGAATTATGACTCAATAAAGTTGTTAACCAAACTATGGCAGTGTCTGGCACACAGTAAGTGTTACAGAAGTATTTTGCCATGATATACTCATCCTTCTTCACCCGTGGGGGCTGGTTCTAAAGGTCACCTTTGGTGCACAAAGATGGCAGCTCTAATGCTAAGAGAATCAGAATCAGTCTCCTTTAGGCACTGTGCAGACAGGGTCAAGTTCAGAGTCCTTGCCTCTTCCTTATACCTTTTCTGCCCCTCCCCCCAGTCCCCTGCATTCCACCAGGCTGGCCTATCCACTTTTCCCTAAAAAAAATAAAAGCTTTCTTATTCCTGACTCCTCCCCTTTGCCCACAGAGTCCCCGTCTAGAACGCCTTTCTTCAGTACGTATTGAAATCCCATGCAGCACCGAACCCAACCCAAGTGTCCCTTTCAAGAGAAAGGTCCAGCCTTCCTCAGCTGCTCCAGCACAGGCTGATAGACCCTTCCTAGGAATTCCCACAGCAGGAGATGTCTGCACCACCCACGGCACAGCCCATCCACACCACGGCTTTCCAGCACCTGTAATCCCTTACCCCAAAACACAAGACACACCTCACACATCCTTGTATACTCCACAATGCTCCAGAAGTAACAGATTCAAAGGATGGTCATCCCAGAAATAGGAGACTTTCATAAAAGGTGGTCTGAAAAGGATGTTCTTGATGTGGGTGAGAATCAGGCCTCGCTGTAAACTGGGTGAAATACAGCAGCCAAGATGGCAACTCCAGAACCCAGACGGCCCTGTTCTCGGTGAGTCTGGGTTCTCTCTACCCCTCACAACAGTCCACGTGGGGCTCAGACAGAAGGAAAACGCCTCCCCAGGGGCCTAGAGCACAGGCCACGTTGCCTCACAATGGTACCAAACAAGGCTTTTATGGAAAATTCTGGTTGGTCCACAAGCAGTGGATGCCTGTCATTTTCCAAACACATTCTGAGAGGCACATACAAGACAAAGGGAGCCTGTAAAAGGCAAAAGAGTCAAAAAACTCTGCTTATTATACATCAGCCATCTGAGGAAAAATAAGTACCTGAAACGCACATGGGAAAAAACAGCAGCAATGATGCTTGCCTCGGAAGCACACGCACTTTAACAAGCATCTCCACTTCTCTCTCCTCAAGTTCCTGACTTCCAGAAGCTAAATAACATAGGAGCTTGCTATGAAGTGCCGACGCAGATACAAAGCATTTTCTGGTTACCAAATCACCTACTACAAGAAATCCTGGGAATTCACTGTTTCCGGTACGTACAGCCAATACAGTAATAGTTAATTTTTAAGCCCAGAAAACGTGGAGGGGTTGACAGGATATTCATTATGGAATAAGAAAGAAATCCATTTTACAATTCCACTTACTCAGAGCCAAATGCAGGCAAATCCCTTCTTCCTTCTAGGGTTTATTTTTAGGCCTGTTTTCTGTCTTCAGTTACCTGTCAATGAAAAAAATACCCAAAGTCAGGAAAAACATATCAACGAAGATATCTCGAATACATTCTCGACCGTTCCCGAAGCAGGCAGACTTCTGAAATAGGAGGTCTTAAGAAACTGAAATAATAACGGCCTCAGATGGTGGACCACCACCGTAGGTGAACGGCAGGCTTACGTCTCTAGGTAAAGCACACGACGCGACTGTCCACACACACAAATCTGTTCAAAAGTCTCGCTGAGAACCGACTGTGATCACATCCCCAGGGAATTCCAGTCACTGAAACATCTACCCATCTCTCATTTTTCTCTAGCATCCTAAAAGACGCTAAGTGAAAACACAGGTATTTCTAGATTCAACGCAACTCAGCACATGCTTACTGAGAACTACACGCCCAGTCCTGTGGAAAGCGGAAACGCTGCTCAGTGCGGCCCTGGTTTCCGGGACACCTGAGGTCTGCCGTCATGTGACACTTACCCGGCCGGACAGTGAGAAGGGGGGATGGGGAGATCTCAGTGAGGGGAGATCAGTTGACAATAAACTCGCCAGAAAACTCACAACGAGACCGTTTAACAGGAGAGAAGTGATGTCGCTCAAACTGGTAGTGAGAGACAAGGGACCAGCGGACAAGCAGCTGAGTTTACACCAGGGCTGGGATGGAGCTCTACGAGGAGGGAGCCCTCGAATGGGAGCGAGAGTGGCCAGCAAGTGCAAATGTCCCGTGGTGAGATCGACCTTGGCGACTGGGAGACAGGGAGGAAGGCCAGCGGACTGGGCAGCAGAAGTGAGTGATAGCAGGTCCTGGATCACGGAGGACTCTGCCGCCCTTGCAAAGGACTCTGATCCTTTCTTCTTGACCTCTCTTCACCCAGCACCAGACTGAACGAGAAAAGAAAATGTGACCATCTTTCTACTTAGACACCCTTCAGGGGCTCCCATCGTTCTTAGAACAAAACCCGAAGCAGCTCTTGCTCAGCAGAGGAACACAGTGGCTCACACAGTGCAGGTGGGGAAGATGAGAGACGAGATGGAGAGGGACGCACAGAGTCTGAGGTGTCCTGGGGGTGCGATGCGGAGGACACACCGGTAGGGCAGAGGCGTGCTGGGGAGGGGACGGAAGAAGCAAGGACGACTTCTAGGTTCAGAGCTTGAGCAAAATTTGGACGGTGGGGCCATTGCCCGGGATGCATGAAGGCTGAGCGGAAGAGAAATCAAGAGTCTTTTAAGGTGTGAACTTTGAAACGCCCACTGGCTCTGCAAGCAGGCTGTTAACTAGGTAGTTAAACACACAGGTCTGAGCAAGTGGGACAGGTCACAGTCACAGAGTTAAGTCCGGCAGTAACCATGACCTCTGAAGCTGTGGGCCTGGAAGGAAGCATCTGATGCAGGATTTCTCATCCTCGGCACTGCTGGCATTTAGATCAGACCGTTGTGTCTGCGGTGGGGCTGTCCTCTACGCTGCAGGATACTGAACAGCATTCCAGGCTCTTCCCACTAGACACCGATAGGAATCCCCCATCCTCCCAAGCGGTGACAACCAAAACTGACCCACACTGCCCACGTCCCCTGGAGGGCATACTCGCCCCGTTGAGAACCACTGGTCTCAAGATGGTCATGCTAAGTGAAGTTAGGTCAGACTGAGAAAGACAAGTGATATCATACGATATCACTTACATGTGGCGTCTAAAAAACTGATACAGGGAATTCCCTGGCAGTCCAGTGGTTAGGACCCTGAGCTTTCACTGCCGAGGGCCTGGGTTCAATCCCTGGTCAGGGAACTAAGATCCCACAAGCCGTGCAGCACAGCAAAATTAAATAAATAAAAATAAATAAATAAATAAATAAAAATGATATAAATGAGCTTATTTACAAAACAGAGACAGACTCGCAGACATAGAAAATAAACTTACGGTTACCCAAGGGAGAAGGGGGGAGGGATAAATTAGGAGTTTGGGATTAACAGATACACACTACTATATATGAAATAAAGAACAAGGACCTACTGTATAGCACAGGGAACTATATTCAGTATCTTGTAATAACCTATAATGGAAAAGAATCTGAAAAAGAATAGATTATACATAAATAATCGACTATATATATAATACATATAATTGACTATATATGTAATATATATAGTCGGTAATATATGTGATATATATAATCAACTACATATATAGTATATAATCAACTATATATTATATAATCGATTATATATATAATATAGTCGATTATATATATATTATATATACTGACCACTGAACCCTGAGAAGAAGGACCTGGCCAATGAGACAGAGGAGAGTATGGCAACGTAGGAGGAAATCCAAAATAGTGTGGTGTTCTTGGCTTCTAGTGACAGCCGTCTCTCAAAAATCAGGCAAAGACTAGCAAACAACTGCTACTGAGATGGAGGACAAGGAGGACCGCGGCTGACAGGATGACCAGGACTCATGCACGCCGTCTTCTCCGCATGGAAGAAATCTAGAGAGGCTTCATGGAGGAGGTGGCACTTGTTGGCGCAAGAAGTCAGGCAAGGTAGAAGAGGAAGGGGCTACTGCTTGAGCGGTACTGGAGGCAACGAATGGGAGCAAGAGGAAGGCACGGAAGTTTCCCAAAATATCGGGGGATGCTCTCGCTATCACGTTACTGAGGAATGAGGATGCTGACAGCAAGCAGAGTACCGGAGGGCCAGTCGGTGGAGAGAACGCGGCTGCCTCAATCCAGCAGAGGGAGGAAGGCGTCGCCCGAACGGTACGGACCAACGTCACTCTTTGGGCCACCAGTGTGAGTACAGCTGCAGTGGTTGAGCATGCTGGCTCCAGGACTGCCCCAACAAGAGCTGGGAGGCGGGGGGACCTGAGGCTTCCCTTCCTGACTTGC
Organism: Balaenoptera physalus; assembly: GCF_965194825.1. Taxonomy (NCBI): domain Eukaryota; kingdom Metazoa; phylum Chordata; class Mammalia; order Artiodactyla; family Balaenopteridae; genus Balaenoptera; species Balaenoptera physalus. The sequence goes on along the minus strand of NW_028126535.1, from coordinate 197,384 downwards.
TCCTGCGTCATCCTAGACCCCCTACCCCCCAAAGGGGCTCTGTCTGGACCATCAGGAATCGGAGTTCAGGAGCCCCTCGTGAGCTTCTGGCTTCTTTTTTTTTTTTTTCCCTTCATTTTGTCTAAGCTGACAAGGAAGGGCACACGCTCCTGGCAGATCATGCTCAGAACGCTGAACTGTATGGAGGTGCTGACAAAACACGCCAGAGGCCTGATCCATTTCACTGCCCTGTTCTGTCTCCCTTCCACAGCATTACTGTGCCCATGCATTTTATTTGTTTAAATGAAAACGCTAAAAAAAAAAAAAAAGAGCAGAGTTACAAGCCTCACTTTGCTCCTAATTAATTATAAGAAACTCTCTCTGAACCAGAGACTCTTCAGCTGTGAAATGAGGGTATTAAATTATTTATGAGGTTTCATCCACATCAAAAAAAAAATCTGAGGAACCGTTTTCCTGTTGACTTCCTTTGTAAATTCTAAGGGAAAACACCTTGCAAGGAACTGAACCAAGAACTTGCAAAAGAATTGTTGGGGGAGGGGGGGAGGGAGGGGGGAGGGAGGGAGGGAGGGAGTGGAGGTAGGAGGAATGTATCTCGTCCTGCAGCCAACTGAGCAGAGAAATATATCCAAAGCGCGCATTTTTTTCCCCGAAGTTGCCATAATGATTAACATTTCCACTCTGGAGAAATTCAGTTGTATCACCCTGAAAATAATGTGAAAAATCTAAAATATGTTTTCCGAAGCCACGGTGCATGACAGAGGAGCCGCGGTTTCCTCCTGAGTCCTTTTCTTTTTTTAGTGAGCCCTGAATTAACCGGGCCAAGAGCCAGGGGCTAAGACACATTCTGGTCCCAAAGGCAGGGGTGGGCGGCGGCGGTTCACGGTGCCAGAGAATTCCAAACCACTTCATTTGCTCCATGTGGGGTTCAAGCTCTGCGTGATGAGGCTGCTGTTTCCTGCATTGCCCATACTGTGCTGACCAGCGTTTTTATATATTGAGATGATTCATTCCATACCAGATTTTAAATCCTTTAAATCGGTGCTTCTCCAATGGCGCTGATTTCGCCCCACCCCCGGCCCCAACCCTGGGACACGGGGCAACGTGTGGAAACATTTTTAGTTGCCAGGACTCCGGGGAAGAATGCTACTGGCATCTGGTGAGGCCAGGGAGGCTGCGAAACATCCCACAGCACACTGCATAGAGCCCCCTCCACAAAGAATTATTTGGATCAAATGTCAATATCACCAAGGTGGAGAACCCCAAATCTGAACCATACTAAAACTTCTATAATTCTGCCCAAGGTATATATACTGTGTACTTTCATTTTCCAAACCATTTTTATTCTTTTCAAAGTAGTACACGCACACAGGGGAGGCAAAACACTCCTCCTTTTTCACGGCAAGCTTTCCAGCACCATCTATCCTCAATTCTACTTCACAGAGCAACCACTTTCAAACCTTACAACTGTTTCTGTTATTGGCACTGCTCCCTAGTATGGACTTCCATGTTTCTAAGTAAGCTGCTTATAATATATCCTATCAACGTCAGATACCACTTAACTTGATTTTCTCACACATGGAAGAGGATTTTTGGTTTTTAAAATTCCCATCACCAATCCTGGACTTACCCTCCCATGTTTCCCCAACAGTATAACATTTGGGGGGTTAAATCTAGACTGCACACGTATTATTTTGACAATGGAATCGGTACCACTGAGCAAGCAGTATAGTGTGATTATGATTCCTTTCTTATGCAACTCTTAAATTTTCCTGGGATTATTGGTTGCCTCTGTTTTTATTTTCTTTGATAATTCCTCCAACACCCTCCACAACCTTTCAATTTTTAACTCGGATAATCTGTCACAGTTCCATGTCTATCCTGCCCTCACCCCCACCCCCTCTCCCCAAATATATACACACCAGACCTTCCTCTGGTCTCTGCTCCAGTCTGTACTCGTCAGAGGTGGGTCGGCTCAGAGCAGATGCCCCGAGATCACACCAGCATCCTGAGAATTCCTTCTGCCTCTTTCTGTTTCCAGGACCCCAAATCTTCCCCTTTCTTGGTTTACTCTCTCATTCTGATGGGACACATTCTCTAGTAGCTTCCTGAGAAGTGATGTATGAAATCTAAATTATACTGATATCCTGAACATGGACAAACAACTTTATGCTACTCTTAATTAACAACCAGTGAGGGAATGACTTCAAAATTCTGAGTGAAAATAAATTTTCATAGAATTCTAAGCTCAGTCTGTTTTCTAATTTAAGAAACATGACGTCATTCTGATTCAAAATCCTTCCTATGACTTTTTTTTAAATCTAGAAAGTGCTTAGATACTGCCTTTATCCCTGATTTTCTAAAATGACATGATGATGAGCCTTCATGTAGTAATTTTTTTGATGTACTGAATTTTTATTCACTGTTCTAGTCACTTGGTTTGAAATTTCTCTCTTCTTCAGACTTGAGGTATTTTCCCCTCCCTCTCTTTCCTGGAATACCTGTTAGGCAAAAATCTAACTAACCATCTCTCATCTGATAAAGCTTTCTGCACTGTACCTTCGTTATCTAGTAAGGTATTCATTTAGCCACATGTGACTACTGAGCACTTGAAATGTGGCCAGTACAACGGAGGGCCTGACTTTTAAATTGAATTTAATTTTAATTAATTTAATTTAAAGAGCCACACGTGGCCAGTGGCTACCATATGTGACAGCACAAATCTAAAGAGGAAAAAAAGACAGCAATGGAAGATCAGTGCCGTTAGCACCCACCCTGAGATGATATTAAACACGAGTTCAGAAGAAAAAATTGAGAGCAATTTCTAAATCCCCGCCGTTACTATTTCCAATATAAGGTTCTGTGATTTAATTCCTTAGGGCCTCCTTCCTCGTTAAGAACTTGAGGACCTTTTAGAATGATATCACACAAGCAGAAGCATCCCTCTGCACCTAAGACTGGATTTTATTACACCCAGTGTGTAAACAGGGCAACCGAGGGCCCTCTTTCATCTGAGATGAGATAGGAAGGTCCCTCACAAAACAGAAATTTGTACCGTACTCACAACATCATAGCAGAAAATAGCAGCGAAACATAAAAAATAATAAAACACAAGGGACAACTGGTAGGTTGCTAATGGCAACTTCTTTGAATGCCACCTCATGACGGCAGTCAGGGAGCCCTCACCCCATCACACTTGGGTGTAGAACACGGCTCTCTACATATGCTTTGGCAAGAAACACTGCTTCTGCATAGTGGACGCTCCAGGGGAGAGAAACTAGAACAGCACGCAAGGCCTTCTCTGTGCATTCATTCATTCGCTTACTCATTCAACAAATGTCACAAATATCGTAAACTGTCATCTATCTATTAGCAACAACCAAGACAGAAAACAGAACAAAACCAAACTGCACAAGTCCTATGCACCTGCCACAAAGCCAATCAGCCTCTTGTTTCATCAGAATCACTGAGAACCACTTTATTATGGCTGAGTACAGAATACAGCCGGCATGCCCTAGCTGTGCATTCAAAACAAACAGCAGGATCCCAACCAAAAGAAAGTCACTCTTCTTTTTTAATCTCTGAAGAAAAACAAACGTAGCACTGTAGGTACAGGGAAATAAATAGTCAGGAAACATCATTCATTTTTAATTTAAGAATCAATGGGGAAACATATTTTCTTCATATACTCTTCAGGTAAGTCATTTAATATCCATTCGTTCCTGCAAAATGACATTTTATTATGCTTGCAGGTTTTACAAGTTCAGTGTAAAAGTATGAGTTATTCAAATGAGGAGAAACAGAGACACTAACCAAGACACATATAAACTTGATTTCTTCTTTAAAGCATTATGACACTAATAACAAGTATTTAACGCTTGTAGAATTGGCAAAATCAGTATTGTGAGCATGCATTGATGTATATGAGCACATATATATAGACATGTGTATCATTTACCCATCACCCCACGACAGCAGATTCAACCATATACATGTCACACGTGACGAATGCAAAGCACTTTCCCAACTCACACCATGATATGCCAAATAAATCCCATATACAAAGACCAAGACAGGACTTGTCACATGAAAATCTGGTATGAGAGAGGTAACATAACATGACCCAATTGGGCTTACAACTATATAGTCCATTCAGAGCTAATATCAACGGGAAAAAAAACCACGAAAAACTTTAATAAGCTCTCAGTCGCACAATATTTGTTTGTAAGCGTTAAATTTTATTCAGTGGCATGAAATTTTATTTAGTGAGAGAAAAAGAATCACAACATTTAAAGATGATACATTAAAGTATTAGGATAGGGACTTCCCTGGTGGCTCAGCGGTTAAGAATCCGCCTGCCAATGCAGGGGACACGGATTCGAGCCCTGGTCCGGGAAGATGCCATATGCCACGGAGCAACTAAGCCCGTGAGCCACAACTACTTAAGCCTGCGCTCTAGAGCCCGTGCTCCGTCCTCAGCGAGAGAAGCCACTGCAATGAGAAGCCCGTACACCGCAACGAACAGTAGCCCCCGCTCGCCGCAACTAGAGAAAGCCCGCGTGCAGCAACGAAGACCCAACGCAGCCAAAAATAAATAAATTTATTAAAAAATAAATAAAGTATTAGGAAAGCATGATCTTTCTTATTCAGCAAATTGTCAACCAACAGCAATCTGAATCGCTCCCCACAGATATAACACCAAACTATCGATATAATCTTCAGGTGACACATCAGTTTCTGGTCTATAGATGACACAATGAGGGTACCATGGGGTAGAAAAGAATGCCAATTAATCTCTTCCTCAACTCCCAAAGCACTCTCTCCACATTTTGCAATGAGCACTAAGTGTACTTTTAAATGTAATTGTCAAGCACGTTATTTAGTCACTGAAATTATCATAGAAGTTTCTGAACGCCATATGGTCCTGGTGTTCATGTTTCAGTTTCTATGATTTGCAAACACATCCTACTCTCCCACCCCTCACCTGGAAAGGTCATGTGTACCGTCCTCAATTTCATTTAGCAACACAGCAAGCAAATCCCTTTGGGAAAACAATTAAATTCAACTCTGTGCTTACCTAAATACCTCAAAATCTAGGACACCAATGGCAATGATCAGCTAATTCAAGAACAGAGTATTAAAACACACGCGCACACACACACAAACAGGCACACAAACACATCTTCCTATTCACAAACCAAAGTGCTTCTTCAAGTGTCACCTCCCTATTTAGGACATCAGAAAGATGTCCTAAGTAAAAATAAAAATTTAAAACTAAAACCAAAACACCCAACACTCTCACACAAATACACTAGAGTTTCACTATACTGAAAGAAGCTCAAGAACACTCATAAGGCAGAGACCAAAGTTATGCAACTCTCTGATCCTTCCCCCTTTGGAAACAAGATGCCCTCAAAATGACTTAAACTCCAGCCTTTTCCAAAAGTGGGAAAAACATTTTATTTGTCAAATTAACGACTGGGAGGTGGTGGGTCACTAGGAATTCTGATTCAGTTTGCACTGAGGGTCAGTCCTGCCCCCAAGTCTTTAGACCAGTGGCTCCCAGCTGGGGGTGACTGCGGTCCCCAAGAGATGTCTGGAGACGTTTCAGGTGGCCACACCTGGGGCTGAAACTGAGGGTTTCTCCATCACCAGCAAGCTCAGGCAGTTCAGCTAACAAACACGTCTCCAGTCTGTCTACAGCTGCCTCAGCACACCACAGACTCTGTCTGGCCCTGCCATGCCTCACCCCCGAGCCCCAATCTTTTGCCCCGGCTGTTAACAAGCTCTCCTAGCTGGTTTCACGTTCCCCAGCCTCGCGCCTTTGCGAGAACCCATGCGTTCGACCCTGAGAACTGTATCGCCGGTAGCATCTCCAAGTCACCTGCCCTTCTCACCCTGTCTGCAAGCGCCCCACTGACCCCACGCCTTGCTGCCAGGGGCATTTCTTCCAGGCACACCCCTCGGGTCCCATAATGAACGTGAGAACTGAGACGCAGCTCGGCCTCAGCAGCTCTTCTTGGTTGTGATACGGACATGTCCTGTTATTCTATCCAGGATGCAGTTGGCCTGGCAACTAGAGTGGGGTAGCTGGGGCCAGAAGGGCTGAGACAACCCACCCCCGGCCGGCTGTACGCATCCTTGGGCCAGGCTTCCCCACGCCTGCAGTTCCACGTCTGTACGAAGGGGACAGGTAATGACGGAACCCTCACAACAACATCAGGGGTGGACCCCACCATGCACACGCACAGAAAGGACAGAGAACCCTCCCTGGCACAGAGAGACCACCACCTAAGCATTGGAGAAAACTCCTTTCACCACTGTGGTCCACACATTCCGGAATCAGCTTACAGCCTCGTCACCAAGTGTACGTGTGGCCCCAGACAAGAACCTGTGAGCCTCCTAGTTCCCTCTCCCTCTAAAAACGGGACGAAGGACGCCTACGTTACACGACGGTCGGGAGGAATAGAGACCTTGATTGTGAAATACACAGCACAGCTCCTGGCCCATCAAAGCAATTAATCAGAGGCCATTACTACGGGCTGTTATTAACGGGGAATAGCCAAGGCCCTGAACTGATCCAGAAAAGTCATTCCAAATCTTTCCTTCTCATAAGCTCGAGAAATAGCTATTCTTCCTGCACTAATTCTTTATACTTGTTTAGCGGGAGACCCATAAGAACTTTTAGTTCAATAACCTTGATTTCATTTCCTGCTTTTCAACTAAAGTTATGAAGCATAATCAAGGCTCTGAGGCCCAGTTTTCAATGGAGTTTAGAGGAAAGTGCTCTACCACTCTTGTGGAGACAGAAAAAGAATTTCCGCTCCATTCAATGTACCTTTAAGCCCAGGAATTTATTTTTTAATGGCTTTTTTCCCCCAGTAAAATTAAATGATTCAGGACTTTCGTTAATTGTTATGAATCTTTCTTTCATAGATTGGTTTCTAAAGGACTTTAATTTTCACGCTTGAAAGGCCTAGAAAGTTTAACTAGGGTCTGCTCACCAGCTGCTTTTGACTCAGTCCTCATCGTACTAAATTTAGACATACACTTTGCCCCAACGGACTTCAACAGCACACATTCAAGCAGCCACATTAAAATAACATGCTGCTAGCGCATCAGAACTCAAAAGCCACCGTAAGCTGGCAACTTCCAAGAAGACACAGCACTCTCTCATTCCCTAAAATACCTAATAATTTCCCACCTGGGAAAAGAAAGGAAGAAAATGATTTGAGGTGGGTCCCAAACACACACACGCACAAAATAGCAAAAGTAACATAATTAACCGGGTAAATCAGGGCAAACAGAAGTTAGTGGCACGAAAAAATGAGATAAAGCTGAAAGGTGAGGACAGGACCCAAAGTTTGCCATCAGACACAACTTGACATCAGTTGGAAGGGAACTATATAAATCAGAGTCTGAGTTTCCTAGACATCGATTCAAAGAAACAAATATAATTAGATGCTTGATTCACAGTATCCAAAAAATGAAGGAGATACAAATATCAAAAACACAGCCTCTAGAGTTTGATACACATATAAAATTTCTCCCATGGGTCCCAGAGAGGAAACTGTGGACTCGGTAGAACTCTACCCTCAGTAACTGCTGTCCACCAGATTTTCACTGGGTCACTTTTAAAATAACCCTCAGTGTTAGATAACCATACAGCACCAAAGCACAGCTCAGTAAATCAAATTTACAAGTGGGTAACAATATAGTAGCAGCATGTAGATCTCCACACAGCCCAGTTTACTCCAAGGCTACGTCTTAGAAGTGCTCCAAGTCCCAACTGGGGGGCGGGTCTCCTGGGGTCGCAGAAACACATTACAGTATATCGTAAACACATTTTGGCGCCAATAAATATACCACTTCTACAGTATTGCTTCTAATGGTTGCCTGGTAACCGACTGTATGGGCTAGATCATACTGTGATTTTCACCACTGCGTTCAATTGCTTGGTATTGTAAGCGATGCCCCAATAAAACAAGGAGAAACATTTTGTAAGTGTCAAAACTTTTGCGAACCACCTACACTAAAGAAAAAGAAAGCTGGGGCTTCCCTGGTGGCTCAGTGGTTAAGAATCCGCCTGCCAAGGTAGGGGACACGGGTTCGAGCCCTGGTCTGGGAAGATCCCACACGCCGCGGAGCAACTAAGCCCGTGCGCCACAACTGAGCCTGCGCTCTAGAGCCCGCGAGCCACAACTTCTGAAGCCCGCGTGCCTAGAACCCGTGCTCCGCAACAAGAGAAGCCACCGCAATGAGAAGCCCGCGCACCGCAATGAAGAGTAGCCCCTGCTCGCCACAACTAGAGAAAGCCCGCCGCAACTAGAGATAGCCCGCACACAGCAACGAAGACCCAACGCAGCCAAAAATTTTTTAAAAATTAAAAAACAAAGCTGCATTTTATTACCTAATGTTTAAGGGAAAACGCCTAATAGCAAGACTACATAATGGCAGTTAATTCCAAGGTGCCTTTGAAATTGTTTATGGTTCTGTTAATCACAATAGGGTCTAAAGGTATTTGCAGAATAGCAGCACACACGACACGTGAACCATGCCTGGTATGTGTGTGAACAAATTTCCAGGCTTCCTGAGAAATAATTACAAAATATGTGGCATTAAAACTTTTCCACAAATTTGAGTTGAGAACTTCAGGAAAAACATCATGAGCTAACCATGACCTTTATTTCACAGCAAGATATTCACCTGTCTTTCTTCTTGAGACGATCCTGGTTGATCCCCGCCGTCCCAAGGTAATTATTAACAGTGCTGCCTTTCCCTCTCAGAAGTGCCCCAATTTGGACAATAAATTATATGGCCGCTCGACTCAACAACCAAGATGGCCTAGGTTCCAGAACAACAAGCTAGGAATGCTAAGGTCCCAGACATGGGTTTCTGCATAAAGAAGAAGGAAGTTATTAAATCTGGAGATCCTAACACAGCGAAGGTGGTGGAAACGGCCCTCAGTCAGAACCACGTGAATTGTCAAAGGAAGCTTCCTACTCTGCTGTCTTGAAATAATCCACTCCTTCCACACAGCCAACAAGTGTAATGACCAGGCCTCATCCTTCCCACTTCTCGGGGACGTCTGGCATTACTGTTTCTATAACACTCGCCTCCACTGGCTCATGTAACGGCCACAGTTATCCAAGTGAATGGGTCCAGAGCAATCCAGCTGCATACAACTTGTTGCATACAACTTCCCCCTGCCTCATCTTTCCCCCTGCAAAGCCGCACATACATCTTCCTAAACCAAAGGTTTAGGAACTCATCACTCAAAATACGTAATGGAAAAATCACTGCTCCGGAAAACACCCAACTCACTCCTTGCAGTTCCTGACTGAACCCCTGGTTCCTACACCAGAAAAGCAGAAAAGCAGGCGGTAGGGACTAATACCAGGTCAAGAATAAATTGTTAAACTACTGTAACCGATGCCATCTATGGTAGCAGAGTCACCCCTCCGCACCCAAGTTGTGCCCATCCTAATCCCCAGAACCTGTGAATATGGCAGGTTCCCTGGAGCGGGGGAGTTAACAGTGCAGATGGAATTCAGGTTGCTAATCTAACCCTAAAAAAAAAAGTTATCCTGGATTACACAGGTGGCCCAAAGTAATCAGGGGAGTCCTTTTAGTGGGGAAGAGGGTTTCAGGACAGCCAACGTCCAAGCAATGCAATGTGAGAAAGACTCAGCCATGGCTGGCTCTGAAGAGGGAGTAAGGAAGGGGCCAGGAGCCAAGGAACACAGGCGGCTTCTGGAAGCTGCAAGAGGCAACTGAAAACAAAACAAAACAAAACAAATATTTCCCCTAGAGCCTCCAGAAAATAAGTGTCCCTGCAGACACCTCAATTTTAGTCCAGGGAGAGCCGTGTTGGACTTGTGACCTCCAGAACCGTGAAGTACTAAACGTACGTCATCTTAAGCCCCTACGTTTGTGGTCATTTGTTCCAGGAACCACAGGAACCAAATACAGCCTCCTGCTTGCCGAATACCAGTTCCCTCTGTGCTATAACCCCTTTAAGAGGACTTATTATCTGGGCGTCAGGGAACGTGCAGTGCGGTCCATGTGTGGTCTCTATAGCTGCTTGAGAAGCTGCAGCATCAATGCTGGCTGCAGGGAGGACTTCAGTCACTCGGGGTGGGATGAGGGGGAAGCGAGTGGGGACCCCGAGAGTGAGCACCTCCTTAAGTTTCATGCCTCTCCAAGGGGGCTCGCTCACCTCACCCTTGTCGGGGTCTCACTTCCTCAGCATCTGGCCCCAACTCCCCCGCAGTGCCAGGTTTCGTGTCCTATGGCCGTGCTGTCTATTTCCTGATGAGGATTCTGTTCTGAAAACCTGCACTCTCCTTCCCAATGTTTCACCCCTCAGCCCGTCCCTTTAGAGTCCAAGCGAGTCTTGTTGCAGGGGCTTTGGGAATGGACTTGCCCGTTCTGACTCATCCTTTGTGCCCCAGGAGCCCTGAGTCTCTGCGGCCTCTGGGCGGGTGTGAGGGTGGTGGTGGTGTCAGTGCCACCGTTTCTTCCTCTCTTGGGCATCACTCGTTAATTCCTCTGCTCTCCCATCTGCTCAGACCAAGCTTTATGAGATGCTCATTACCCTATAGAGACACAGAAGATCCGCTCAGCTCCTTTCTTCAAGGAACTCGTGATCTTTAAAGCAGGCGATGAAAACCCCTCATTTCCTACTCAACAAGCGACGCTGTGGGCCTTACAACTGAGGTTGAGGAAGTTCTTTGAGAGATGATGACAAGTGCTGGTGAGGATGTGGAGGAACTGGAACGCTCACACATCGTGGGGAGGAACATACAATGACACTGCCACTTTGGAGAACAGTCTGGCTGTCCCTCAGAAAGTTACACATGGAGTGACCGTATAGCCCGGCAATTCCACCCTGAGGAATAGACGCAAAAGAAATGAAGACAGACGTCCACACAAAAACCTATGAACAATGGTCACAGCAGCTCATTCATAAGAGCCAAAAAGTGGAAACGGCCCACACACCCACCAACTGATGAGTGAATAAGCAAAATGTGGTCTATTCATAACAACAGAATATCATTCAACAATAAAAAAAGAGTGAAGTGCTGACTCACACAACAACATGAATGAACGCTGAAAGCAGTATACTAAGGACTCCCCCGGTGGCGCAGTGGTTAAGAATCCGCCTGCTGATGCAGGGGACACAGGTTCGAGCCCTGGTCTGGGAAGATCCCACATGCTGTGGAGCAACTGAGCCCGTGCACCACAACTACTGAGCCTGTGCGCCACAACTACTGAGCCCACGTGCCACTACTGAAGCCCGTGAGCCTAGAGCCCATGCTCCGCAACAAGAGAAGCCACCACAATGAGAAGCCCGCGCCCCGCAACGAAGAGTAGCCCCCGTTTGCCGCGACTAGAGAGAGCCCGCGTGCAGCAACAAAGACCCAACGCAGCCAAAAATAAATAAATAAATTTAAGAAAGCAGTATATACTAAATGAAAGGTCAGACACAAAAGACACATATTATATGATTCCACTTGTTTGAAATGTCCAGAACAGGCAAATCCATAGAGACACAAAACAGACTGTGTTGCCAGGGGCTTCATGGGTAGGGGAGTAGTGTCAATGGGCACAGGGATTCTTTTTAGGTGATAAATGTTCTAAAATTGTATTGTGGCGATGTCTGCACAACTCTAAATTTACTAAAGATCACTGAATTGAACATTTACAACAGGTGAATTTTGGTATGTCAATTATGCCTCAGTAAAGCTGTTTTTTAAAAAAACCTCTCTGAAAAAAAAAAAAAACCTCTCTGAGATCCTTAAAGCAAAGATTATCTATGTATATGTGCACAAATGTACAACAAAATATAGTTACATTGTTATCATACAATCAAAAATCTAGAGACAACTTCCAATTTTTTTAAAAAATGAAAACTCTTTATTTGCTCTGTTACTAAGGATTTAAATAAGCTCACTGCCTCTAATGTCAAATGCCTAATTGCATAATTTAAGTTGGTAAGAGGCCTATAGATAGGCTTTCTCATTCAAATTACACCTGAACAATAAGTTTTATTGAATCAACTCATATTTACACATAACATGATTTTCAGCCGGTTTAAGATGAAAACTGAACACGTAAAACATTTCTTCTTATAGTCACAACAGAATCCAGAAGATGAAACTCACTAGAATATCTGCTTATTAGGACTCAAGAATCGTAACACCTGAAGCCCTAGTTTAAGTGGATTTTAAATTCAGTATAAGTGGATTAAGAAATTCAATTTTCTGGTGTCATACATGACAAAAGCTTCAAGAATGACAGTAAAATATATATTTTTAAATTGCCCAGTAGCTAATAAACTTTTTGTTGGGTTTTTTCCAGATGGCGTAAATTTCAGCACTGCTTAAAAAAAAAAAAAAAGACGTATGGAACTCACACACTTTAATGTCAGCTCATTTCTGTGAAAGTACTCTTCTATGTCGGACTGAACCATCATTATAAAATCAGAATTTTGTAGGGCTATTATTTTTCCCAGGTTCTGCAAAAGAACATGGTCAAATCTGGTCAATCTTGGCAGCACACGTCACACTGGGCAGAAACAGGATCTAGGAAGATGGCGACAGCAAACACCGCCAGGCTGTATGTCTCACTGCAAGAGGAGGAAGCAAAGTCCTGGACCCTGACCTCCTACCACTTGCTAGCTGAACCCCTTCGACCCTGCGTATGAAACTCCTGACTGGAGCACCTAGACGGGTGTGTCCCCTATCTTAGTTTGCTATGGCTGGTGTAGCAAATGACCACACACTCAGCAGCTTTAAGCAACGCAGACTGACTGTGTTACACTCTGGAGATCAGGTGTCAACAGTGGGTCACAGGGCTGTGCTCCTTCTAGAGGCACCAGGGAGGGGAGAAGCTGGGTCCTGACCTTGTGCAGCTTTCGGAGGCCGTCCGCCTTCCTTGGCACATGGGCCCACATCACTCCAGCCTGTGCGTCACTGGGCACATCCCCTCTCTGATGCTCACCCTCTTCGTCCACTGCGACGTACCTCTGCGGTGACGACTCTGGGCTCAGGAGGATCATGTCCCCACCTGCAGATCCTGGAATCACATCTGCAAAGTCCCTTTTGCCGTGTGAGGTCACACGTTCACAGGCTCCAGCATCAGGCCTGGGACGTCCTTCGAGGGCCATGACTCTGCCTACCACAAGTACCAAGGACCAACTTGAGAAATGTGAAAAGAACCTGGAGTCTATGAAACATGACACAAGAGTAAGGCACAGCGGCGGGAACAGAGATTGGAAACAGCAGTGTTCATTTTTACAACGTTGACCGGTGGTGGTAGTAGCCTTTCTTTGCTTTAGGCCAATCCACACATTTCTGCCTGTTTCTGGTGGCCTCTGGCCTCCACCTCACCATCTGTACAGAACTGTGGTCAAGGGAGCGGGCAGAGGTGGGCTCCGCCTTGTGAACTTCACAGTTCAGGCTGGAGCCCCAGAAGTGGAGGCAAGCCCGGCCAGCTCCTACTCGCGGGAGCCTGCCTTGGAAGGCACACAAACTCTTGAGTCTTAACCCTATCTAATCCTCCCACGGACTACAATCCCCACATCACAGATATACAGACCGAGGCCAGATGATTTTCACAGGATCACACAGCTACGCGGCAGCAGAGTCCTAGACCGGCCCCTCGTCCACCGCACAGAAAGGCCATGGCATCTTCCTTCCTCAAAGGCTATGGGGTCAGCCCAGTCCCTAAATGCCTCCACTCTCTTTTTCCTAAAACACCCAAACCAGAAGCACGTGACCTCACAGCCAAGAGAAATACAACCATGAGATTCACAGCCCCAAATGGAGGCACAGTCGAGGCCCCCTCGGCAAGCTGGGCCCAGCTTTGCATGACGTGGCCCTGCCCACTCGGGGCCTCACACACCTGCCCTGCTCCCTCACCTAAGGGCCTTGCACCCACTCGTCCAGCAGGTCCTTCTCAGGGCACACGGCAACACCCATACCTTCACCCCAGCTCTGCCCCCTGCAATGGGGGCCGCTGGCACCACGCCCGCCTCTCCAAAGAGCTAAAGTTCTCAAGGGGAGCGGTATGCTTGTTCTCTACGACTCCAAGCCAGCCGAGCGCCTGGCACAGCACGTGCTCATGAAATGTGGGCACCGTGAATCCACATTCTTCACCTCCACGGGCAAAGCTGAACATGGACAAATGTCCCATGTCCTCTCCACAAACATTTTGGAACACAAACATTTCCAAAAACTAGCATGTGCCAATACAATTCTTCCTCCATATTTACAGGGAGCTGTATGTTCGCATAAGAGCCCCTCTCTCTTTACCCATCTCTGCTTCTGGACCAGGAAGTTGTATAGGAGAACAGTGCAACATAACCAACTTACGTGTGCAAAAGAAAATTTTGTTGAAATGTGCCACGCTAAAAATTAGAATGTTGTAAACTACATTTTGAAAATATGAAATCAACTCTACTTTGCACCCTTGAGTGGAAGAAGAAACGAGGCCCTTTGGTCTTAATGTCACTACCACCACCATCATCAACGAGACATATGCCGCAGCACACAGGAAATTACAATCTCTGCGGAAATGCTGCGGATTCATTTTAAAACCAGCTTTCAGGGCACAGTCCCACAGCACACGTCCTGTGTACAGAGGCAGTGTTGTGTGTGCATGCGTCTGTGTGTAAGAGAGAGAGAGAGAGAGAGACAGAGTGCATGCCTGTGCACATGTGTATATGTGTCTGTGCATATATAATATCTTACATTAAAAAAATCATGAAGTGGGACTTCCCTGGTGGCGCAGTGGATAAGATTCTGCACTCCCAATGCAGGGGGCCCGGGTTCGTTCCCTGCTCAGGGAACTAGATCCCACATGCATGCCACAACCAAGAGTTTGCATGCCACAACTAAGGAGCCCACGTGCTGCAACTAAGGAGCCTGAGAGCCACAACTAAGGAGCCCGCCTGCCGCAACTAGGACCCCGTGCAAATAAATAAATAAATAAAAATAAAATTTTTAAAAAGTCATTAAGTGAGGCTCCAAAACACCCTCGAGTCCCGAGTTTGCGAGCCTCAGTACTATGAACGTTTGGGTCCAGTCGTTTCTGGGGTGGGAGCTGCTGTGTGCATTGTAGGATGTCTAGCAGCATCCTTGGCCTTCACGCACTAGAAGCCAAGAACATTCCTCTTAATCTCCACCTGTGACAACCAAAAATGTCTCCAGACATTGCCAGATATTCCCTGGGGAACACAGTTGCCCCTGGTTGAGAACCACAGCTCTCAGCTACCAAAAAGTCCCCAGGATGAGTGTGGCCGGATTATTTAAAGCATACAGGGTCCCTGAAACCAGAACAATCTACTTTCCCAGATTATTATGAATTACAATGAGAATTATCTTTCTTTGAGGGGATCTTAAAAACGCAATAAATTCTGCATTACACTTTGTTGACCTACACTCTGTTAAAACGACCAAAATGTTAAGTTCTTACAAAGGAAACCTTTCGAAGTCATTTTTCCACACAACGAAAGAGTCAGTATTTTACTGAGATGATTCTGAAGAGTCTAACAAAAATCAAAACTGCTTTCTTTCATTAGTCTTACACCGAAGCCTGTAATCAGGGAGAGAACGCAGCAGACAGTCCTGCATTAACCCAGATTCCATCTTTAGCTCGTTTGACCGAGATTTTCATAGGTTACACAAATATTACCTTTAAATTAGTGTTTATCTTCCTCCAACATGTGGACAAAGAATGAAATGTATTGCTGGAAACAGAGTCTACATAAAAGCTTTAATTTTCTCCTTTATCCAGAACGCCAATGAGAATTCTCAACGCTTTCGTCTACCTGACTCTTCCCCCACCACTAATGGCATAGAGCCTTTTGGGCAGGATCAGAGAGCAGTACTTCTGGGATCCCAGGCCCATGGCTCCTCTTAAAAACAACTGTGATCCGAAGCGAAGGGGCTCTGAGTGATTTCTAAGCTGGATCCTCCAGGTGGGCATGGAGTAGGGGAACGGGCCACGTCTGCCCATCGTGCCCTGAATCCTCCGAAAGCTCTGTGATCTGTTCCCGCCATCCCTCCAGGCTTCCATCCCACACTGAAGGCTGCATAAAGTGAAAGCTTCCTTCACAACTACTTTTAGAACCTGGGTAGAGGGGAGCCGACCCCGTACTCTTTTTCTCCAGAGTTTGAGAGGGAACTGACCGGTGCACATGACTAAGTCCAGGCCGTGAGGTGTCCAAGTCACGTCCGACCCCCCAACACACACACCCCCATGCTCAAAAACCACCGGCAGGTGAAAGCATCGCAAAACAAACTCTGCAGGGTGAGCCCAAGGTACGACGGAACTCCCGCTCGCAAGAGGGCCTGCTTGGTACAGAAGGAAGCAAACCATTCCCCTGATTTCTACTCATAAAGCGTAAGAATTGGGGCAGCTTTTATAACGTCTTGAGACACACAATCCGTAGCATCTGTTCGGAGGGTCTGATTCCATACAGTTGGAGTCAGTGGATCTTTCTGGAAAGGGCGAGACAGGAAATATTTTAGGGTTGGTAATTGAGAATACAGCGTAGAAATTATATAACGAGAGAGAAAACAAATTTTCCCCAAACTTTCACTGACAAAAATCAAAATTTTGTGAATTCAAAATTTGCATTTCCTATCATTTTCATGCGTCATGAAATATTCCTCTGTGATGTTTTCCCCCCAATCATTAAATAATGTCAAAACCATTCTCAGCTGGAAGGCTGCACAAAGACAGGCAGTGGGTGGGTTTGGCTTGGGGGCTGCAAAGGTGGACCCCACCTCCTGGGGGCAGACCCTGCAGGCCCAGCTCAGGGCCTGGGGAGGACAGAAGGCCGCGCAGGCAGCCGCAGGCAAAGACGAGAGAGGGAGAGAGAGAGAGAGAGAAAGAGAGAGAGAGAGAGAGGGGGAGAGAGAGAGAGAGAGAGAGAGACAGGGAAATCCAGACGGAGACATCACCGGGGCAAAGGGCTTTCTGAGCCCAAAACGCTATCTTTGTGTTGTCTGTGCTAAGAAACCTGTATCAGGGGACAACTGATATCTTCAAGTGTGAGAAAGGCGTGGTATTTTGTATATAAACGACACTGCTTACCCCCATAACTTTGCGCCTTTCAGTGTGGCTGGCTTGTGATAGCTTCTTTTATGTGTTACACACACGTAATTTGAATGCTGAGTGATCACAAATGGCCCTAGTTGTACATCTCTTCACCACGTCACTGGAGAAACC
Source organism: Balaenoptera physalus (assembly GCF_965194825.1). Classification (NCBI taxonomy): domain Eukaryota; kingdom Metazoa; phylum Chordata; class Mammalia; order Artiodactyla; family Balaenopteridae; genus Balaenoptera; species Balaenoptera physalus. The sequence continues at coordinate 180,146 of NW_028126535.1, read as the reverse complement.
CTTATAATTCCAAAAGAGCACTGAAAGTCCTACAAACCAAGCTTAATAAACGGTAAAACATGTGATGCTAAAGTGGGATGCATCCACAGGTTAGCCACTGACTTTATGAAATGTACACCCAACTTGAGCAGGTGTCTGACAGATAAAAGTATGTTTTATTGACAGTTCTCACGAAACTGGTGTCCAGGTACAAATGTCCCCACCCTTTCAGCTCTGCACACAGCCTAAGACCATTGTGATGGGAACTCCCCAGAGGGCCTTTATCAACGTTCACAATTTTCATGCTTTCATAATGATCAGTCACAAACCCTACTTAAAGAGGTGACATTCTGTTTATATAAGAATCATCAATAGGGCTTCCCTGGTGGCGCAGTGGTTAAGAATCCGCCTGCCAAGGCAGGGGACATGGGTTCAAGCCCTGGTCCGGGAAGATCCCACATGCCACGGACCAGCTAAGCCTGTGCTCCACAGCTACTGAGCATGCGCCCTAGAGCCCACGAGCCACAACTACTGAGCCCGCGTGCCACAACTACTGAAGCCCGTGCGCCTAGAGCCCATGCTCCGCAACAAGAGAAGCCACCGCAATGAGAAGCCCGCACACCACAACGAAGCCCGCGCGCAGCAACGAAGACCTGACACAGCCAATATATAAATAAGTAAAATAAATTTATAAAAAAAAAAAATCATCAATAGATCTTTAAAGGGGGGCTTTTAATCACGTTAAAGAAATGCAGAAAGAACAAAGAAAAGAAGGAGAAAACCATGAGGATGGACTGAACAGGTGAAGTGAAAATAGTGTGGAAGTGTAAGGACAGAAAAGGGACTCCTCAGTACACATACACATAGAGTGTCAACTTTTGGACCATGTAAATGTTTTTTACATCCAAAAATATCCTTACTCTCCAAAGGTTCAGCAAAGAAGAAAGAGGAAAGGGAGAGGAAGAAAGAGAAAGAAAGGGAAAGAAATTTACTGTTCGAGAGATAAAGCAAATATGGCAAAATGTTAACACCTGATGAATGTATTCTTTACGTTTTCCATGGGTTTGAAATTTTTCAAAATACAAAGTGGAGGAAAAGAACGGAATACAGCTTGGCTTTAACTGAGTTATTCTGCCCTCTGACACCAGCTCCACTGGCTACTATTTGTCTTCAACAAAACATCCAGTTCGGTCAGTCTTAATATTGAAATAAAAGTTCAAATTATTCTTATTTAAAAAAACAAAAACAAAAACCAAACCCACTGACTCGGCACTTGTGTCGAGCTGGATATTTCTGGTTCACCGTGCGAGTGTTACTAGTCTCTCCAAGTCTCTCTGGAGAGCCGGGCTGGCGTGCCCATCCTCCCCCTGCAGACTCCGTGAGGCCTGGCCTTGGGCAGGTGACCTCGAGTGTGGCAGAGTGAAAACCAGGCCAGAATCTCCACAGACATGATGCACCCCCGGATCCCCAGCTAGGACACCTCCCCAGAAAGTCTCACAGATCCCACAGGGTAGCAAGAGGCATATTTCTCGTGCTCCTGACTGAGCAAATACCTAATGATTAGTAGGAGTTAGGAATATATATTATTTTTGGCTGTGTTGGGTCCTCGTTGCTGCTTACGGGCTTCCTCTAGTTGCAGCGAGTGGGGGCTACTCTTCATTGCCGTGCGCGGGCTTCTCACTGCGGTGGCTTCTCTTGTTGCGGAGCACGGGCTCTAGGCACGCGGGCTTCAATAGTTGTGGCTCACGGGCTCAACAGTTGTGGCTCGTGGGCTCAGTAGTTGTGGCTCGTGGGCTCTATAGCGCAGACTCAGTAGTTGTGGCGCACGGGCTTAGTTGCTCCGTGGCATGTGGGATCTTCCCAGACGAGGGCTCGAACCCATGTCCCCTGCCTTGGCAGGCGGATTCTTAACCACTGCGCCACCAGGGAAGCCCCCCAGATTAGCCTTTTAAACCCCAGTGAAAGCTGCACAGAACTTCTCATTCTCGCCCTTTGTTAGTGACCTGCTCCTTAGACAAGCCTTCCTGGAGGCGACATGTAAGAAAGAGCACTTAGAATCATCTCTTCCTTAGGGAAAGCACTTCCTTGAGAGAAACCCCGAATACCTCAGAGTTGTGCCAGACCTACAACCTCAACGTATGACAAGACACTCCCTGCACACGGGCTGAAGCCCGCTGGAGGGCTCTGGGCTATTTTGGAGACGAGTTTAAATCGCAGACTGAGCTTTACAGCTGGGCGGAGCACTGCTGTCTGGGGCCCGAGAGGGCTCTCATTCTGGCTCCGGTCCTCTTAGTTTTCACCCTTGTGGGACACTTGTGTTGGTGAAACGCTTAGTTCTCCTAGTTTAGAGTTTCTTTTTCACATGTGATCTTCGAGGAGCTGCATTTTCCCTGGCACCTGGCTGATTCAGATACCACCTCAAGAACCTTTCTGGGCGGCTGCGACCTGGCCATGATGGAGAGCAGGGGCACGCGGTTGTTGGTTTTTGTACGAGAAGCTTGTGTTTGTGTGAGAATGTACTATTTCCCCCTTTCCAGGCACCACACCTGGCACCTAGGAGACCTCAGCTAATTCCAACCAAATAAATTAGAGAGTGAGGTTTAACAGAGGGTCCTCACGCTTGTCCCTTACAACCACTGACAGAGCAGGAGAGCTGCATGCCACCAGCATGCAGGCGACACACCCTAATGTCTCTGCACACCCTGCCTCCTGTGGTTTGCTTTCAGTCCACTGGACGGGCTTGCATACCCCACCCAGGATGTGAGCTGGTCCGAGAAGGGCCGGGGGAAGAGGAGGAGAGAAGAAAGGACCCAAACCTCTTACTCACAATCAGGAAAACATACATTTGATTCCAACAGCTCCAGCATCCCTGCTGCCTTAAGAAGTGAGACCCACAGGGGCCTTCACGGTGGCAGAGATCGATGGCCGGCGCACCTCTAAGTCAGCTGATTTCCTGCTCCGTCCCCTCGTCCCACCCACACAAGACACTCACGCAGGCACCCAGAACAGTCGTAAATCAAGTCCAGGGCGGCACAGAGGCAGCAGGGACATTCAACTGGAATGCCAAGGCACAGGTGCTTGTCACCACTCACCGTGACTTCCAGACCCGTGAACTGCACTCTCCTTGCTCCTCAAATGGGGCAACAAGGCCTGGCCTACCTGTCTCACGGGGATGCACGGAGACGTGCTCAAAACCACAAAGCACGGCAACCGTTCGCTATGATGAGCGCTGAGGGGGGAGACAGGCCGAGGGCTCACGCTGCACTCGCCCGACGCGCGCCCAGGGACTGAACAGCTGAGCAGTCACAGCACGGGCCCACTGACAGCTTCTCGGGACACCACAGTTCCCTGCCATCTGGGGCTCCCGTACACACCAAACACACAGCGTCGTGCGAAATCCCATCCTCACTCTACAGTGCAGTCTGAGACAGTCTAGCACGTGGACGTTTACCAGGTTTTAACTGTCCCTGCCCTAGCCCTCTTCCTAACTGTTCCCCAGTTTCTTTACGGGGAATTTCTTTTCCTCTTCTGTCTCACCCCCCATAGTGCTGGGAACAGAGGAGAAGTGACCATGGCACGAAGGAAGACCCAACTCCCTCTCACTCTGCTCTCTCCCAAGGCTTTAGGAGCAGTCGAAGCACAGTGTTCACAAGCTCGTATGACTATGAAAATCTGCAAAAGCAAGACATGTTACCATCAGTGATCAGGTAAGTCCTCTGCCCCTTGCACTCTCTCTCCCGACCAAGAGAGGACGAGGGGAAGCGGAGCCATCTCGATACATCCGCCCTGGCTCAGCGGGATACAGCTGTGAGATTCGCACACGTCCCCTTGTACGGCTGCGTCACTGCTGGCTGTGCCGGAATTAAGAATGGCTTCCAGAAATACTTTATTTTAGGACAAATTATCCAATGTCAGGGCACAGTGGGCAGTGCCAGATGGACTAGCATGATATAAACTGCATGAGGGCAGAGGAGAAACAAAACTGGAAACTATCAAAGCCAGAAGCTAGCCTATGGAAAATTCTTCCACAGAATTTTTATCACTTATCAAGTCATTTGTCAATTTTTACCATTTATCTCATAAAATTACTAGAGACTTTCCAAAGTTTAAGAAGCCAAAAAAGTTCACACCACATTACCAATAATGGGCCATGAATCACCATAACAGCAGCAGCAGCTGGTCACCAGGCTACAGGAAACCCTGAATGGTGTATTTCCTCTATGGAAAATGATACTGTAAAGCTACTGTCATAGAAAGAGGTCACACCTAAGAATACACAACTTAAGAAAAAAAATGGAAAAAAATAGAGAGGCATGTCAGGCCATGAATTCATTCATAAATGTTATTTTCCCAGAATGTGCTATCTGCAGTACCTGCCAACTTTGAAAAATTGTCTAAGTACTTACGCCCCTCAAAACCTGGCGAGGGCAAGTCCTTGTGGGAAGACTGCCAAGCTGGCTCTACTGAGCCCCTGGTCTAGCCTAGAGATGGGCACATGCTTCCAGGTCAGCCAATTAAATATGCACATGTGCACGGGCACGCACACACACATACACACACACACACACTTTGAATCTTGAGGTACTGACACAGAACAGAGATGTAGTTGGAGTTTCTTTTATGGTCTTGGTTACACTGGCGTGATGATATCTCGTTCCTGCCGGAGCGAGAATTCTCAATTCTGCAGACTGTCCTTGATCCCTGCTGCTCCCAAGACTGGCCTCACTGCCCCTCTTCAATTCCCAAGGGTCCACCTTAAGTCAGGCAGGAACTGTTTCTCTTGTTTAAAACCAAGAACCCTACAGGATACTCACTGAATCTACAAAGGGATTTATGTCTCCTGGTATACCAATATGCCCAAGATATATGTGCTTATGTGTGTGTATTTTATTAATAGGTTTGTTTTTGTTTAAAATCGAGCTGTAAATAAAGTACACACAACACACATGCTTATAACTGCATGCAAAACATCAGGAAAAATACACAAGAAACTATCAACAGTGTTTACTCTGGGAAGTGAGATTATGAGGGAGAAAGAGGCTTTTACTTCTAACTCATACCCTTCAGTACTCCTTGAATTTTTAAGTAAATAAACAGCATGTACTATAATAAATGCATACAAAACTAAAAGGAGGGCCAAACCTACAGAATAAACTCTCACCCATGAGAAACGCTTCATCTCCTCTTGAATCTTTTTTCCCCCTTCCTTGTAAGGCAATTCCCTCTGACAATATTCACCCTGAGGCTCATCTCCGTCCGTGGGCCAAGTTCAGTCTAACCACCCAGTGTTCCAAGGAGCAAGACAGAAACCTCTTTCTCTCAGAGAAGCAGAACTGAATTGCCAAATCTAGCCTTAGTAGCTCAAGCTCGACACACCGACTTTCCCACGTTAGGTGCTTCACGTTTAATGAGTAAAAAAATTCACGAATGAATGAGTTGCACCATAATGAATGAGTTGGCCTTATGATCATTTGTTTCTACAATATTGAATTAGTACAGCTAATTATAGTTAAATTCCACCAAAAACACCTTTGCTTTTTTGTTTCGTTTTGTTCTTACATTGCTTGATTCCCAGCGTCCTTCTTTACCCTGGTGAGTGAAATTCTCTCTTTAATTGTTCGTTACTTACACCTCATACAAACAGCACATTCTTAACAAATGCTGGAGAGGGTGTGGAGAAAAGGGAACCCTCTTGCACTGTTGGTGGGAATGTAAATTGATACAGCCACTGTGGAGAACAGTATGGAGGTTCCTTAAAAAACTAAAACTAGAACTACCATACGACCCAGCAATCCCACTACTGGGCATATACCCAGAGAAAACCACAATTCAAAAAGACACATGCACCACAATGTTCATTGCAGCACTATTTACAATAGCCAGGACATGGAAGCAACCTAAGTGTCCATCAACAGACGAATGGATAAAGAAGATGTGGTACATATATACGATGGAATATTACTCAGGCATAAAAAGGAACAAAATTGGGTCAGTTGTAGAGACGTGGATGGACCTAGAGACTGTTATACAGAGTGAAGTAAGTCAGAAAGAGAAAAACAAATATCGTATATTAATGTATATATGTGAAATCTAGAAAAATGGTACAGATGAACCAGTTTGCAGGGTAGAAACTGAGACACAGAGGTAGAGAACAAACGTATGGACACCAAGGGGGGAAAGTGGCGGGGGGTGGTGGTGGGATGAATTGGGAGATTGGGATTGACATGTATACATGAATATGTATAAAATAGATAACTAATAAGAACCTGCTGTATAAAAAAATAAAATAAGATAAAATTTAAAAAAAATAGTACATTCTGCCTTTATTACCAATTAGAAAGGAAAAGCAAAGTTAGAGACTGGGAGAAAATTAACGCTGCATTCACATTTGATTAGACTGATAGAAAAAGCATTTTTACATCCTTAACATGACAATGAGAGAGGGATACATATACAATATGTTAGACCAACTAATAGTAACAGTCCCTGGGGCTTGTCATTAAATTGGAGGGTTTTCCAAAGAACACCCCAAGCATTAGTGAATGCATAAGCATCTTCTCTCCCACTTTTATCCGTAATAAAAACTACAGAGAAAAGAAATCCTGCCTAACCCACTGAATTTGGATTTGATTGTAATTAACTGTCCTTTCGCACCTGCTAATAGAAAACATTTTGCTATTTCTAAATTAGCACATATTGGAAGGGAAGATCATTTCCTGGGGCATCACTTCCCTCAGCTGCTCCAGCCTTCTACTAATGAGCCCAAAGTATTTAAATTTAACCCTGGCGAAGAAAGATTAACTTTACAAGGAGGAAAACACAGCAAGACAACTTCACAGTTGTCTGTGAAGGAGCCAGTGCCAGAGCTGGGCCTTTCTGGTTCACAGTTTCTCTCTGGCTTCACCTGCCAAATGACTTGATCTCTCCAGCACAAGACACAGATTTCAACAACCGTTACTTAGGGCACTGGGAAGCCCGGGCGGACCGTCTGGCTCCGACCGTGTCCTCTGAGTGTGATGCTCAAGCTCTAGCGTGCCTTGGTCCTGTGACTCAGTAGCCACCCAGGGTGTGGTTTCTTTGTAACCTGCACTCCATGCCTCGTCCTTTGTCCTGGTAACCCCCCTAGGACACTAGACCCTCTAGAACCCGAATCCTGCCTGGCACATAGTAAGTGCTCAATGCGTGTGAGCTCTGACAATGAAATAATGATGATGCTGATAAGCTACTATGATCTCTGTCCACAGGGTCCACAACTTCACTTCTTGTGCCAAATTCTCCCCAAGCTACACCTAGCACTTGTGGTATCTGTACAAACTCTGGATGTTCTGCTCTACTGCCAACTATGGATGTCTTCTAAGATTCCACCCAGAACCGAATCTATCCCCTGGCACCTTTCTGAGCCCACCGGGTCAGTCTAGTTCTAACTCAGCCTACTGTCTACATGGATTATCTGCAACTGATGGGACATGCCCTTCCCGTGAATTGCTAACAGGGGTGGATGAGAAGAGTCAACCGCCTGGTCTTCACCTGTTTGCCCGAGCACACGCAGGTGCCAGGCTCTGTGGGAGGTACAGGACTACACGACGAATGTGACGCAGCCCTGGCTGTGACACAAGAACAGTTTGGTGTGGAGAGACATATATCTATAGACTATCATAAAACAACAGAGACGTGCTTATAACAAACTGCCCCTGGCATATTATAAAACACAGACCAAAAAAAGCCATCTGGGTGGGAGACAAAGGCCTGCTGGAGAAGGTGATACAGGATCCAAGTTTTAAAGAAAACGCAAAGTTAGGAGGAAAAGGGAATAGGGACCATCACAAAATGCCCCTCGTTTATAACAGAAACTAGCCTTTCCCAAGTGCCCATGTACCAAGATTTTCACCTGTGTCCATCTCATCTCATTGAGTTCATTCAACTACCTTATAAAGTAAATAGCGTCAACTCCATTCTCCTGATTCAGAGACCAAGGCAGAAAGGTTACCTCGGCCAGGCTCCACACCCATTCAATGGAGGAGCCTCATTCCACCCTGATCCAAGTCACTCCCAGACCACGCAACTTCCAGGACACCTACGACCTTCGTGGGACCACAGTATCGTGACGAAGGTCACAAGAAGGGCTTGTGCCTTTAAACAAGTTCACACGTGCCCAAACATTCCTCTTCATCCCCAAACACAATCTCTCCTCTTCCTCGTTGCAGCCACTCAAAGGCCCGTGAAGGGTAAGAAAATCAACACCCTAATTCCCTCTTGTCAGTCCCCTTCAACCTGAACTCTACCCTGCCCCTCCTCGGCCCTCCCGTTCCAGCACCATGTTCCCTGAGCGTCGGCAGCCCAGGACCACCACGCGCTCCACCTGCCCGCCGTCCTCCGCCCTAGCCGGCGCTGACGGCAGCAGCCCCGCGCCTGCCTCTCCCAAAGGTGCACCCACACCTCGGCATCCAAGCATGCAACTTCTCCCCTGGCCACCTCTACCCGCCAAAGGTTCATTGGTAGATAACAGACGTGCTCTGGGGTCTGGACACGTGACACAAAAAATATAAGAACAAATACCATTGAGGAAACTGATACATAAGACAGAGCTGGACGCTCCCGTCAACGCTTTACTATAAGAAAAGTCACATAAACCAGGCAGAAATTATTAAAACTAAGAGAGCAGCATGACTGTCACGAAGACAGGACCCTTGAGGGAGGAAAAACAAAACAGAACAAAATCCAGACAAAATAAATCAATCTCCATACATCATTATGTTTAAATAATTAACGGAACCCTCAGACACCAAACAGCACAGATGCGCCAGTGGTTAACACTTAAACTCCTCGAGTCAGCGTCCCGACCTCTCCATGGCCCTCAATGTCAGTGACCTGATCTCAGCTGCACAGATGCGCTCCCACCACCTCGAACGGGGGCACATCTTGAAGCTGCTCGTGGTCACAGAGAATCACGTCCCTTCCAAAGTCTTCAATGCTGCAAGTTCTACCGTGCCACCCACCTCTCCCACGAGCGGTGCCACAAGCCCCCATGTGCCTCTGCAAACTTTTTAAGTATAAATTGAATTTAAGTTCATAGCAGCACTATTCAGAGTAGTCAAAAGGGAGCGATAACCCAAGTGTCTATCAACAGATGAATGGATAGAAAAAATGTGACTTATACCCACAACGGAATATGACTCAGGCTTGCTCGCTCTCTCTCTGTCTCTCTCTTTCTTTGGCTGCGCTGGGTCTTCGTTGCTGCGCGTGGGCTTTCTCTAGTTGCGGCGAGCGGGGGCTACTCTTTCTTGCGGTGCGCGGGCTTCTCTTCGCAGTGGCTTCTCCTGTTGTGGAGCATTGCTCCGCGGCATGTGGGATCTTCCCGAACGAGGGCTCGAACCCGTGTCCCAAACCCGTGTCCCCTGCATTGGCAGGCGGATTCTTAACCATTGCTCCACCAGGGAAGTCCCTGACTCAGGCTTTAAAAGGGAAGTCTGACAAATGCTCCAACACGGAATGAGCCTCAAGGACATGATGCCAAGTGAAACAAGCCCATCACAAAAGGATGAATTCTGCATGATTCCACTCATGAGTCACCCAGAGTAGTCAAATCCATAGAGACAGACAGCAGAATAGAGGTTATCAGGGGCTGGGGGAGGGGAGGAAGGGGAATCACTGTTTAATGGGGAGAGAGTTTCCATTTGGGCAGATGGAAAAGTTCTGGAGATGGACGGCTGTACAACCATGTGAACGTAGTTAAAGCCACAGAAGTCTACATTTTAAAATGGATAAAACGGTAAATTTTGTTGTATTTGTTTTATCACAATAAAAAAGGTAAACGAAATTTAAAGTTCAATTCTTCTGTCCCACGAGCCCCATCTCAGGTGCTCACCGGCCTCACCTGAACGGCTACCACGTGCCAGCACAGATCACTGAAGGTTTCCGCCCCTGCAGAAAGTGAGTGGCTAACATGGGTTAGTGGCTGCTGACCACGTTTCCCTGGACTAAGGAACTGGCCTGACCGGTACCTCGGAAAAGCTACATTCCCATATTGAACCAGCCCACTGTGCTATCCAGCGTGCATTCACTCATTCATTCATTCAGCAAGCATTGCTGAACACCATTCATCTTGGTGCCAGGCACTTGGTCCGAGTGCTGATAAATAAAAATTATCAAGACATTCTTGGCAGCTAACGCTTCCTAGGATGGCGGAGGAGCACACAGTTTAAAGAGAAATCACAATGTAACGCGACATGTGACCTTTCACCCACATAAGCCAAATGCTAACTGCCTCCGGACTTTGTTCTTTCCAGCACACATTCCAGAATGCTCTACGTTGCTCAAGGGCCAGCTCCCTAACCCAGTGCAGGCAGGTCACGCTGCACCTAGACTTCTGCAGAGTCTCCACTTCTCTCCTCCCCACCCAAGAGCTCATCTTCCCTCCCACTGTCTCAAAGGAAGAATTAGCCTTTACCTTCCCAAAGTTAATCCCGCCAACACTTCTTGATTCCATCCTCTCCTGCCTGTTCTGGGCCCCTCTCCATCCTCATCTCTTACCTCTCCGTATCCATAATTCCAAAGGACCCCCTACCCTTAGTCTACAGACAAGCTCAACTTGCTCTTAGTATAGGGAAAGCCAGGTTGTCCTCTCCTTTCCAATCCAACAGGGCTAGGCAAACTACTTCGGAGAAAGGCCAGGTAATAAACTTCGCAGGCTTTGCAGATCACAGGCCGTCTGTGCTGTATATTGCTCTTTACCCTTCTTTCACTACTCTTTAAAATGCAAAAAGCGTTCTTAGCTTGGGGGCAGGGTGGAGGTGTACAGGGATCTGGCCCGTGGGACACAGGGCGCCAGCTCGATCTACATGGTACTCTCAGATCATTTTTTCTTAGGTACAGTTTTTGATGTGTCCCTTCTCTGTCCAAAAAGACAACACTTGGTGGTCTCCTCTCTTTCCATAGAGTAGGAAGGGTGGGCCTTCAATACCCCAACCCACCCTCTGAAAGTCCCAGCTCCCTCTCCCCTTCAAACACCTTTGAGCACCACCCAAATGGCCCACTCCGTGCCACCCTCCTTGTCCTGCCACCGGGCTGCGACCACACTGTCTAGTGATCCTTGCCCAGATCCATCACACGTGCAGAGCCCCGTGCAAACGCCACCACGTTTACAAAGATCACTGTCTCCGGTTACAGTGACCTTCCTGGCCTGCCACTAACCCAAGCTTCCCTAACCTATCGTGCCATCTCCCCAAGACACCGAGAACAAGTTATTCCTGATATGCTACAGTTGCTCAACGAAGGTTTTCTTAAAGAATGACAACTCTCAACTTATACAATATTGTAACTCAACTATACCTCAATTAAAAAGATTAAAGTAAAATGCACCTGCCCACACAAAGAAAGAATGAGAACTCTCATCTCCACGGGGGCATCAGAAGCAGAATTTGAGCTGTTCTCACCTTGATCACCACTAAGCACCACCACAGCAGGGCTGCACAATTCCTTGTCTGACCTGTGAATCAGAGAACCGGTTCCATTCCTCTGTCTACTGGGAGTGCCTCTCAGGAGAGGGCATACCCCATAGGCCATCACCAAAGTCACCTATTTTTATATGATCCCTGCTATGGACTGAACGTTTGTGTCCCCCAAAATTCAGACGTGGAAACCTACTCCCCAGTGTGACAATATCTGGAGGTGGGGCCTTTGGGAGGTGATTAGGTCGTGAGAGCGGAGTCCTCAAGAACAGCAGTAGTGCCCTTATACATGAGACCCCAGAGAGCTCCCTCAGCCCTTCCACCGGTGGGGACACAGCAAGGCAATGACCATCTGTGAACCAGGAAGCAGGTTCTCACCAGCCACCAAATCTGCCTGCACCATGATGCTGGACTTCCAGCCTCCAGAACTGTGAGAAATAAATTTCTGCGGTTTATAAGCCAGCCAGCTTACACTATTTTGTTCTAGCAGCACGAAGGGACTAAGACAAATCACCCCTGAGCAAATTCAAAGCTCTCAGGTGTCTGGGTAGTCATCAATGTCAAGACCAGCATCAATTAACAAGCATCAGGGGTTAATGCTCCTCAACACAGCCGAAGCCTTTCACGACACAGTGCAGACTGCAGGCAGGTCAAGGTCATTCTCCCACTCACTCCACAGGTACTTAGTAAGCACCTACTATATGTCAACACAGTGCTGGAGAGTGAGGTACAATAGGAAGCAAAACTGCCTCTAACAGCAAACTCTTTAATACAGCCAAACAAGAATGCGACGACATTTCTGAAACCAACATACACAGATCACGCAAGACAGTACACGCCTCAACGGTAAGGACCAAGATCCCTGAGACGCCCCACCTGGCCACCACGCTGTGCTTCGCTCCAAGTGAGCGCTCAATAAATACCGGCCACACAGAACCGCGCTCCAAATGATTACATCAAAAGCCTTCGGTAACTCTGGAAGGAATTAGGACTGACCTTTGAGTAATTACTTCAAGACTGAAAAAGGAACAGCAGCAACGCAGAGCCTCAAAACCACTCCAGGAATAATCAAAATAAGAGAAAGATGTTTGGGAACAGATTCTGCAGTTCAGTTTCTGTTAAAGGGAGATGGCTCTCATCCTTCAAGCAGAAGAGAAATTAAAGTCATCGCCTCAATCCAATAGCTGGAAAGTGTCTTTATCGTGAAAATTCAATTAGCAGTCTGTGACCTCCACGTCACTTCTCCGTCTGTAGCTCCACTCCCTTCCCGCTGAGGTTAAATGCACCACAGAGGTCAGGAAGCGCCCCATTTAGAAGAAGCGCCCTCGCCTTTTTAGAATGAGCTGTGCTTTGATTTTACACCTACGCTAAAGAGGCTGCTGGGTCAACGTTTATACGCGGGTTCCGTGGAAATTATTTCGCAATTATTACCTGTGTGTACCAAACGGAACTTATTTAAGTTTCCAGGGTATTGGCAGTACGACACCACCACCACATGATAAAAGTGCTCAATTCCAATGCTTGGCCAAACAAGAATTGTCCAATACACTTAAAATCTGATAGCTTTTATGTAACAGCCACTTAATAACTATCATAATACCTGCTTGTAAGGTACTTTAAAACATAGAGGGCGTGGACTGAACTCATCATGGGATAAGAATGCCTGTTGCTGTGCACTTCAAGCTGTCAGACTTCATGAAAGATCACGGCACAGCTGGGTATCTGACTGGTATAATATGGGTGCCAAGGCGCTCGCTGGCTAATTCAGGCTGATCAATTTCAAGCCATTCTAGTGTAAAGAGTGAATTATTCATAAACGTTTAGGGAACAAATCATATGACCTTAAACATTCATGCCCCCCACCTCAATTTCACCAATCTTTGTCACCGATACTCTACTGCTGGTCTGTTAAATGTACATCACTGTAATCCTCCCACACCCATGATTCCATTCAAACAGCTCGCTCTAAATAGTCTTTTCACAGTAGGAATGTACAGAGGTACGCCTGGCTACAGAACTTTATACAGAGACTAGTCTATCTATTTATACCCACACAAAGAGAATACAAAGCACGCCGTTCATGAATACTAAGCGCTCAGCATTAATGACACCCCTTAATGATGGGTCTGCTGACCTCTAAGCCAGTGATACACGAAGCACGGATCTGGGCTGAACTCAACCACAGCCAGAGGAGGTCTGCTGGGTGCTGCCCTCCTCTCCCAGGAGCACCAAGTACGACAGCCACAAGCAGAGCCAGTGACCAGGTCGGAATTTCTGGCAACTTGACCCTTCTGGCCTGGTAATTCAGCATCCCTCATGTTTTCAAAATACCACCAAGCATCACTCTGTCCTTACTCTGGGTCTACCGTGTTCGAGGCAGTCCCTTTTTTGCCTTGGAAATTGCGCTGGCCTTAGTGCCGCCTAACACGCATCAGGAATGTCCACAGAGGAGTCCAGAGCAATCTGACGATTTTCTTTGTGCTTAGAACTTGAAAACTGCATTTTCTCAACACCGGGAAAAAGGGAAGTATGTCTTTTCATTGAAGATTTTCACTGAGAAGGAAACCAAAGCTTCGCAAAAACTGTCTTCCCAATTTATCTCCCTAACATCAGAACATGTCTCTGAAGTGTAGCACTGACATTTACAAAATTTCATTTAGACACCGTTAAGGACCATAAGGTTTCTCTGAAAAACCAGAGGGGAGGGGGAAGGGAATGCATGGTTACAAAATAAGAAGGTAGAGAAAACCATCCCAAAGGACGCAGAAAGGAAACACGCTCTCCCATATCCGACACACCTGTGTCAAGTGTTCACGCTATTAGAGCTGAACCGTGTCTCCCCAAGGCCCAGATGCTGAAGCCCCAACCTCCCAGGACCTCAGAATCTGGCTGTATTTGAAGACAGGTCTTTAAAGGGATGATTAAGTTAAATGAGGTCACTAGGGTGGGTCCTACTCCAAGAGGACTGGTGTCCTTGTAAGAAGAGGAGATGAGGACACAGACACACACAGAGGGACAACCACGTGAGGACACAGGGAGGAGACGGCCGTCTACACGCCCAGGAGAGAGGCCTCAGGAGGAACTAGCCCTGCCCACACCTGGATCTCACATTCCAGCCTCCAGCACAGGGAGGAATAAACGTTTTGAAGCCTGCCCCACCCTGTCTGTGGCACTTTGTTACGGCAGCCCTCGCAGACTAATTAATACACGCTATGCCATGCTCTGTGCCAGGCCCTGCTCTCGCTCCGAGGTATGGACAGAAAAAGCAGAAGGGAAGAGCTTTCAAGGTTGGTCTTGCCCCGGGCCCTCGTGTGTTTGGGTGGAACTCCGCTTTTTTCTCTACGCCTCTCTTTTCTCACCTGTATAATGGGATAATATGACATGAAGGCCATCATTAGGATTTCCTGAGAGAGTGAATACGCAGTACCCAACAGAACTCCTCATACGTCCCAAGCACGCAATGCACACTATCGTTTTTAAAACTGGGCCGCACCCAGGCCAATTCAACCTGTCTCTATGAGGTAGGAATTGGGCACCAGAAAAATCTGTAAAGCTCCTGGGGGCTGGGGCAGAGGTGGGCACACAGGTGGAGCAGAAAGATGAAGATCAGGAAGCCCGCCGGGCCCAAAGGCTTTTTTACCTTGAATCTCACGATGCCGTTGTTAAATCCACACTATTATTATTCCCAAATTAAGAACAGTGGCCAGCGCTGGGGCAGTTCTGGCAGGGGGTGGGAGAGGCGGAAACAGAGGTAAATAATCTTTTAGGCGCGCCGATCCTACGATCCTACGCGACGGCCCAGGGGAGATGTGTGGGGGCAGCAGGTGACACTGCTCTGAGCCCAGCAGAGCCAGGGCGGGGAGGAGGGTAGCGGATCAGTGAGGCCTCACCCCTCAGGGGGATCTGGGGTACCCCCTGGGCCTCTCCTGCTCCTCATCCAGTTCACCAGCCCAGCCGGCAACGTGCTCACATCAACACGCCCGTCCCAGCTCCAGGGTTACCTGCTGATTGCCTATGGGACCGCTTTACAAACAGCCCAGGGAAAATGCTCTTACAGTGACTGTGTTTAATCTTTAATGTGAAACATTCCATTGTTTGAGAAGGGGAGCTGTTTCTAATTGAATACATCTACAAATACGATGAGAAGGTATGAATTAAGGTGAAAGGGTAAAATGTGCCATTGAAAAAACAGATGTATTTTGGAACAAATCCAGAAATGTCTTCCTCCTGTTACATGTTAAGATTTCACGGGTTGAAGTCAAGCCAGAAACACGCATATTTGTGATGGAAAGACAAGTACTACTCCTTAAAATTGAGAGACCAGCAGGATTTTCTCACTTTATTCTGAAAGAAAAATGTAAATACTTTTGAAGGGGTAGTGGGGAAAAAAGGAAACATGCAATACTTTAAAAAAAGAGCACTGTTTTACCACTTTAAAGCCATGGATAATTTAAGAACATAAAAATATGTGATGTGGTCTGTTCATTAAAGTGTAAGATTTAGTATACATTGAATTTTAAACTATAATTTACCCAGACAACAATTTCAAATGTAATGACTGAATATGCTTTAACTGCTTCTAAATCCTGCTGGCAAAATTTAAGGAAACTCTTAATTTCTGCCAATTTATTAAGAAGCAGGCAAACTTGAGTACAGAAAAAAATCATTAATAAAAAAGTTTTCTGAACTTGGTGACCCCACAAGGTCAAGCAGACCCAGAAGCTACTTGTTTAACAAAAGAAGAGGAGCCAAGATGAGAGAAAAGACCACCTCATTCCATTAAAATAACATCTGGCTTCTTATCGACATGTGTTCATTTGAAAGACAACGATAAACAGGATCCTTCTCATGTTCGCTTTTCAAAATTACCCTTTTAAGTCGAGGAATTCATAAATGCTTTCCCTCACGTTTACGAGGTTTTCTATTCTGTCCTGGGTTGTGTTTACGCCTCCATGTGGTGTGTTTCTAGACATTAACCTGTTCATCCACGTTTTGGAGAGGAAAAGCATCTGGAACGGAGGTTTCCTACCAGTTTTCACCCACAGCCTCCTAAGCCCTTCTTGCTCTTCTTCCCTGTCAACAGCCGAGGAAATGCAGCACCCACGACCGAGGGTGGCGTGTCTCAGCCCTGGAAACCAGCGGGACTCCGGCTACTTCGTGGGGCAGCCGTGCAGAACCGCAGACTGCACTCCAGCTCCCCGCGCCTACGCGGATTCTGAGCTCATCGCACTCCTCGGGGGCCCATCCTTCAACCAGCCTGAAATTCTGCACTGCGGGCCAACGCTGAGTGTGCGATCACCCCTCCCAAGACGGGTGAGGGATGAGTGAACAGGAAAGGGAAATGAAGAGGGACCAACTTCCCTTACACAGTAAGTGGGTCACGGGCATGAAACGTACCGCGTGCGGAACACAGTCAGTAATAATGTCCTATCTCTGTATGGTGACAGATGGTAGCTAGACTTACCGTGGTGATTATTTTGAAATGTACAGACATAGTGAATCACTATGTTGTGCACCTGGAAATGACACAGCGTTGTAGGTCAATTAAACTTCAAAAACAATCAAACAGACAATCAAAGTCACAGAAAAAGAGATCAGATTTGTGCTTACCAGAGGAGGGGGCTGGGAGCAGGTGGAAGTGGACGAAGGCAGTGAAACGGTACAAACTCCCAGTTATAAAGATAAATAAGTACTAGGAATATGTAATGTACAGCATGGTGAATATAATCAACACTGCTGTATGTTACACATGAAAGTTAAGAGAGCAAATCCTAAGAGCTCTAAATAATTATTAGAAAATTATCAACAACAAAGACAGAAAAAGATTCCTGTCCAGAGCTGAAGCGATTGACCAGTGTCTAGCTGACCTGCTGGCAATAAGAAGTCAGGACTTGGACAAGGCTCAAGGAAACCGGCTAAAAGCAAAATACTTTGTGTAATTTCTCCCTCCTCTTAGATGGGCAGGCACGGGGCAGATAAAGGACATTCCCCAAGACTTTCATTAAAACTAAATTTGTTACAGGAGCTTAAATGTCCTGATCTCTGGAGAGCAGAGACAAAGGTGCATAATGGAGATGTCAAAAAATTCTACTTCCTGGGAATTCCCTGGCCGTCCAGTGGTTGGAACTCCGTGCTTTCACTGCCGAGGGCCTGGGTTCGATCCCTGGTGGGGGAACTAAGATCCCGCAGGCCACGTGGTACAGACAAAAAAAAAAATTTCTACTTCCTGCTTCTCCCCTCTTCACAGTAGGTGCCTTCTGAATTATTACTGTAAAGAGAAGCAATCTTTTTTTTTTTTAAGTAGGAGATAAATATATTATTCTACCAAAGGACAAATGAATGTCCACGTGGATCCTGACGAGAGTGAAATCAGGTGTGCTCCTGGTGCCCGGACGGTATGGAGAACAAGACCATCGCTAGCTGCAGGCGTCTGCATGCACAGTGCAGGTCTCTGCTTCCCTTTACATACAAAGCTACGCTGCAAACTCAGTATCCACAAAGGGAAAAATAGGCACAAACACCAAAACCGAAGCTAACGTATCAATCATTTCAAATTAAACAAACAAAAACGCTGCTGTGGAAACCTGGAACTACTTGCGGTCGACATTTAGTGTCATGAAAACCAAAGCTTCAGCCATTCTCAGCAAACGACCTCAGCCAAAGACCTGAAGTTTGGAGGTGAGTCCTATGTCTCACCTCCACAGCCCACAATGTGGTCTGGGTTGTGAATGTAACTTTTGTATTTATTTACTCTCTGTAACACCAGTAATACAGCATCAACCAAAATGACAGTTTTCTCTTTTAAAAAGCCTCTAATGTGAAATGCAAAAAGTAAAAAAATAAAAGATTTAATGACAACCATGATGGATGAAATGTATTTCTGGAAAAAAACAACAACAAATAAACAGCCAGACTGAAGGCACCCAGAGACTTTTATCACAACCCAGTTCCAGCGCTCTCTCACATCTTTTAAAGTTTGAATCACGTATTCGACAAAAAGCCTGGTTTTGGGGAGCCCTGAGGGCATCCGTCAATGAAAGCAGCTGATTTATAAACAGAATTAAGTGATTATGAAAACACTGCGGCGTCATGAAATGCTTAAAAAGCACAGCATTGTTCCAAAGTTTCCTCGTGCACCTGCAACTGGGATATTGTCATCTGGTTCTGAAACACAAATATTTTTTCAGCTTTAAAAACACGCACAATCCTGTAGATCCAAAACGTGCCCAGTACCCTGTCAACGTTGTTCTTTCTTCCCCAAATCACATCATTAATAGCTATGCCTCTGGAGGGATGTCCAATCTTTAAGCTGGCAGATCTCAGTCACAACACATGTGTGTGTATACACACACACACACACACACACACACACACACATCGTGGCAGGGGAATACATCTGTGTCCCACTTTATTCAGGGACTTCAATATCAGCCCCTCGTCACCTCTGGGGACCCCATCAGTGATCTCTAGATGCTTTTTCATTGCATATCCCTCTCAGTGAAAACCTTTTAAGCATTAACTCCAACTCATGTAACCTATTAACTAGAGACAACACACAACAAACATTATATGCATTTTTCATAGACCACAAATAGACATTTTGTAACTATTAAATAAAAATACATAAACAGAGAACTTAAGTTTCTTCCTGCACTCCAGTAAATCCCATTGTCACTGCCAGAGGATATGCAGTCCACTTGGGAGCCCACTTTGTGAATTAAAACCTGAGACAAGGCATTTCTGTCACCCTCTACCCCAACTAAACATGGAGACTATTGGTGTCAAGGAAATGTACTAGGAGGCCCATGAAATTTATCAGGCAAGTCTAATTTCCACAGGCCTCTCCCCTTGTTCTCATCTGGTCTACAACAGTTTCTGTCATGCACTGGACACATGAGATCATTACTTCTTATTTTCACCAACTTCTGAGCTGGGTGCCCCTCCAACGCTGTTTCTCCTGGCAAGGCTTTTTGAAGAATTACGCTACAGATCTCTGGAAATCGTTGAAACTGGCACAGAATCATCGTGCATCTTAGAAATACAAACCTAATGTGATATTTTTTCATAATCAAATTAGGAGTTAAACCAAAGCGCGTCTCCCAAGACTGACCTGTGACTGTCAGGGACTGGCAACCCTTGTTTTTACGTTGATCACTGTGAATACTTGAGTCTTTACCAACACAGAGTTGGCATTCAAGTTTCAAGGGATTAGAATGCCTGATAAGATTCTGCTGGGAAAAGAACCTAAGGCAAGGACCCAAGTTTATTCTGTCTCCCAAATGAATCAAATGGTAGAGACATCAGTTCTCTGCTCAACTGCTTTTCTAAATACAGCCTAAAACTCGGCAACCACCTGGAACTTTATAGGTGCTGAGAATTATGTCTGCATACCGGTGCTACAGATGTCTGCATCATATGAACGGGGTAACATCCCTCCAACTCCACTTTCTCATTTCTCATCTTCAAACGGATGTCAAGATAAGAAGGGTACCTCGACGGGTAGAGCTGACCCAGCTAAGGCTAAAAATCACCCCAACGCACTAGAAACAAAAAGCACTGCTCAGTTACACAGAATTTTCTCCAGTTCCCAATCATGACTTACGTGGTCTTACCATATTAAAGTATTTGTTATTACTGATTTAAGAAATAAAATGGCATCACATACAGTAAGCTTCTTTTGCCCAAATTTCCATCTATTGGAAAGTTTAAACAAGCAGAAGTGTTTGCAAATTCGATACCGGATGTTCACACAAACTCTAAAGCCCAATGACAACGGGCAAGTCTATAATAGTATGAGCCAAGCTCTCCCAAGAAGCGGACAGTGTCCCTCTAGCCTTGCTCCAACATGGATGAGGCTGGGTGTCCAGGTTGCGGTAGACATGAGGAAAGTCTTCAACATCTTGGAGAGAGAGAAGGTGATCATCACGCCGGTGGGGCGGTGGGGGGGGGGGGGGGGGAGGGGCGGGGAGAGTCCTCACCTCCTCCTGCCTCTGTATTCTCCCTGGGGGTTGGTGTTAAGTGTTCCAGAAAGGAAAGTGCTCCGGGCTGGCTATCTCGGGTCATATTCTGGGTTCCAGGCTCAAGGGAAGTAAACAGAGAAAACTCTCATGTTTTCTTTACAGTATTCAAGCTCCATCCACCACGATAGGAAAAAATGACAGGAATTCAAGGCAGAGACACTCTCTTCAAGAATAAACACTATGAATTTTGCCGTGAGCATTGTTTGTGCTTATTTTACAGGGTCTCCTGAAACTGGGAAACTACAACACTCGTAAGAGTTATTCAGAGGCACCCCACAGCCCAAAGTGTCTTCTGAATTGCTGGGGTCTTTTTTTACAGTAAAACATGCAACTAACTTAGCAATGTTAAGTTGAATATTGTTTACTTCAATCATGGGTAAAATGTTAGTTAAAGCATGGAACATAGTTTACTCAAATTGCTAGTTAATATAAAACCACCATAATCCTTAACCTACAAAAGTGTTAAAAAAAAAAAAAAAAAAGAGCCTACGCAACATTTAACGTGTGCCTTTTCCACATTACAATCCGCAAACACGGGGTAGGAGAGGCCTCAAGATCAGCTCATCAAGCCTTTCACTCTACACGTGAGGACACACACAGGTTCAACAACTTCACACAAGCAGACAGGCAACACAAGGCAGGACACAAGTGACCAAAACGCCAGGCAAAGGATTCTCTAGAAAACATGATATTCCTTATTTGATCACAAATAGTGAAATTACGACCCAAGGTAAAATTCAGGTGAACAACCACATAGAAACACAGACGTAGGAATTTATTTCTACAACAAACTAATGCAAACACAACTGGATATTTTTAGTGTACTTTTTGGTCACGTTATCAACCCACTGGGAAAACCACGCCTCTTAATGTGTGTCCTGTTTTTGAAACTAAAGACATGAGTCTAACCTACTGATGCATTTTACATAGTACTGCTCCAGAAACAGTCTCTGAAAGTGCATCCAAAAATGTCCCATCTCAACTGATTTGGCAGCAAGGATCAACTGGCATAGGAAATGTGCAAATCCTATAGGCAGCTCCAACAAGATAGCCGATATTTTTTCACTATGATTTCTTACAAGTATTAAGAAGCTCTAAGTTTTGGCTTTTCCTTGCTTTTGATAATATCCACAGTGCAAAATCATTCTGAGAAAAACACATGGGCCCAAGTGTGCCACAGTATAAAATTCATGAGTCAAGGAAGGTGCTCGAAGAGTGGAGAGATTCACTATTAGGCATTTCATCCTGAGTTAAAATGTGATTACCAAGACCAGGAGAGCAGAGCTGATCGGCAGGTGCCCCGAGTTAGGGGCTGAGAGAGCGGGGAGTATGGAGGGAAAGCACCACGGACACCTTTGGGGTGACGGAATTTAGTTGTTTGGTATCCTGATGATGGTGGTGGTTACAGAAATTTAAGCATGCTGAAATTCATCATTTATCACATAGTAAATTTAGGAAATATACAGAGAATACATATGTGTCTGAATACAGCACGTGTGTGTGTTTGTGTGCGTATGCCAGCCCTGAAATTTAACTTAAGAAAAGCAAGCAAGCAATTGATGGAGACCACCGTAACTAAAAAAGATATATTATTACTGTCATTATTGGATATTTCCACACCAATTCCCAACTTCAGAGTAGAGGAAAACCTAAGGACACTGGGCTCCAAGCATGATAATAATCCTCCTTCTGTTAATACAAGCCTGAGAAACAGATTTTATTTTCTTTCTCTCTCAAGAAGAAAACTAAGGCCAGAGAAGGTAACATGTGCCCAGAGGCGGTCAGTGCATGGTGAGCTGGCTGCAAACCAAGTGTCCCCGACCCCATGACCACCAGGAGCCCACAGGGCCCCCAACCAGGCTGGGCTTGGCGCTCCTCTTGGGCGGGGGGGGTCACAGGCCACGGGGCCACGGGCTGGCTCAGGAGGACCAGACTCCAGGCGCCAGCAGTGCCCATTCGTGGGAGAGGGCCCCACTGCAGGTCCGCACCCAGCTGCCCCCAGCCGTTCACGAATCAACTACTCACAGGAGAGGACAGGGCCTGAAACAGCATCCAGAGTCCTGCAGGCCGCAAACGCCTCCCACACTGATGTGTCCGCCCGCCCTCCCAAGCACGGCGGTGGAGGTTACCCCAAGTCCAGGTTAACCGACATCTCGCTGGGCACAGAGAGGGTCCGAAAACAGCAGACAGGTACCAGGTGTTCCCCTGATAAATACCCAAGTCCCAAGAAGCCGACCAAAGGTGAGACCCGCTAAATCTGCAATGACATCCGCAAAACCAGCAGCAAGGAGCCCTGCAGGCGCGCTGGCATCGGGGCTCTAAAATACTCGAGTTGAGACAGAGCTCAGGCGACTCGCAGCCGCCCCCCCGCCCCCAACACCTCCTGGCCTTGCGCCGCTCCCGCCATCCACTTCCCACCTCCTCCTTTCCCTTCTCATTTACTTCCTAATGTATCCCAAAACGGCCTACGGGAGCCGGAGCCGTGAGAACCACAGCGCCGGATACCTATCTTGACATCCAGCTGCCCGTGGACCTTGCTCAAGACAGGACTGCACGGCTGACAGCAGAACTCAGGGCTGGTGTCTCCACCCTGGCATCACGGCCATTAAGCACCGGGTCGCTCTCTGGGGTGGGTCTGTCCCGTGCACTGTGGGATGTTACGCAGCATCCACGGACCCCCCCCCGCCCCCCCGGATGCCAGGAGCATCACCGTCCCCCTCCCCCAACTTGTGACAACCACACGTCTCCAGATATTGCCAAAAGCTGCTTGACGGTAGGGGACAAAACTGCCCTGAGAACCATGGGCTGACCACAAGCTTCTAGAGCTCAACGCTGAAAACACGGTTCCAGTAAGCCACCATCTCCGCTACCTTCGTCCCTACGACGTCCCTTTCTCTCGAACCTGCGAGTCACACGCTCCATCTCCACCTCTTCCTTCCCAACTACCAAGAACAAACCAAAGCCATGGAAACGGTACCCAACTTCCTCCATCAGAAGAAAATACTCTCTCCTCTGTTTCCAAGTTTAAATTTGCTCCAATTTAACTTTTCAATGGCTTCCAGTTCACATCTGCAATCTTCAATCAGGCAGTGGATTCTCAATAAATATTTGACGACGGCGATAATGCACAGAAGTGCTTTGCAGGAGGCGGCCACCTCCATGGTCAAGTTCCCGGGGAGCACATTCCTTAATGACTGCGTTTTTCCCCTGAGGTTTTAAACTCATTTTCTCACAGCAGGCTCTCTTTCCCTCTACAAACATGTTGACTGTTTGTCCCTTCCCACATCCAGCGTTTATTTTGGTTGCTGGGTCTCGCTCTACTCACGTGGCCGGGGCCATCCAGTTGGTCGAGCCCCATGGAAAGGATGGACAGGAGGGAGGGCCAAGGAGGGCAAGACCCGAGGGAGAAACTCACATCCAGTCTCCACTCACGAGGCCAGTTACTTCCTTCACGCTAAAAATAGGTATGGAAAAAAAAAAAAAAGTTTATCTTTCCAACTTAAAAAACAAAAAAGTTTACAAAATGACTTTAGTCTTGCTTCCTGATTGAAACTATTTTTTAAACGTCTTGGGTGGTGAAAGATTAACAACTTATTGGAAGTCACGTACTCTTCTTTTTTAAGGGAGAAAAAGGAGGCAAATGCAAGGTATCCGGGGACACCACACCTGGGACAGTCTCGCCTCACAGGGCAGAGTGATCGTGCTTGTCCTCTGGCCCGGGTCAGGCCTGGCAATAACCACGTGTGCAGAGCCCAAGACCCAGACACCTGGCGGAAAGCTCAAGGAGGGGGCAGCCTCAGGGTTGGGGTGTGGGGTCCTCCCTCCCAATAGGTAACTGATGAAGGGTCTGAATTCCTGACACTCAGGACCTACATGAGATGGCTCTTGTGGGCCTGGCTTCCCTCTGCAGGAACCCATTGCCCGCCTCTGGAAGAGAATCATGGATATCCCAGGTGTCTCAAAAGCTTGACAGGTCACAGCAGTCCTGAGAGAAAGCAAGAGTGAGGACAAATGGCAGAGGGGGATCTGGGAAGTCACCTCTCTCACAGATGCAAAACTGGGTTTTTCCCCCCAACCACAAATAAAATTTCTAATACGTTGCTATAAAAAAATACAAAAGACTATGCAAAGAACACACCAACTAAGTAATAAAAATAACATCCTGACTCAGGGACCAGTATACAGGAAACGGCCAGCACTCAGCCGCTTTTAAAAAATACTTTGACTATTGTTAAGCCTCACTTTGTTGGAAGGATTCCTGATCAGTCTTTTAATAAGAGAAGATTTGACCCTCAAGAAATTAAACCTTAAAACTTAAGACATAAACTTGGGGGGAGGGGTAGGTAGCCCATGGCGAACACCGCTTTAAACATATCAGATAAGGCCTCTACATCACCTAAGGCCTCTAAATCACCTACGAGGGGCTTCACTGACGGTCACACCTTGGGCTCCCCACCATCCCAAGAGATGTTCGCCACGACACACTCAAAGGCAGGCAACATGGGGACTGGCTATGCCATTTTTCACATGGGGAAACTGAGGCACAAAGACACTAAATGCCGTGTCCAAGGTTAAATACTCAGTGAGAGACTCCAGCTTGGAGTTCTGGTTTTCTAATTCAAAAGTGATCCAAACCACCTCAATCTAAAAAACCACAGCTGTCAACCTCACTGAAATCACTTTCCTAGGTCACCTGCTAGCTGAAATGGGCCTACCTTTTTTTTTTTAAAAGTCTACCAGTAAATTATTTCAAACTCTTACAGCCTCTCCCCTCCTCCCACAAAAAGTAAACTAACTCTCTTTACTGCCTTCTTTATCAATCCTTACTTGCAGTAACTATAGAGAATCGCCTTCCAATAGAACATTCTGCAAGTTCTGCGCTGTCCCAATATGGCGGCCACTAGTTACACACATCTATTGGGTATGTGAATTATGGGTAGAGCACTGAAAGAACAGAATTGTTTATTTTAGTAACAACAGAATTGTTACTGAATCTTAGTTTATTTGAATCTAAATATGCACATGTTGGCTAGTGGCTGCCACACCAGATAATTAAGCTACAGATGAAAACAATCTTTCCACTGTGGTGGACATTTCATGATTTCTGCTGAGATTCATCTAGGTGTACAAACAGATTTCAATGTAGGTTCTTCTGTGTGGGAGAGGGAGAGAAAGAGAGAGAGAGAGAGAGAAAGAGAAATGGTGTGTGTGTGTGTGTGTGTGTGTGTGTGTGTGTGTGTGTGTGTGTGTGTGTGTGTGTAATTTAACGAGCTTGTCTCCAAGTGGGAAGATTCACACTATGTATACACAGGAAGGCAAAATAACACCAAGCTTAAGAGCTGGGCTTTCGGAATCAAACAATCCTCCCTCCACCATATATTAACAAGTCAGTGTCCTCTGAAGTAGAATGAAAATAATTGCTGCACACAGGGCATTAAGTGCCTGTAAAATCCTCACTGCATGGCATTAGAGTAACATTAGGAAAACTACTCTACCTGCACAATACCATAACAACTAAAACTTACAGGCAGCGTTGTAGTTTTCAAAAAAATTACACGTACATTCCCTCTTTCTGTCCTTGCACTACCCAATGAGCACCACGATTTCAGTTCCCGTTTTTATTTTTACATACAGAAAACGACACTCAGAAAAGTTACAGGACTTGAAGGTCAACGGTAGAGCAGAACAACAGGGTGGGCCCTTTCACTAGTTCAGGCCAAACGGGGACAAAGGCTGCTTTTCTAGCAAAGCGTTAGGTGTCCTGATGGAGCTGGACTCGGGCTCTATTCCCCTTTCTGCTGGCTAGCGCTGAAACCCTCCTAACAGCTCACCCAGATAGACTCATGATGCCATCACACAGATGAGAAAACTGACACTCCCATGGTTAAAGGTGAGATTCGAGACCAACTAGGATACCACACACTTCATTTAAACACCCAAACTTTCAGGAGGGGTGAGCTTTGGGAGATTTAAGGGTCAAGGTGTGAAATTTAAATGAGGGGTGTTGACAATTCCCAGAGTGACTTAAGCCCTGGACAGAAGCACAAGAAGAGCCAACCTCAGAAGATCCAATGACACACACCCTGCTGTGCACAACACCAAATCAACACCTGAAGTCTCCATTTTCGTCCCACAGGTGTGTGTTCCCTTCAGGTCTAGAATATCCTTAAGGAGATATCTTAATAAGTGGGTCAAGTGATGCACTTCAACTTTCATCCCTGGATTCATCATCCAGCTGGGGGGTTTTCCACGAAAATCTGCCGTACGTTTGAGATATTAACATCCCTAAACATAAAAGAGTCATCTTCACGTCTCAACTGTTCCATACTCAACATTCGCGCCCCCCTCCCACCCATCGCGTCTTTCCTAGGAATGACTAGTTGTAAACTTTTCATAAAATCGTCCTGGGCAATTTCCTACACCGAGGCCACCGTTCAGGACGGAAGAGTGGCGCTCCCCTCCCCCTCCCAGGCTGGAGTCCCGCCCCTCCCCTTTCAGGTTAACCCAGGGACCCAGGCGGCGCGCCTGGAGAGAAAAACATCCAGCAGTCAGGTCAAACCACATGTGACAAAGCAAAGCAGAAACCGTGGCACAAGGAATAGGGCATGGGTTTCTGTTTCTTTTGGGGTTCTGCTCTACAACATCAGCGACAGAAAAGAAAGAAGGAAAAAAAAAAAAAACACCCCACCTCCGACTCTAACTTTGTGGAATTTCCAAAGCGAGGGGCTCGGAGAATGCGAGGCCGTGCTAAGAACGAGCCCCCGCGCGGGCCTCACCGCGCACGGACAGCGCACGTGAAGGGCAGGCCCTAACCCAGCGCCCGCGGGCCTCTGGCAGCCCCCAACTGTCAAGGACCCGGCGACCTCCGGCGACCCCCGAAGGCGCGCCCCACCCCGTTCCGAACACCGGCCCCCGTGGGCAAGGTCCCCCTGGGGAGCAGCGCCCAGGACGCGAATCTGGGGGCACCCCTCCCCCCAGCCCGGGAGCAACAGGTCTGCAGCCTCCCCAGGCCGCTCTCCGCAGACCCGGCCCGACCAGGGACGCCCCCCGTCCGCCGAAGTCGCCCCCAGCCCGCACTCCTCGCCCGGGCTGGGGAGCTCCCGACTTCCTTGACGGTTTCTGCGGCTCAAGAACTGAGCCGCCCAGGGCCCGCGCCGCCGCGCTTCCAGCCGGCCCGGGGCTGGCCGGCCCACGCCCGGGGATGAATGGGGCTCCCCTCCCCCCACGGGGGATCCCGCGGCGGCGCACGTCCGTCCAGCCAACCCCGGGTTGGGCAGACAAAGGGGCACCGGGGGACAAATCGAGCGCTTCCCCAAACTTGCCGGCCGCCTCCCCCGCCCCGAAACAAAAGAGCCCCCCAGCCTCCGCCCGCCCCCAACGCGCCGGCACTTTGGGGAGCAGCCAAAACGGGGTATTGTGCAGCCTGCAGGGAGCGCGCCGCACCCCAGCCCAAGCCCGAGAGACACTTGGGGACCTGCCCCTCCAAAGCCCCGGAGGCGGACGGAGCGTGCGGGCGCCCCAGGCCGCCGGCCTGACCCCGGAGGGAGGGAACCGCCGGCCCCCATGCGGGACAAGTTGGCGTTCCCCCCCGCCCCACCCCGCGCCCGGCCAGCCGGCCGGCCGAGCCCCGCGCACTCACCTCGCCGCGAGCAGCGCAACTTGCGGCGGCGCCGCCGCCCCGAACCTCCCTCCGGCCGGCCGTCGCCGAGCCCGGGCCGTGCCGCGGCCGAGGAGGGCCCGGCACCCGGAGCAGCCGCGCGCCGCCCCCGGGCCGCCCCCGCCCCGCCGCAGCCGAGTCCCCGAGAGGCGCGGGCGCTGGAAAGTTTCGGATGCCGAATGGCGGCCGAATGGCGGCCGAATGGCGGCCGAATGGCGGCCGAATGGCGGCCGAATGGCGGCCGAATGGCGGCCGAATGGCGGCCGAATGGCGGCCGAGGGGGCGGCGGCGGCGGCGGCGGCGGCGGCGGCGGCGGCGGCGGCGGGGCGGCGGCGGCGGCGGCGGCGGGGCGGCGGCGGCGGCGGCGGCGGCGGGGCGGCGGCGCTGGCGCCACCTCGCTCCCGAGCGCAGAGAGTGCGGGGGGATGGGGGGGGCTGGGGCGAGAGCGGTGGCGGCGGCAGAGGGCGGGACGGCAGGAGGGACCCGCACGGGCAGTGACCTCCGGGGGGAGCGGCCGCCAGCGCGCCGACCCCGGCCGGGAGGACTGCCAGGGAGGCCGCCTCCGCCGCCGGGCCGGCCCCTCCCCCCACGGCCCCCAGCCCGCACCCTCCCCCACCGCCGGGGAACGGGAGCCCGGGTCCTCCCCCCCCGACACACCCCCCACCCACACGCCCGGGGGGGAGGGGCGCGTCCCAAGCCGGTCCCTCCCCCACGGAGGGTGAGGCCACCAGGCCTGCCCTCCCCCACAACCAAGAGGGGGAGAGTCCGCCCCCAACACAGCCCCTCCCCCAGGGCTCCAGGGAAGACTCGCGTCCTGAGCCGCCCCGTCCCCACGGCGGGGGAACCTGCAACCCTCCCCCGTCCCTCACCCCTGACTCTGCTCTCCCCGCCGCGCCCGGGGTGGCTGAAGGGAACCCGGGTCTCCCTAGTGTATCCGAACCCCGTCCCTTCCTCGTGGCCTCCATGCGGGCGGAAGGAGACGCAGGCCTGTGCCCACCCCGTCCCAGGCCCGGACCCAGCCAGGAGGGGACAGGAGCCCGGTCACCAGCACCGCGGTTTCCAGGGGAGGGGGGAACCGGGCCACCGCTCTGTTACCCTCCCCCACCTCCAAGAAGCAGCCGCCCAGCTGCCCTAGCAGAACCCCTGCAACCTGCCTGAGGACGCCGCTCCCTCAAAATCCGCGGCCGGCAGGGCACCCCAATGGTCTCCTCCCCTCCCCGGAAAAGTGGGGGCCCAGGGGGGAGCCTCGACCTTTGCAAAATGCCTCCAGTGAAGAGCCGGCAGTGCGTGGGGAGAAAGAAACTCGGGCCCAGCGGGGTGGAGGCTCCCGGCGGGGGCAGGGGGAAGAAGCCGGGCGCTCGGGCCTTCTCACCCCCGCCCCCGCCCGGAGGCGTCGGGCCTCGGGCCCCAGCCAAGTGCTAAGGTTGCCGCAGCTCGCTCGGCCCAGCTCTGGTGAACCCGAGGCCCCAGCGCTCCTGCCTCCCCTCCTGCTTGGCGACAACTGCCCCCCACTCGAGGCCTGAGTTCACTTAAACAAACATCTGCACCCACCCGCCGGCACCTTGGGTGTCTGCTTTGCCGAATATTTTAGAATAAGTTTGCCCCTCCCTTTGGCGTATAAGGAGCTTCGCCCCAAGAGCCCAGTACACACTCAGCGTTTTACACTGGCACCTCACTTGCTCCTTGCTGGGACACCGGGCCATTTGCTGTACTGGTTGTGCAGAGAGGGGGCCCGAAGTGAGTGTTTAAGGGGCTGGTCCTCCATCAAAAAGGCAGACTAAAAATTATGCTGCCAAATATTGCTGTGAAACGTCAGTGATGTAAAACGACGGTTGCTGCACATTATTATTAGAGCACATCAATAAAAGATACACTTACACAGTCTCCATAATTGTGAATCAGCAGAATAGATTTTGCCTTATTTTGTATCAGTTGCCATTCAAGGCCCCCCAAAAGGACGTGGTGGGACCTTCCCTTGAGCTTGCCCGTCGTTGCTCCCGGGCTCCCTGGGCTTGTGAGGACTGATGCTGAGGTATTAACAGGCAATCGAAAAACCAGGGGGGCAACAGAAAACCCGAGCGAGCTCCTGATGCAACCCTGCCCGGGTTACACGTGCTTCCCTTCCCCCACCGCCTGCTGATGGGAGCGCTGCGTTTTTTCCGCCTGTAGGGTCACATTGTGGTTGATTGATTCTCCTTTCGCCTTGCTCAGTCATTCAGATTTGGAAAGTAAATAACAAGTTGACAGCATTACAGCTCTCGCCTTTACTGGGACACGGCCCCCGGCTACCGCACACTCTCGAGTAGCCGCGCAGCCAAACTGGCCCTCTGGCTTGCCAGCCGTGCTTGTCCTTAGCCGCTTGGAAATTCCGAACTGAACACCATGAAAAGGTTCCTTGGTATGTTTTGATTACTTGGCAGACGCCAATCATTTAAAGTATGAGAAAGTGGTGGAAATCCTCGCTTCCAAACTAGGACCCGGTGTGACCACTTTTTTTACAGCTGGTCTTCCGTAGCTAACAACGCGAGGGAGCTTGGAATCCATCTTGCCTGTTTGATCGTGTCCCAATAATCCCAACGATCTTCTTGCAAGTAAGGAGTCGAGCACTTTTACCACAGACTCCTAGGAGCCCCCAGGGACTCTGTAAGACCTCAGACAGGAAACGCGACCCCCTACATTTATCCTAATAACACCGAGAAATTCCACCTTCTGAATGCTAGACGGGTGGTAGGAACGTGTTAAATTAGACTATTTTATTTCATCTGTTTTGCAGATTTTTCGAATGGTGTAAGAAAAGAGGAGAAAAAGCACATTAAAGTAGAGCAGGAAAGGAGCTAGTGCGTTCTGACAAAAGTATAAAGGTTAATTTGGAGGCCGTGAGCAGCAACGATCTACACAGGTATCCACTGCACAATATCTATATTCCAAACAAGTATTTTTGGTTGCTGACTGCAGGGGGCTGGAATACAAGAATCCGCTCGCAACAAATGCTATCAGTATTCCCCCTAAACAGTAGCCAAATGTTTAATAAAAAGGCAGCAGGAACCCACACAAATATAGTCAACTAATTTTTGACAAAAGAGCAAAGGTATTTCAATGGAGAAAGAATATCCTTTTTAACAAATGGTGCTGGAACAACAGACATCCATAGACAAAACAAACAAAAAAATTAATCTAGCCCAGACCTCAAGGCTTTTCACGGAAACTAACTTAAAATTGATCATGGGCCTAAAAGTCAAAAGCAAAAACATAAAACTCCTAGAAGATAATGTAGGAGAAAATCTAGACGACCTTGGGTTTAGCAGTGAGTTTTTAGATACAACACCAAAAACATGATCCGTGAACAAAAAAAAACTGCTGAATTGGACTTACTGAAATTAAAAACTTCTGCTCTGCAAAAGACACTGTTAATGAAAAGACAAACCACAGACTGGGAGATATATTTGCAAAATCCATATCTGATAAAGGATTATATCCAAAATATGCAAAGAACTCTCAAAACTCAACAATAAGAAAACAATACAGAATAAAAATGGGCAAAAGATCTGGGAAAAAAAAACTCACCAAAGAGATATACAGATGGCAAACAAGCATATGAAAAGATGCAGAATATCACATATCACAATGAAAACGCACATTAAGACAAAATATGGGGAATTCCCTGGCAATTCAGGGGTTAGGACTTGGCGCTTTCATTGCCAGGGCTGTGTTCTGTCCCTGGTCTTGGGACTAAGATCCCACAAGCCACGCAGCTCGGCAAAAAATCAAATGCTAACAGGGTGCTGAGCAACAGGAACTCTTCCGCGTTGCTGGTGGGAATGCGAAACGTAAGACCACTTTGGAAGACAGTTTGGCAGTCTCTTACAAAGCAAAACATACGATCCAGCAACCATGCTCCTAGGTGTTTACCCAACTAAGTTGAAAACTTATGTCTGCACAAAAACCCGCACAGGAATGTTCAACAGTTTTACTCACCAAACACCGAAAGCAACCAAGATGGTCCTCAGTAGGTGAATGGATAAACAAACTGTGGCACATCCACACAATAGAATATCATTCTGCAATAAAAAGAAATGAGCTATCAAGGCATGGGAAGACAAGGAGGAACTTTAAATGCCTATCACTAAGTGAAAGAGGCCAATCTGAAAAGTCTACATACTGTATGAGTCCAACTCTACGGCATTCTAGAAAAGGCAAAACTGAAAAGATCAGTGGTTGCCAGGGGTTCTGGGGATGGGAAAGAAGGGACGCATATGGGGAACACAAGGGATTTTCAGGGCAGTCAATGGATTCTGCATGATACTGTAGTGGCAGATACATGACATTTTGCATTTGTCCAAACAGGTAGACCTGTACAGAAACGGAAGTGAACTCCAATGTCAGCTGTGGATTTTATCAATATTGATTCATTCATTGTAACAAATGTACTACTGTTACACAAAAGATGTTAACACTGGAAATGGTGTGTGGGAGGAGGAAAATTGGGAACTCTCTGTACTATATGCTAAACCGTTCTGTACATCTAAAACTGCTCTTTAAAAAAAAGTCTATTATTTAAAAAAAAAAAAAAAAGACAGTAGGAAGAGGTGTTAAACTTCTCGTGAGAATTACTGCCCAGTTTTCATGGAATCCAATATGTAATTTCATCGAGGCCCATCTAACGGCTCCTAACACATAGGCCAATATTTGTTTGCATGACTGGCCTACTCAGAAAGGCCTGCGAGTCCAGGAGTCGTGTGCTCCATGCCGCAGTGGCCTCTCGGTGATGTTTGCAGAGCATGTCTCAGCTGTGAGGAAGCATCTGCCACAAGCTTCTCGTATGAAACAAAGAAGAGGGGTATGCTCGCCAACTTCACTTACAACCCTCTGGCCGAGGTTTGCTTTGGGGCTTGCTTCTACTTTTCCTCAGGGAGACTGGAACCGAAACTACAAAGGGAGATGGTTGTATCAGGTGGTAGCACGTGGTGAACGCACTTGGAGAAGTAAACAGGAGTGAGGACAGAGATTTCCATCACCTGCCTGCCGTGGATGTGAGATGAGGTGGGTGGTCGCCCCTTCTGCTCCCCTTGACCTGGGTAGGCATCCAGTCTTTTTTTCAAGATAGGATGAATTGTGTCTCCCGCCTCAAATTCATATGTTGAAGTCCTAACCCCCAGCACCTTAGCATGCGACTATTTTTGGAAAGACGGCCTTTAAAGGAGTAAATAAATCAAATGCAGTCATTAGGGTGACCCTTCCTTATCCAATCTGACTGGTGTCCTTATAAGAAGAGGAGACTGGGACACAGACATGCACAGAGGGAAGACCGTGTGAAGACACAGCAAGGAGGGAGGACTCGGGAGAAACCCACCCTGCCGACACCTTGACTTGAACTTCCAGCCTCCAAGACTGTGAGAAAATAAGTTCTGTTTGTTTCTCATTCTTTTTGGCTACGCCGAGTGCAGGATCTTAGCTCCCCGATCAGGGATCGACCCCGTGCCACCTGCATTGGGAGTGCAGAGTCTTAACCGCTGGACCGCCAGGGAAGTCCTAATAAATTTCTGTTATTTAAACCACCCAATCTTCGGTGCTTTGTTATGGCAGCACGAGCAGCAAATGCATGTGAGTTATTGCTGTTTCTTTTCTATTTGGAATGTCACATTCACTTCACATCCTTTGAATACTGAAAACACCTCACATTGGGCATGGGGATGTTCGTGCACAGTGTCGAATTTGATCCTCCCAGTAATACTGGAGGGCAGGGATTTTTATCTCCAATGCTCAGAGTAAAAGACTTGGCCCAAGAGGTTAAAGGATTGAGAGGAGGGGGTTTGTAAGCACTTCTACGCCCCAGACCTTCTTTGGCAAGTTACTGACTATATTGATTACCACTGCATAAATACATAAAATAATATACATAAGATTACAAGGAAACTCGATTCTGTAAAAATATAGTTAAATTAAAAAAAGAAATTCCAATGTCATAATACATGTGCTTCTTTCTCAGTACTTCCAATCATAAGCTCTAGAGGTGGTACTAATAACTTCTGTCATTTCAAAGTAGTGGTGGGTACAAATAAAATCTGCTTCAACTCTAACCTGCTCTGAAAATACATCAGACTTCTCTTGGTGACAAATTGGTAACAAATCAAAGATACAGTTAATGCTACTGTCATCTCCTCTATAGTCATAGTTGTCAGAAATGCTCAATTTGGGTTAACTGCAGAGGTTTTCCCCATCCATGTTCATGGACCCCCTGCAATCTCTCCCTGGGACCTTCCTGCCAAGGGAGGAAGTGCAAGCTGCATCCCATGACTCTCTATGGCCCTTCTGCCTACCTAGACTCATCCATGCCACCACCATGGACCCCCTCCCATGGCTCATGGGCCGGGACCCTAGAGTGAGATGACTTTAAGGGGATGCCAAAAACTTACTCATCCAGATAAGTAATACGTGCTTCCCTGGTGGCGCAGTGGTTGAGAATCTGCCTGCCAATGCAGGGGACACGGGTTCGAGCCCTGGTCTGGGAAGATCCCACATGCCGCGGAGCGACTAGGCCCGTGAGCCACAATTGCTGAGCCTGCGCGTCTGCAGCCTGTGCTCCACAACAAGAGAGGCCGCGATAGTGAGAGGCCCACGCACCGCGATGAAGAGTGTTTATTTTGACAAAATTCAACACCCATTTATGATAAAAACTCTCCAGAAAGTGGGCATAGAGGGAACCTACCTCAACATAATAAAGGCCATATATGACAAACCCACAGCAAACATCATTCTCAATGGTGAAAAACTGAAAGCATTTCCTCTAAGATCAGGAATGAGACAAGGATGTCCACTCTCACCACTATTATTCAACATAGTTCTGGAAGTCCTAGCCACGGCAATCAGAGAAGAAAAAGAAATAAAAGGAATACAAATTGGAAAAGAAGAAGTAAAACTGTCACTGTTTGCGGAAGACATGATGCTATACATAGAGAATCCTAAAACTGCCACCAGAAAACTGCTAGAGCTAATTAATGAATATGGTAACGCTGCAGGATACAAAATGAATGCACAGAAATCTCTTGCATTCCTATACACTAATGATGAAAAATCTGAAAGAGAAATTATGGAAACACTCCCATTTACCATTGCAACAAAAAGAATAAAATACCTAGGAATAAACCAAAAAAGAAAAACAAACAAACAAAAAAACTGGTAAATGAAAACAACATTTAAAATTGTGTTGTCATTAGAGTATACACAAAGTAATTGAAGCTGTAGGTATAGAAGTGATTGCCTTGAGAAGACATGTATAATAAGGAAAGGAAGAAAGGAAGGAAGGAAAGAAGGAAGGAAGGAGGGGAAGAAGGAAAGGAAGAAGGAAGGAAGAGAAGGAAGGGAAGGAAAGGAGAGGTCTTCAAAAATAGGGAGATTTAAGTGGCATTTAAGTAAACCTGCCAAAGGGAGCAGTGGCAATCAAGGGACCTGAGTATTAATTAGGAATGACTGATCACGTGAGTCCCATGAGGGTAGGGATCACATCTGCTTCTCATTTCTGGAGCAGAGCACCTAGCACAGTACCTGGCCAGTAGATGCTCCATTCGCAATTGTCCAGTGTTGTCCGTGGGGCAGGAAAGCTACAAATACCATTGGCTGCGGCAACTGGGTGACTGGGGATGTGTGCAAGCTGGATGGCAGGCAGTGAGTAAAGAAATGAATAGGGAACAGAAGTGCCCTTGACCGGTGGGGAGGGCCGCGTTGTGCACCCCTCTGCTCTCGCTGCAGGGAGATGGCTTAGCGACTTCTCCTGGGGAGGTTCCTGGCCTCCATAATCTGCAGGAAGCCCTCTCAGAGTCAGTGGGCGCCCCTTGCCTCCAGGGCCCTGCAGACCCCACAGCGCAGTCCTAATAACCTGACAGTAACACCCAGCCAAGCCCAGTCAATATACACCACCAGAGTCTGTACAATGACCTTTAACATCCAGGATGGACCAGACTTTCAAGACTGAGTTGTCAACAGTGAGACACCAGTGGTTGTGGATTTCCATGCACAGTGATGTGGTCCCTGCAAGATCCTGGGGCCAAGGTTAGAGAAGGTGGTGGCCAAGCAGCATGGAAAGGTGGTGATGGCCAAGGCGGATATTGATGACCACACAGACCTCGCCATAGAGTATGAGGTATCAGCTGTGCCCACCGTGCTGGCCATCAAGAATGGGGATGTGGTGGACAAGTTTGTGGGCATCAAGGATGAGGACCAGCTGGAGGCCTTCCTGAAGAAGCTGATTGTCTGACAAGCAGGGAAGCGTCCTGACTGCCCCTGCCCACCTGGGCCCCGTGGTCCCGGGGGACCCAGGTAGAACTCATAGCCCTTCTGTGCCGGCCCTTCCTACCTCCTTCCTCTGCCTGGCCCCTGTGGGTCCGTGCTTTGGAGACCAGGCCTCCAAACACAGGAGCCTCAAGTGCTCCCAACCTGGCTGACCGCCAGGGTGGCCGCCCAAGGAGCGGTGCCGCCACCGAGCTGGGACAGCCGTCTCCTCACCCACTCTCTGCTCCTTCTAGGGCTTGTTGCCGTGCTCCCAGGATGCTGGGACAGAGTCCCGGGGCCAGCCTGCAGTAACAGCTTGGTCTCCCTGCTCCCTTCTGATCTGAACCCCGGTGCCTGGCTCATCTGCCTCCTGCATTTTTCTTTCCTGCTGCTGTTTTGTAAAAAAAAAAAAAAAAAAAACAGAAGAAGCAAAAAAGAAACCCAGGGCTTCCCTGGTGGCGCAGTGGTTGAGAATCTGCCTGCTAATGCAGGGGACACGGGTTTGAGCCCTGGTCTGGGAAGATCCCACATGCCGCGGAGCAACTGGGCCCGTGAGCCACAATTACTGAGCCTGCGCATCTGGAGCCTGTGCTCCGCAACAAGAGAGGCCGCGATAGTGAGAGGCCCGCGCACCGCGATGAAGAGTGGCCCCCGCTTGCCGCAACTAGACAAAGCCCTCGCACAGAAACAAAGACCCAACACAGCCATAAATAAATTAATTAATTAATTACAAAACAAAAACAACCCATAGAATACAGTACCAACAGCAGACCCTAATACAATCCACGGTCGTTGGTGATAACGATGTGTCAATGTAGGTCCATTTATTGTAACAAATGTACCACTCTGGTGTGGGATGTTGATGATGGGGAAGGCTGTGCATGTGTGAGGGCAGGGGGAGTATATGAGAAGTCGCTGTACTTTCTACTCATTTTGCTAATGTTTTGTTATTTGTAATTTCTTCTTCTAAAAAAAAGAGGATATTAAAAAAAAAAAAAGAAATGAGTTATCAAGCCATGAAAAGACACGAAGGAACCTTAAGTGCATATTGCTAAATAAAAGAAGCCAATCTGAAAAGGCTGCATACTGAATGACTCCAACGATATGACATTCTGGGAAAGAAAGTAAAGAGATGTGATAGTCAGGGGTCAAGGGTCAAGGCGGGGTGAGGAAGTGATGATTAGGTGAAACACAGGAGATATTTAAGGCAGTGAAACTATTCTGTAGGATACCGTATTGATGGACACATGACATTATTTGTCAAAACCTACGGAACTGTATAACACAAAGAGCGAATCCTAATGCAAACTATGGACTTTAGTTAGTAATGGTATATGAATATTGGTTCATCAATTGTACTAAATTGTAACTGCACTAAGGCAAGAGAACTAAGAGAGAACTAAGAACCGCACTAAGGAGAAACTGTGAGTGGGAAAAGGAGAGGATATATGGAAACTCTCTGTACTATCTGCTCAATTTTCTTTTTTTTAATTTTATTTTACTTTATTTCTTTATTTCTTTATTTTTGGCTGTGTTGGGTCTTCGTTGCTGCACGCGGGCTTTCTCTAGTTGTGGTGAGCGGGGCCACTCTTTGTTATGGTGCACAGGCTTCTCATTGTGGTGGCTTCTCTTGTTGTGGAGCACAGGCTCTAGGCGCACAGGCTTCAGTAGTTGTGGCACGCGGGCTCAGTAGTTGTGGCTCACGGGCTCTAGAGCGCAAGCTCAGTAGTTGTGGCACATGGGCTTAGTTGCTCTGTGGCATGTGGGATCTTCCCAGACCAGGGATCAAACCCGTGTCCCCTGCATTGGCAGGAGGATTGTTAACCACTGCACCACCAGGGAAGCCCTATCTGCTCAATTTTCTGTAAACCTAAAACTGCTTTAAAAAATTGTTTATTAATTTTGTAAAAAGTGCAACCCATGGCTTGACCAGTTCTGTATATACCACTTTCTTAGGCAGTAAATTATCTTTGCAGAGCGCCTTTGGGCAACAAGCAATGATGCAGCATAGCCCACATAGACAGAAGGGTTTTGAAGACAACAAGCCTTCAAACTCATCCCCCCACTAGAGTGTGAGCAGGAATGACAGAAGGGGGAACAGAATGTGGTGTGTGGAACCCTGGGTCCCCCTTTTAGCTACAATCAAGGAGTCACTGAGCACATGAAGGCAGCCTCGCAGGGGTAGCACCGCTCTAAGAAACAAGCGACACTTCTGACTTGTTTTACCCAAATAACTTAAACAAGCAAATAATAACCAAGTGATTCATCCTACATGATCTTCAGTTTTCCCATTGATACAACTGACAGTATTATGCATTATAGATGCTGCTGTGTTGTTTTCAAGCCTTCCTTGAAAGCCTTCACAAAAACGTCAAAACATCCTCGCATATGATACTGATGATAAGGAAGTGGATATGTGTGATCACATATGAGATATCTTATTAAGGGAAGTGTGGGAGGGTTCTTCTTTAGAATATTTTCAAAAAGCTCTTCTAAACACTAGATATATTTTTTATTACTTTTACTGCTGTTCTTCTCCTACTTGTTACCTGAAGTTTTGTCTAAGGACCGCAGGGGTTTTCTTAACCTTACAAGTAAGTTTCTGTTGAGTAGAACCTCGTCATGCTACTTGTTGCTATTGATAGAGTTTGTTAAGCCAACAGTGAAAGCAATCTGTCCTCTCAATGCATGGTAGCACTTCAATAGTGGAGATTCTGGAATGAATTTTAAAATCAGAGATGAGAAGCATTTCCCCCACCCACCTGGGATTGGAAAGAGAAAATTCAGTAAGACAAAACAGGATGCAGAGCTTAAGAAGTGGGTTAGAGCCCACGAAGTTCTAAGAATCACAACTGTTGAAGAAATATTAAGCAGACCAGAAAATTAGTGAAATGAGTCCAGGTTGAGTGAGACTGAATGCTTTCCCCAAGTCCCACATGGTAACTGCCTTTTTTCTTCTGTAGGGGGAGAAAGAATTGGGAAGAGATTTCAGATTTCTAGAGATTCCCTTGAATAGTTCCTACTGGACTGCTCACTGGGACAATATTCTTTTTCCTCCCCAAGGTGGCCATATGCAGCAGCAGTTCACCCCATCCATTCACTCTCATCACTTAGAATGGAGTTGTCCCCATGCAAACATCGAGCAATGGCACCGTGAGAATTGATAGGCTCATGAAAGCAAGGCTGATGGGAGCCCTGGGGTGCACCCCCAAACTAAAAGGACTCAGGTTGCAAGACCTGTCACTTAACAGTCACAGCAGGATATATTTTTTGGTAATTGAAGCCTAATTTGGATTGTGTTTTTGGAAAACGATAACATTAGTTTTCTAAAAACTAGAAAATTTGTTAGGGGGGAGTGGTGGCTCTCTCCAACTCCACTTTGAAGCTAAAATGGCAAACTGTTTGGAATACAAACTTTTCCTTCCCGTGGATTTATGTAGTAGATGTTTCAAAATGACTGGCAAATACATAGAATTCATACAAAGTTAGAGGCAAAAGGGTGCTCCAGAACCCTCTGGTTGAATCTCTTCACTCTATAGTTGAGGAGAATGAGGTCCAGAGAGGCTAAGTGTTATGCCCAAGGGCACACAGCTGGCTCACAAGACGAGACTTGAATCCGGATTGCCTATGTACTGGCCAATGCTCTTCCCTCTCTACTGTGCTCTACTTCCCAGCACCACAAGAGGACACCTACTGTGTCTTGCAGAATCTAGACTATTTTTTGAAAGCTTGGAACTAAACTTGTGACTAATTAGAATACAGTGTTCCACCACCTTTAAGTCACCAGCTAAAATCCACTGCTCCCCGTCGCAGCACGCCCGAGGCCTTCTGGGTAACCAAAGAAAGATTATTGTCTCAACTCAGTTCTCTGTGTCTAGGTACCCACAAAATGGAAATCACTTTACTTGGGGAAGAGCAAGAGGACAAGATGAGATGAAAAGGAAGCATGTTTAAAATGGATAAAAGGAGGCACTTTTTCCCCACTACACACAATTGAACTGGGGAACTCACTGCAGCAGGATATTAAGATCAATGGTGAAGATTTGTGTTTTAAAAGATTAGACATTTCACATGCATATCATCAACAGCGACACTCAATGGGATGAAAGTAAGATGGATGAAAGTTCTCAAGCTTCAGTGCATAAGTTGATCACCAACTGGGTCAGGTGAAAAGAAAAAAAGTTGTCTACTGGATTAAAATTTCACAGAAAGGCAGATCTGGGGGGTTCCAGTCATTGCTGCTGTGTAACAAACCACTCCAAAGTAGTGGTGTGAACCAACAGGCATTTTATTATGCACATGGATACGGTGGATCAGGAATTTGGAGAGGGCACAGCAGGGATGGCTTGTCTCTGATTCATGATATCTGGGGCCTCAGTTGGGAAGACTTGAACAACTAGGAATGACTTGAGGTTGGGGGCTGGAATCATCTGGAAGCTTCTTTACCTAACCTGGGATGACTTGAAGGCTCACTCAGCTGGGACTGTCAAGTGGAGCATCTATATGTAGGTGTCAAGAGGGAGTGTCCCAAGAAAAAGCACTTCCAAAAAACAAGTGTCCCAAGAGACCCAGGTGGAAACTACACGGCCTTTTATGACCTATCCATGGAAGTTTTAGAGCATCACTTCCAACACAGTCCATGGGTCAAAACCGTCACAAGCCCACTGAGATTCAAGAGGAGGAGACTTAGGACCGCCTACATCCCTCCCCTATGGGGAATGGCAAGATCACATTGCAGAAAAACCTGTGGGATGGGAGAGGTTTTCGCAGCCATCTTTGGAAAATGCAATCCCCCAGGGAAGTGGTGGGTGATGTGAGGTTACAAGAACACACAATCTAGTGGAAAAAACTGACATATGAACAGAGAATCACAGTACAATAAAATAAATTTCAAGGTAGTTATTTCCCCCTCTTTTACAAGAATTCTTTTTTTTTCCCTTTGAT
Source organism: Balaenoptera physalus (assembly GCF_965194825.1). Classification (NCBI taxonomy): domain Eukaryota; kingdom Metazoa; phylum Chordata; class Mammalia; order Artiodactyla; family Balaenopteridae; genus Balaenoptera; species Balaenoptera physalus. The sequence continues at coordinate 138,834 of NW_028126535.1, read as the reverse complement.
AAGAGTCATCACATTAAAATTTTTTCATTCATTGTCTGTCTTCTACTAGATTGGAATCTCCATGCATTTAGTTTCCTACTGTAACCCCTGTGCCTAAAACACTACCAAGCCCCAAATAGGCACTCAATAAATATTTGCTGAAAGAGTACATGAGTAAAGTGCTGTAATAGAGAAGTAGTGGGAGGGCTGTGGGAGTACAGGCAATAACAAAGCACTCAGCTTGACAGAAATGACATTTGAGTGGGTCTTGAATGCTCTTGAAGGATAAACAACAATTTTTCTGGTGGAAAAAAAAGGGCATAAATTTTTCTCCTTAAATCTCCTCCAGAGACTTCATTAGCCAAGTTTAAGTGGGCAGATCTCATCCTAAGTGTACAGACTGCAAGTAGTAGTTACAATGTTCTTGGTTGCAAGTGAAAGAAAACAGGGACTCAAATGTATTAAAAAATAAGCAGCGTATCGTATCACATAACAACAAGTCTGGAGGCCAACAGTTCAGGCAGCCTCAATGCCATCCTTCTTCACTGGGTCAACTTAGCTCCTTTGTGGTTGCAAGATGGTGCCCACAGTGGTAGGCATCACAGGCAGACAAAACAATACCCAGCAGGGGAGAGGACTGCTTCTCCTTTGGAGTAAGAGCTTTCCCATAAGCCCCTGACAGACTTACCTCACACTGGCCCCCACACCACGCCTTATTGGCTAGAACTGTGTCCCATGCATGTATGTAACCTAAACGCTGATAAGAAGAAGGGGAGAAACACGAGCAGTTAGACTAATCACGTGTTACTCCTTGGGGCTTGACCTGAAGCTCCTGCCTCTCCTGAAGCACAGGGCTATGCAGAAAAGGGTGGATTCCCCCACAAAACAGAACAAAACAAATAACGGGGGTTTTGTTAGGAAGGAAAAAGGGGAGATGACTCCTCGGCACATAATCAACAGTGTTTGCAACATTAGGCTTGGGGAAGGTTAATGTTCTGTTTTCTTTGTGGATGACTATTACCTAACAATTTTATTTATTCTTTTTCATGCTTTTTGCTCCTTTCCTTTCTCCTCTGCACTAGTAGTCAGTTGAATACATCAAGCGCTGTATCAATAGGAAAGAGTGTCATGTGTACAGTGTACATACGAATCTAATTAATCAAAAATATGTTGATTAGACGTGAGTGCACTTTCAGGTAAAAACCTTGATTCACATGCTTCTGATAGCATAGCCATGCCCAGCTGTTCACCACTTGAATCGTGCTCTTTCATGGCCTTGTGCCCGTTACTTGTGCTGATTCCTCTGTCTAGGAAGTCCTTCTCAGTTTCCTTACCTATAGTGGATACTAGTGATTGCCTCTCCAGCGTCCATTCTATCCTTCTAGTAATTTGCTTGAAGAGATGGCGAACTGCCAAACTACTTTTTTCAGACTCCCTTGCAGCTAGGGTCTTGATCTGAAATAAGTTCAGTCAACCAGGTGCACTTGTGTAAGATTTGGAGGCAGATGCAAGGAGAAGGCATCATTCTGTTGCTGTTGCTGTTGGCCAGCAAGGTTTGAGCAATAATGTTAAGAGGCATTTAATGCTGTTGGACTCAATGTCCTGTTTCAGTGTCTAGTCACCAGTTTCATGGGTGTGAAGCGCCCTTGCTGCAGCACCATCCCAACTTCTGGAACATAGCTACTGTGGTAGGCCCATGAACTCAATAGCCCAGGGGTACCCCCCTGACTTCTGCCCCTCCAGCTCATCAATTTTGTAAGCCTCTGTTTGATTCTCAGTATTAAATATTTCTCTGTTTGAAACACCTAGAGTGGTTTCTTCCTGTACTAAACCCTGACTCATAGATCACCTAATTCATATTCAGCCTTCCAGGCACAGCCTGGGTCTTCCCTGAGCCACCAGGTTGGGCCAGGTGCTTCCTCTGTGCTCCCACCACGTCCTGCCTGGTAAGCCCATGCCTCTTTATCTTTGCACCCCTGGCACCAGTGTTTGGCTCACAGCATGTGCAGCATCAATATTTACCGAACTGAAGCTCCCTCTGCCAAGATACCAGACAGGTCCTGAAATCTAGTCTAAAGGGTGCCCCACCTCATGCCTGGTCGGCAAAGCCCAAAGAACAAGTGGCTCTAGACTTATACTGGATTCTAGATGAATCCAGAGCCCTCAGCTTTTCCGTACTTTAGTCCCCCACACAAGAGGCCACACCAGAATTGAAAATTTGACCTGATCCCCAGGAAAAGGATGATAAGGAACAAGGGAAGTTGCTTATCTCAAGAGTTACCATCTGGTGGTTTTCAGGACCCTCTACTGCTGGGCCTACAACGAGGCCTGCAATCAATGGCAGCATAGCCTTTGGAGCGAGGAAAACCCAAGTTGGAAGGTGTGTGCCGTTGTGTAGCAAGTTACTTTCTGAACCTCAGATTCTTAATCTATAAAATGGGGTTGATAATATCAACCTCACAGGATTCTTGGGAGTAAAAGAGATTATATATGTAAAATGCTTAGCACAGTGCATGCACATTGGAAATGCCCAATACCCATCAGTTACTGTTACGGCCACCATTGTTGTTGACTGTGCCATCACTGTACCACAATTCTGTTACATATTTTTTACTTCATATACATGTACTTTCCTTCAGCCCAAACAGACTCACATGCAGTTAGACTAGAACGTACTTCTCTATACTTTCTTCCGAGGTGTTCCATTTTACATCATGATGTGATTAACCCTTTTCTGCAGAAGATCCAGCTAGGCCCAAGTTTGGGGCTGTGCTGAGGAAATAACAAAACCATCTATGTCAGTGGCTCTCGACCCTAGCTGAAAATCAGGATCACCTGGAGAGCTAAAAACAAAACGGCAACAAAAAGAAACAAATAAAACGAAACCAAGAAACAATGTCTGGGTCCGTCAGCCAGAGATTCTGATTCAGTAGGGCCCAAGCATCAGTAGATCTTAAGGCTCCCCAGGTGATTGTAATGTGCAGCTGAGAGCCATTGCTGAGGGTGGGAAAGATTAGCGCTTCCATCGCCTCTGGGAAAGAAGAAAGAAGCTCTTACTTTTCTATAATCGCCACCACAGTGGAGGAGGGGAGAGGACTAAAGATTACAGTTGAATGATTCCACTTATAATGTGAACAAGGCATTCTTATTATGAACCTGGATAAATGACTCATCATGTTAATCCTCTGATTAGTGTCTGGGTTTCTCATCTAGAGGTGTCTGATCTGACGAGAAGAGGAGTTATCAGAAATGCTCTAGGACATGGAAAAAGCTAGTCTGGAAATACCTGTGAGGGATTTCAAGTTGGCTTGTGGGTGTCTGTCCTGTGCCAGCCCTGTGCACACTCGCACACTTGCGGGCTGGTTGCTGATGTCAGGTGTACGCACTTTGATCCAGGGCAAGTGAAATGATCCCTGCTTTGGCATAAAATCTAGCTAATATCTAAATGCTAGAGATAGCTGGTGACAGCTGGGCGTGTGCTCAGACATAAAGTACAGGCATACCTCATTTGATTGCGCTTTGCAGACTTTGCTTTTTCACAAATTGAAGGTTTGTGACAACCCTGAGTTGTCAGATGATGGTTAGCATTTTTGAGAAATAAAGTATTTTTAAATTAAAATATGTACTTTTTTTAAAGACAGAATGCTCTTGCACACTTAATAGACTGAAGAATAGTGTAAACATAAGTTTTATAGACATTACTGGAAAACCAAAAAATCCATGTGACTCACTTTATTGTGATATTTCCTTTATTGCAGTGGTCTGGAAGCAAACCCACAATATCTCTGAGGTATGCCTGTACATCTAAAAAATGTAACTTCTTCCCCATTATTAAAGTGATACACAAAAGAAAATAGAGTGGGAAAACAGAAAAATAGCATGAACCCAGTAGAAACTAATAACAGACTTAAATAGAGTTATGAGGTGCTAGACATGGTTTTAAGCTCTTCACCATATAAATTCATTTACCCCTCACTACAACTCTATGAGGGGTAACTCCACTTTACAGATGAGGAAAGAGGACCTGGAGCTGTCGTGTGACTTGTCCAAAGTGGCAGCTAGTAAAGGAAGAGCCAAGGTTTGGACTCATGCTGCATTTAACAGGGTAGGGTCAACCTCAGAGATATATATAGCTCATAAGGTAAGCTTTATCCAAGGATTCAGTGCCACTTGCTAAAGTTTAAAAAGTTAATCTCAGTTGCCATTTATTCATCCATTTATTTCACAAATATTTACCAAAGGCATCTATGGGCAGCACACTGTTCCAGGCTTGATTATCAAGATACTGAAGAGTATACAGAGGCTACCTGTCCAGTCATTCCTATAGCATTGAACTCTCAAGTGTCTCAATATGTATAATCAATACAAGTATAGTAAGATTAGAAATGCAATAACTATTCTCTGATTACAAAATCCAAAACCAATACTTCAAAACTTTCAAAATGTCACAGTCTTACTGGATGGAATGTTTGGCATGATCCTCCGTATTTTCATCAATTAATAAGTACACCTTGGACAATAATTTAAGTTGAACCTCATGAATTCCACTTTGTAGCAACACGTTTAATATAACAGTAGTGTCTTCAAGTCAGAAATTTGGTGTTTTTGGATGGATGGATGGATGGCTGGCTAGATGGAAGGATAGATGAGTGAATTAATAGCTAAGAATGCCTGGCAATGTTCTAGTTGCTTAAAAATTGCATCTTTAAAAATAATTCAGTGTTTTCCAGTTTGTTAAACAATAACTATGACTCAGAAGAAAATTGTGATTTCTGTCCTTTCCATGGACTAAACATGCAACTTCAAGGAAGCCATTATGATGCCAGTTCCATCTGATTGTTGTGAGGATCAAATGAGCTAACTGAAATGAATTATGTAGCACCCTGCCTAATACATGTTAAACAGCATATTTTAAACTGCCTTTAAAGTGAAATACTATGTGCAGAAAAGCAAAAATTCAAATGATACAAAAAGCTATACAATGCAAAATACGTTTCTTTTGGCCAAGTTTTCCCGCTATTATTACTACTATTATTAGAGATCTCCAAGCAAAAATAACATCTCCCTGTTGATTAAGAAGGGAGAGGTTTACAGACTAGGAGATAACATCCTTTGAGTCAGAACCAAGTGAAATAACACATGTATTCTGGTTCAATTCCAGCATGAGTGATTAACATTCTCCAACTTCAAATAATTTTTATTATTAGCCAACACTTGTCCATCCCCAATAATACACATGTTGCATCCAGGCCACAGAATGAGGCAGCCTCTCTTGGCATGTTCACAATCTGTGCATACTTTCCACTGAGGGTTTCCCTTTCTTTTTGATTGCTATTCCATAGCTTTTCAACTCCCACTACTTTCAACCCTGGGATGTTTGCCGACACTGAGTGCCAAGTAGTTCCCAAAAAACCAAAAAAATATAAGCACCTGTAGAATCCCAGGGAAGGAAAGAGGTAAAGTACATTTTAAACATATTTATTAACGGTTTTAATGTTTGTGAAGAGATTTATATTTATTTCTTTTAACTTTGAGGCTGGGATTAATACACGTATTCCTCATTATTTCTCACAAAGTCTTGTTGATAAGCAGGAGGAAGAGGGCTATTCTGCAATTTTGTCTCGCAGTCTGTGTAAGTGGGATCCAGGACACAAGAACGACTCAGCCCTAAAGTGCAGTCCTGAGTCCCTCAAGAACTCAGGCCCTCCTGCCTTTTTGCCGCCTTCTTCCAGTAGAAGGAAGGGGTGGGGGGAGCGGGAAACAATTCAAACCCTCTTTGTAAGGGGCGGGGCCGGGGCGGAGCCTCCCGGCGGGCATTAGAAGCAGGTGACCCAGGCTGGGCGGGAGAGGCCAGTCAGCCCGAGGCCGTGACTCCACTGCGGCCAGCGCCGCCGCCGCCGCCGCGCGCAGTTCAATACCCGCCGGAGGTGGGCCAAAGGGTGCTAGAGCGCGGGGGAGGAGCGGAGCCCGGCGCGTCCCGGGAGAACCGCCACCGCCCCCAGGAGTCCGCTGGAGCGCGGATCCCCCTGCAGGGGAGGAGAAGAGCGGCGGGCGGGACGCGGCGGCGGGCGCGCACCATGCAGTCCTGTGAATACACACTGGCAGCGATGGGGGAAAATAAGTGTCCCTGGACTTTGGACTAGATTACAGCCAGATATTCCAAAAGCATCGAGACACTGCCCTCTGCGGCCTCTGAAAACAAATGAGACCCATAACACCCTTGCATAAGCTTTTAAAACATGGATCAGTGTAGCAAAAGGAAAGCTGTTTCCCCCCCGCCTCACCTCAATATATTTTTCTCTTCCTCCTCTTCTGAGAAAGCCTATATAGTGATGAGCACACACTTTACTGTTAGAGAATTCTGTTTGCTTTTCTAATCTATTGAACCATTCCCTCATTTATATATTAAAGTCTATGTATTGATGAATACACACGTACACACACCACGCATACATACTTTACTGTTAAAAATTCTGTTTGCTTTCCTAATCTATTTAACCATTCATTCAAGAAGAGTGTGAGGCCATTACTGGGGAAGGGGGTGACAGTGCATTGGCCAGCAGAATACCAGTGACCAGGACTGAGTGGGGACTAAATTTAAGAAGCTAAAATGGCAAAAACAATTAAAATTAGAGGATGTCTCCCTAGAAAAACAGCAAGTGTAGGGATTTGCGCTTCATTTATACCAAAGTTGGAAAAGTCAGATTTAAGCCCAGGTCAGTTTTTACATTATGGATATTAAGTAAACAAGTGTATAGTTTCCATAGTGTATTTAAGCACTTTGCTGGTGGAAAGAAGCCTGGTGTTATAGTTTTCATGGACTTTCAGAAGCTATTCACGTTTATAAAAATGCACTGCTCTTACACACTCATCCTCTGAATCAAAATTTCAGTATATTCGACAAAACCTTGTACACAGAGCTACAGAACTTTTTGCACATCTAATTCCTCTACTTGTTCAGAAGCTTCTTAGAACCTTGAAATAGATCCCCTGCCTGAGGGCCAGTTCCTCTCTTGTTTTTCAAATGAGGAACTTTTCTGATCACCTTGACCTCTTCCCTCAGTTAACATTTCTTCCCAGAAAGTACAAAGATTATTCTGCTGCCTTAGGTCATTGTGACTAATTTGGGTTTTTCCTCTTCCTTTTTTTTTTTTTTTTTGTGGAGGAGTGTAAAGATGATGCAGAATGTATCTAAAAGTTGTGGGATGATGTGGTTGAAGTGATTTAATTCTTCCTGTTAAAACAACTATTTTTCATTTTGGCAACATACCAAACCTAAAAAGAACAACCAATTTACTTTAAAAAAAAAAAAAAAAGACAGTTAAGACAAAGGATACTAAGCCAAGGAAAGGCAATACAGGTAATGCATTTGGAGGTCTAGGTCCAGGCCAACTCTCAGAGCTGCCTCTGTTTTCAGCCTCTGTTCTCACCGCTGCTCTCCCCCTCCCTTCCCTCAAAGATGAAGCCCACCTGCTTCCCTCAAGTCTTACCTCAGCCACCCCTCCCGCTACCCAGGGCAGAGAAGCCCATCTATTTATGGTCGCCCCCTATTTCCATCTCATATGCTGTTTTCTTCTGATTTTTATTTTTATTAGGCAAACAAACCACACTCATGAAAACAATTATAAACTGGAAGGTTGTGGGGTGATTTAGCAGCTTCTTCACAGCCAGCTCTGTGATTTTAGTGAGGATTTAAGGCCCAGTTTAGTTTCACATGTACAGCTTTTGGGCTGTCCCTTTCATGGTTCAATTGTAAGCAACGTCTCCCATCACAGATTAGGGGGTAAAGATTTAGAAGGAACTAATATGTGACCTCTCAGTAAATCAGTTGATAAGACTTAGGAAGTCATTTTAATTTATATTATTAACCTCACACTTTGAAGTTGTCTAAATTGGCTGAAAATAAGTATTCTTGGTGCCTTATTGGTTTATCCTTGCAAACCTTTGTCATGTTTTCTCGTAGTCATTTCCAGTGATAAGCCTGTGTGTGTATTGTGTGTAATTGTGAGCAATGTACAAGCTTAAATAACGTGCTGACACCACTGTTTCCAAGTTGGTATTCATTAGGCCGTTTCCTCCTGGGCTAGGGCTGCACTAATCCCGACACCGGCTGCCAGGAGAAAACCTCATGGAGCCCACACCGCACCTTAATAACAGCATCCGCGACCTGCAGTCTCAAGTACAGAATGGGAACCCCAGAGCTAGGAAATGTAGTTGTATATTTTAATGAACTGCTACCCCTGCTAAAGAGGCTTCTTTCACTTTTGTGCTCTACAGAAAGACCAAGGGGGGTAGGAGGGACAAAGCCTTGAATAACTGCTTTCTAACACCGAATGTGGCCAACAGGACAGAGAACATCACAAATCTAGGCAGGTGTGAGGTACAGTGGCTGAGGATTTCCTGCTCCCCCTGCATGCCCTCTCTTGCCTCCAAAGTCCGATCAAGGGATCCTGGGAAAGAAATACGCCTGGGTCGAGGAGGGTGGTTTTGAAAGAAAAAGCTACCAAGACATTAAAGCAGGGTGAATGAAGGGTAGGCAGGATGAAAGTAACTAAGTAACCTGGCTCAGAACTCTCAAAAGCTTCTAGCAGCTTGATGACAATTACAGGATTTATTTCAGTCTGTGGTACATCATTTGAAGACAATATTACTTCATGTTGTTACAAACTGTATGTATAGTGTGTATGTGTTGTGGGTGTGTATATAAATAATATATATTATATATATGAGAGATTTAGTGACTTTTGATACGGGTTTGGTGCAGGTGAATTTATTACTGAGCCAAGTGAGGCACATACTGAGTCAGTAGTTCGAGTCCAGGGCATTCAGTACTTTTCCTGATTTCCATGTGTGTATAGTGCCTGTCCCATGCGGTATTGTTAGTGTCATGTCAAATCCAGAACTCACAAAGCAGAGCCAGCGATATTTTATTTGTAGACAATCAACTAGAATCTATAAAATTATTACTGGCAGATGATTATAATTCCGGATCCCTAACACTAGCAAAAGGAAACCCAGAGCATCTTGATAAGAAGTTTTCTGTTTTTGTTTTGTTCCTGGAAGTCAGTAGAATAGCAGTTGTATGTGGTTATATTAGTGCCAAGATACTTAATTTGCTGACCTTATTATTTCAGAAAAAAAAAATTGTATGTATTATACTTGTGGGAAGTTAAAATAATGCTTTGAGATTTTTATCAAATATGGAGAGTAGTTATTTATGAAAAACAAAGAAATGTCTATTTTTGTTTCTTTGTTCCCAATTAATGTAGCTAAATTTTAAAGTGCATTAAAGCAATGGTAAAGCAAATAAGATGCTGTACAAGTAGTTTTCTCATGCTTTCATGGAGAGACACTGTTTTCTAAGAGTATCTGAAGGAGGTATGTGCATTCTAACTTCATGATCAGATTTCTCGGATGTACTTTGAATATAAGTGGCAACGTTTTTATTGATAATAAAATCAAAGAAATTCCAATCACCAGAAGGAGAACTAATGAAAACATGTTTTACCTGAATGAATATACTTCATAGGTTTCTCCTGCTGATCCTGTGATTGTTTCATGATTCACTTGAAGAAATGAAGGAAAATACACATAAGAACAGAGACATTACCTGAGATTGTGTTCTATTTTATCAACCCTCCATCTATACTCTGTACTGAAGCAATTTGGATAGAAGTGCTGCTGTTGTTGTGTGTGTCTGGTTTGCAGTCAGAAACTCCCAAAACTTCATCATTCAGCAGTTAGATCCACAACTTTGTATTAAGGTCTAAATACAAGTCAGGGAACCCAGCTAAGATAAGAGGATATATGGTTCTCCCTCTGTATTTGTGGGTCATTGGTTCCAGTAGTCTCCCTCCCCCCCGTGCCACCCCATACCAAAATCCATGGATGCTCAAGTCCCTTATAGAAAACGGTGCAGTATTTACATATAACCTACGCACAATCCTCCCATCTTCCCCCGCACCCTCCTTTATACTTTAAGTCATGTCTAGATTACTTATAACACCAAATACAAATCCTAAGTAAGTAGTTGTAAATATAATGCAAATGGTTGGTGGTGTGCAGCAAATTCAAGTTTTGCTTTCTGTAACTTTCTGAAATTTTTTTCCCTAAGTATTTTCAGTCCATGGTTGGTTGAATCCACTGATGCAGAACCTGTGGATACGGAGGGCCAACTGTCAATTGATTTAGAGTTGGCACTTCCCTGACAATCTGGACAGATGCTTAGTAAACCTGAGATAATTAATTTAGCATCAAAGTGAGTACTATGAGCATTATTAGATTGGTACATGTTAGGGCATTTGGGAGAACAGAGAATACAGCAGTTGAGCTGGATCCTGGTGCAAGAGCCACTGTGCCTTACCCGTCCAGGTCTCTAGTTGGCACATCTTCCCAATGCTTTCTCATTGTTCATTCCCCCCAGTGGAAAAGGGGGGCACTGTTGGACTTAGGAAGTTGGAGAAATAGGTAATAATGCTTCTTTTAGTGATTTAGTTACAGAGCTCTTACGTGCAACAGAATGAGAGGAAGTAGAATGGTTCTGTGCATAGATTTGGGAGCTAGACTGATTAGGGATTCAACTCCCAGCTCCATCATTCATGGGCTGTTGATCCTGAACAAATTACTTAAGCTCTTAGTACTTCGTTTGTGTACTGCATCTTATACTTTCTCATCTGTGAAAGGGGGATAATGATAGTACTTATATTTTAGGGTTGAGAGGATCTAAAAGATGAAATCAGGTTAAGGTAAGTAAAACAAGGAGGAAGCAGCCATTCAGGCATGGAATGGAAAGGGAATTGAAAGACTAGTTTTCAAATTTGTGTCTGCATAAGAATCATTTGGGCTTCCTATTAGAAATGTAGATTCCCAGGCTTCAGCTCCAGGAATTGAGATGAATTTGGGATCCAAGAATTAGGTCTTTTTGTTCTGTTTTAGTAAACTTTTAGAATGATTTTAGGTTTACAGAAAAGTTGCAAAGATATATCCGTTTTGCCCTAATATTAACATATTATCATAGCACATTTGTTAAACTAAGAAGTCAACATTAACGCACTACTGTTAACTCCAGACTTCATTTGGATTTCACCAGATTTTCCACTGATGTTCTTTATCTGTTCTAGGATTCCGCGTTGCATTTAGAGAAGCTTCATTTCTTACAGGGACTTTCAGCCCATGAGAGGCAGGTGGTCTGGAGACCACATCTTGAGAAACACTAGGACATGTCAAGGGCTGAGGAAGGTCAAATTGCCCCATCCTCACCACCATCCTGGTGGTGGGGGTGTTGGATATAGAAATTTGATTTGAAGAGTTGGGATGGAATCCTCTCCCTTAGATGAGAGGGGTTACCTTAAGAAGTGAGGCATCTATTCCTAATGCCAGATGAAATGAGTTTTGGAGTTTGGAAGGTGGGGTTGCTGCCTAGCCTGAGGAGATACATCTAGGGATGTGGGCAGATCAGGGGAGTGAGTGCAGCAAATTGGGAACAACTACTTTGTGGGAACACAGGAGGGCTCAAGTAGTTGATTAAAGGGGATTACAAGGGGCCAGTTAGCCCGTGAGCCATAGAAATCCTGTATTTCCTGGAACCTGGTGATAGTGTTTTAGAAATGGCTCATAGTAGTAACCAACATCAAGCACTGCCACATTGGACACGAGCAGAGAGTCAAAGGGTGAAGCTGAGATGACCTTGTTGAGAGAGGGCAGTGGGAGGTGGACAAAACACTGATGCCCTGCGTTTGGAAGAGTCGGTTCCCACAGTGAGGAGATAAAGGGCCACCATCTGGGGAGCTAGAAGTAAAGGTCAGTAGAATTGAGAACGGTAAGATGAAGGAATAGATGTTGTAAGAAAAAGCTAGCAGAGTAATTTGAGGTCTTGAAGTAGAGATCGACATATTCTTGAGGACCTTAGGTTCTGAGGCTGTCACTGACTTTCTCTAATCACATTCAAATTATTTAGCTGCCCTCACAGCAGTTAAGTAATCACCTAACCTGTTCCTTTTTTTTTTTTTTTTTTTCTTTACAGAACATTCACCTCTTTTCATTTGACTCTGGATTTCTCTTAATTTCTATACTACTTCACTTTCCTGGTTCTTTCTGCATGTTAGCGATCCTAAACCATAAACTGGTATTCATAACATTTCTTTCACATGAAGTACATGTTATCTCATCTGCCAAACCCATTTAAAACGGACTAGTGGAAATTGCCTCAGAAGCCAAACAGATTGCACCTGTGTACAAGGGACCAGGTGTCTCTGAAGGGCTCCTAGATCTTTTGTATTCTTGCTGGCACGGTGTCAGGCTGGCCAGGCTGGTGAGTGGCTAACAGTTAAGATTTTAGGTGATCTAATCCTTAACTTGATAGATGCTGGGTGTAATCTACAGATTCTGCATAGAAATTAGCACTTACCCCTGGGAGAGCCCCTACCAGCTGTCAAGTGCTTTACCAAATAGCTCTATACTCAAGAATGCGGCTTCTGGGTGAGGGAACAGTCGTAGTCATTTTACATGTGGTTAGAGAGAAGTCTTGGGTGATGAAAGATTTTAGCTAACCTACACGCTATAGGTAAACATTTCCAAAAACATTGCATAACCTGAATACAGAGTGAATTGTTTTCCAGTAAATACTGGCTTCAGCATTTTTCAAAAGTCAAGGAATGGTATATTTTATAGAATGGGAAAACTAAGAAATGAAATTTGACCTGTTGTAAAACTAGGATTTAGTGCTGTTGAATTTCAAGAATGGGCATACAGGGTACATTAGGAGTAAATGTGAAAGCATAGGGTCATGATGGAATCTGATACAGGGTGGAAAAAATTTCTCTTAACCAGAAACACTGGGCCCTAAGAAGTTGTCTTAGGGTCAACCACATGAATTTAACATACAAAAATGGCAATTTAATTTGGTTCAAACATACATTTCAAACTTTTGTCTTTTCCTTGTAAAGAATAAAGTTCAGTTCACGGTATACCAGAGTTAAAATTGCACAGATGTCAGTATTCCAATAGAGAAAAATAATTTTTCTTAAAAAGCGAAAAAATAAAATTTGAGTTCAGGTAGTCAGATATTCTTTTATAGTCTTACTACTTTAGGGAACAAACCCTTCCTCGGTATAAAAATCTGGAAAAACATGCCATAGTTGCCACCCTATTAATAACTAGTTTCCATGCCCCATATTTGTTGGAGAACCTACTTTGTGATGTTTAAATTTTTACCTTAAGTTGCCTCAATTTCCCATTTATTAAAATGGCTGTATTGCCTCTAGAATTAAAGCTGAAGGGGAAAAGCAATTTTTAGCGATTCCCCTTATTCTACCAACTTGTTCTTGAAGCTACAGTCATGCCCAATGTTCCTACCCCCAATTTTTTTTTTTTCAAACCTTCGACCACTCGAGATATGTCAGCATTTCTGCTTAGTAACTGGCATATTACTACGCGGTGCAAACTATTGATATAAACAGTGACTTGTGATCGATTTTTTTTCCCTTCTGTACTAAATCAGATCATTTCTCCTCATCAGCAACTTAACAAGAACAAAGTTAAAGATGTGACCTTAGGAAGGTAACTAAGGTGGAGGAAATACTACGGCAATACTATCAGGACTGATGGAATATTGCTCAAGTGCAGTGGCTAGGGTCTAAAAGAAACTTGAGAGATCTGGTATATTTCCAACTGAATGTTAAGTGAAATAGCATGTTAAAGTCAAATTACGTGGCTTGTTTAAAAGTCACCCTCTTAACAGCAACCACAATTCTACTGCTTCCTGTTCTTCCATTTTCTTTCCTGTTCAATTGCTTGAAACCCTCAAACAACAAGTTCTGATTCTACAGTATTCCTGTAATTCCTTTCTCTGTGGATTTACCTACTTTTATCTTTCAATGTGCATTTCCATCTTGGCACCATAACAAACAATTCAAAAATGCCATCTAATGCATTATGCCACTGAGCACTGTAGCCAGTGATTTTAAGTGGACTAGATTATCTTCAGGTTGAAAAGAGCGTAAGCTGAAGAAATAAATGTCTACATCTTAACTAAAGGCAGGGGTCAAAACAACTTATGAATGGTTAGTTGGAAAATGCTTTAAGGCCCGACTATCAGAGCTGACTGAAAACATTTGAGTTAGGCAGAGTTGTAATGTTATGTGAACAGTGAGAAGTGTTACAAACACAGTAGCCATATATTTTAATTAAAACAGAGTTTATTAGCTTTTCTTTTAATATAAACATGAGGAAGAAAAACCACATAAGTTGTAGCATTCTTTTCAAAATAAAACTGCAATCAGTACTTGAATTTCCAAGCTCCAAACTCCATAAACAATATTTTTTGAGGTGGTAGATTGTAGTATTTTATATACCATAATTTATCATTTATGTCTCTGTCCCTTAAAAATGATGGAACCTGCAGCACTCAGTATAATGTGAAGCCTTGCTATAAAGAGAGAAAGTACTTCTGGCCCAGAAATGCTTTGTTTACAGGCAAAATTCCTAGGATTACATTTGAGAAGGTAGGAGGAGAAAGATTTCACATAGTTGAGAACACTTTTTTTTTTTTTTTTTTTTAATATTTCAAGTTTAGGTGACATCGTTACCAATCTCCAAAAAGACTGATTACTGGACCTCCCTGCCTTTTAAAGCCTGAGGTAAGGGTTCCTAAGGTTTATATGTTTCCTCTTACATAGAACTTGAAGTGAGACACCTACAGCCAGGTTAACACACAGGATAGAAAAGCTGTTTCGTATCACTTACTCTCCTGTCACTACTACTAGGGTCCAGTTCTTTTCAATTTATTACATGTGAATTAACACTGTTGTTCATAATTCCTTCACCAAATCTAGAAAAAAGAAACTTAGGTGATCAAGCAGGTAAGCAGCCCAGCCTTGCAAAGGACTATTTTAAAAAGAGGAGGGGAGGTATCCCCTCAAGTCTTAGTGCAATTTTAAGCTTTGATACTTGTAGAAGTATAAATGCCACAAACTTACGAAACATCATTTGAAAGTTTAATCGAATTTCTTCTAAACTCATTTAGTTTTGTAAATTTTAAACGTTAAGCGTTTATTGTTTTATTTTTTATTTTTTAAAATTTATGTATTTATTTATTTATGGCTGTGTTGGGTCTTCGTTTCTGTGCGAGGGCTTTCTCTAGTTGTGGCAAGCGGGGGCCACTCTTCATCGCGGTGCGCGGGCCTCTCATTATCGCGGCCTCTCTTGTTGCGGAGCACAGGCTCCAGACGCGCAGGCTCAGTAATTGTGGCTCACGGGCCTTCCCAAGCCAGGGCTCGAACCTGTGTCCCCAACAAGAGAGCCTGCGACAGTGAGAGGCCCGCGCACCGCGATGAAGAGTGGCCCCCGCTTGCCACAACTAGAGAAAGCCCTCACACAGAAACGACCCAACACGCCATTAAATAAATTAATTCATTTAAAAAAATAAAAAATAAAAAAATAAAAGCTTAATGTTTAAAATGTACAAAAGTAAATGAGTTTAGAAGAAATTCGATTAAAGTTTCAAGTGATGTTTTGCCAGTCTAGCATTTATACTTCTGCGACACTGTTCTGGAGTATCCAAGCACACTATATTAAAGCTTAAAATTGTTCTAAGACTTTTGGGACACCTTCTATTTCATCACCGGCTTGTTAATTACTGGACCACCATGTTGGCTGGAATTATGAAAATATCCTTTAACACAAGTACATAACAAAGAGGAAAATCATCACAAAATCAGAAGCACCATTATAGTTAACAAGAAATGCAGCACGGACCCAATAGAAGGAAATAACCTACTTTCTCTGTTTATGATCGCAAACATGCTAATATGCTAATAAGTACTGCCTGCAAAGAATTTGGATGACATGTGTTATTCAGCAGCTTTTTGGTTTAAATTGATTGCCAATAATGACTAGCAGCTTCAATGATATAGTAGGGAGGAAGAACCCTGCAAAACCTAGCGATGCTACAACAGTCTGTTCCGAAGTTTGGCTTTATGAGTTGTTAGGAGTCCCATGTTTTTTTTTTGTTTTTTTTTTTGTGTTTTTTTTCTTTTTTGTTTTTTTTTGTTTTTTTTTCTTTTTTGTTTTTTTTTTGTTTTTTTGGTTTTTTTTCTTTTTTTGTTTTTTTACTTTTTTTTTTTTTTGGAGTCCCATTTTTTGATGGTAATACTGCACTGATTCTAAAGGAATATGCAGCAGTATGGGACAGTGAGGTAAGAAAAACATAGAAGTTATATAGCTAGTGTCTTTAAAGTCTAAAAATTTAAACTATTAATTAAAAAACGTCACATAGCTCACAGCTATCAGATATCTGTGCGTGGATTGGGAGCAGATATCTGTGCGTGGATTGGGAGCTTTTAGCTTTGGAGTGGTTTTTGTAACTCTGTTTACAATAAAAAGGACAGAAGAGCGTGTTACATTGACGAGGTCCCGTTCTTTCCTATGAGCATAATCTTCGCTTGTCCATGAGTCTCTTGAATTCAATGTCTTTCTTTAAGGTGAAAATACTAACTTTGCTGGTTTCTGAGCAGGAGAGGTGATATTTCTCCAGTCTTTGTTTCGAGGGGTTTATGATGTTACAACCCCTCACTTCTCCCTTAAGAGAGGATGGCATTGGAGCGCCGAATACCAATGAAATGATCAGCGCTGAAAGACCTTCTCATAGCAGCTCTACACACGTCTTTGTATTTGTCGTCACACAATCTGGAAATGGCCTAGGAAAGTCAATCAGGTAGAACATAGGTATAATTAGGGGGGAAAAAAATGTTCGGACCTTAAAAAAACAAAAAAAGCATCATTGATAAGCCACACATCTCCATTCGTTTAGATAAGTTCATAGTTACTGCTACTTTGGATAGCTGATATCTACACTAACTGACAGTTCCCTAAGGTAATAACCTTTAAGGGCTATGATTAGATTGCTGGGGCAAGGGGTAACTTGCCCTAATAACTTAGAGTTACTTAAAAATTGGCTTCCTAATGATAGGCTCCTAATAGCAATATCATCTGTTACCTACACACGTGATCCTTAAACGTAATGGACATACACTTGGGCAAAATCAGTGTTTACTCAGCTATTCAACTTCTCTTCAGTTTTCATTAGTTATTACATACTCTAAGAAAATTTTAATCAGGTAGGTATGTGCTGAAGGTAGGAGAGGTCTAATGACAAGCGCTGAAAGGTGCTATTTCACTTGCACATAAATTATGGTAGAAAAACATCTTATTCTAAAGTACCACCAAGGTACCACAGAAAGTATCAATTTTAAATGTGTTCATTTCAGTTGTGAATTTTGCTGTATACCCACCAAAAATCATAAGCCATAAGTATTACGTTGTTCCATGTACGTTACCATTTATATTAAAAACTCATGTACTTTCTACATCCAGTATCTGAATCCACATTATACCTTCCAAGTATAGGTCTCTCAGGTTAGCCACGGATGCTTTGTCTAATAAACTCATGGGACTGAACTGTGATACACACACACACACACACACACACACACATACACACACACACACACACACGAACTGCAAGCTGAGTAAAAAACAGTTAAGAGGGAATTCCCTGCTGGCGCAGTGGTTAAGAATCCGCCTGCCAATGCAGGGGACACGGATTTGGGCCCTGGTCCGGGAAGATCCCACATGCCGAGGAGCAACTAAGCCCGTGCGCCACAACTACTGACCCTGCGCTCTAGAGCCCGTGCTCTGCAACAAGGGCAGCCACTGCAATGAGAAGCCTGCGCACCGCAATGAAGAGCAGCCCCCGCCCGCCGCAGCTAGAGAAAGCCCGCGTGCAGCAGCGAAGACCCAATGCAGCCATAAATAAATAAATACATTTATTTATTTATTAAAAATATCAAGACAGTAGAAATAGTCCAAAACATCAATTATTAAAAAAAAAACAGACAGTTAAGAGTGGTAAGTAGATTCTGTAGGTACATCTGATTAGGGATACAATTTTAAGAAATTATTCATGTATGGTTATATGTAAGTGTAGAGGTTCAAATGGAAAACCATTAAGAACAGATTAAATATGATTGAAAGTATTCTGAATTATGGTTACAGAAGAGACAATTTTTTTTTTTATAATGTGGGATCCCTGTATAAACCATAAAAGACACAGGAAATATGATGCCAACGGGTCAATAAGCTCTTCAAACTGTTAACAGCTTTCCATTTTCCTAATCACTGCTTAATATAATTTAGCTACAGGTGTGGCTTCGGTGGCTGACAGAAAACCCCAGTTAGTGATTTCACAGCCTTACCTCTAAGTTCTGTGCTCTTTCTTTGCTAAGAGGAGTGAATAGAACATTCAGGTTGTTGTCATCTGCTAAGGAGCGAAGGTCAAAGTAGTATTTGGCATACACACTGAAAGGAACATTAATATTAAACTGAAGTAGCTCCACGAAGTGCCTTTCCATCTCATTCCTGGGGGAGGAGGAGAAGACAAAACCAACACAGGACAATTTTAGTCAACTGGGCTATCTTCAAAAATACCATTCTGAGCTACTAGGATGGCTCTAAATACTGTTTTGAAACCAATAATGGCTACCCAGCTGGATTAATACCCTAATGTGCAAACAAGGTACAGCTATTTGTGGTCCTTTCTGCGTCCCAGCACTTTGAGTCTGGGACAAGGGGGAAGAGGTCATGGCCCTCTTATGCACTCATGCTGCTGACTCAGGGGCTCATTCTTCAGAGTTCCATTAGTGCAGCTGTACGATTCATGCTCCACACTCACTCACGAGGCCCCGCTCTAGTGATCAGTTGAAAGGAATGATGTATGCTGTTTATTAGCTCTGAAGAACTTGCAGACATTTTCACCGGGCTGGTGACAGGCAGGGGCTTACTGAAGTAGAGACGAGCCAACAAAAGGAGTGGGCACATCACCACGGCAACAAATGGATCCATCGAGAGCCACTGCTATTATCTCTGAGGGGGGAAAACTCTTGAGGCAACAAGGATTCATCTCAAGTAAATAAATAAATAAGCTACATTCGATGGGAAAGGGAATCCCCCCACCCCCACCCCCACCCCGTGCATGGGGCTGTGTCAAAGGGCATAATGCAAGTTTCTGTTCACCTTAAAACCTTACTAGGGTGAGTTGTCGTCACCATGACAGGACAGGATGCACTTTTTAAGCTTAGGAAGGCAGTAAGATTATGTCTCAGCTAGACTAAACCCACTTTACGATACGACCTCTGATAGAGCAGTTGTTGCCCCCGGTGTTAGGAGAGCAGCCCAGAATGTTCAGACCTACCGCCCCTTGCCAGGACAGACTGCACACGCCCACAGAGGGCGAATTCAATGAAGTGGGAAAGTAGAGTGCTGGGAGCAGGCTTCTGCTATATGACCATATCCAGCCATTTGCTTGCCAAATGTTTAAGTAAATAAATATAAAGTTAGAGTAAATCTTACCACTTTTCACAGCAATCACTTTAGAGAGTTGATTAGATAAAAATGATAAATACCCAAACAAACATGCAAGTGGCTTATTTTACAATACATTTGGTTTCTTGGTTTTCAAGTGTTAATATTTTATCCATTGGATAAATCAACAAATGCTCCATGTTCTCCTGTATGGAGAGCAGAGTATGAGCAGAAATGAGGTTTCTCATTTGTTGAACTTTAAACCTAACTGAACCTACTTCCAAAATTAATTTCCTGTTCATACGGCCAGAAGTCTATAGAAATGTAAATCAGATAATGTTTTGATAATCAGCTAATCAGGACTTAATTTACTACAGGAATAAATGCACTTCACTATCCCTTTTATATTTTCTCCACTAATACATTTTAATTGTGTGGAAATACAGTACTTCATAGGATTAACATGTCTATTAATAGAGCTTTAATCACTGAAGAAAAGCATTATGCCTACAGAATATGCATCTTCTGTGTTTTTTGCTGTTTGTAAATGGCTAGGTGGCTGAAGAGCCTACCACTTACAGGCGCAGCAAACTGTCTGAACAGCAGCTGCTCAGTTTAACTTACTCTTTTGAAGGGAAATATATATTTAACAAGACACAGAGATGTTAGAAAGTTTTAAGGAAAAGCTGATAGACAGCAATTTTTCAATTCAGACTCAAAATGAGACCATTACAAATAGTAGTCAACAGCAGAGGGATGAAACAAATGTGTATTAAACACTTTGTTGTAATGCTTTCCAACTCCCAAAGATCATAAACAAAAGCAGCCTATTATAAACATAACTCCTGGTGATTCTCCGTTCTACACAGAAAAGCGTTGTTTAGAATTAGTTTCTTCATAGCTGGACAGTGCCGCCAATGCTCCTGGGCTCAATGTCTATGAACACCCACACGTTTCCCTGCATGTTCTCGGATGTTGTACCTGGAACCAGAGCCCCAGTCAGCTCAGCTGCAGATTCTGAGAAAATTTCAGCTGCCATCATGGCAGGGATGGTGTTCACGATTACAAATTTTCCTTCCTTCAAGGGACCAGTTCAAAGACTGATGATAGTGTTGGTCAACGTCACTTTAGTTTCTGCAACTTCCAAAAGTACTTCTATTCATTTCAAATTCATTATCTGCTGTTCCACTGTTTGCTAAGATTGCTACCAGCAATATCACCACGACCACCTGGTTTACATGATCACCAAAGTGGGCATTTTCACCAAAAGCCACTTTGACAGCTACTGACAGTCACTGGTCCCTTCTCTTAGTCACAGCTTTCCTCGCTTCAGCTGTAAATATGCACTTTGGTAATTGTGAATTATCTAGGGTAAGGGGCAAAGGTAACAAAAACAAACTCTTGCCCCTGCCTGCCATCTTGATCGGCCTCTGCTGTCCAATATAATCAAGAGGTGTCCTTTCACATTTTCCTGAATGCCACCCACAAAGACAGGTTCACTGTCAAGCGGGCACTTCGAGAGTCTGCTGGAATTACCTCTCTGGCTCATCCTGCTTCCCACCCTTGGGGCCCTTCACCAGAGCCAGATTGGAAGCCTGGCGTTTCATGCCAATGTGAGCGTGCCATCTGTGAGGAGAACCTGCCTAGTTAACTCAAGGCCCCACAAAGTGCCGCTGTGTTTGCTGAGTGCCCTGGGTGAGGCCCCAGGGATGCTTCCCGGACGACCTGAGAGGTAGGTGTTTCCTAGCTCAGCAGACTTTAGGGGAGGAGACAGGAACACAGGGATCTGAAACCTTTATATGTGGCTACCTGTACATCATAGTTTCTGTAACAACAGAACCTCAGATAAAAAGGAGAAAAAGACCAGCAAAAGCAAATACACAATGTGTGACTCAGGTTGAAATTATAACCTGTCAGTAGTCTAGAGGCCCTAAGACCTTAACAGTGGCCACTTGCTTCAAAGACCAGGCATGTGCCCCTTAAAAATGGACTGGACCTGGTAGACAGCTTTAAGAAAGCTGTCAAGTTACTTACTGTACCATGTTGCTCTGGTAGTGAGCTTGTAAAATGTTTGGCAAAAACCACCAGAAAAATAATTTCAATTTCTCAAGCAGAATATTACAACAATAACACATCAAGACCTACCAATGAATGAGGGGAAATACAAATTGTTATACTACAGCTAGATAGAAAGAAGGCTGTAATTTTATGTCTATTTCAGCTCTCTGCACAAGGTAACCTTTCTTAAAATGTAACATTTCTTAAAAATGTAAACTTTATGAGAGCAAATGAGGTATTGGAAAATGGTTAGAAAGTTCACGGTAACCTTACAAACTCACATGTCCTCAACTGTAACGTCCTTGAGGATCTGGCAGTCGTCCACATTCCATACAGCCCGATCGTCCCAAAACTCGGAGGCAAGAAGAATGGCTCCCAAAACAATTCTTTTCCAGTTAGTGGGGCAAATGTCGATCTCAGCATAAGTTAAAAGCCTTTCTAAGTAAACCTGCAAAAGTAGAGCACTGATCTTTGATTTTCGTTCAGTTTAAGTGCTGTGATAAGAATTGTTAGGAATGACAGATTTCATCTCTTTTTGACACCCCTTTTATTCCTAGGTTCTACAAAGACTTTGCTCAGCCAAGCCAAGGCCAGAGGCCAGGTCACAGTTGTAAGTCAGATATTTCTGTGAGTCTGATATTTCTACTCTGCCCGTGTGAATTTCCAACCCAATTTTGGTCACAGGAATGAAAGGACATCTCAGCAAAGGGCATTCTAAAGACACGCATTGTATTATTACCTTCCCACTTGTCAAGGGCAGCACATACAGCCCAGTGTCGACTTCAACTGTTCAGTAAATGCTTGAGTGCCTATCACGTGCAATGTTAACTACAAGACTGGTGGTGGTTGCATGGCGATTTTACATAACGCTTGAGTGTGTAAAATTCTGGTAAGACTGAGCACATCTTTACCTTCTCTTCAGAGTCAGTCACCAGTCCTTTTGTGGCATGAACTTGAAGATAAAAACTGGTGGTCAAGAGAGCCTCCCAGTGGCTGCTGCGTGGCACAGCAGGACAGGCAGTACAAAGGGGCTTTACAACTGTCAAGTATTCCCATATTTTAGTGCCTTTTGAAGGAACACACATGCATACAAAGGGTAGTCCTTTTCATAGCCCCAATTTTTCACATCTCCATTATCATTTCATTATTCATTTCTGTCTTACATAATCTGCAGCTTAGTCAATTCTTTTGGTTTTAAGGTGGGAAGACCTGCCTGTGTCTGTATCCCTGGGGCTCCTCTAAACCTGCCGGTTTGTGAGATGATTTCACGGTTTCTTTTACATGTATCAAATGTCTACCCTACAAAGAACTGGATGGAGTTAACAGCTGAGCAAAGATTAGAGAGGTAAGCTGTGATTTGTTGTTACCTCTGTAGAAGAGTGTATATGCCATTTGACAAAAAGAAAAATGTCCAGTTTGAAAGAGTCTGTTTACTCTCTGAAGGGTTATCAGATTGACAGCTCAGATTCGCCCATGCCCTCCAAACTCTACTGTGTTTTCAAACACGGGTATTGAGATTATATGTTCTTAGTGAAATTCGGCTCCCATTCCCCAAAGAACTCAGCACTCTCTAGTACCCTAAGAACGACTCTCCCCGCAAGGTTCAACTCTCTACTTTATGGGACTCATCAGAGGCACTGAAACGACACTGGCAATCTCTCAACTTCCTCTCACCTTTGTACTGGCAAACTTGGTACACGTGCTGATATTCATTTATCCCACTTGCCCTCCTGTCTCGGAGGAAGCGAGATTTCTTTCTTTTCACTGAAGCTAACTCTCCTATGAATGAAGTTGATCCCACCTCACTTCTGCAGAGCACTGTGCCCACAGTTAGTCTCCTTTTGAACAACTTCTCCCTCTCTGTCAGAGGCTTCCTCCAGTGTGAATGCTTCCATGTCCCCAGCCTGTCCCCCACTGCCCCTAGACGGCGTCCTCAGGCCTGAGGCCAGCTCCTCATCTCCCATCCTCTCCTTAACCCACTTCAGTCAGCCTCCTGCTGCTACCACTCTACAGAGACTACTCTTGCCGTGGTCACCGGTGCCTTCACACAAACAACCCAGAGCTCTTCGTCCCAGAGCTCCACTCCCCAGGCCTTCCCTCATAAATGAAAGAGCACTGCCACACGCCCAGTCGCTGAGACCAAAAACCTGCACTTGAGTGTATCCTGCTCCAATCTGTTAGGACTTCTTGTTATCTCTACCTTCACTGGTACCCTGACCGCTTTTCTGTCTGTCACTTCTGACTTGTATCGCTGCCACTGCCTAACTTCTCTGCCTCCCAACAGACTACAGTCTGTTCTCCCCAAAGCAGCCAGGAGAGCCTCTTAAATTAAGAGTACTTTATGCGCCTGCTCCAGATCTGCCAGAGGCTTCCCATCAAACAAATACCTTCTTCCCGTGGCCTGCAAGTTACGAGGCCCTGTGCGGTACGGCCTTGTCCTTCCGTGACCTCATCACCTATGCTCTTTCCCTCATTCCCCGCTCGGATCACAATGGCCACCTTGCTTTTCCTTGAACACACAGAACAAGTTCCTGTCTCAGAGCCTTGCACTTGTCCCCTCTGCCCGTAATGCCAGCGTACCTGATCTTCCTCAGTTCAGCCAGGTCCTGGGTTCAAACATTACCTCTTTAAAGAGGCTCTTCCTGAGCTTTCTAGTAAGCCCCTCTAATCACTTTATCCCTTTACCTTGCTTTCTCTTCATGGTTTTTACCACCACTTGAAATAGTCATCTTTTAAAAAACACTCATTAAAAAAAAACACTTATACTTTGCTATACACCTGAAACTAACACAACACTGTAAATCAACTGTACTCCGATAAAAAAAAAAAAAAAAAAAAAATTTACGTCTTCCACACTTGCTCCATAAAGGCGAGAACTTTATTTATCCAACTTGTTCTCTCCTCCACCCCCCACATGTAGAAAAGTGACACAGAGTAGGTATTCAGTGACATGGTATTTATGACATGAGCAACTTCTTGGTAGCATTTAGCGTTTGGACCATACTCTCCTTCTTGAACCTCTCCTGGTGTCTCTTAGGGTTCTCTGCTGGGTTTCCTACCACTGTAGCCACTCCTCTGGGGATCTGTCCCTTAAGTGCTGACAGTCCCTAGTAGGATCTATCTTCTACCCACTTTTTATTTTACATACTTTCTCTGCATTTGAACAGCTACACTTAATTCCCTCCCTCTAGCTCAGATTCATGCTCCAATCCCATATATTCAAATGATTACTAGACACTGCCATTCTGCTGTCTCGCAGGTACATCAAGCTTAACTTGGCTACAAAGAAATGCCCCTCTTCCAACCCAAATACTCTCCTTCCTGCATTTCCTAGCTCTCCATATGCAAGCACCATTCCTGCCTCTCTCAAGCATGTGCTAAGCACTCCAAGTGGCCTGTAGCGCCAAGAAAAGGCCTGTGTCTGATCCAGTACCCACTGAGGGGTCTCTTTTCAAAAGGACAAGCCTCCTGTCCTAAATTCTGCCTTGATAGGAGCAGGCAGTGAGTGGCCTAAGTATTCCTTCCCTGCAGACCACGCAGCTGACTTTCCCCCCTACAGGTTTGCTATAGGGAGGAGTAAAACAATCCCAACTACCTCTCACTTGAATATGATTTATTATTCAAATGATAAAATCTTACCATAGGAATTAGGAATGGATGACAAAAAGGTCCTTACACAGCTGTAGCTTAGCAGGCTAACTAGAGTAAAGCCTTCTGAAGTCCTACTGGCACCCTAGTCCTGGGCAACTTCACATGCAGGCAGTAAGAGGACAGCAGGGATGGTTAACACCATTATCCATTATCCAAGGAACAGAGAACTGAGGGCAGTAGTTCTCAGTCAGGACACACATCAGAACTGCCTAGGCAGTGCAGTCTGGGACTCAGCTTCAAACTGCCCGGAACCTGTTTCTGCCTGTGGACCAGAGCGCTCAGTGATTGCCCCGCCCCACCACCACCACACGCGTCGTCTGTGTGTGCGTGTGTGCACTGTGCGTGCGTGTGTCCCCTCAGGTGTGGAAGGAGAAACCAGAAATCTCTCCTGCTGCCTTTAATAGCAATTGTTTTGTGATGAGAAAAGCAATGGCAACGTTTTAAATCATAATGATGATTAAAGCTCAAATGTGTATACTTTACTTTCTTTTGATAGGTTTCTCTTAATAAAGTTCTAATGATCGTTTCAGGAACCTACTTTCATTTGGGAAAAACAGGACCATACCATGTGTACAAGACAGAAATTTCTACAGATGCTTTATGAAAGAAAAAATATCTTACCAAAGTTACTACTGCACCTTCAGCAGTTAGCTGTGCGGCACTAGAAAGAGTATGAACAAATCCGTAAATGAATTTGTGTTCAGGATCATGCTCGAAGTATTCCTCTGGAATCTTTTCTCGCTGAAGGGAGAAAAAATGCAATTTAAGTATCCACGGAAGAAAAATACTTAAAAGTACCCTTAAGATAGCAGTCTTCACACTTGGGCCCACGTGCCCCTTAAAATAATTCTGATTGGGTGACATGTCTTGTAGTCTTTTAAATCTAAACAATGGGATCCTAAAATACCACAGTGATCCAGTACTCACCACCATTCATTAAAGAAAAATACAGGCACAACCGCAGAAAATTTATGTATTTCCACGTTCCTCCCCACAGAATTCTAACCAAATGTAAACTATTGGGTTGGCCAAAAAGTTCATTTGGTTTTAAGTAAAAATAAAAGACACAGTTTTCATTTTCACCAAGCATTTTATTGAACAATATATTCACTAACCAAACAAACTTTTTGGCCAACCCAATACTTTTAGGCTCAAAAGTCTTGCTGATCACCATATGTCATACTTTTCTGTAGTCAACTTTGAAAACACATTTCCAGTGTCCTGTAACCATAAGGCTCTAAGAATGTGCTGTCCTGTACAGCAGTCGCCAGCCACGTGTGGCCACAGAGCACCCGGAGAAGTGAATTTTAAAACTTTGTCATTTTAATTCGTTTAAAATGTAAACAGTTTTCTAATTTTCTTCTTAGAGGCCTTATCATATTAGGTTTATTTACAAATATTTATATTGTTTGATGCTATGGAACATCATCCTTTAAAAAGATACATTTTCTGTTACTTGGGTATGTTTACTTACCTGCTCACTATTCACACAAAGTGCAACTCGGTTCATATCCATCAACCCCTTATACAACACGTCTTCGGGAAAATGACTAGACACAACATGGCGTGGGGAAGAAGACTTAAAGGAAGATGAATTTGACTTCGAGCTGGAGGAAGTAATTTTCTTCTAGTAATTAATTTCAAAGCAAATCAGCATGAAATAAACACAACTGTATAAGAGAAAAATACCACTTCAATAAAACTGACACTTACTGTGAGTGGATGTAATCTCTCATCAAAAATATCCAAGGATCTATCTGCAACTCTATAAAATAAGAATGTGCATTTAAAAAATTAATTCAGGACTTACTATCTTAGTAAAATATCGGCTAGGAGTAGAGAGAGGGGTAGAGGAAGCTTAACCTTCAACGAAGCAAACAGTTTTATAAATTCTTCTCCTGGATTCCACCCTTAGAAAGGTTTCCTGACCTATTTTTACTCAGCACATCAAGTTCTGTGAAACCTTTTCTACAACAACCAGCCAGAGTTGCCTCTATAAGCACTGACCCTCCCTAACAGGCAATGCTAGTAAACCAATATATTTTCACCCCTCTAACCTCACACTGGAATATGCAAGAACATTTTATGAAGCAGTGGTGGTGGGCAATAAATTCTTCTCACTTCAATCAATGTGAATATGAGATTCATGGTTTTTTCCCGTTTTTTTCTCTTTAGTTCTTTATATCCTTATTGTGTATTTCTTCTTGTCTCTTTTAAATAGTTTGAGTTAAAAATGTAATTGTCTTTTTATTTTAAAAGAAACCAGGCTTTTTAATTTAAAATTTCACCACACTAATACACTGCGCTCATTTGAACAGCGGTTCTCTAAATGTGGTCTGCAGGCCTCTGGGATTCTCCCCTATCCCCTCCTTCAGGAGGCCCAAGAGGTCAAAACTGCTTTTATAAGAATACTAAGACACTACCTGCCCTTCACATTGTGTGACATTTGCTATGGATGTATAAAAGCAAAAGTGGGTAAAACTGCTGGTTTCTGAGCATGAATCAAGGCAGTGGTACCAAACTGAATTAGAAGTCATTCAATTATTCACTGCCACTTGCAGTTAAAAAATCTGCTTGAAGAACATCCTTGATAAAAGAGTAAAAATTAATAGTGTTCTTAAACCTTGGTCCTTCTTTTTAATATTCTGAATAAGTGGAAAGTATGCATTAAGCACTTTTACATACTGAAATATGGCTGTGTTAAGGAAAAGCACTTGTGACTTGGCGGTAAGTCATTTTTTTCATAGAACACCATCTTTATTTGAAACACTTTTTTCATCGAACACCATCGTTATTTGAATGTACAACTGACACAGTCATTCTTTCAAAAATGAACAAAGTGAGCCTGTCACTTCAAGGAAAATAACTCTAAAGTTATTTGTTGCCAATGATAAAATTCAAGCCATCAAGCTAAAAATATCAGGAGTTTTGGAAAACTTCTACCTTCGATTGTGAACTTGACAACTTCTCAACACTTAAAAGACTTTTCTGGTAAGACTGGTGGTGATACTAACAAAAGTGAGTTTTTGACACTGTCTAAAGAAATGTGAACCAATACTTTCCAAATGACCAATGTATAATATTATAAAGTCAGGTACAGGTAAAAAGATCTACTCAGTATGCATGACAGATCAATGGGTATTAATTTAACATAGTATTTATTACAAGTTCATTGATATGATTTAGAATTCCATTTTAACTAATTTAAGAAACTAGCACATGCAGACTTTTGGTACAGTATCAAAGAATATACCAAATTATCTGAAGGCTTTAAAAATACACCTTTTTCCAACTATATATCTGCAAGCGGCTGGATCTTCTTCATATTGTTTCTTCAAAACAAATGACTGAAGACAGAATAGATATGAGAATCAGCTGTCTTCTATTGAGGAGATACTTTTCTCTCAATATTTTTTGTTGTGGAAAATAGTTATTTTTCATTAAAAAAAATGATTTATGTTGAACACTGGGGTTCCCAATCAGGGGTGATTTCGTCCCCCAGGGGACTTCTGGCCATGGCTGGAGACAGTTTTGGTTGTCGTAATGTGGAGGGAAGAAGGTGCTACTGGCATCTAGTGAGTAGAGGCCAAGGGTGCTGCTATATATCCTATAACACACAGGACGACACCCCACAACAAAGCATTATCTAGCTCAAAATTTCAGTAGTGCTAAGGCACACCCTGTTTTAATATACAATGAATTTAATTTTTTAAATTCTCAATTTCAATTTCTAATACAGTAAATTATCAATATAACCCATATAAACAACTACTCTTTGGGATGCTCAGTAACCTAAGAATTAAGGGTCCTAAGAGAAAAATAAATGATTCACTTCTATATTGTAATAAAAGCACTCTAATAATAAAAGCTTATGCCAGTAACATCTATAGTTATTACCTAACACTAAACTTGATACCTTGTAAATTAATTAGCTGGAATAACAAGATAGGTTTCAAAAGAGCTCACCTGTTCTTGATGTGGTAATATATTGCTAAGGTCATACTGTGGAGGAAAAAAAATACATTGTCATCACTGATTTTTATCATATCAGGCCTGAAGACATTTTTAAAAAGGGGTTAGCAAGGAGGGAAGACCTTCCAGAGGCCCAGTGGCCCCGAAATCCTCGAATTCAGAACAGTACCACATGGGTGCTTTCCCCCTTGTTTTAGGTTCTTCAGCTTTTAGCAAAATTAGGAGACCCAAAATGCTAGATATGCTGTTAGAAGGCATGTTTTGGTTGATTATTATAATATATAAATTATTACATATGTCCCCTGTCATTTGTCCTTCTACCCACAAAACCTTCTGTCCTGTACAAGTTATATCTATCTATACACATGCTTAAATTTAAGCCATATAGTAGTTTGTGTGTGGGTGTGTGTGTGTGTGTGTGTGGTTTTTTTGTTAGCCCCTGCATTTCAGTTGATTTAGTTCGCTATCCACCTACCCATCCGTTTTCCATTATTTCCCTAAAAGTAAATAATAAAAGTGCTCTATACCAAAATGATTTCAAATCACTTTTACATAATTATTAGAAAATTTAATAGCAAAATTTTATAGCCACAAAACTGATGATAGGTCTAGCTATCCTGAAATAAGCAGTGCTAATAAGACAGCATAATACTACACAGTATCCTATTAATGACAGGTATTTCCAAATTATTTTAAATAAAGTATTAACGAACAGATAGATACAAGTCCTTAGGTAGTCTTTTTTAAGTTACTATATTCCTAAGTTATTCACAGATGTTGTATATTAGGCAACAAAGGGGTTCTCTGGTTAAGTTATATGCTCCCCTTTGTTCTCAGTGTCTAAAATGAAACTCAAAATAATTGAGGGAAGGCAAATCTGAATTTTAGAATAGGTCTATAGAATCTTAGCACTTGTATAAAGGCCTGTAACACCGTTAGCATCAAAGATGGATACTTCTATAGTGCTTCCAAGTTTCATCTTCAAATTGATTTTAAAATCACAGCATTAGAAGTTTTATGATGGAAAGGACCACTGAACCGTAGATGACATTTAATTAAACCACCCATTTTACAGATAAGGGAACCAAGGCTTAAAACTGACTTACCTAAGGTCCCACTAATTATCAGAAGCAGTTCTCTTTCTCCTGCCCTCTAACCAAATAGTGGCTCCCAAGCTCAGCTGCACACTGGGATCATCTGAGAAGCTTTAAAAACTGCCTGGCTTCTGCTTCAAGATGTTCTGATTTAACCGGCACTGGGTATGACTTGGGCATCAGGACTGTTTTTAAAGATCCCCAGATGACTGCAGCGTGCAGCAAAGTTTAGGGATGAATGAGTTAGGGTTAAGATCGGAGAATCACTCGGGATGCTTTTGTCCATATAATCATGCTTCACATCATTCCCCATCTTGTCAACAGGTGTGTGTGCGTGGGTGAGAGAGAGACAGACAGACAGACAGACACACAGACACTGTGTCTTGGAGGCGGGGGCAGGCGGGTGGACTTTGTGCATCCAGAAACATATATCTTGAAAAGTTGCATAAGTGATTCTAATAAGGCTCACCTACCCCACTGAGAACAGCTACCCCACTGAAAACTAACCCCATGATAAACATTTTCAAAATCATTCCTAAAAGCCAATTGGCCCTATTAATTTTCTCAGTAAACCTTTATTTCACCAATAATGAATGTGATGAATGATCATTTCTAAAACTTCATGAGAGCAAATTAAAATTTACTGTACTTCCAAAAATTAGACTAGGTCGGGAAAAAAAAGGATGAAACCTTCTTGTCTGAGCAAGGTAAATCTTTTTTTTTTTTTTTAATTTTATTTAATTTTACTTAATTTGGGATGCATGGGGTCTTTGTTACTGCGCGCGGGCTTTCTCTAGTTGCCAAGAGCGGGGGCTGCTCTTTGTCGTGGTGCGCGGCCTTCTCACTGTGGTGGCTTCTCTTGTTGCACGGCACGGGCTCTAGGTGCGTGGGCTTCAGTAGTTGCACACGGGCTCAGTAGTTGTGGCTCGCGGGCTCTACGGCACAGGCTCAGTAGTTGTGGCGCACGGGTTTAATTGCTCTGCGGCATGTGGGATCTTCCCAGACCAGGGCTCGAACCTGTGTCACCTGCGTTGGCAGGCAGATTCTTAAACCACTACACCACCAGGGAAGTCCCTGAGCAAGGTTTACTTTCAAAGTACTTTTGAATTATATACTGGACATCAGACTCTTTTGAATTCAAAAGAAGCTGCGACTCTAGCCAAAGTAGAGTGGTTTTTGTACCCACAGATTCAGTGTCTTGGCTGAAGAAAAACATTGAGTGATTATGTGATAAGTGCCCAAACTCAGGACTTTAGAGATGGGGCTCAGTTTTTGCTGAAACATGACTTGACTGCAACTATTATTGTAAGCAAGAGAGGAAAGTTACATTATTATGACTGTGAACTTGCTGTCTTTAATTAAAGTAGAAGTTACTGAGAATTTAAATAGCTAAAAAAAAAGCTGGCACATTAAAAACCAATTAAAAATACAATTAGCTTATAAAATTAAGACAACAAATAAAATTAAGGATAAGGACATTAATATTTTCAAATAGCATTTCCCAAACTGTGTTCTGGAAAATCAACATTCATATCCTAAGGAGATGTTAATGTTTCGTGGACAACCGCGAGGGAGGAGGCAAGAAGCTCTGCATCCCGTTTGGTTTTTTTCTCTTAAATAAGCTTGAAAGGTTCATCATTAGGGTGTTTTGAAAGTGCATCTCCAATTGTGGACTATGAGGTGCTCCCAGAAATTAAAGAATAGTTTCCATCATCATGACACTGTTCGTGTCTCCTTAAGTATAAGCCTGACCACAGCCATGTTTCCGAAACCTCACCTCTTTTATTGTTCTCTGCTGTGAGTGATACAGTGTGTTGGAGATATATATATATAAACAAAACTTAAATGTGTCTATTAAGTTAAAACCTCAGTTGAACAAATTTCATCTACAAAGAAATTAAGCTTGAGTGTGTATTTCTTAAGACTGGTTTGATATATTCTCCCCCTCTTTGGGGGACAGGAAGGAGAAGTAAAATTTCATACAGAAAGAGTGCAGGAAAAAAAAAAAAGCACAGTGGGATAAATCTGACAAACTCCAATTAAATTTAAATGCAGATTCGCTTTGGTGCCAGCAGGGGACAAGCTGTTCCTTCTTCTAAGAGCAGCTTCCAAAGTAGTGCACGTTGTTTGAGGACTACAACTCATACAGTAATAATTGTCTCTAGAAACAGCCAATCAAAAGCACCTCTCTTTCTCACTGTGTTCAACAATGGCTTAGCAACAGAAACGCGTCAAATAAAGATTTATACTTTTTCTGGGATTTCTTATTTGCTAACTGGCTTTCCCTTCTATCATGCGCTCTAAGATTAAAATGGAAACTGAAAATTCATATTTAGGTCCTTGAAATCAATCTATAGTTGACACCAGTTTTTTAACCTGATCACTGAAAAGGACAATTCAAATGAATGAACTTATGTATGGCTAGGATGCTTTTAGCGATAAGGGGGTCTGTCACTCAGCCCTTGGCAACCTACTTGTACTCACCATTTTACTGTGGTTCTAAGATTAGGCTGGCTGACCGTGCTGTCATCTAGAAATATTGTTGAGCATGAGCTATACTTTTTAGTAAGCTGCCCTGGAGATACCTGAAGGGGAAGGGAAATAGAAGAAAATGTCACAGTAAGTTAAACCTATCAAGTGTGTGTTTTTCCTCGGTTAAAATGTCAAACGATAAAGCATTAAGATTTTTCTTACACTCCATGAACTGCCTGAGTGTGATATCATGTGCAGCTCTATGGGAAACCTCTATACTCTGACTTCCACAGACGAGCTTTGAGAAATGGGTTCTAAAATGCTGCCTTGATATAGTACCTATAATCAAACCTGGCAAGCACCTATTATAAATTACCTTTATAATAATGTAAAAAGTTTAGAATAAGATTTCAGGGTTTTTTCCTTAAGCAATGAAATGCAGCTGAGATTTCCTATTTCTATTCAGTTACTACAATAAAACGTAATGCTTTATGTAATACCGATGTAGGAGCATTTCACTGCAGTAAATGAACACCAATAATAAATGTTCAGGAGACAGTGTGACGAAACAAACGTTTTCCAATCAGAGGCTGGGCATGCCAGGGCTGCTCTATCACTAAAAAGCTGGGGGCCATAAGTCTCTCTGGGCCTCAATTTCCTTATCTGGAGGACAAAAAGGTACTGCTTAAAGATTCTCTCGCATCCAAAAAAAACGGATAAAACAACTCTGAGAATTTAACTTCTCACTTCATGTTTAAGTAAGACTGCCATTACATTACTCAAGTGAGAACCTCAGAGAATACTTGCCATTCATTTCAAAATTGTACTAGTTCTGTTCTACGTGTTATTTGACACTCCTGCCTCACCCATGCTGCTCTCTGCCTGCAATGCCTTTTTCTTCCTCCTGTCCCAGCAAGCTTGACCCCATCTGCCTCTAGGATCCCTTTGCCAGCAGGCACACCACAAAACTTCTCACTTTCTGCACACTCACACATCTAATTTACCAACTGTTCCATGGTCTCAGCTGCTTGCATAGTACCACCCTCTTAAGTAAACAAGCTTCTCCAGGTTAGGAAGATTCTTCTCCTACCTCCAGCTACTGAGCACAGAATCTGGGACAAATTAGGATTCGACAAGTGTTTGAGAAATTATTTAAGATCAGTTACAACTGGAGGTAAATCTTACTAAAGGTACAAATTCGTGAGAATTTATCTACAGTGGTGTTGGATAGGTGACAAAGAACTTTTTGAGACCCTCTAGAGAATGAACTATCTTTAAAACACTTTAGAAGTATCCATTTATTTGTGAAGAGCCCATGAACACGGCAATAGTCAAATACTAAAATGGCCTAAACTATGTTAGGACAACTCTCTTCCTTAAAGTAAGGCCAATAACCAAATCCCAATCACTGAAAGCCACTGGAAGGAAGAGTAGCATTCTTTAATACCACAGAATACGAACAATTTTAAAGCTGGGTTTTGGTTTTGGTTTTTGTTTGTTTACTAATTCAGATGAGCCTTCCTTCCTCCTATTCATATAAAATAGTTTTCACCATGCTGTCACACTCTCCCATCAATGTCCTCCACAAATACATGAAAGGTGAGGCAGGGAGAAAATCTAGTTGATGCTTTTTAAAATACAGAGCATTTAAATAAAAATTGCCAGTATCCAATAATCAGAAATATCCAAATGGCATATATAAAACACCATTTTGCTTGTTTCAGATGCTTTATGCAAAGCCACTTATTCCTTATTAACAAAAAGTTCTAGATGTAACATATTTGAAACAGTATCACTATTTGGAAGACTAATTTCTCCTTCAAGCTAGAAATGTTTTAAACTAAAACTCTGATATGGTCCTTAAGCTATTTGGTTAATGTGTAATTTTAGAATCTCAAAAAACAGATACAGCATGAAAAATGAAAATTCACTCATTCAAATACTTTGATTCTAAACGAAGCAGGTTATCTTTTAAGGTCACTACTATTAGGGTATAATATGACATACACTACACGTAATAAAAGTCAATTCTGACCAAAAATCTATATATATGAGGGGAATAAAAATAGTAAGGAAATGTACCAAAATATAGACTAGTTGGTAGAGCTTTGGGTGCTATTTATCCTGTTTTCCTCTATTAAAAACTTTTTTTTCTATTATGAATGTATATTGATTTGTCTTTGGAAATATTACTGCTAAAACATTTAAAATTTTTAATTAGATGTGCTCTATAATCCTATGGGGGCTCATTTAAGTTGTATCAGCAACTTACAGTCTACTGGCTCGATCCTACAAAAGAAACACTTCCACAGGCCTACTCCTGAAACTATTCAAACTTTCCAGCATCTAGTGTTCACTAAAGGATGGCAGAATTGAAGCCTCTGAGCAAAGCCTAGATATGTTAGCTGCCAGCAGATTACTTTCCTCTCATCTTGCTTGAAAATTTAAGATAACTGTCCCTTATGATTAAAGCTTTACCATTGCTGGCTCACAACCTCAATAAACTGCACTGACACACATAAGGGTATAAAATGCAAATACAAAAAAAAAAAAAAACAAGTAGCAAAAAACACTACTGACAGTTTAATGTTCATAGGTATTATTTCAATTGGTCACTGAAGAAGAGTATTTATCTTCATTCAGCACTAAGGACAAAATACATGGACTTTTACAATCTTTATAAGGGGAAAGGTTGCTTAGTAGACTGCAGGTTTAATGGTGAAGACTAGAAAATAATCATACCTAGGAGGCTAGTAAGTAACAACCCTCAAAGCTTATCATTAAAGGTCAAGTACCTGTTGAAATCCTGCCCCCACCCAATGACTCTTCCCATTGTGCCTACTGCCTCTGATTTTAACCCATTAAAAGAATAAAGCTGGAGAGAGCGAGAGTACGAAGTGCGGCAACCCGAGTCATGGCAGGACAGGCATTTAGAAAGTTTCTTCCCCTCTTTGACCGAGTATTAGTTGAAAGAAGTGCACCCGAAGTTGTAACCAAAGGAGGCATTATGCTTCCAGAAAAATCGCAAGGAAAAGTATTGCAAGCAATGGTAGTAGCTGTTGGATCAGGCTCTAAAGGAAAGGGTGGAGAGATTCAACCAGTTAGTGTGAAAGTTGGAGATAAAGTTCTTCTCCCAGAATATGGAGGCACCAAAGTAGTTCTAGATGACAAGGATTATTTCTTATTTAGAGATGGTGACATTCTTGGAAAATATGTCGACTAAAATAAGTCACTATTGAAATGGCATCACGTGAAGCTGCCCGTTCCCCCAATGGCATCACGTGAAGCTGCCACTGAAGTTCTGAAATCTTTCATCCTGTAAATAATTTCCGTGTTTCTTTTATAATAAAGTAATGATATCCAAACTAATGATATTCATTGTCTCTGAAATTTCGTTTTCTCTGTATTGATTTAAACATTCCCAAATAAAAGTATATAAATGAAAAAAAAAAAAAAAGAGAGAGAGAATAAAGCTGAAGTTCACTTTTTTCTTCCCCCTTTTCACAAGTTTTGGATACGTTTATTAAGAATCAATGACTTTCACTGAAAAGTCTGTAATACTCCATCTATGTTGCACATTAATGGACAATAGGGTAGGGTGAGTGGTTTGAATAGAATTCATACTCAAGGCCTTAGTAGAAAAGTATAATATTCTAATTATAGGTATAATCAAAAATATTGTCTGAATTAATATCGTTAATTATATTGCATTAAACTTCAAACTCAGAACCTATATTCAAAGAATAAATCTAAGTTTGAGTAGACTGACCACAAATCTATTTCCTCTCCCCCTTCTTTCAGATATCATCTCATTAGAATTAAAGGCATTTTTTAAAAAAGCTATACATAAGACAGGATAAACAGCAGATGATTTTTAATGTTTGAAAGGTGAAAAGACTAGATAAAGGAGTGGTAACTGACATGGCAGAACAGAGGAAGCACAACCTTGGTACCTACAGAGGCTGACTAGGACAGGAACAAGAAAACCAGTTTGTCTTACAGAACCCAAGGCAGGCTCAGAGTTCAGAGGCGTGGTCCCCAAATCCTTGCAGTGAGGCCCATCAGTTAACGAGTTGTCCAAGTGATGCTTCCAATTAGATCTTAACAGACAGCCAAGGACCATCACACGTTTGAGGGAAGCCCCCAACAAGTAAGAGATCAAAACAGGAAGAAGGAATGGGACTTCCCTGGTGGCGCAGTGGTTAAGAATCCGCCTGCCAATGCAGGGGACACGGGTTCGAGCCCTGGCCCAGAAAGATCCCACATACCACAGAGCAACTGAGCCCATGCGCCACAACTACTGAGCCTGCGCTCTAGAGCCCATGAGCCGCAACTACTGAAGCCCGCACGCCCTAGAGCCTGTGCTCCGCAACAAGAGAAGCCACTGCAATGAGAAGCCCACGCACCCAACAAAGAGTAGGCCCAGCTCACCGCAACCAGAGAAAGCCCACGTGCAGAAACCAAGACCCAATGCAGCCAAAAAATAAATAAATAAAATAAAATATAAGGACGCTTTAAAAAAAAACAAAACAAAACGGGAAGAAGGAATTGATGGGAGTGATAAAAACTCAGGAGCAAATGAAAACTTGAAATTGCATCAGTGAAAAAAAGAATGACAGGATATAAGAGAACTCTATAAATTGAAAATAAGGTAGACAAAACAATATATTCAATAGAAGGATTAGAGCACAGTCAAGGAAATCTCCAGGAAGCAGGACAAAAAGACAAAATGCAAAGCAGGAGGGGAAAAAAGTTAGCGATCTGGTAAGTCTAAGACTTCCAACATCTGAATAATAGGAACCTGGAAGAAAAAAACAGAATATCAAAGAAACACACCAAAAAGGTCTATACCAAACCAAATTATGAAATTTCAAAATCCCAGGGAGAGGGAAGGTACTAAAAGGTTCCCGAGAAGGAAGGGATGGGGGAAAATGACTAAAATCGGTCATGTACAATGTACCATACAATGTCAACAGGTTTAAGAGCAACAGTGTAAATGAGAAGATGAGAGGGAAATGTCTTTAGAACGGCAAAAATTAGTTTCAACTGAGAATTCTATACTTTATCAAATAGAAGGAGTTTCAGAGAGGCTAGATCTCTCTAAACTTTCTGCCCATGTGCCCTTTTCCCAGGAAAATGTGCTCCAGTAAAACAAGGAAGTATAACAAGACAAGAGGGAAACAGAATCTAGGACATAGGGGATCCAACATAAGAGAGCAGAGTTATGTGAGATCCCAGATGACTTCACACAGATATCCCAGGAAAAGAGGCATAGAGCAGGCCTAGGGGAACACTAGTCTATATGGGAGTAGGAAGACAAAAGATTGGGGCAAAGTGTCTCCAAGAAAAAAATGGAACAGATGTGGCTTAGTAGACGGAAAATAGTTTTCATAGGCATGTGACAAATGTTAAAACATTTGGGGAAAAAAATAGCTGTTAGAAAACAGGCAAGTGAATATAGTCAGGAAATTAATTCCACAGAAAAAATGAAGAATGTGAAAGCAGGGAGACCGGGCAGGGAGCTACTTACTGCATTTGGCTGTGTGAGATCACGTTGGCTAGGAAAAGGGGGATTGGGTTATCCTAGAGAAGTGCAGAAGTGC
Source organism: Balaenoptera physalus (assembly GCF_965194825.1). Lineage (NCBI taxonomy): Eukaryota > Metazoa > Chordata > Mammalia > Artiodactyla > Balaenopteridae > Balaenoptera > Balaenoptera physalus. The sequence continues at coordinate 100,649 of NW_028126535.1, read as the reverse complement.
TCCAATTTCATTAATATTTAAGAAAAAGAATGAAGGGTGTACAAGGAGGAGGCACAGTCAGAGAACTCTATGGCTCAGCAATGCACAATATTTGCAGAGTCGTAGTAATGTAAACATTGATTCTGATTTAATAAAAACTGATACATGTTGAGGGAACACAGGGAGGGAAATAACGTCATGGTGGAGCGAAGAAGCTCAGCTTTCACCTGCTATGACAAGAAGTCAATGGACAGTGCTAAAAATTAACTTACCTGTTATACTTTTATTACTTTGGTTAAAAAATAAGATCAAAAAAATAAGGCAAAAGAATTTAAGGCAGATCTTTATACTACAACCGTATTAGTGAAATTTAACGGAAATGTCAGAACCCTTAAAAAATGGGCACTACTAAGTCAAAGACTTTCCTGAATCCATTTGATAATTAGGAAAATAGAGATTTAGAAAATCTACAAAAAAGAGGTCCATGCTAACAGTATTGGATCCATCATATTTTTAGGAATCATGGCAGACATATTTTTAATTCAAACTATTAATTTCTTAACTTTTCAACTGTTTACTTACATGGTTGAAATGGTTGCTCCTCCTCTTTTCCCGCACTAAGAATAAAAAAAATTAACTGATGAATTCTGATACAAATGCCATAGAAAAATAAAAGTAGTCACTAATTATCTGATGGATTACCAATAACACAATGAGATAAAATTCCATTCTATTTTTTAAAATAATTTCCAACAAAATATATAATTTAAATCACCCAGCAAGATGAGTCCGATAAATAAAATCTAAAAACTTACTTTCACTTTTTTGACCTAATAGATATTCTGTATTAGGTACAAATAAAAGACTCCCCATTTACAAAAGAAAAGGACAAAGCAAATTAGGCCAGGTGAGAAACTTAGCTAATAAAAAAATGTACCTGCTGCATAGCTGAACTACTAGCCAGGAGTATTTTCTAAGTCTTCATTTACACACAGCTTACTTTAATTACCACAATCTACAGATGACAACTCTACGAACCAGTTTCTGGCCAGGCACTCATCTCCGAACGCACCAGGATCTCTGGAAGCATCCTGAACCACTTAATGGTAACCTACTCAAATACCTTACTGAAAAAATACACAACTGGAAAGTAACCTATGTTAAACGTAAATTTTAAAATGAGTGTGCTGACCTAAATGAACATATCTACAGCACACAAAATGGTTTTGCTCCAACAAAGGCCAAAAGAATAAAAGCCTGAAGAGGGTCTTAGGCCACACTCTTGCTCACATTGCCTCCTTTAACTCCAGACAGGCATCACAGGCACGGATTCCTTAAGGCTGAAGAGAGAGACAGGCATGGGACAGCTTTTCTTTTACTGTCTCCAGAGCCCCTCTACATGTGAGCAGCTCATGGCTCTGGAAGAAACTGAGAAATAGAGCAATCCTAACCAGAAAGGAGTGGCTCAAGTACACACACTAGAAAAATGCAAGTTAGAAACCCCAGGAGCTTCCAGGTTGGTGAGCATGTAGTACCCTTGCAGAGGGCATCAAAGCTCTGTGCCCTGTCCCCATGCCTGGCCCTATGCATCTCTTCCATCTGGCTGTTCCTGAGTTATATCCTTTTATAAAAACCAGTGATCTAACGGAAAAAAACAAAAAGCGAAACAACAACAACAAAAAACCAAACCTCCGTTTTTTATTGTGCTGCATCACTTTAAATATTATGGAATGTTCACTTCTTGTATTCCTGCTCTCGTAATCAACTGAAAAACTTGGTCACGTATGGCTTTTTAGCAAATAAACTAGGATTTAACATAACATTCAGGAAGACAAGCAGGCAAGCAGGAGTGCAAAAAATTCTACGGTTCTGATTCTCATCTTAAAACAAGGAGGACACAGGAAATTTATATGAGTTTCACATGCTGAGGATAATCTTCTGGAAAACCCCATATGGCATGTTGCTCTTATTACCCTGGCACAGCACTACATTAGGATGAGAAAGTTTTGAATAGCTTAAAAGTTCTGAGTAGCATAAATCTGGATGTGAGATAGGCTCGTCTGGTTGAACACTGTGTAAAACAGGGCCAAAATCACAAGGCTCAATTCCCATATATAACAACTGATTTTTCTGCTTTGATCAAATGAAAACCTAACTGTGACCTAAACCCTATCATTTGTCTTTAACATATGTGCTCTTCGGAGTAAGGGGAAAAGGACAAAGTAGCATGGAGAAATAGACCACATCTAAATCATGTGGCCAGTTGACTATGTTGATAAAGAGGTGGCAAAATGTATAAACAGATAGTCTAAGTGTTCTCCTCCCTAAAACACTGACAACTAAAGGAAACTGTATCATCAATATATTAAAATAAGACAAGTGAATACATAAAAAAGTGAAACATTTAAACCACTGTAAGAGTTTTTCTAAATACCTCCTATAATACACAAAACAAAAACAGTTTTCACTCTTTTTCTCAGGGAAAAAAAAGCATTGCCTTACCATCTGTTTGAGATTTGCTCGGAAAAATGGTGCTTGCCCTTGGGTGGTCAGAAGGGTTTGGTTCCAAAGCTAAGTCTGTATAGGAAGAAGAGAAAAAGGTGTGGTGATTTAGTTGAGTAGAAAAATACATGATTTTAAAGATAGCTACACATTGATTGAAACCACTTATTAATAGTCTTGAGAAGAGCTTTTAGTAATGACAAAAAGGCAATTTTAGTAAAGGCACAATATAAAAATTCTATTGGGAAACAGCAAAATTGTAGAAACTCTCCATACATGTGGACTAAAACCATGGCTATGTCTTAGACTTCTTTAACTTGCACCTAAATAATCTATGCCATTTTTAGATGAATCATATATGTGACTCCCCTCCTATTTATCAATTAAAAATTCAGTCACCCTCTTTTAAAGCTGATATTACTAGCACATTCCAGGAACAGTCTCAAGAAGCAAGTTATGCTGTGGCCAACTACTGTCAGATACCAGCTCAATATATCAAATATGCCAAAACGAAGTGAGTTGCTTTTGGCAAATGTTCTTCAGACAATCAAATGGCTAATTCTAACTCCATTCAACAAATGAACTCATTTCATTGGCTGTGGTTTATCTGGGGGCTATTCATCATGGCAGATTTAAGAGGACTACATAAAAGTTCAATGTTCTAATCTAGAGGAACACTTCCATGAGAGTGATTTTTAACTTTGCCCTCTATTTCCAAAGCTAAACTCACTTCTTCATTCCACGCTGCATGATCAATTTGGGGCTTCAATAAGAGTACTTTCTGGAGCAGATCATAGGGCTACTAGAAAAAAATTTTGGCCATACCTACACGAAAAGGTGGGTCTGCCTGTAGCCCACCTTGCACCAAGGTGGGATAGCGTCTTCTATTTAGGCAGAAATACAAAACAAGCACAAGCTACCACATAGGATCGTAAGGTTGTTGTTTCAAACAAACAAACAAACATAAAAGCCCTATGACACTTCCTCAGCAAAGTCCATCTCAAACCATTTAACCAATCTTTTAAGAAACTGGACCAAGATTCAGATAAAGAGTAATGGTTAAGGCAATTATTTCCCAAACCACATAATAACTGATCTGTTTTTGAAAGATGGCTTTGATGGTCAAAGTGAAATACAAATATATCCCTGCCTCTTAGAGAATCCAAAGAATACACACATTGATATATTAAAAACTAATTAGTCTAGTAGTGAATTCTGTCTAACCCAGCATTTCACAAATGTATCTACCTAGAATCCCCTTTTCCCACCCAGAAAGAATGTGGCACGAACAGTAATTTTGGACTTCCCGTTTTAACAGGAATCTGAGCCATCCATTTTAATGTCATTGCCAGCACTAGTAATTTACAGAGCTAAACCAACTGCTTTGTTCTTCATGAAAATTCCTTCACTGAATTTGAAGTTTATCAAGCTGCTTTTGGAGAAAATATTCTATTCAACATTTTTATGTAAAAGACCCATACAATTATTTTAAAGTTTTTTTCTCCTACATATTTGAAAAATTAAGACAATGGGAAAATAAATTATTTCAGCTGTACACAAAATGGCAGGCAGAGACTTTCACAGCTGCCTCTAACCTATAGCTTCCGAAAGAATTCATGACTACTTACCTATACCAAAAAGAAAGTAAATAGACTACATTTGAATCTAAAAAATAAGCAGAAATGTTTGCAAAGTAGCTGTCTTATTTATCAGTGTCTATGGCATGGTAAAACTTAACAATTTTCAATGGAAGTCCAGGAAAATTAAGTGCCAGAATCAAAGAGAAGCAAGCTTTAACACACACACACACACACACACACACACACACACACACACACACACACACACACACACACCCGCCAAACCAAGATGTGCTACTACAGATCTAAATATAAAAGTCAAGAAGGCTGGGATAAAAGAAATGACAACATGCAAAAAAAAAAAAAAAGTAAACTGAGCCCAAGTGACCAGAAAAAAGCTGGCACTCTCCCTACTCTATCCTAGGGGGTTCAAAGGTAGGCACAGGACCCAGGACCGGCCAATCAATCACAGCTGTCCTGGGACGTCCCAAGAAAAGAGAAAGGCAGAACTGTACTCTAGGATCCTTAGCTAGTCTTGAGCTGCTGGACACTCCCCTTGCTATCATGAGGGGAAAGGCTTTTCAGGAGACATCAACAGAGGAGAGCAGAACTGAGGAGATCAATTAACTCCTGGGTCAAGTAGTGCTTAACTCTGTGATGTTCTTTTACCTTGCAACTGAAGGAGACCTGGTTAATCAGCAGTACTGATGATCACACTAAAGGTGGGGAAAGGTAAAAGTCACTTGCTCATTCCTTTAACAAATATCATGAACAAAAATCTGCATGAGACAAAACGATGCTCTGTTTAAAAATTACACACAACCATTCACAATCATTAACACACAATGATTCACAACCGTTACTTTTAGTTGCTTTTCTTATACGTTAAAAAAAGCTCTAATTAGTGTACAATTTATGTCTTCTTGTTACTAACAAGCGCTCTCCACCCCACTGTTGCATATTTATTGTTTAATGAATACACACTGGCCCATCAAGTGTTATTCCTATACTGGACTTAGCCAATCCCCTATTGCTGGGGATTGGTGCTTACAAAGTTCTATTCTTAAAATATTATGAGGAAAATCTTCATGCACATAGTTTTTTAAAATAATGGTTTTATCTCCGTAGCAAAGATCTTCGGAAGTGGAATGACTAAGCCAAAAGGTTAGATCACTTTCACGGCTCCATGTACAAAGCTAAATTGCTTCCTAAAGAAGGTGGGGGGCACATTAGGGTATAATGCTACCAATCATGACATTTTGAGTTCCTACCCTTGCTTTGGATACTTGAAAAAAAAAAAAAAATTCCTACTGATATGAATGAGGAACCTCACTGTAGATCTAATTTGTATTTCTTTTGATTACACAGTTTGACCATTTTCCCACAGTTATCAGTGTTATTTCCACTTTGGTGAGTTGGCCTATCATTTGAATGTACTGTAAACATCAGGGCCCTACTGCTGTCAGTTTGCATGAGGTTTTCAGAAAATATTAATCTTTTGTTTATAGCCTATATAACTAACAATTTTCTATATAACTTGCACTTTTTGCTAATGAAAAATACCACATCACTATCTTATAGAATGGACATGTGAGCCATTAGACAGTAAACTCATACATACACACAATATTTCTGCACTTCCCATGAACTATCTTCCCAAGAGCCTAAGGAGACTATGATAAAACCTACCACACTCTTCACTATCACAAAGGTAAGACTGCCAACTATTAAGCAAAGCTTTACCACCCACCATCCCTCTCATCCCTCTCCCCACCACATGCACACACAGTAATTTAGAGACTTCAGGAAATTACTGTGCATTCAGGAAATTACATGGATTCTTCCGAAAGTTATTTCTTTAGAAACCTCTAAGAATGTTTTACCCAGGAGAAATATTCTTGAGCTCATGATTAGGGGTTATGATTAAAACTGTATTTTAAGACCCATCATTTTTGTATTATCAATTTAAGTTGCAACTTATTTGACAGCATGATAGGTCGATGTAGAAAAAGTATGATTAAAGAAAAATTAAACTCGGTCTTAATGTAAACATTCCTCAGAGGAAACCTGTAAAACACCACCGACACTGAATACTGTTTTTCCTCCAATCTAAGATTCTACCAGTTGTTAAGATCCATCTCAATTGCAGTTGTTAAAAGTGTGAAAACATAGGCAACTTAGAACAAATGAAATGCATTACTGAAGGCTAAAAGTGTTAAAACTATGCTATCAAACTGTCGATAAATGATTTGTCCTTGTTAAAATATTAGAGGGAGAGGGAAGTGACCAAGAAAGCATCTGACAGAAGCAGCATATTTCAGAAAGCGATTAATATCGACATATTGATTTCAATATATTCCAAATAAACAGGAGATGTCAGCAGTTTCTGGGCCAACTGCTGAGCACCAGTTTACTTAACGGTAACCACTGCATTTACTGAATTGCCCTAGCATCCCTATACTGTGCAGTGTATTAGTTTTATGGCTCATAATACAAACATTACAATCTTTACAATTACCATGTAAACTGATGATTTCATCTCTGAGTCCACACTTTCCACCGCAGTCAGGGAGTTCCTGCCAGCCAGCCCTGAGCTGGGCTGCCTCACCAGCGGGTACACAGCAGGCTCCTGCACCTGCCAGGCTACTGCTCACCCAAGCCTTGATCCTGCTTTCCTAGCTTCTGACAATCCTGGCTTCCAAACTTCCCAGCTCTGGTTTCCAACTGCTTCTGTACCTGCCTCTACCCTGGTTCTCAGTTTTGCCTTATTTTAATCCTCAATCAGTGTTACAGTGATCATGACTGAGAGGTGACACATAGGTAAGTACACCTGGCTTTATATATTTCTAAAGAGTACTTTACTCAGTTTCTTGGACTTTTAAGAACCTTTCTGGGTTGCAAGTTACCTTCATTTCATTTCACATTACGCAGTGTTACTGTTTTAACTCTTAAGTTTTATTACTTTAATACACTAAAACAACAACAACAAAAAAGGCTGAGAAAAAAGGTAGTATTCCAAAGAAGCTCACATAATGTCAACAATAAATTCTGTTCCTATATGCCATGCATTTGGAATTTACAGTCCTACTCTCTATCAATACTCATTTTTAAAACCTTGGACAACTCAATTTATACCTAAGAGAAGAATTCCTACACTACCTAACTCAGAACATGGTGAGAATCAAATGAAATGCAAGAGCAATCTATATACTACAGCCTATTTTAGACCCTTATTAATATCGCTTTTTTGTTCAAGCCACTGTTGGCTCTCACCTGAGCTACCGCACCAGCCTCCTAACTGGTCTCCCTCTCTGCTTCCTTCCACCCTTACAGTCTATTCTCACACAGTAGCTGGTCTGATCTCCCTCCACCCTCTCTACCCCCCTTCCCTTTTTCTAAGAATTAACATCATTCCCCTGCATATAATCCTTCAATGGTTTCCCATTACAATTAGACTAAAATTCATATTTTTTGGTCAAGGCCCACTAGGCATACAAGGTCTTAATCCCCCATATTCCTCCTGGCATTCATTCACTCAGCTGCAGCCACCCATCTTTCTGTCCTTGGCACGCATCAAGCATATTCCCTTCTTAGGAACTGCACAGAAGCCTCTTCTCCCACAGCCTCACATGGCTCTCTTAGGACTGCTCATGGGTCGCTTAAGGAGAGAAGCTGTCTTTAACCACCCCTTGTAAAACTGTCCTCCTCCCCAGCCCATTACCTTCATTTTCTTTCTTACTGTTCTCACTACCTGATGTTATTCTTGTGTCGTCAGCCCCCAGGCACCTCTAGAAAGTAAGGACCTGAGTTAGGATACGGGTTTTGTCTTGTCTAACCACTGTTTGTCCTGCCTCTGGAATGGTGCCTAATAATCATGTTTCAGTGTACCCAAAACCAGTTAAGGTTCTCCCAATTTTCCCACATCATCTAAGATTTCTTCTAATGCTGTCTTTTGATGTGTCTGTCACCTAAGACCAGAGTTAATTTCAGATCTCTTAGAGTAGTAGTTTAGTTACTCAGAATCAAAGACACAAGACAGGTTACCAAGAACCACGAAAACCTAAAAGAGGAAATCTAATGTTCAGTGAAAAATCAATGGTAACTTTAATTTGGGAAAAGAACATTTAATGTTAAAATACCTTTACTACAAAGTGACTCACCCTAGGAATTTAATTAAGTCATAAGACAAAGTGTACAATCAGAATGCTATAGGGAAGTATCAATATAATGCATCAGTTTTTATCTGTGTCCCCTGAATAAAGCATTATAATGGGATTATAAAAGATGCTCAACCATAAAGGCTGGGTAAATGAATTATGCTCCAACCATTCGATGGCACAGTAAACAGTTGGTAAAAGGCAGGCTGTAGAGCTATGCACAGTTGCATGGAAATACATCACCCTGGAGCACTCTCTAGGTGTCAGCACAGTTCCAGGAGCTTCATGTTGTTACTTTTCTTTATAACACAAAGTTACAAAGTGGCACATAAAGAACAATCCCATCTTTGTAAAATAAACACAATGTTATGTTTATATGCATACAAAAGGTTCAGGAAGAATCAACACCAAAATATTAATAAAAATTCTGGATATTCTGAGTGTGAGTGAAGGACTTTTCTGTGTTTTCTCAATCTTTCACATCAAATGTTCATTAATACTGTCACCAAAAAAAGGAAAGATCTGTTGCTCAGAGGTTTTTCCACATCATATTGCCAATTCCTTCCCTACCCACTCTTCAGGGGGATGGGAGGTAGGGGTCACTTGAGAGAGCACCTTTCACCAGAAAATTAGCAAAGCTCCTAAGGTCAGAACATAAAGGTTGTATGAAAAGTTGATGAATAAAAGGAAAATCAGACAATAGGACCGTAGCATCTTCTTTTCTATTATGACACTACCATCAGTTATATTAGATATACTGTTAAAGACAAAGTAGTAAAAAATTCTTTTGAGTCTATCTGAAATCTATACTACGTTCTTAGGAGTTACTTTTTTGAGATGGCTTGAAGAAATCATGTTCTTCTCCAATGTTTCTGAAGAACAAGACAGAGCATCATTTATGTACGATTTTCTCTAAGTAACCAAATAATTCTTCACTGTAGAAAAGCCAAAATGTTTTATATCTGAGTAGGTATTTCTCAGTTTCCAGGGAAACTGATACAAAATTGTCTGAAATAAAGACATGAAGAGCAAACTTCCAATGTGCCTGTACTTTATATTTGGTGTTCTGACCTTGTTTCTATGGAAACTTAATTAATAGGCAAATGCTGAAATTGAGGTTTCTCTTATCACTTTATCGAATGCCCCCCCAAAAAAGACAAATTGAAATGAAATTTTAACAATCATGTTAAACATAAAAAGGTAAATTCTGTACTCATGAACTCTATTTTTCCAGTTCCTGATTTAGCACTCCTTCCTTATCATACATAGTCGTATGCTAAATGCTTAGTACCTTACCTGCCCGCTTACCAGCTTCCCCTAATGTCCCTCTGTCCAGGGCATTCTCGGCTTCAATTGGATTTCACCAGAACAAACTCTTTAAATTATATCAACGTGTTTACCTGACTGATAAATTTAGGCTATTTCATGACTTCTACCTTTATTCATATCCATTGCAATGTATGTACAGACAGAGAATGGAGAGGTAAATGTTGCTTCTGAGTTGTGTACAATAAACTGGAATGGCAATAATCAAAACTGGAGTATGCTGAGATAGGCCTAACTTATGGATAAATTATAAAATATAAGGTGCACTCTAAACAGTTTCTTAAGCATCCCAAGAACTGAATTTGGCATATCTACCACCTCCCAAGTCTGTCTCTTTTGTTCAGTAGCTGTGTTACACAGTCATTTCAGATCTCTAAGTCTTGGCTTCTTCATTGGCAACAGAGGGAGAATATATACGGGCCTTATTTGTAGATGGAAGGGCCGAGTGAAATACACAAGAAAATGCATTGTAAATCTTAAAAGAATTCTATAAAGGTCCAATTTTCGTCTCTCATCCTACACTAGCCAACTACTAACTGTTTTTAAAAATCATTTAGAGGCTTACCTTATAGCAACAAGCAGAGCAGTTTTCACAAGTACTTACATGCTTTGTGTTTAAAGCTACAATTAATTCACATAATTTGTTCATTCTTTCACAATATCTAACGATTCTGAAAAGGGAGTACTTTCCACTTACAAAGCCACGTCCATCATAAGGGTGAATCCACAGGCTTCATTATTCTAACTTTTAAAGAAATTAAATAAACCCAACTAAAATTTAAATAGAAGAGCTGTAAGACATTTCGTCTATGAAATAATGAAATAATCTCTGGCATTTAAATGAAACAAATGGGCCAGTGGGGCTTTAACATCTTTATGATACAATGTTTTATACTTCAAAGAACAGTCTTTATTAAAGTGCCACTATGCTACCCAGAAATTTTTTTTTTTTTAACCTAGAGCCATCCCTTTCCAAAATTCTAGAGGCAAAAATCAAAACATTTCCTCTCTTCTCTCTCTCCTCTCCTCCCCGACAACACCCACCCCCAGCCACTTAGTCTTCAGAACTTTTACCTGAACATTCTTAAAGTTAAATAGTATTCTACTTGGGTGGGGGGGCGGAGGAGGAGGGAGCCATGGAGACATTTTTCTGCAGGATGGATGTGGTATGTTAACTCCCAAACCTTTATATTACAAATTACAATCTGAATTTGTTTTTTCTCCTTTGAAACTTCTGTCCAGCAGTCTCAGGAACCACCTCACCCCTCCCTTAGAACAGGCAACGTGCAAAAGAAGTCGGTTAAGGCTGTGCAACTGAAGACATACTTGTGTCAAAGTGGGAATTTAAAAGTAATCAGAACTCCACGGGGTCTCCTTTGGTAAAGAAAAAAAACCCAACAACTATTCTCTGCAGCCGTGGCAGTAACGTTTCACACCGTTCACAGTTATTTTAAGCCCCTCTCCCACCATTTTCTTTCCTATCGTGTTCAAATTATAGTTAGAAGGGATAAAGTAGCTTCTATCAGGGCGACTGAAAACATTAAAATCCAAAGAATTTTAGTTAAGAACACCACACTGACTCTGTCCATCTCTATTTTGAATTTAAATGACAAATCCTCTAATGTTTGTCTTAATTGTCTCGAATATCAACTACCTTAACAAATAGAAGTCTATCATCAGGCCCTTACCTAGTTCCTTCGCTTAGGTACCATCTGGATAGGGAGACGGGATGGATACGCCAAAGTTAGAGTATTTAAGTTTGCATTAAGAAAAGAGAGAATACACCAGAAAGTCTCTGCTAAGTCCCACGAGATGTTAAATAGAACCACGAACAGGAAGGGCCGCGGATTGGAGGGTCTCAGGCCGGGCTGGGAAATGGGAACGGGGGAAAGAATTGGGCATTCGGGTAGGGAAGAGGGAAGGAGACTGGCCGGACGCGACTGGTAAAGAATAAGGGGTGGGGACGCCAAGCAGAGCCAGCCTTCGTCCCCGGTGCCCAGCCCTGGGAGAGCCAACTCCGGGCAAGAAGGAGCCCTAGGCGGCGTCTCCCTCCCGGGGGACCCTGGGGGCGGCGGAGGCCAGAGGTAAGCCCGAGAGCAGACGGCGCCGACCCCGCGAGGGGCGAGGCGCGTCAGCCGCTTCTTACCTTCGGGCATCTCCCGGTCGCTGATGTGCTGCAGGTGGTGGCCTTCGCCACCTGCGAAATCCAACTCGGCGGGTTCCACGGTAGCCGCCGCCGGAGCTACTGCCACCGCGTTCCCGGCCGCCGCCTTGTAGACCTCAGACTCGCAGTCCGGCTCCGCTGACCCCCTGCGCCGGCCCGACTTGGGGCTGGCATTGGGGGACAGGCAACAACACAGCGAGTTCCCCATGGGGCGCCTTCACTCCTCACCGCCGCCGCCTCCGCTCGTCCCCCGACTCCGCCGAGCTCAGAAGCCGCCCCCTCCCCCAACAATGGCGCGGCGGGCACTGGCAGCCCCGGGCTATGCCGGGGCTGTGCCGCACATGCAGACGCGACTTCGCCCGCCGCTCTCCTGTCCGCCCAGCCGCCGGGGCCCCGGGCAGGGGTACGGCCCCGGCCGCACCCCCGCCCAGCCGCTGGGCCCCGGGCAGGGGTCCGGCCCCGGCCGCACCCCCGCCGCCGCCTCCCCGGAACCAACTAGTCTGTGAGGGCGGTGACCAGACCCGCTTATTTAAAAGGGCTGGGAACCAGACAAGTGCTGAGACGCGCAGGCACTGAGGGAGAGAGCGCAGCCGGAGCTCCTCCTCCTTCCGCTGCCGCCTCCCGACTGAAAGTAGCTAGCCCGGCCGGCCCTTGCCTACCGGAATGTGTCCTTCGGTTACCTGGTTACGACGGACCAATCACGACCAGAGTTCCCTCCACGCGCCCTCCTCAGAGCGCAGGCATGTGACTCACAATGCCCCGCCCCCGCCCGCGGCTGCCCCGCCCCCCGAGCGGCGCGCCCCAGACTCTGGTTTCCATTCATCTCTCGCGCTCCGAGCTTTCCGGTCCTGCGGGAAGCGCCGCGGGAGTTTGTTAATCGAAGCCGTCCTGAGTCAGTGGGCTCTGTAGAAAGCCCGTGTTCGTAAAATACCAGTTCAGTTAGCAACTCGGTTTCACCGGGTCCACAGTTGACTCATTTGATGTATTGCTCAACGAACTTAGTTTCACCCCAATTTTTGACCGTTTTTTATAACTGAATGCTCCTCCTCTCTTGCCTTCCAAAGAGTGTTAGTTTCCGCCTACAGTTTAACCATAGCAACCCCCGGGGCCCTGGTCCTACTCTCAATAAAGAGCTGTGGCTGTGTCTTGAATGAGACTCAAGGACACGTCACCCCTCCACTTCCTCATCAGTAAATTAGGGAACGAACTCCTCCCTCCCACCTCTGAGGCGCTGGGATTCAGCAACTCGCTTTTCTCGCCTGTTGCTCTCTTCCACGGCAGGAGTTTCCAGGTTTCCCTACTTTAGCCAACAACAACGCATAAAGCACGATTTTCTCATACAAACTTGAGAGTCACAAAGTGAAGTACCACGGTCTTGATTTGATGAAGATGATAACGATAGTTAACATTTGGCAAACACTATGCGCCCGCCCCCGTTCCAAGTGAGGTACTCATTTAACCCTCGGGAACAAAATCCTCAGAAACCTTCATTTTACAGATTTTACAGACGTTAAGTCACGTTCCCAAGGTCACATGATTGCTCAGGGGTGTGGCCAGGATTTGATCCCCGATTGTGTGGATCCCCAAAGGCACCTTATTGTGATCATCAGAAAATAAAGGTCGAAGTCAAATTTGGTTGGAAGTGGCATAGTGTATCAGGATTTTCTTTTTTTAAGGAGGAACAATTTTTTGATGTGGATTTTAAAATACTTTCCCTTCATTCAACATTGATTAGTCCCTCCTACATGCCAGGCACCCGTGTGTGAAAAATAGTCCTGCCCTCAGTGACCTCAGGCACGGTGAGAAAACAAAGGCTTAGAAAGCCCAATAGTCTGAGGTAACACTGCTGCAAAGTACTTAAACCTGAAATTCAAACCTAGATCTATTAACCCCAAGTAGATGCTGGGGTAAAGAGCTTGGTTTTCTTCCCAGAAACATGAGAGCCATTGAATGTTGTGAAGTTAAGGCGTCACTATCAGGTGGTTTGTAGTGAGGTCACGCTTGAGAATAAGTAGGACTGATGGAAGCAACAAAACCCATTAAGAGACTTTATATTCATCTAAGAGAGGAGTGAGGGCTCAAACTAAAGGCAGTGGCAGAGATTGGAGTGGAGGGAAAGGATCTGAGGTCATTTGGGAGGTAGAATAGAAGTGCTCAGTGACTAGATATGGAGCGGGAAGGGGAAAAGAGAAGCAAAAATGGCTGCTAGGGTTCTGGCTTAGGGAACTATGTAGAGTGTGGTTACTTTTTCTTAGATAGTGCAGGAAAAGGAAGAGGTTTGGGAAGGAAGATCATTTTGGGGTTCTGTTAAGCGGAACATGGAAATGGAGCTCTCTGGTTGAAAGTAAGCCTCTGCAGGCTAAATCCATTTTGTGATATCCCAACTTATGTTTTCAAAAATAACACATTAAATCAATTTAAAAATGTGATTGGGGAAATTCCCTAATGTTGACAGCTAAGAATATCACATTTTTCATGGAGCAACTTGGAATCTATGGTTTTAGTAAATGAGGCATCCTATGTAAAATAAAACTGGTAAATGAGAGCTCTACCCACCACCAGAGCCTCCCATCAAGCCTCTTAGATAGCCTCAACCACCAGAGGGCAGACAGCAGAAGCAAGAAAAACTACAATCCTGCAGCCTGTGGACCAAGAAACACAGTTAGAGAAAGATAGACAAGATGAAAAGGCAGAGGGCTATGTACCAGATGAAGGAACAAGAAAAAACCCCAGACAAACAACTAAATGAAATGGAGATAGGCAACCTTCCAGAGAAAGAATTCAGAATAATGATAGTGAAGATGATCCAGGACCTCGGAATAAGAATGGAGGCAAAGATTGAGAAGATGCAAGAAATGATTCACAAAGACCTAGAAAAAGAACAAACAAACAGAGATGACCAATACAATAACTGAAATGAAAAATACACTAGAAGGAATCAATAGCAGAATAACTGAGGCAGAAGAACAGATAAGTGACCTGGAAGACAGAATGGTGGAATTCACTGCTGCGGAACAGGATAAAGAAAAAAGAATGAAAAGAAATGAAGACAGCCTAAGAGACCTCTGGGACAACATGAAACGCAACAACATTCGCATTATAGGGGTCCCAGAAGGAGAAGAGAGAGAGAAAGGACCCGAGAAAATATTTGAAGAGATTATAGTCGAAAACTTCCATAACATGGGAAAGGAAATAGCCACCCAAGTCCAGGAAGCGCAGAGAGTCCCATACAGGATAAACCCAAGGAGAAACACGCCGAGACACACAGTAATCAAATTGGCAAAAATTAAAGACAAAGAAAAATTATTGAAAGCAGCAAGGGAAAAACGACAAATAACATACCAGGGAACTCCCATAAGGTTAACAGCTGATTTCTCAGCAGAAACTCTACAAGCCAGAAGAGAATGGCATGACATATTTAAAGTGATGAAAGGGAAGACGGAAGACCCTACAATCAAGATTACTCTACCTGGCAAGAATCTCATTCAGATTCGATGGAGAAATCAAAAGCTTTACAGACAAGCAAAAGCTAAGAGAATTCAGCACCACCAAACCAGCTCTGCAACAAATGCTAAAGGAACTTCGTTAAGTGGGAAACACAAGAGAAGAAAAGGACCTACAAAAACAAACCCAGAACAATTAAGAAAATAGTAATAGGAACATACATATCGATAATTACCTTAAACGTGAATGGATTAAATGCTCCAACCAAAAGACACAGGCTCGCTGAATGGATACAAAAACAAGACCCATCTACATGCTGTCTACAAGAGACCCACTTCAGACCTAGGGACACATAAAGACTGAAAGTGAGGGGATGAAACAAGATATTCCATGCAAATGGAAATCAAAAGAAAGCTGGAGTAGCAATTCTCATATCAGACAAAATAGACTTCAAAATAAAGAATGTTACAAGAGGCAAGGAAGGACACTACATAATGATCAAGGGATCAATCCAAGAAGATGCATCCAACATAGGAGCACCTCAATATAAAGGCAACTGCTAACAGCTATAAAAGAGGAAATCGACAGTAACACAATTAATAGTGGGGGACTTTAACACCTCACTTACACCAATGAACAGATCATCCAAACAGAAAATTAATAAGGAAACACAAGCTTTAAATGACACAATAAACCAGATAGATTTAATGGATATTCATAGGACATTCCATCCAAAAACAGCAGATTACACTTTCTTCTCAAGTGCGCACGGAACATTCTCCAGGATAGATCATATCTTGGGACACAAATCAAGCCTCAGTAAATTTAAGAAAATTGAAATCATATCAAGCATCTTTTCTGACCACAACGCTATGAGATTAGAAATGAATTACAGGGAAAAAAAACGTAAAAAACACAAACACATGGAGGCTAAACAATACGTTACTAAATAACCAAGAGATCACTGAAGAAATCAAAGAGGAAATCAAAAAATACCTAGAGACAAATGACAATGAAAACACGATGATCCAAAACCTATGGGATGCAGCAAAAGCAGTTCTAAGAGGGAAGGTTGTAGCTATACAAGCCTACCTCAAGAAACAAGAAAAATCTCAAATAAACAGTCTAACCTTACACCTAAAGAACTAGAGAAAGAAGAAAAAACAAAACCCAAAGTTAGCAGAAGGAAAGAAATCATAAAGATCAGAGCAGAAATAAATGAAATAGAAACAAAGAAAACAATAGCAAAGATCAATAAAACTAAAAGCTGGTTCTTTGAGAAGATAAACAAAATTGATAAGCCATTAGCCAGACTCATCAAGAAAAAGAGGGAGAGGACTCAAATCAATAAAATTAGAAATGAAAAACGAGAAGTTAACAACAGACACCACAGAAATACAAAGCATCCGAAGAGACTACTACAAGCAACTCTATGCCAATAAAAGGGACAACCTGGAAGAAATGGACAAATTCTTAGAAAAGTATAACCTTCCAAGAATGAATTAGGAAGAAATAGAAAATATGAACAGACCAATCACAAGTAATTTAATTGAAACTGTGATTTAAAATCGGCCAACAAACAAAAGTCCAGGACCAGATGGCTTCACAGGTGAATTCTATCAAACATTTAGAGAAGAGCTAACACCCATCCTTCTCAAACTCTTCCAAAAAACTGCAGAGGAAGGAACACTCACTCATTCTATGAGGCCACCATCACCCTGACACCAAAACCAGACAAAGATGCTACAAAAAAAGAAAATTAGAGGCCAATATCTCTGATGAATATAGATGCAAAAATCCTCAACAAAATACTAGCGAACAGAATCCAACAACACATTAAAAGGATCATACACCATGATCAAGTGGGATTTATCCCAGGGATGCAAGGATTCTTCAATATACGCAAATCAATCAATGTGATACACCATATTAACAAGCTGAAGAATAAAAACCACATGATCATCTCAATAGATATAGAAAAATCTTTTGACAAAATTCAACATCCATGTATGATAAAAACTCTCCAGAAAGTAGGCACAGTGGGAAGCGACCTCAACATAATAGAGGTCATATATGACAAATCCACAGCAAACATCATTCTCAATGGTGATAAACTGAAACCATTTCCACTAAGATCAGGAATGAGACAAGGATGTCCACTCTCACCACTATTATTCAACATAGTTTTGGAAGTTCCTAGCCATGGCAATCAGAGAAGAAAAAGAAATAAAAGGAATACAAATTGGAAAAGAAGAAGTAAAACTGTCACTGTTTGCAGATGACATGATACTATACATAGAGAATCCTAAAGATGCCACCAGAAAACTACTAGAGCTCATCAATGAATTTGGTAAAGTTGCAAGATACAAAATTAATGCACAGAAATCTCTTGCATTCCTATACACTAATGATGAAAAATCTGAAAGAGAAAGTATGGAAACACTGTCATTTACCATTGCAACAAAAAGAATAAAATACCTAGGAATAAACCTACCTAGGGAGAGAAAAGACCTGTATGCAGAAAACTATAAGACACTAATGAAAGAAATTAAAGATGATACAAACAGATGGAGAGATATACCATGTTCTTGGATTGGAAGAATCAATATTGTGAAAATGACCATACTACCCAAAGCAATCTACAGATTCAATGCAATCCCTATCAGATTACCAATGGCATTTTTTACAGAACTAGAACAAAAAATCTTAAAGTCTGTATGGAGACACAAAAGACCCCAAGTAGCCAAAGCAGTCTTGAGGGGAAAAAAATGGAGCTAGAGGAATCAGACTCCCTGACTTCAGACTATACTACTACAAAGCTACAGTAATCAAGACAATAGGGTACTGGCACAAAAAGAGAAATATAGATCAATGGAACAGGACAGAAAGCCCAGAGATAAACCCACACACCTATGGTCAACTAATCTATGACAAAGGAGGCAGGATATACAATGGAGAAAAGACAGCCTCTTCAATAAGTGGTGCTGGGAAAACTGGACAGCTACATGTAAAAGAATGAAATTAGAACACTCCCTAACACCATACACAAAAATAAACTCAAGATGGATTAGAGACCTAAATGTAAGATGGGACACTATAAAACTCTTAGAGGAAAATATAGGAAGAACACTCTTTGACATAAATCACAGCAAGATCTTTTTTGATCCACCTCCTAGAGTAATGGAAATAAAAACAAAAATAAACAAATGGGACCTAATGAAACTTCAAAGCTTTTGCACAGCAAAGAAAACCATAAACAAGACGAAAAGGCAACTCTCAGAATGGGAGAAAATATTTGCAAACGAATCATCGGACAAAGGATTAATCTGCAAAATATATAAACAGCTCATGCAGCTCAATATTAAAAAAACAAACAACCCAATCCAAAAATGGGCAGAAGACCTAAATAGACATTTCTCCAAAGAAGACAAACAGATGGCCAAGAAGCACAAGAAAAGCTGCTCAACATCACTAATTATTAGAGAAATGCAAATCAAAAGTACAATGAGGTATCACCTCACACCAGTTAGAATGGGCATCATCAGAAAATCTACAAAAAACAAATGCTGGAGAGGGTGTGGAGAGAAAGGATCCCTCTTGCACTGTTGGTGGGAATGTAAATTGATACAGCCACTATGGAGAACAGTGTGGAGGTTCCTTAAAGAACTAAAAATAGAATTACCATATGATCCAGCAATCCCACTACTGGGCATATACCCAGAGAAAACCATAATTCAAAAAGACACATACACCCAATGTTCATTGCAGCACTCTTTACAATAGCCAGGTCATGGAAGCAACCTAAATGCCCACTGACAGATGAATGGATAAAAAACACGTGGTACATATATACAATGGAATATTATGAGCCATAAAAAGGAACAAATTGGGTCATTTGTAGAGACGTGGATGAATCTAGAGACTGTCATACAGAGTGAAGTAAGTCAGAAAGATAAAAACAAATATCGTATATTAACGCACATATGTGGAACCTAGAAAAATGGTACAGGTGAACCGGTTTGCAGGCAGAAATTGAGACACAGATGTAGAGAACAAACGTATGGACACCAAGGGGGGAAAGGGGCAGGGGCAGGGTGGTGGTAGTGTGATGAATTGGGAGATTGGGATTAACATGTATACACTAATATGTATAAAATGGATAACTAATAAAAACCTGCTGTTTAAAAAAATAAGTAAAATAAAATTCAAAAAAAAAACCAATTAAAAATTTTTTAAAAAAAAATTCTTTTCCCACAGTGCTCCCATATAATATGCCCCTCCAATTTTTTAGTGTTTACCAACAGTGTAAGTCAAACATTTGTTCCAGTAAACAAGTGAATACAATGACTGGTAGTTTTCTCTTTTAAGGATTGTGTACAGAGTAGTAATGTCAGGGTTATAAACACGATGAAAAAAAAAGAAAAAAAGTATGATAAGAAACAGGATATGTGCATATTGTCAAAGTATCTCCTCACAAGATATTTTTTAATTTCAAAGGAGAAACAGTAACTTTACAGTGGAGAATCCTGGCAGACACAACTGTAACCAAATGATCAAGGTTAATCTCACCAGTAACGAAACATGCTGACATCAAGTGTTCCCTGATATGATGCACTGAGAAGAAGACAGTTTCGATTCTGTAGTATTCTTGCCAAAAATGCATAACCTAAATTTAATCTTGAGGAAATACCAGGAAAACCCATTCACTTAACAAGTGGCCAATACTCTTCACAAATGTAAAAATCATGAAAGGGAAAGAAAGATTCTGAAACTGCCCAGATTGAAGAAAACTAAGAATATACCACAACAAAATACAATGTGGGATCCCAGACTAGGAAAAAGACATTAATGGGGAAACTGTTGAAACCTGAATAAAATCTGCAGGCCAGTTAACAGTATCATATCAATGTTATTGTTTCTTCATTCTGATCATTGTGCTATGGCTATGTAAGATGTTAACATTTTTAAAAGCTGGGGGAAAGGGATATGGGAAGATTGTGTACTAGTTTTGCAACATTGTTTGTAAGTCTCAAGTTTCTGCAGAATGAAAAACTAATAATAATTTTTCTTTTCTGCACCCGGTCAACAGCTTTTGGAGAAGCAGGTGGACTGTCAGAAAGACACTCCCAAGTCAAATTCTGGATCTGATATTTATCTAGCCACGTGACTTCAAGGTAGTTATTTACACCCACTAACCCTGAGCTAGTCCTCCAGCTGTACGGTACTCACCATGATCCCCACTTTACAGAGGAGTCAGCTGAGGCAGTGCACATAAAGTGCTTATGACCTGGTATATATTATTATTGTTATTATTATTATTATTATTATTATGAGACATAAGGGAATGTCATTATGCAAGCAAAATCACCTATTTCAATTATTTTTATTAAGAACTTCCTCATCTAACGAAGAATCAAAGGAAGAAGGCAGGGATGCAGTGAGTGGGAAAGAAAAGAAAAAAGGAGCTAGAAGGAGGAGGCAAGGGCTAGAGAGAGGGAAGTGGGAGGCAAAAGAACTGCTCCTTAAATGATAATAAAAGCTACTTTTCAGTAACATGAATAAGCCACTGCACAAAAAAATAATGTAGGAACTACATCCTTTTTTCACCCTTTTTTTAAAAAATTTATTTATTTATTTATTTTTGCGGCAAGCAGGGACTACTCTTCATTGTGGTGCGTGGGCTTCTAACTGCGGTGGCTTCCCTTGTTGTGGAGCATGGGCTCTAAGTGCACAGACTTCAGCAGTTGTGGTGCACAGGCTCAGTAGTTGTGGCTCGCGGGCTCTAGAGCTCAGGCTCAGTAGTTGTGGTGCGGTGCACGGGCTTAGTTGCTCCACGGCATGTGGGATCTTCCCGGACCAGGGCTCGAACCCGTGTCCCCTGCATTGGCAGGCGGATTCTTAACCACTGCGCCACCAGGGAAGCCCTTTCACCCTTTTTATACTGGGAGTTTCAAAAAATTCATATTCACACTAATATAGTTAACAAAGTAACTGCTAATGTAAAAATTGAATTCTACATGATAGTTAATCACTGTCTCCTCATTACTAATCAATCATGGTAATTGATAATGATGATGACAAATCCATTTCCCTCCAGAAGCCACCTCAAGTCTAACCTCTTACCTAATACTCTCCATGGAAGCCAGGGTCACCCTACCCAGGTTAGTGCTTCCTATCTGGAACCTAATTACAGATAGGCAGACAGATAGATAGACAGACAGATAGATAGATAGATATGGACAAGAGAATAGACGTATATATGTCAATCCCAACTAATAAGAACCTGCTGTTGAAAAGTAAATAAAATAAAATTCAAAAATTAAAAAAAAAAAGAGACGAGATGGATGGATGGATAGATAGATGATAGATCAGTGAATAGGTAGAGGGCAGAGATGGATAAACAGATGATAGATTGATAGATAGATAATCTTTGGATTTATGCATTCATATCATCACTGGAAGAGTCAGATAAAATTCTTGAGTAAAGTGATATCCAACTAACATAAGTACGATACATCACCCGAATCAAAATTACTATTTAGGAACACATTTGTATATTAATTTATTTACATAACATATCATTTATTCACTCAGTGAGTATCAGCTTCTAGACACTGAGGTGGAAAGCAAGGAACAAAACAAATTTCTTGCGCCATCAAGATTACTTTCCAATGGAGAAGACAGAAATAAAGTTAAAAATGTATTATGGCAAGTCGAGACAAATGCTATGAAGAAACATAAGGCATAGTAAGGGGCAAGAGATTTCAGAGGGGCTATCTGAGCATGAATGGTCAGAAAAGGCCTCTTGGGTGAATAAAGAGCCATGTGCGTATCTGGGGGAAAGGGCTCCAAATCAAGAACGCTGCACGTGCAAATGCCCAAGGACTCGACTGAGGAACACAGAGAAGAACATGCTGCTTGCACATCGAGATAGGAGAGAACAGTAGATGAGAGGGAGTCAGCGGCCCCATCGCTCAGGGTCGAGTAGGCCAAGGGACGCCATATATGTCACCACTGGGGGTACGCGTGCATATCATCACGGGAAGACTCAGGTAAAATTCTTCAAGATTACACAGGAACTTGCAAAAACCCATGGGAAGCCAGCTCCTGTTTTTTCTCTGGAGTCCACCGGTTCCTGAAACCCAAGGCAGCCTGAAACAGGTGTGCACAGGGCTAGTAAACCTTGGTGAGGTGAGCAAGACTCTCTAGGTGAGACAGACATCTCTTCCTCGCTCTGTTTTTCTTGCCTTTCACATGTGACTTTCGTATGTTACTTTCAGACAACGCATGTCTGATTATGCAAAAGGTTCAGAGCCAGGTAGCATGGAAAAACGTAGCTTTCTGTTTATTTCTAGGCCCAAGTCTCTTCAGGCAGCGATGCCCACAGATCTCCACCCTTACTGGAGGCGGCAGAAGGAAAGGAGGCTAGAGCCAAGCCCAGCCTCCTAGAGCGTCCAAACCTGATTTAAAGCTCTTTTGGAGCCAAGGACATTTTCCTGAATCCATTCCAAACAAGAATGAAGATGTTGGTGCATGATATTTTTGCAAAATATGCAGGCTCAGGAATTGACAGACTTTACATTTACATCAAACATGAAGAACCATTTGTGAATCCTTGCTGCAGAAAGCTGCTGTCTGCAAGCCAAAAATAATAGCATAAAGAATAATAATAAAACAAAGCTGGCACAAAACCTTGTCTTCCTGGAAGAGGGCCAATTTTTAGTTTGATAATAGCGCTGACTCTTGGAACCCGAAAGGAAAATAAATTCCTACCCACACAATCTGCATTGTTCCTCTCCTCCTCGTGTTAATTTTATCTCACACCTCAAACACATACAATCATTTATTTTTTTCTTATTGAAAGTGCAAGGTGTTTGTTCTAAAAGTAAGTTGTCTGCATCTGATTCCATAAACAGTTTCTTCCTGATGATTGCTATTTTTAAGGCTGTTGCTTTAACTAAAGTTATAGTAAAAAATTAGAAATATTTTCTTCCAGTATTCTTTTGAGATATGTGTGTGTGTGTACATACAGTCTTTATAACATGAGAACTAACTGCCCATTAGGCCTATTCAAATACACAATCAAATATTTCCATAAAGAAAAAAATAATAATCAAACTTGTTTGCTGCATGTTGAGCAAGAACTAGAAACTCCATTTTTTACCCCCAGTCAAGGGCCACACACAATGAAAAACTCATCCCGTCCAAGAGCCACTCAAGTCAGCTAGTATTTTTAAAAACTGGATTATAAATATAAACTCACCTGATTCTTAAACAACACAATATGAAATGGTCAAGCACACAAATATTTCTGGAATGCTTTGATTCCACTAGGTGACCAGTTACCTGGAAGAACACCCAGAGCAAGAGATAGAAAACAGGAGCTGACAAATTCATGCTCGCATCAGAAGCCCCTGCGGGGCATGTCATGATACGGACTGCTGGGCCCCACTGTCAAAGTGTCTGATTCTGGAGGTCTGGGGTGAAAACTGAAACCCTACAGCTCTAACACGCTCGCAGGGGATGCTGATGATGGACCACAGACCATACTGAGCCATAATGAGAGACTGGAGGGAGGAAAACAGGAGAGGAAGGAAACATGGAGGGGAAATGAAGGAGAGCAACGTAGAGTGAGGCAGGGGGGGTGGTGTGTGAACCTGTCACCGCCTTGGCCCACTGAGAGGACCATCAACACATACTCCCCCAACCCCCTCTGCAAGCCAGCAGTGCAGAAGTAAAACAATGAACTCTAACAGACCTTCTGAGTTGGCTGATCCCGCCCCTTCCACAGCCCTGGTTAAGTAACTGACTTAGTCCTGGCCAATGAGAAGTAAGTGAAAGCCACAGGGTAAGTGCGGCTTCAAGGAAAGTTACACTCTTGGTCCCACTGTTCCTTTTCCTTCTTCCTGCCCATACAGAGACCTGAGCCAGGAGATGCAGTAGCCACTCAACAGCCATGTAGGCATGAGGACACAGGCATCCTCCTATGCCAGGTGGAGAAAAGAAAAAAAAATGGGAAGTGCCTGCCTGTATCACGGAGCCATGGTCCCACCACGCCCACCATGACGTCCTACGCCCAGTCTTCACGATGGGCAAGGCAAGAACATCCCTCTCTGTTTAAACCTCTGTTTGTTGGGTTTTCCAGTACCTTCAGCTGAATGATCCCAACTAATATAAAAACTAGCCAAGTACTTACTAGGTGCCTGACACTATGTGACTGCGATACATGAATTATCTCATTTAAAATAATAATGATTTAATCGAGCACAAAACTCTCAAGTGCTCTGCTGATGCATTCAGAAATACATTAAGTTCCTACTTTATTCCAGCCATGGAAAGCACAGAACCTGAACGCAAAGGACTCACAGGTAATATTCGTACCATAGTGATCCCATAAGAGAAGCAAGCAGAGCTTGTGGTGGGGGACCCACAAGAGCCTCCGAACAAAACCAGGTGGATGGAACGATCAGGAAGGCTTTCTGGAGGCAGAGACCCCTGAGCTTGATACTTAAGGATGAGTAGGAACTGAGCTTATTCTTACACATGCAGCAATGCCTCTTTAAATGTGATGGCAACCGCAACCCAAGGGGAAAGAGGGGAAGAAAATCTTTTCTGGACTTCTACAGCAGTGACCAAACAAGGTGCAGCCAACTCTAAATGCACATACAAGTGGAGGGGACACTGGGTGGATGGTGGTTAAAAAAAAAAAAGTTTGATGCCATCATCAAAGATACACGCTCTTCTTTGTTAGCTACATCTTGAGATTAACTGCCTTTCTTAAATACAAGTGAAACAGATGCATGGCAATGAAAGAACAACAGTCTGGGGAAAAGGTTGACGCTTCTGAATATGTCTTTTCTGCAAAAATTAGGACTCAAATAGGACCTGGGAGAAAATAATTGTATTTGTAAATAACACCAAAATACATTTTTCTGGTAGACATGAGAAAACTGTGCAAAGCTCTGTTCTTTGAAAGCAAAGATCTTATGCCCACAACACAGACTCAGCTATGGTCTTTAATAATTGTCAAAGGCATCATGTTTTATTTGTTTTTGAACCTTAAAAACAAAAGAAACACTTTAGAGACTCACGTTGCATTTCATCCCTCAGCTATGTTACTAGATGGCATCAAATCACCAGGGAGAGTAGGTCCACCTGTACCTTCGGCTACACAGGCACACAGTAAAACAGAAGAATGGGCAAAGGACTTTGAGAACTTTTTCAGACTTTTTTCCTGATAAACAAGGACTTCTTAAGTGGTGCTGAATTCAAGTTATATGACAACTCTGTTTCTGCCACAAGCAAACTGACTTCCCATAGTCATCACTTGTCCTCATGTGCTGGGGCAGCCTGGGTATATGTGCTATTTATTTGCCTGTATATCTGAGGATCCAGAGACAAAGTCTAAGAACAATAAGATACTGGAACATAAGTAGACCTTAATGTTTCATATTTAAAATTTAAAGCTCTAAATAATTTAACACAATTATTTTCTACCGATGACATCATTTATAATATGCCAGGAACCAGGATAAATGCTTTACACATATTATTATTAATCCTTATAAAACCTGGCAAAATCAGCATTATTGTCCCTGTCTTCCTTAAAAAGATGAGCAAACCCAAACTGAAACAAAGAAAGGTTAATTCCCTGCCCAAGATCACACAGCAAGTAATGGAAAAAAAAAAAAAAAAAAAAAAAAATGGGAATACAAACCCAGGTGTATTTGATTCTTAAGTTCTGGCTTTTAACTGACATTTTATATTGTTTCTCATCATCTTCACCAAGGGTTGGCAAACTTCTACCCATGGGCCAGTGCACACAATATAATGAGAGGGGGTGGAATTGCATCTGATCTCCCTAGCACCTAGCCTATCGGCAACGGCTAATTACCTAAAGGCTCAATTACACACCACTCAAACTCTGCAAAGGAGCAAAGAAATCTATTATACGCAGAAAACCTTCATCCTAATAAAATCATTAGCTTCAAGAGGAAAAGGAGTAATTCAAACTTGGAAAGCAGAAGTATCTGATGGCTTATGGCATTACAAGATTCTATTCTGCTTGTAAGAGAAAAAAAAAAATCTGTTGGCATGTTTTATGTGTCAGATGAAAACTGTATCACCCAACAGAGCCTGCCTACATTCTAGAAATTAATGTGTTTGTGGGGAGGAGTTCTTTTTCAAACCAGGTCATAATGTACGCCTGCCAAGTGAACCCTCTCTCTTCAGGAATATTCAAAGCACAAGTAGCAACAGGACAGAGGCAGAGCTGCCCCTGAAGGAACAGCCAGGCGTGTTTTATTACCAAGAAAGAGGGAAAGCAAAAGAACATTCTGCGTGACCAAATTAAGTTGTGAAATACCCAAAAGTAACATGTCAAGAAACTCTTATTTGTAGGTGGAATTAAAAACAACACAACAAAAAGATCAATTTATGCTTGAGCTGCATCAGGGGCCGTTTCAGGTCTTCTGTTATAGAAGGTCTCGATCTGCACTTACAGACACAGCAATCAGACTTCATTACAGACAGTATTTACGTCTGAAAATTCTGTTTCAACTTCCCCACACCCAGCCCCTGAGAAACTTCGGTGTGAAATTATCCTGAAATCAGGAGAGCACAAATAGCTTTTCCAATGGGAGGCAGGAGGTTCCTTTTTCCATTGTGGATGGCATGTCCACCTCCAACACCCTGTGCAGACAGGCTCCCAAGCTCCCTACCTCTTCACGCCCCTGACCCTTTCTCGCTATCACAGCTTCACAGCTCTCTGTCCTGTCCCATGAGGACCAAATCCCAGTTGTGGCGTAAATGGCCCTGGCCATGGAAGAGCACAAGGGTCACAACGCTACCCAAGCCACACAGAAGCATTTTTTTTAAATTAATTAATAAATTTATTTATTTATTTTTGGCTGTGTTGGGTCTTCATTTCTGTGCAAGGGCTTTCTCTAGTTGTGGCAAGCGGGGGCCACTCTTCATCACGGTGAGCGGGCCTCTCACTATCGCGGCCTCTCTTGTTGCGGAGCACAGGCTCCAGACGCGCAGGCTCAGTAATTGTGGCTCACGGGCCCAGTTGCTCCGCGGCATGTGGGATCTTCCCGGACCAGGGCTCGAACCCGTGTCCCCTGCATTAGCAGGCAGATTCTCAACCACTGCGCCACCAGGGAAGCCCCACACAGAAGCATTTTAAAGAGCTCTTCCACAGAGCACTTACAATCTTCTAACATAGCATATAATTCTGTTATTTGTTATTGTCACGCGTTGCCTCTCTCCCTCCGCTAGCATGCAGAGCCATGTTCCTTGGGCACCTCTGCATGTTTTATACATGGATATATTTATCCCAAATATTAAGTGCAGTGCATGGGAATTCCTGGCAATAGGTGCTCCAACAATATGTGTTGAATCAAGATGTGTTGAATGTGCTGAGACTTCCCATTTTTAGTGCACATACTTTTTAGCAGTATTGCTTTTAAGCAGAATATATTTATGCCTCCATGGGGAATTACAACAGCTATGATTGCAAAAAGGAAACAGGAGAAATAAAGAGCATACAAAAAAGACTGAGATAATATGTCATCCTGCATTCATGTAACAGAACGATAGGCGACCAAGTGAAGATGATTAAGGTCAGATGTCAAGGACAAATGGTGGCGTCTTCAGGTCTTGTGCTGCGTTCATGCAGAAGATAATCTGGGTCCATGGAGCTTTATCAACCCCGTAGAGGTAACTATGCCTGGCATGATGATCATTTTCGTAGAAGTCTACAGAGTTGACCCCTCCATACTTTTTAGGTTTTGAAATGATAACTGTCTTGACTTAACAGGATGCTGCTCGTATTGACACACTCAAGAGCATACAGGGAAAACAGGTTAAATGGTAGAGGACTGTCCCACTTGCATTTCTGAAACTCAGATCTAACGATGACATTCTCATCTTCACATCCTCAATGATTGCTGGTTGCCCATGTGCTAAGGGCTGATTTCTTTGTGTGGCAAACTTGCTCAGCTCTTTGGAACATTCTCCAGCTATCTATCTCCATATCCAAGTTTTCATCACCCCCTTTCCACCTCCCTTCCTCCAAAGATCTTTAGACCTGGGGCTCCAGGTCCACCCTCATGAAAAACTGAGAAAAAAGCATCATTCAGTTTGTCAAATTTTCATAACCCCTAAGTCACTCTTTGTCCAATAACCATCCATTTATTTTAAAACAAACAAACAAACAAACAGGTTCTAGTTAAGGAAAAGCTATGTACCAGGCATGGGGTTTAAAAAAAAAAAAAAAAAAAAAAAGGAAAAAAATTCATTTGCATTATTTCACTTTAATACTAAAAAACAAAATCCTATCAACACAAATGTCATTCTGCATGTATATATATAGACGCTCAATAAGTATAAGTGCACTTCACCCAAGAACAGATAAAGATGGCCTATAAACACAGGAGAAAATGTTTAGCATCTTTAGCCATTAGGGAACTGGAAATTAAAATCACAATAAAATACCACTATTAAATGGATAACTTTTTTAAACCGACCGTACCCAGACTGGCAAGGGGGTAGAGCAACTGTGACTCTCACGCACTGCTGGTAGGAAAGTAAAACAGCACAGCAACTTTGGAAAACAGTTTGGTGGGTTTCTTACACAGCTGAACACTCATTTAATGCACGAGGCAGCAATCACACTCCTGGGGATGTATACAAGTGAAATGAAATCACGTGTTCACGCCAAGACACAGGTGTACAAGTATGCAGTGACTTTATTCATAGTCACTCAAACCTGGAAACAACCCAATGGCCTTCAACTGATGGGCGGATAAACAAACTACAGTAAGTACATCCATACAAGGGAAGACTATGCAACAGTAAAAAGAAAAGACCACTGATGCTCTCAACAAATTGGACGACCCTCAGAGGTGTTATGCCAAGGGAAAGAAGCCAGACACCAAAGCCTCATGCTGTATGATTTACTTTCCATGAGATTTCGGAAGCGGCAAAACTGTGGACAGAGATGAGATGGGTGGCTGCCAGAAGCTAGGAGGGGGAGGGCCTGACCACAAAGGGACAAGAGAGAACTCTGGGAGGGTGACGGAACAATTCTATATCATGATTGTGATGGTGATTACATGGTTATAAGCGTTTGTCAAATCTCAAACCATATACTTAAAGTGGATGTGTCTGACTGGATGCAAATTACACATCAACAAAGCTTAGCGTAAAAAACAATCAGTCACCAGAAAGAAACACAGGTGCCTTGTCGTAGACCACAAGGCTCCTGAATGGTCAAGCCGGAGTGTGCATCTGCAGTATGCTTATTTATGTATTTCCAAATGACTTACCAGTACTGCTGCTGCTCAGGAATATAGTACAGCACAAAAATACGTACATAGGAAAACATCTATCATTATCAAACTTGGACATAAAACCATATAGTCTTCTTGATCGTTTTTATTTATTTTTTCGGGGGCGGTCAACTTTTTGCCAGATGTGACAGGGACAACGTTTTGACCTCACAATATAGCAAACAACAAATACAAATCAGACATTTTTCTTGCGGTTCGCTGTGCTTGGAGGAGTACGCTTGGTTTTAACAGGTTGTGTGTTTTCAGACTTCTTTTTAAGCTACTCAAATGTCCTGTGGAGGTTGGCTCTCCATAAACTTCACGACATAATCTCTAGATCAGCCTGCCCACACGTGAGCGAGGCCAGGCACGTGCCAGTGTCTTGGGCGCTCTTTCCTCGGATTACCTCTCCTCCTGCTTCTGACGCGGGACACCTACCACACAGCTTGGGTGTGAGCACCAGGAAGGGTCTGTATGCGTGTTGACAATGCTAAAGACCTTCTGACACTGACACGTATTGTTTATTCTTTCAAAATGGTCTCGTATTTTCTTCCCCCATGCAACAGACTGTCACAAACACCTCCTTTTATGTTTGCCCAATGTGGAGATGTCTCTTCCAGTTGGCCTCCTTTCCCTAAGATACTTAAAGATATTTTACAGTTTCCATTTCTTTGCCAAGTCTTATACATCTTGGACCCATCATCAGATCTGACACACATTGGTCATGCATCTGACTCCCCTTTTCCTATTTATGGAAAGCAATCTTTTTTCCTGCTAGTATCATTCTGGAACATTTCTTCAAGAATGACATTTCTAGGACACTGCCTTAAGAATGACATTTAGAGAAAATTCTTCAGTGTATGTTTTTTGTAGATTTCCAGAAACAAGTGTAAATAGTCTAAAGGTCTCTTGCAAGTAACTAACTTCCTTAATCCTACCTTTCAAGGCTGGGGGCTTTTTTGCTTTCCTTTGCCAATACTGAATGGAGTGCTGGGGGGGGTCACCTTCCTTTAGTTTTATGACTTTTATTGTGCTGTGCTCATTAAAACTTAGGGACTCCCACACAGCCCACTTCTGACGAGGCCTTATTTGCCGCTTCCCATTGCTTTGTTTAGACCTCCAAGTTTTCTGTTTAATTTCTCTTTCACTGTAAGCTTGAACCTATAACCATCAACTTTTTTCAAGTTTTTCTCAACTCATCACTGGGGACATTTGGGCCAAATCACCCTTTATTGTGGTGCCGGGGCCACGGGGTTGGGGGGCCGTCCCGGGCACTGTAGGACGCTGAGCAGCGTCCCTGGCCTCCGCCCACTAGATGCCAGGAGCACCCCCTCCCCCAGGTTGTGACAACAGAAAATGTCTCCAGACATTACCCAGTGTCTCCTTGGGGGCATGATCGCCCCCAGCTGAAAACCACTGCTACCAAACGACCCGTTCCATTTAAAAGAAGACCCTCAGCACTAACAGCTCAGGAAACTATATATTAAATTTGCCAGCAAGTTGCAAGTAACACCCAGCAGCCGATTACTTAACAAAATGGAAGTACTCATTTTCTTAGGGGAGACTGAGAAATTCTTCCTTTTCAATAAGAAAAGAAAAGATCATTCCAGGTATCTATTCTGCTTCTCTATAGAGAAGTGCCTCCTAAAGATATCTGTTCCTTCCCCCACAATGTCCTCACAGGGATGAGCGCTCCCCTTCACCTTCCCCTGCAGAAAACAGGCTGGCCATACCAAACATCCTTCACGTTCAGCCCATCTGAACAATGGGGATAATAACACTAGTGCCCACCACATAGGGGCAGCAGGAGGATTACATGAGTTAACATGGACGGTGTGTCTAAAACAGCCCTCCTGTGCAGTAAGTGTCTTACAAGGAGTAGCTCTTAACATCGTGACAGCCAGAAAGTGCCATTACTCAATCACTTACTCACATTCTCATTTCACAACAAAGTCTTTACTGAACATCTGTGCTATGTAGACACTCTGCTGGACCAATGTCATTGTGCTCAAGAAGGGTACACTCTGTAAGGAGATGATGATGATAAAAGTGTAAACAAGACACAAAGGTGCCAGACAGGGTGCCAACTGTGTCTAGAGGAGTCAGGGAAGGCTTCCTGAAGGAGAAGGTAGTCGAGCTGAGATCTGAATGACAAGAAGAAATTCTCCAGGGGGCAAGGAGGATGGAGGGCACTGCATTCAGAGGTCAAAGCAAAGGCTAAAAGTCCAAGAGCATGAAGTAGACTTCAAAATCACTACCAGTAAAAATGTGATCGGGGAGCTACGGGAAATGAGGCTAAAGAGCAAGCTGGGGTCAGCTCATGACCAGCCTCATGGAAAGTACAGCCTCTCCCAGAAGGCACTGAGGACACAAATGCCACGGGGTGTTACAAGGTTGACATGTGGGAGGTGCAGGGTCAACCAAGACCATGAGAAATGCCCGGTCAAACCTAAATGAGTTTCTTGACGACAGGACTTTCCAAAACATTTAAAATGCCAAAGGTGATTATGAGTTTCCAAAGGGAAAAACTTTAAGCAGCAGTTCCCAAACTTAGGTGACAATCTCGTAAGAGCAGAGCTCCGGAAGGGATCTGGACTGGGAAATATCGCTGAGCGAATGAGAAGACATTAAAGACTGTTTAATAAAGGAATCTCATCACCAGTTTTGCACATGAGAAATGTCACTCTAATCTGACCAACATGGAGAGATTAAATGGGATTGGAGTAAGCCCGGAGGCAGGAAAAAACAGAGGGAGAGCCACACAATATTCCAAAGGATAATAAGAGACCCAGTTAGGGTCACAGGGAGTGGACACGGAGAGGGCAGAATGCCTTGGAGAGACATTAAGAGGTAGGAGCGATGTGATGGTGGGTAACGAATGTTAGTCCTGAGAGAGAGGGAGACGTACAAAAATACCCAAGTTTTCACCTTAAGCAATAAGTGAGATGCTGGAACTACTCACTAAGAAAGAAATCAGGAAGAAAAAAGTTGGTCTGAGGAGGAAGACAAGGAGGACCGTTTTAATGGGTTGCGTGTGAGGTACCTGTGAACGTTCATGGGTATGCGGGTAGGGGCGGCAAAGACCCAGACTAGAGAGAGAAATGCCAGAGCCATTGCCAGAGAAGTGGGTTGAAACCGCTGGCATCAAGAGGACTGGCCAGTGAAAGAGTGCAGAGTGAAAAAAGAAAGGTGACACAGACCAGACCTGCGGAAGAACACCATTTAAGGGCCGGACGGAAGGGGGAGCCTGCAAAACAAGTCACGGAAGAGGTGGGATGAGAAAAGAGAGCGTAGTACCACGTGACGCAGGAAGGACAGATAATTACAAAGGAGGGAACGGCTCCATCCGGACTGAAGGTGAAGTGAGGGGAGGAGGAACACTAAAGATCCCACACCGGATGCTTCTGACAACACCCCTCCAGGAAAACAACTGTGGGAGCCCCGGTTCAGTGGTTCTCAAATTGACTGTGCGTCAGGATCCCCTGGAGGGCTTGTTCAAAGCCAGCCTGTGGGGCTGCCCCCAGAGTTTCTGATTCACGAGGTCCCAGGTGATGGTGGTGCTGCTCCGGAACCCCCCTTTAGAACCACAGCTCTAGATAAGGAACGCTGACCTTTCCTCTCTGCCTTGAGCAGAACTGTCAGCTGGGGAAAACACAAATGTTTCATCTTCTTTCTCTCTGGCCCTCTGATTCCAGAAGACGGAAGTTAATTCATTTTATTGCCTTCTCGTTCCAACTTAAGGAGCCCAAATCTACCACATTTCACCAAACATAAGAGGGTTTCGACTACAAGACACACCTTTATTTTACATAAGAAGAAAAAGATGCCAATAATTATGAGACGTGGCTGATTGTGAGAAGCAGTCTGATTTCAGAACGTGCTATCTTACAAAAATGTACATTTCAGAATTGATAAAACGTGGCCAGTCCTGTCCTCTAGGGCCACCTGGGCAAAGTCTGAACAGAAGCCTGCTCGCCAGTGGGACCTATGATTCTGTGTCTCCTCTGCTCTTCCTCTTGTGGGATATACACACGTGCTGGCATCCACCTACCAGACCCAAGAACTCTGCTGCTCCTGGGATCTCCTAGAAGCTGGGTCCTTCACCTGAGCCTCCAAAAGCATCTAACCCCACATTCCTCCAGTTCTTCAGAAGTCCTCAAAACTCATTATCAAATGTATGGGCACATTTGCACGTAACTCCTGCATTTCCCACATTTACCCAGGACAATGAGTAGCCCAACCCAGAGTGTTCTAGCCCAGACAGCCTACCACAGAGACGATCAATTCAAGAAATGCCATCACTATAAACAGCAAAAGTTAAAAGGAAACAGACACCCTCATGCTATTTTTTCTCCTCTTAACCAGGAGAAATCTTCTGAATTGCACATACGATTAATTCAAAATGACTTATAGCCAATGGTTACTGTTTATTTGAACCTAGCTGCATGACAGATGCTTCTATCTGTATATTCTTTCTCAAAAGAAGCATTCAAGGTAGATTATCTTTTAATGTGAAACTAAGACTCAGATGTTGGTGGTGGAGCCAAGATTAAACAAATAATAAGGGATTCATTTCAAGAGTATAAAATTTTCATACACACGCTATTTTATAAAGACTTCCCCTAGCCTGACACTGGCCAGTGTCCACAGCCAAAATACTCAGGCAGCGCCAAAAGCACAAGCGACCCTTTCACCTTTTGTGGTACCTAGAAGAAAATGTCTTTGACTCTAGTCTATGGAGTGAACTTTCCACAGAAAGTCAAAGCAAAATAGCTATCGATCTCTGCTCTTTCGCGGGGAGTCTCACAGCACTCCCTTCTCTTCTGAGAGAATTCTGCTTCCCCACTTTGTGCCCCTTTGCTCTCAGAAGTACAAGTTGAAGGCAATCTGTCAACTTCTGTGGGGCCTCCCAAAGCCAGGCATTGCTGGGGTTGTCATGCTACAATAAACAACCACGCTTTTATCACCAACACTCCCTTGTAAGATACAACACTTTACATATGTTCTACAAAACGTGAAAATGGCTACACGAAGGGCAGGCACATCGGAAACAGAGGGAGGCCATAAGACTATCTGTTGAGACATTTTCCGGGTCTAACCCTGAGGCCACGCTTCCTCTGAGGGGACCCAAACCTAGAAGGAGCCACAGCTAGAACGTTCTTACCCAGGCAGCCCCTTCCACACCATTAACACAGCAGACGAAAGGTCAACCAAAACAAATGCCTTATACAAACAGTCGCCAACATAAAGTCTTTTTCCTTGGGAGAGGGCTTGGACATGACAGGAGGAGACCTGATCCCTACCTGAATGTCCCAGGAGAGTGCCCAGTAGTAGCAAATCCTCCAAGAGGGTCAAATTTGCCTGTTATTTTTAAAACCTGAAACTTAAAATAATCCCAGACCCCTTGGCCACGTGTCGTAAAAACTGCCAGATAAGTTATACACATGGAATTGATTCCAACAATCCACCAGAGAAAGGGGGTCTCTCAAATTTGGCAGCGTCTCATTTCCACATGGAAAGAATTACTGGAACTGGGCAGAGGTGGAAGGGCAGGGGAGGAGGGGTGGGGAAGGCCGGTGATGATTCCAATGAGCGGAACCATATTGCACTATCAAGTATGCAGTGTGGTCCGAGCACAAGTCACTGTAAACGCTTGGAGGAAGACTTTTAGGAAAGCTTATCCTTTTAAAGATTGTTTCATACTTTAGAAAGACAACAACTAAAGATAGTGAGTTAAAGACAGTTTCATAGTTTGTTACAGTTTCTACAGTTGTTCTTGCTCTGGCAAGGTTTTTTGTTGGGTTTTTTTTTTTTTTTTAACCTTTCCCAAATCTGAAAGCAATTAGTCCTCTGTATTCAAGCTCTCGTATTTGGAAAAGTCATCATTATGAATAGGTCGACTATGAGCTACCTGCAGGATTTCAGCTCTCCCACATGTGGGAAATGCTGACCCAACATCTGTTTTCCAGTAAGATCCTGTCTTGACACAATTTGATAAGTACATCTGCATTGCCCCCAGGTGTTGGAAGGTCAAGTGATAGATCCAAGGTCACACAGAAAACTAGGCTCCCTTTTAATTACCTGAATTCTTCTGGAAAGGTTTCTAAAGTAAATGGGTTCCAGGAAACCTGAGAAGCAATACCCAGTGTTCACAGGTTTGGTTTGGTTAGAAGACACTAGTAAATAAAACATCATTCCCACAGTCTTCTTCCGAGTTTATATACAGCTTTTGAGGCTCTCTCTCTCTGAAATTCTGTAAAATTGTGCAGCTCACTGGAATCATCACCAGCCTCTCCTGGTTGCTTGCAACTGCCCAATCTATCTACAAAAAGCAAATGTTACCTAAAGCCTCCACACTCAGAGTGTGGTTTAAGAGGCAGCAGCAACAGCATCTCCTGGGAGCTTGTTAGGAACACAGAATCTCTCTCCGCCACCTCTCATCTACTGAACCATAAACTTCATTTTAACAAGTTCCCTAGGTGACCTGTATGCACTGACTAAACCAGGGGAAGGCAGACTACGGATGCGCAGGCCAAATCCGGTGCTGTCTGTTTTTGTAAATAAAGTTTTACTGAAACACAGCCAGAGCCATTAACTTGTCTTTGCTTGCTTTCACACTAGCATGGCAGAATTGAGAAGCTGCAAATATGTACATGGCCCTTTACAGAAAAATGTTTACTAACCCCTGATCTCAACCTTTACTGTGGTGGCAAAGGGGGCGCTAGACACCTATGCTAAAACCACAGCAGGAAATTATCGTAACGACAAAGTAGACAGTCTTTTTTTGATAAGAGATCTGCTTGGCCCATTAGGTAATGGAAATCATCAGGCAAATTTCTAGACCTCATTCAAGTTAAACCCCCCAAGGTCCAGCACCATTTTCTACCCTATGGACCCTGCCAAAGAAACACAGTGTCTGTCTTTATGAAATTTACAGGCAGAGAAGAGGTAATTAGCATGAACTTAACATGGCACCCGGTATATAATTCATTAATGCATTAGAAGGACACAATTTTTTAAAATTAATTTATTTATTTATTATTTATTTTTGGCGGCATTGGGTCTTTGTTGCTGTGCGCGGCTTTCTCTAGTTGTGGCGAGTGGGGGCTACTCTTCGTTGCGGTGCGCAGACTTCTCATTGTGGTGGCTTCTCTTGTTGCAGAGCTTGGGCTCTAGGCGCGCGGGCTTCAGTAGTTGTGGCTCGTGGGCTCTAGAGCACAGACTCAGTAGTCGTGGCGCACGGGCTTATTTGCCCCGCGGCATGTGGGATCTTCGAGGACCAGGGCTCGAACCCATGTCCTCTGCACTGGCAGGCAAATTCTTAACCGCTGCGTCACCAGGGAAGCCCGGACACAATTTTTTTCATACCAAGTTCTGGTTATTTAAGCCACACGTGAAATAGTTAAATAGAAACCGCCAGTGAAAGAGCAGGTGGGAAGCTTTTAACTGAAACCACCACTGCTCCTATGGGGGTGGGTGATGGGGAGACTCAGGGTAGAGCCACATGCGTGAGGCTTGACGTACCAAGTGAAGAATATTCTCCCTGACCCAAATCTCTCCCCTTCTGTCCCTCCCTCTCTCTCGCCATCCCTCCATGTCCCTCTTCTTCTCCCCTCCCTGCACCTTTGCCCAACATGTGATTTTAAAGTCTACCACCTGCATTTCCTCGATTGCAAGACCTCTGCTGAGATGCCACCAGTGGTTTTGTAACAGGGAAGAACAAATGTGACTCTATATTAGATTTCTTTCTTTTAC
This sequence comes from Balaenoptera physalus, assembly GCF_965194825.1. NCBI lineage: Eukaryota > Metazoa > Chordata > Mammalia > Artiodactyla > Balaenopteridae > Balaenoptera > Balaenoptera physalus. The sequence goes on along the minus strand of NW_028126535.1, from coordinate 63,409 downwards.
TTTAACCTTTGTATTCTATCGTCTTTGCTTCCAGTTAAGAATGTTGCCCATACCGTGAAATATATAGGACAGCCCATTCTCAAGGCTATGACCTTTAACGGTATAACACTTTTCCATTCATATAACGATTAAAAGTTTCAGAACAGAGGATAACATTTGTCTTGTTGGAGGATTATAGGAACATTGTGACCTAACCTACGTGGACAGCTGCAAGAACGAAGGATTCCGACACCAAGAAGTTTGCAAGAACCAACCACAGCCCCTCCCCTTGTAGTATACTAAAAGAAGCCTGAATTCTGACTTGGGTAAGATGGTTTTCTAGGACATTAGTCTGCCATCTTCTCGGAGTCCTGGCTTTCCAAATGAAGTCATTATTCCTTGCCTCAACACCTCGTCTCCCGATTTACTGGCCTGTCGTGCAGTGAGCGGAACGAGTCTGGACTCGGTAACAGTTTTGGCAAAAATGAGAAGACTTTCGATCTGAGCCCCACCTCCAGGGCCTGCACCATGTCACTCTCTGAGAAGAAACCTGGCCAACACAAAACATACAGGGTCTACCTTAGAAGGAGAAGAGCAGCCGGGAGGAGAAAAGAGGGGAGGGTCCCAAGGAGAAGGTCCTGGAGACACTGGGGCTGAGACAGTCCCATAGACACATGTGTGGTACCTTCCAGGTGCCTCAACACCCAAGGTCGCATCCCACACAGGCCGGGCGGCCTGCTGCTACCCTGCTGGCTGTTTGTGTTTGTTCACGTGCTTACTGGTCTGTGGTTAGGTTAGCTTTAAGCAAACTGTGGATGATCATCCTACTGTATGGTTTTGGTTATTCTCAAGTAATCATTGCTTTAGAAAAATCACAAGTACTGAAAAAAAATTTTTAATTAAAAACTTTTAGAGTAGCAGAGTCACAAAACTCACACCCCTACTTGGACGAGCAGAAAAGGTGCTCTGTAGTTCTCCATAAAGTATTATACCTTACTCCTAAAACAAACTCTCCCCTCTGACCCAATCATGAGCAAGAAAAAAAAATTTACTTTATGTCCACTCCAGTGCAAAGCATAGTCTTACAGAACAACATAGGTGAGTGGCCCCCAAGGTGTGGTTCCTGGTACCACCTGGGAGCATGTGGGAAATGCAGAGTCTCAGGCCCCACCCCAGACGGGCCAAATCAGAAACCTCAGGGGTGGGGCCCTGCAATCTGTGTTTAGCAAGCCCTCCAGATGGTTCTGATGCACATTCAAGTTGGAGAACCATCGATTAGATAGACAATCCCTTTAGATAAACAAAGGTGTGTTAGCGTGTTCTTCCCTTGGGTTTTCTCACCCCTAAGACTCTGTGTGTGTGTGTGTGTGTGTGTGTCTGTGTGTCTGTCTGTGTGTAGGGGGTGGGGGAAGTTCGGAGGCTTTGGGGACCTCATGTCAGTAAATGAAGGGCCAGGTCCATGGGGGGTTGTCCTCTGCCCTCAACAGTACCAGGAGGTATTTCTCATGCACCTGGTGTTGCATTCTCAGCAGACATCTGAGGCTCAAATATTAGAGCACTGGTTGCAAACTTTTTCTGCAAAGGGTCAGGCAGTAAACAGCTTTAACAGCCATAGGGTCTCAGTTACAACTACTCCTGTCCGCCGTTGTAGTGGGAAAGCAGCCACGGGAATATGTGACTGAATGAGTGTGGCTGAGCGCCAACAAAACTTTATTTACAGGAACAGGCAACGGGCTAATCTGGCTCACAGGCTGTAGGCTGCTGAACCCTGAGTTAGAGTAACATGAGCTGCCACAACAAATAAGCCCACATGTCTCAATGGCTTTTAGGATACAAGTTTACTCTTACTCTTGTACCAGTCCAACGCAGTCCAGCGTTCCTAGCTGTCAGAAAGGTTTCCTCCAAGGACGCTCCGGACACCCAGGCTCCGCCTGCTTTGTGGCTCCACTCTCCCCCCACCTATTCCCAAAGGGACACGCATATCTCACCAGCAAATGAGTCACCACACCCCTCCTCAAGGCAAGAGGGCTACAAAACAGACTTGACCTGGACACCCACTCCCAGCAACATCTCCACACTACGGAAGGGGAAGTGAATTCTGGAGACCATTTAGCCATCCTTTTCACACAGGAGAAGAGAAACAGGTGGTGGCTGGAGGAAGATAAGATGTCAAGGAAGAGCTTTCATAAGATGAAATTCATGTGCACGTTTGTACATGTATATAAAGGTCTTTTCCATCATTTATCAATGTACACAACTTTTTTTTAATCTGGCAGGTGGAGGGGTGGATGGGAGACATCTGTGGCCTGAGGAAAGTAAGGTGAAGCCCCTCATGGAAGGGGAAGTGAAGATGAGGGAAGGAAAGCTGGGGCACACTAGGATGGACACCCCCCGGCCCTCCACCTCTGCCGGGATTAAAACCTACATCAGATATTGGCGCCAATGTACTAATAAAGCCAGATTCTGGAAAGATGTGAGATAAAATCTTTACGGCCTGTAGACAGACACTCCTTTACAGACCTTAGTATTTGGAATCTTAGTACAGTTCTATACACCGAAGGCCCTTATCAAAATGAGACTCCAGATGCGTGACAAATTGTGTTTTGAAAAAAAATCATATTTGAATTGCACAAGTTTAAATAAGCCAGTGATAAGCCAAATAGCCTGCCTCTTGGAGAGCTGGAAAGAGAAAAGGGTCAGGACGGGAAATCATAAAATAAACAAATCACTGCTATGAAAATTTATATGGCTCACCCCACCTCTGAAATGAGAGTTCAAAATAGAAATGCGTACTCCTTACCACTGGCTATTAGATCAAGATGTGTTTAATTCGTGAGTGTGCTGGATGCCATTATTCAGCCATGCTGTATATTTTTCCATAGATCTGAAATATCCGCTGTTTCCTTTGCTGCCTCCTCCCACATACCAGATACTTGAGAGCAAATCTCATTTAGATGATGTTTTGTCTAGAGGCAGCCGAGCGGCTTCGTAATAAGGCAGATGCAGAACACGCCATTTCAAGCACTAGCATTCAAAAGCACAGAGCTAATTACCTGTAACTGGGGAAACAAGGCAGAGACGGATCCCCTGTTTGTGTTCCAGCAGGAGGCGATCAGAAAGGTCTGTGTGCTAGCCAGGGCAGAAGAGAGCAAAGTGCGTCCTCGCCAGCACCGCCCCAGGTCCCACCAGGAGCTGGGTGGATTGCAGGGTTGGGGGCCATGGAAGCAGCCCAACCACGTCGCAGGGTGCCATCCTCAGACGTGTGAACTTGGAGACGCTGAAGACTACAAGCAAAATGGCCGTGCAGCTGCACTGCCGGAGGACGGCCATACCGTACTTTGTAGGAAGTCCTGGCTGCAGCAGAAAACCAACATATGTGGTCCTTCTCAAGACGCAGTACCTGCCATCCCAAGGGGGCCAAAAAAACCAACAAGAAACAAAATAAACACACATTTTGGTTCCTTAGATCATTTTCCCTTCACCTTTTTTTTTCTCTGTTTTTCATTTAACAGTTGGCCATCTCTTTCCTTTTAAACACAGTTGTAAGGTATACCAAGTTTTCGTCACTAATTATTTCTCTTTTTCAGAGAAATAATTAGTGACGAAAACTTGGTATACCTTACAACTGTGTTTAAAAGGAAAGAGATGGCCCAAATGGAGTCTGGCCTTTATAAAGTCTGACTTTTCTCAAAATTAGCTCATTGCAATTTAGGGGGAAAGTACAGATGGAGGAAGAAGGTCAAAAGTGAAAGGATAGGGGTTTCCCTGGTGGCGCAGTGGTTGAGAATCTGCCTGCTAATGCAGGCGACACGGGTTCGAGCCCTGGTCTGGGAAGATCGATCCCACATGCCGCGGAGCAACTAGGCCCGTGAGCCACAACTACTGAGCCTGCGCGTCTGGAGCCTGTGCTCCGCAACGAGAGGCCACGACAGTGAAGAGGCCCTTGCACCGCGATGAAGAGTGACACCCGCTTGCCGCAACTAGAGAAAGCCCTCGCACAGAAACAAAGACCCAACACAGCCAAAAATAAATATAAAAATAAATAAATAAATAATTACTATTAAAAAAAAAAAGTGACAGGATACACCTAGAATTCTTTTACACTAATAGCAAGTTCTTGGAATTTATAAATATCACCAATCTTTGAAATGCTGGATGGGGAAGACACTGATCCCACACTTTTCCTGTTTCCCTCTGCCTATAATGTCCTACCTACTCTTCCCCATCTTGCAAAATCTGCAGTGTTTCAAACTGCAGCTCCTGGGAGTTTGGTGTTGGTAGATGCAAACAGTTACACACAGAACGGATGGACAACAAGGTCCCACTGTAGAGCACAGGGAACCTATATTCAATTGTCCTGGGTTAAACCATAATGGGAAAGAATATTAAAAAGTATGTGTGTGTGTGTGTATATAACTGACTCACTTTGCTGTACAGCAGAAATTACCACAACATTGTCAATCAACTATACTTCAATTAATAAATAAATTACTCAAATTGCAGCTCCTTTCCTAAGCCTTCCAGCCAGAGTTCACCCGCCCTGCCCCAAACTATTGTCTAATGCTTAGGGGCTACTCCCCTAATTTTCTGCTTTTAATTCTTAGTTATCTTTTTCATGTATTTCTGTTTTAAATGCCTCGACTTGATTGCAAGTTCCTTAAAGACAGAGACTGTTATCACGTGTCTTCTTTGTCATACATCTTTGTATCTTTTCTCCCTCTGAAGTGTTTCCAACTTCAGCTGAAAGTAAAAAGTAGAAGCCCAAAGTTTTCAACACAGGTTAAAGAATATTTGCCCCTCATATGCTTAAAGAACTGCTGGGTAAATTAAACCATAAATCTGAGACAGCAGAGCCATTTCTCCACTGCCTAGCAGACCTAGCTAGTCCAGGTCAATAGGACTGAAGACAAACAAAACAAAACAAAACAAAAAACCCACCATCATAAACACCATGAAATGTGCAGGCTGAAATTTGCCACTAAAGCAAAGCAAAGCTTTCCAAGGACAAAGTTACTTTGAAATCCCATTTTAATTTCTGACATGTAATAATTACTACATAAGCTGGGCTGAGAAAATTTACACTCTTTTTGAAACATAGTCAAGAAAAGTTAATTGCAAGTGTAATATTTTCAGTAAATTATTTGGAAGAATGGGGGATGACAAACATTCTACTCTAGTATAATGTACTGAAAAATTGGTTGTAATCATCTACTACAATCAAACGTGAAGATTACATACATATACATGAATACGTATATATATATGTATTATGCACAAAGTATATTACAAACACATACACTTTTGTTGTTCTGCTTGTTTATTTTGAATTAATTTTATTGTTTGGATTATTAGAGTTTGGACACTGGCCTCATTCCCCACCTAAACTATAAATTGAGAGAACCAGGGGTCCTGTTAGAAATTCCAATCAGGCTTTCTATAGTTGAACCTCTCACCCCTGCAGTTTATAAAGTGTTTTCACTTTGTTTTGTTTTGTTAATATTTGGAGTTGTCTCTGTCCTCAGGCTCCATTAGATCCAATGCCCCCTCACAGACAGCGAGGAACCAGTGCGGGTTAATCAATCCTGGTTGCATGGACTCATGGCCTTCCAGAAGGGACATCCCCATATTTAGTGTCTGAGCCATCAGATAAATGAAAAATGCTAATGGTGACAGTTTCAGATCCACACCAATAAGTCCACAGTGTCTAGTTGGTGTGACAAGGTAAAGTTAAAAAGAACAGTGTGGGGAATTCCCTGGCGGTCCAGTGGTTAGGACTCTGCACTTCCACTGCAGGGGGGCAAGGGATCCTGCATGCCATGAGGCGTGGCCAAAAAAAAAAAAAGAAAGAATAGGGAACACCCCAAAGCAACGTAAAAGATAGCTATGCATACGTTAAGAGTCCAAGAGATGAAGTCCTCCGAAGGGAGGGGCCGAGTGTGACCAAGAAGAAATTATGTTTAGGCAGGCAACCTTACCATTAAGAGAGGCAATCATCTACCCTTTCCAAATACAAACCTAACCCTTGCCAGCATCAGTGAGAACTCAAACGACCTCTGATGTTTTATGGTACCCATCACCCCTGACTTAAATGCTCTCCAGTAAGGAAGCATGGTAAACCCAAGTTATAAACTCTAGAATGCTTCCCCCCAAGTGCATCTGGCTTTAAATGGCTTCTCCAGGTCTCTCTAGAGTGGAGACATGCAATGCATCCATGAAATGCTAAACATGGCATCAAAATATCTCCACGTGCACAGTCTGCCGTCCCTATTCACCAATCCTCACCTTAGGGCTTCTGTGCTGTGAGGAGACCTAGCATTTCCCACACCGCAGCCTTGCTCCTATCAAAGGGCCTTCCTCCCAGGAAGCTGCAGGAGCAATGTACAAGAGCCAGCTCTGGTGCAGGAGCTCCACATCCAAGCTCAGCTTTCTGTACCCCTGGCCCCAAGTTCCCTGGTTCTGTCTGACTCAACTGCACTCCACATTCCATCGCCCAAGATCCCTTTCTTTTTTTTTTTTTTTTTTTTTAATTATTTTTTTATTTTTCGGCTGCGCCACGTGGCATATAAGATCTTAGCTCCCCGACGGGAGGTCGAACCCGGGCCCCCTGCCCTGCAAGCACAGGGTCTTAACCACTGGACTGCCAGGGAAGCCCCCTAAGATCCCTTTCTGTGCCATGTGCTGGACAAGCTATTTAGGACCAGTCTCATCACATCCCGGACAGGAGCTCAGTATCTGCCCCGACACCGTCCACAACCACAGCTCAGGAGCACACGCTCTCCCTCCAGCCCCACCCGACAAGGCCTGCCATATGGGGCCAATTCCAGGGCAGACGGGAGCAGAGGCTCTGCAGCTGCTCAAGGATAAATCTTAATCACGGGCCTCAGTCTGGAGTGATCAGCACCCAGCACGGTCACCCTTTCAGAGTTCAGCTTATGAGGCTTGATGATATCTCAGAGCAGATGAGCCGTGCTGCTTGGAAAAAAAAAAAACCACAAAACAGTAATGACTGCAAGACAGACAGACACATACACACTCACACACACACACACACACACACACACACTCTCTCTCTCTCACACACACACACACACACACACACACACACCCCTCTTTCCACCTAACTCCCAGAAAAGCGCAGAAGCCTCTCTGGGTCCCTGGGATGACAGGTGCATGTTTATGTTCCATTTCACTGTGACTGACCTTCCACGTGGTTCTGAGTTCTAACAGCTAGAAGGTAAGAGACTTTTCAAACTGTACCCTTCGCAGGCAGGCAGGCAGGCAGACAGCTCCACTGTGGGGCATAGAGGCGGGCGTCTCTGAAGTCCTGTGGATCTTTGAAAGAATTCTGAGAAGAAATCTCTCTTGATCTCCTGTGACACTACACACGGCTGTACTCACATCCCTTTTGTGCCTAAAACCCCAGGATTCCTGAATAAACAATTGAAGAGTTTTTTTCAAAGGAGAGTGTTCATCGCTTATAACAATTTAGAATACCTTGAGGTCTGCTTTAGAAAGTCATTTTCTTCATTTTTGAATTTGAATCGTAGAGTGTCAAACCTTTGATGAATCTCCTCTGCTTACGTCAAAATCAACTTGTGTCTTTCAGAAAGAATCACTCCCTAAACTACACATAGAAAAATGCACAATTTACACACATGTTTACAGCGGTATTGGTCACAAGGGTCAAAAGGTAGAAACAACCCAAATGTCCATTAAAGGATGAATGGATATACAAATTGTGGAGTGTACCTACGATAGAATATTATCCAGCCATAAAAATGAATAAAGTACTGACACAGGCTACAACGTAGATGAACCATGAAAACATTATGCTAAGTGAAAGAAGCCAGACATAAAAAGACAAATATCGTATGCTTCCATTTAGATGAAATATCCAGGAGGGGCAAATCCATAGAGACAGAAAGCGGATTGGTGGTTGCCAGAAGCTGAGGGAAGGGGAAAGGGGAGTGACTGCCTAATGGGTACAGGGTTTAATTTGGGGGTGATGAAAATGTTTTGGAACTACACAGAGGTGGTGGTTGCACAATGCTGCGAATATACTAAATGCCAATGAATTGTTCACTCTCAAATAATCAGCTTTATTTAATGCAAATTTCACCTCAATTTTTTTAAATGATTTAAAAGGTCTGAAAAACATTTTTGCTACCTGATCTGTAAGGTCTTTGTTCCAAAAGAGTTTATGTTTTCTTTTTTACGAGACTGTTCAAGAAACCTATAAAATCTTACATTTGTGTCACTTGTTTTTAATGTCCCTTAGTGAACTTTAAGAATAAGTGGTCCTAAGGGCAGGGGGGTGGAGGGGGGAGGGGGGACCTTACTGTATGGATCCCATAACTAAAAGACAAAAATAGCTGTAGGTTACCTACCCCAAATCAAATGAAGAAAACAGAGATTAAGAAGCATAGCTGGGCAATTGTAGGTAGGTTAATGCAGAGGGATTTGAAGTTTTACCATATGAGAGTACAGCCCCAGGCTATCTGTAGAGAACAGCAGCGTGGGCACCATCTAAGAGCGTCTTAGAAATGCAGGTAGGGGTAAGGGATTAACAGGTACAAACTACATACATAAAACACAGAAAATAGATACGCAACAAGGACTTACAGTATAGCACAGGGAATTATACCCAATATCTTGTGATAACCTATAATGGATTATAATCTGCGAAAATACTGAATCACTGTGTTGCATACCTGAAACTAGCACACGATTGTAAATCAACTATACTTCAACTGAAATAAAGAAAGAAAGAAAGAAAGAGAGAAAGAAAGAGAGAAAGAAAGAAAAGAAATGAAATGCAGGACCTCAGCCCTACCTAGAACTACAGGATCAGAATCTGCGTTTTAGCAGATCCCCAGGCATCCTCATTATCGCTCCAGAATAGGCTGACTGGCCCTCACCCTGAAGCTATGTTATTTTGCCTTCAACAAAGTGCCTCTACAAGGCCTTCAAAAGGCATCTGCACAAACCTGCTTCTTCCCCTCCCTCCAAGTCACCTAAGAATGTTCTATGCTGCCTCCCCACCCTGCTCACCCACCAGACCCCTACAAGGGGCAAGACCGTCAAGCAGTGCTATACAACCTAGAAACCCATGCACAACTCTCTCACCTAAGTTTTATCAACCAACCAAGACTTGACCTCCTCCCTCAGAAGTACTTCTCTCCTTTTCCTGTCTTCCATCACTGATAAAGAGACCAATTGGTTCTACTTCAGGTCCTCTGTTTCTCACAATTCTTATTCATCTGCAGATCCTTTATCTCTCTTTTATTGCCCACAAAAAAATCACCTCTAACTAAAGTTGCTATGTATAAAAGTAATGCTCGGAGGGCTGCAGAAGAAAGATGGTGGTGGCCTGGAGCAGGAGAGGTTAGGAGAAATGGTCAGATCTGGACCCACATTGAAGCTGGAGCCAAAAGGACTTCCTGTTGAATTGGTGTGGACTGGAGAGAAAGATACACACAAGAACAACTCAAAGGTTTCTGGCCTGAGCTAGCAGAAGGATGGAGTGTCCATTACTGAGATGGAAAAGGCAGTGGGAAAGGGGAGACAGGAGGGGAATACTCACAACACTAAACCACACTAGGATGAGGTATGCCCACTGCCCTACAAGGGTTTCCACTCGAGGAAACTGCCCCAGGAGCCCTTTCTCACAGCAGGCTCTCTACGTATTGACAAATGGATCTGTCATTATTACGAGTGCACGTGCAAACCTGTAAACGTGGGAGAAGGCGAGTGATTACTCCACTGAAAAACCCTTGAGGCCGCTCTCGGTGGCAGTGACGCTATGGAGATTCTAGGATGCGTTGTGCTGCATATCAGGCACGTATCGTGAGACAAAACACTAAACCTCTGCAATCACACCATTTGACACTCGAGAAGATAACCTATAATCTTGTATCCCTTATTTCAGGTGGTAAATCAATTGGCATCTGGAAAAGCAAAGTGCTACATCTTGAGAAAAAACAAAACAAACCAAAACGCAGCTTCCACTTCAGCGGAATAGATGCCAACAACCATGTGTATGTGTATGTAATATTTTATAATATATTATTTTATATAATATTATATTATGTAATGATTATATAATATATGAAAATTATATATAAAAAATATATTTGTATATATCAAAAAATCATATGTAAATAATTATATATGTTTTTCTATTATATATGATTATAGAATACAACTATATATTTTATATATATTTTATATATCATTATATCCCATAATTCTGTGTGACATCTGTTACATAATATACATTAATATGCATGATCATCAACATATTTTCACCAGCATATACAACAGCCTCTAACACTACCAAACCATAATATTTATAAACATCCCAAAGTAACACTAGACCGTGGCAGCCTGCCCACCCCTCTGGATGCCCCAGGTTAACATGGGGTTGTCATCAGTGGACATTATGACCTCATTCCTGAACTGGTTCACATTCCTCACCTACCCCCGGCTTCCCTTTGGCTCACAAAAACATGCACCAACCATCTACTTCAGTGCCCTTTGAATGTATCTTCTGTGCTATTAGTCATCCATTAACTTGAAGGTTTAAAAAGATGCAAGGAAAACTGAACAGAGAATTCACCTGAGCACCACGAATGGCTCTCGAAGATAGAACCCAGCATAGGAGAGAGACAATCAATTAGCAGATGAGGACTGGGGCACAGACCACGAGGTGTGCCCGCTCAGGATGGGCCTAGAAAGTGACCATGAGGGACGAGCCAGAGGTCTGGAGTGAGATGAGTGATTCTGTACATAGGGCCAAACGTGAGTGAATGGTCACTGAAATAGGAATCGTTACTCCGCGGGCACCGTTTTGTTAGGTGTACTCTGTCTTCACACACCAAGTGCATGTTAGTCAGAGTAGGATAATGGCTGTAACAAACAGCTCTCCCAGTTTAACGGAATAAACATTATTGCTTTTGCTCCGACACACAAGTTCCTGCTCTGGCAGTGCTCCTGTACGCCTCTCCTCCTTCCAACTTATGGATATGCCAAATTCTAGGATAAAAAAGAACTTGCCTTCCAGGCACAACAAGGGGAGGAGAGAGTGTGGAACACAGCACACGAGGCTGTTTGGGGCTAGAGGACTGGAGGTGGTGGTATGTGTCATTTCAGCTTCATTCCACCAGACAGAACTCAGGCATAGGGCTGCCCTATGTACCAGGGAAACTAGGAAATGGGGTCTAGCTGTGCCAAAGCCCACAGGAGGAGAAGGAAACAAGCGCAGTGAGCCTCTGCCCCAGGGCACCAGGTAGGGACCACAGAGATGACTAGAGAATAGTCATGGAAGAAAAAGTTTTTAAGATATGGTTTTACCCAATTAAGGAATGTCTTCAGAACTACCACTGTTCTCTTAACCCTGGGCTTAACTATAAACAACAACAATAATGCGGTTGGTGGGGAGGATAAACTAAAAACAGCTAAACCCACACCAGGGAACATACTATGGGTTAGAATTCATTCATTCAACTATAGATGTAACGTGAGCCGCCAATCTTACGGATAACAAAGATATAAGAGAAAACTGTACTTCATAGTAGCCTAGGCAAGCATTTCTGTCTTGGTCTCTGACTCGGACCCACTTTACCTTTCAACGTCTCAGTTCTTCCAGCATTGTCATTATTCTAAACCAAGGGTCAGTAAGCCAGGGGATGGCAAACCACAGCCCAAGGGCACATCCAGCCCACCACCTCTTTTTGCATAGTCCTCAAGGTAAGAATTGCTTTTACATTTTCAAATGGTTGAACAAAATCAAAGAATCCTACTACATCATGACCCATGAAAACTCCGTGAAAGTCAAATTCCAGTGTCCATGCGGCAAGCTTTACAGCAACACAGCCGTGTTCATCTGTTTAGATGTTGTCTGTGGCTGCTTTCCACACCACAGCAGCAGAGTTGAAACCCGACAACGGGCTGTGAGGCTCACAAAGCTGAAAATATTTACTATCCAGCCCTTTATAATAAACGTTTACCAACCCTTGGTCTAAGCCAAACTGGTTCCTCTCTGTTGTCAAATAGGCCACATTTCCCTTCTCAGGGTGCAGTATGTTCAGTGTTCAAGCTTTTCCGTGTTTCTGGCTAAACCAAGTAACACGTTGGCAATTCTTCATCTACTTCCCTTGCTTTTGCAGTTCCTGTTCGTCAGTTCACACAACACCGGAATCTCAGTAAATACAGCAGCTACAGTGACCTGAGATGATGGGAAGGCCCCTGTTTTTCTATGCATGAACTGGGAAGATTTCGCTCAACCTCAAAAGTGTTAAGCAGAAAAAGGAATCCTCAGGCCTCTGTATGATCTGGAAGGTTTCCACCGTTTCTTCCAAGTGCTTTCCTCCATGACTATTTTCTACGTCTCATGTGTAAACATCACGGCTCCCAGCTGTGGCAGCTGGGATGCAAAACCACTTCCTTTGCTGGTGATTTATCACTTCACTGTTTATACACCAGCTTCCTAGGGCTGCCATAACAAAGTCAAAGCCAGGATTTACTAAGTCTCTCTGAATTCAAAGCCGAAAATGATTCCCACTAGTCCATCTTTCCGGTACTTTCTCCACCCTAGGATAAAAAGCCATGAATCTATTTCCTATCTACCCTCCACCATATATAGATCCACTGGTTTCATCCTACATTTTCTGATCTATGGATCCTTTTTCTCTGCCTGAAACAAAACGTGTACTTTTCAATTTGCACCAAATCCAGACTTTAATTCCTAAACTCAACTTTGTTTCTCATTTACTCTTATCTATACTTAACATAATTAGATAGAGCAATAATGCAACTAATAAAAACACTTAAGACCTTTTTTACACCTGCATAAAGGTTCGTAACTTATCCTGAGACTATTTTTCTTACTGGTTGTCACCTACAGCCTGCCCAGCAGACCCTTCCAGGTTGGCCAGATTCCAGGGCTTACTCCCACGGGCCCGCTGTAGCCCCCTGCAGGCCAGCTACAGTGTCCCAGGACTCCTTGGCAACTCAGCTTCCCACATCAAACTAATTACATAACTACGTTTTGGGCAACTTTTGTTGTCATTTGTAAGTGACTACTACTGGATGAGGCCACATATTTTTCATTAATTTTAGGTCATTTTTGCTCTTCCAGCCATAATTTACTTGTGGCCTACCAACTAATCTTTCACTTTTGCAAGTTTCCATAATGCCATATATCCGTGGGCAATTACTTGATATAATCAGTAAATAAAATCCTGGAAGCTTCGAGGTATTTTAAAAACAAATATTTTATTATCATTAAGTAGTAGACACACCACCAGCACCACCACCCGCCCTCCACAAAGTTGTAAGCCAATTCCTCTTACGTAAAGTTACAAATTCTATTATGAAGGGATTACTCCTTTTCATGGGAGGGGAGAAAAAGGCAGCATTAGCTGCCGGAATCCAGAAACTGGAAGTAATGCAAATCACCACCAAATGGTCTTCAGCTAAAACAAAGGCCAAACATTTCATAATTTAGCCGAGATCCTAATCCAAATTAACTCATAACAATGAATTAATGGCACAGATGGTTGTCACGGTGACCTCATTTTGGCTTTACATAATCTAGATGTCAGATGACACACGAGAAACATGGTATTAGAATATTGCTAAAATAATGAACAATGTGCATGCCTTAGATTCCCAGCATCTTTGACCTTCATAAATTTACACTACTTTTTAAATCCATCTAAAAATATTCAAGACAGCACTTAGGCCTCTTAATTTATGCTAATGATTTGATCGCCTTTCCCTTCCCTTAGCAAAGCTAACCACACTAGAATATACTGAATGGTTTAGCCACCTCAACAGATTTCTGATCAAAGCAAGCGTGAAATAATTTTCCCCACTTGGCACAGCAAAATCCTTTATACAAGTAAGTCAACAATATGGGGAGGAGACAATGCAATTCAAAAGGCATGAAGACAGGGCTTATAGAAGACATATTTGCTAATATTATCATACGAAATTGTTTCTTTTGTTTTCTTAAGTCTCAGCTGGGAGACAGCGGCAACTGAACCAATGTTCTCCCAGCGTAGCCTGGGTCTTCAGTATGCTTTAGGGAATGAAATTACTTCCTAATCATGAAATCCACTAGACTGTGGAACAGCCTAATAAAAGAATGACCCAGCAGCTTTGGGTCATTGTGCAGTTACCTCACAGGGCCCTGGGCTAACCTGCCTGAGGCACTGCTGAAATTAAAGCAAGCGAGAGGCCCTGGAGTGAGAGAGAACCCAGGAGCCCTGCCTCTTGGCCTCCTGGTTTAGCATCTAATTCTCATTACATCAGCCTCCCAGGGGTGAGGAGCTCGCCAAGTCAGGGGAGGTGATGCATACTGGTGAGGGTAGGAAGAATCTGGAGTTTGTAGTAGAATTTAAAAACCAGCTTCTTCACTGTAGACTCTTCTAAGCTGTGACTCTCTCAGAAGAAAGGTGCCGCTCAGGAATAATTATAACCCAACTGCAAGCCTTTACCCTGATGGCAGAGAGCTGAAGCATTGATGACCACATGGGTGGCAACCTAAATACCCTTGTCACATGCCCTCTCCTTTCCCATTCATACTTGCGTTCTCCCTCCTGCTCAACCCCCTTGGTCACAGCTTGGGTTCATATTGTGGGAGGAGAGAAAGTGGCCTCAGAATCTGCAACGGCTGTAGAGCTCACCCTGGAGCTATGGGTCCCAAACTTGAGCACCAATGACAATCAGCAAGCCCCAAAGGAAGGCTCGTTCAGACACCAAGGGTGGCCCCACCTGTTTCAGCAGGTCCCGTGCGGGCCCCAAGAGTGCATATTACTAACCAGCCTCCCCTCACCCACCCTCGCAAAACCACCTAGAGTTTAATTAAATAAGCCGTGGGGAAGATCTGAGATCCAGACTGCAAGCTCATCCTTCACTGCTGCCTCTGGATGGGCGCTCACTCACGTTTTGTTGCTGCACATGTCCTTTAACACCTGTTGGTTGCTGCACATGTTAGATTTGGATGGGAGGCTGATGGCCCGGGTTAGAATCACAGCTTCCTGGTACTGTGCCCTCTGGAGGAAAGCTCATACCTTCCTTCAGTGAACGGAGAGAACCTGAGTAAGGACATCACTGAGGGCTAAGGGTGATGTGTGACAAGGCAAGCAGAGCACTTAGACTGCCTGGCATGCAAAGCACCCAAGAAGCATGGTGGCTTTTATCCTCACCGTGACTGCCTGTAATATGACTCATGTGGCGTGGCCGGCTCGAATAAATCAACATCATGAGACGTCATTCTTTAAAGCTCCCCAGTGCTGCCTCTGCTTGTGTTTCCATGGCTCTATCCCAACCAGATACATAGTTTAGAGCCTCCTCGGCCCAAATGATATTAAGCGGAAGTAGAGGATATATTTTGCTTTTACATTTAAGAAGACAACTTAGTAGGACATTGGGAAAAAATATGGGAATAAATGTAAGAAAAGCTTAAGGAGTAAATGTTACGTCTACAGGAAAAACACGGTTATGTATCGGGATAAATACTGTGCCAGACTTTCCATCTGATTATGAGGGTTGCCTAGGCAGAAAAGTGATTTTATAACCATTTGATTTTTTTTTTAAAGGAGGGAGGGAGAGTGACAGGTGGAAAGGGGAGAAGAGAGAGGAGAGTGAAATGAAAAAGGAGATGAAAAGAAAGGAAGAGAAACAATGGAAAAGAAATGTCTCCAGGCATCAGCTGGTCTTCATTTAACTGAATAGGCAGGTTGTGGTGGTCTAGCGCAGTGGTGTTTTTGTCTGATGTACCAACATGATGCTACTCCCACAGTCTACATAGCAGCCTGGGAGCCAAGCACGGCACGGAGCCACGCCAGGCTCAGCAGCCGCCTCAGCCCTGGAAGCTACTGCCCTTCACAGGAGCCCCAGAACATCTTTTGTTACCTGAGCCCTTCACCCTGGTCTCTAGGCAACGGGCACCCTCCCATCTAGAGCAGGGAGGCAGGAACCTGCTCCCAGGGCCGCTGCTCCTGTTCCTTCCTGCGGTCCCTGATTGCTGGGAGTTATGTTCAAATAACCTCGCTCTGCCATAATCAGTCTGCTCCTCCTGACGCATTAATTCCTTGAAGCTGCAGTCTAGTATTCGGGGGCCTCAAAATCATTTCTGATTACATACAAACATTAAAGCAAGCAGCAGTGGTGGGAAAAAAAGACTGAAGTACAGGAGAGGTTACCACAGGTTGTGTACAGTGAGCAAATATAAACATGCAAACATAAATGCACTTGCACAAACATGTGTGCACATACACATCTGCACGCATGCATACACGTGCACACACATGAAGGCACACACACCTGTGAACACTCATGCATGCACACACGTGCCCCTGTACACACGTGCACTGTTAAACTAATGAAACAAGGAGGCCATTAGACTGAGGGGGCTCTTATGCGGTGGAAGCCTAGTCAGGAAACCAGAATCAATCCCAAACAGCCAACTAGGCGTGAAGTTATAGCCAACCAATCATTTCCTTACTTTGCTTCCGCTTTTTCTCTATCCAAGTCTACCCCAGCTCCTGTCGGTGGAGCATTCCTAACCACTTCCGGTTAGGCACTGCCTGATTCAAATCAATTTTTGCTCAAACTCTTAAAATTGTTAACATGCCTTAGTTTATCTTTTAAGTACATACAACCATACAGAAACACATATATACCCATACACACTCATGATGTGCATATACACCCACACAGGTTAAAGTAGTAAACTATCTTTTCAACAACTAACAAATTACACGAGCGGCAGACGTTAAGGGCCTCTTTCAAGGCAGAGGTCGTTATTTTTCAACTGTGAGCTGAGGCAACAACATTCTCAAGACTGAGACTTTGAACCTGGGCCACCAGTACTCTCTGCCACAATTCGTGATGGCTGTTATGTGTTCTCTCATCCCAGTGACCAAGACCTGGTCTCATGTTCCTATAAGGCACAGGAAGCATTCCATACCTGGTGCCCGAGTCTGAGGGAAGCAGTGGCCACTGCATCTCCCGTATTAACCTTCCACTAACATGCTGACTATAATTTAGCATAATAAACCTAAACCTCCTGTATTCCGAGGTTTGCTCCTGGAAAAAAGGTCCCTTGAGCCAAAGCGAGAAAATCGTGAAGCAAGCACAACACAGAAAAACAGTAAAACAAAATTAGATCAGCTTACGGGACTTGCCTGGTGGCGCAGTGGTTAAGAATCCGCTTGCCAATGCACGGGACACAGGTTCAAGCCCTGGTCCGGGAAGATCCCACATGCCGCGGAGCAACTAAGCCCGGGCGCCACAACTACTGAGCCTGAGCTCTAGAGCCCGCGAGCCACAACTACTGAAGCCCGCGCGCCTAGAGCCCGTCCTCCGCGACAAGAGAAGCCACTGCAACGAGAAGCCCGCGCACCGCAACGAAGGGGAACCCCAGCTCGCCACAACTAGAGAAAGCCCGCGCGCAGCAACGAAGACCCAATGCAGCCAAAAATAAAAAATGAAATAAATAAATAAATTTAGATTTTAAAAAATTAGATCAGCTTAGAGAGCAGTACACAGGGACCTCCTCTCCCCCTCTACCTGCCTGCTCTTTGCACCAGGAACTAGGTCTTCCTGGTAGGTAGGCAGGTGCCCAGGTAGGGCCCAGGTGTGGGTGACAGCGGGAAGGGCGAGAAGAGCTATATACCCTATTCCCTGTCTGCAGACCAGACTCAGCCCCACTGGGTGTGAGCAAAGAACAACTCATCATTAAAGGTTTTCAGGATGCCTGACGGGATCAAAGCCCTCACAAGCAAATTGCCTTTCTCTCTCCCTTTAAGCCTTCCCTTCTTATGTAAATGTATTCCAAAAAAACATGCCACTCTGTTTTCAATAAAATGACACCGTGAACCTGCCAGCGGTCTTCCGGCTGACTGGGTGCTTGGCAAACATCTTTAATATCCCTATTAAAATGTGGCCTGGATCTGCAGAGTACAAACAGAAGGCGATTAGCAGGGAGGCAGGGTCCCCCGGGTGGGGGGGGCGGACAGCTAAGCAGGGGCTTTAGAAGGGCTTCTGCTCCTGATCTCTATCGGATAATTCTAAGTAATCAGGACAAATCAGCTTGTAAATGAAACCTAATGTTCAGAGTCCAAAGTTGAAAATGGAAATTTTCCTTCTGTTTACTGGTATGAATGTCACCCAATGGGACAGCCATGAGGGTTACAGCCATCAAGTCCTGATGTCTAACACCCATCATTCTATCAAGAGTTTCCAGTCAATTTTAACTCTTTGTCCTACATCTTCAAAAGTTAATAAGCTGAACGTCAGAGATGTTCATTAAGGGCTAATATGAAGTTGTTACGCTGTCATCAACAGAAAGAAAAAGAAAGCCGATGTATGAAGACACTGCATTTTCAAAATTGTGTGTGTAAGTTCCTTCTGAGTGACACACTGTGTCTTTACTTTTTCATCTCAGGGCTCAGAGGGAAGATTATATTTCACTTTAGCTTTGCCTGCGGCAGGAACAATTCACTATGTTTTTAACAACAATGGATAATCACGATGAAAAGATATTTTGTGCTAATTGTACAAGGTAAAAATTTAGAGTAATACTTCTGTATTAAATGACCCCATTTTTGTTTTAATCATACTAAATGAATGTGCCGGCCACCTCATTGAGATTGGATTAGGTTAAATATCAGCTGTGGTTCATCGGGCTCAGGTTCTATTTGCATTGTAACGTGCGCTATTTGACCCGTCCCTTATAACCATGTTCGCGTTTAATAATGCAGTTACTTAATGCAATTTAATTGTATATCATAATCACAACAAAAACAGAACAGAATGGAAGCGGCTCCAGTGAACTATCTCATCGAACCCTCACAAGAACCTTCTTCCATCTCCCCGCTTACAAAGGAGCACACAGATGCAGAAAATTAATGACTTGTCCAGGATCCAGGAAGCCAGGCTGGATGCTGACTCACTCAACATGCCTCTTCCACATATATTACCCGCAAATCCTTCATTGTTTACAGACGAAACATACAGTTTCTCATTTAATGCATGTATGTTTCCATTTTGGCTCCTGGGCAGGGCTCTCATATTGTATCTTTGCAAGAGTAAAGAAAAAAAACTCACCTTCAAAAAGTAAAGAGTAGGATGAAGGAGACGTAATACTCAATTCCAGCAGCCTATTGCAGCCATCCAGGGTCTCAGATAAACTCAGTGGGGAAATGTTTGGCTCCCGGAGCTGACATTCTCGATTTTTTTTAATTCAATTACATTTCTTATCTCAATTACATTTTTAAATATCACTTTACCTTTTTTTCTTTGCATTCTCACACCACTTCTGATTTTTCCAAATTAATAAATACTGAAAAGTACTGAAGTACTAAGTGCTAAGGTACTTTTAAAGTATTGATTAAGTACTTTAAAAGTACTTACTCATGTCCCAAATGGAAAATCCTATATGGGCACTTTTGTGCCACAAACTCTATAATAGTCTAGCAAAAAAGCAGGGGACTTTGCAAGAACTTCTGGTGGCCATGGCTGGCCGCTGAACTATTATATATGCTACCTGTTTCTGTGTAACAAATTGCACCGAAACTTGGCAGTCTAAAACAATAAGGACCATTACCTCCTAGTTTCAATGGGTCAGGAATTTGGGAGCAGCCTACCTGGGTGGTGCTGGCTCAGGGTCTCCCGTGAGGTTGCAGTCAAGGTGTCAGCCAGGGCCGCAGTCATCTGAAGGCTTGACTGGGACTGGAGGAGGATCCAGTTCCAAGACGGGGTGTAGACAGAGCTGGCAATTTGGTGCTGGCTAGTGGTCAGGAAGCCTCAGTTCTTCATCCCAAAGACCTCTCCATGGGGGTGCTTGACTGTCTTCATCATACGACAACTGGCTTCCCCCAGAGCAGGTGATCCAAGAGAGAGCAAGGCAACAAGTGGCAATGCCTTTTATGACCCATCTTGCCAAAGTCACAACCAAAGAGGTCCATAATATTCTATCCGTTATCATATAGTAGTGGTCAGCCCTCACTGATGTGGAGGGAACTGCACAAGGATGTGACTATCAGGAGGGAAGACTCACTGGGTGCCATCTTGGATGCTGGCTAAGCTATACTGTCTCCCAGAAAACAATGAGAATATTTTCAAAACCCACAGACCTGCTGGAACCTTGGTGGGAAAAGAAAGGTCAGGACCAAGCCTACCTAGGGCTGGAGACTGGTTCACCTTGTACCAGGACGGCCACCAGTGCACATTTCAGCATCCAAAGATGCATGGCAATTACAAGGTGCTCCTGAGATAATGAAAATACCAAACATCAGAGGCGATCCAATCCTGTGAATGGCTGAGGCAGTAGAGAATTGACTGGAGTCAAACAGAAGGCAGTACTGTCCTTCCAAATGGTCCACTCAGCTTGGGGCAAGAGTGCAGGCAGCAGCTGGGGAAAGCGAGTCCACCCCACCCCCTGAGAAAGGAGTCGGCTGCGGATCAGGGTAGGTCTCCAGGCTGTCAAGTGAGCGACAGAGCTAACCAGGAACCGAGACCCAGGTCGGAAGCTGACTTTGAGTGCTGAACCCTCCACAAGGGCCCATGACCCTTCCGTGAAACACTGGCTGTCAGCAAGGAACGCCGGCACCCATTCCAGAGCGCAGTCCCGGGTGCATCTAAGCTTCTCATCTGTTGTGGAAAGCTCTGGATCCAGAGTTTAAAAAAAAAAAAAAGAAGGAAGATGGCACCTGCCAGCCTCCATCGCCGGAGAAAACCCCAGCTGGCTCCCAGACGCATGTCAAAGCAGGTGCCGGCCCCTCAGGACCACGCTGCCTGGCAGGCAAACGAGCCCCACTCCCACCGCGTCCCGGCAGCCCTCACGCCTCCTGAGGCCTCTTCTGCGCTGGGCCCCGCCGTGCGAGTCTGAGAGGCGAGCCCTGCAAGAGCCGAGGCTGTGGGCCTCACGGAGGCGCGACCCCTCGGTTTTCAGCGCTACCTGTTTGGGGGCTCCTCTCTCAGGTGACACCTTCATAGGTGGCGTTCCAACCCTTCCCTCCTGGGGTGGGGGTTGGGCAGCTCCGGATTTCAAGTTCCCTCCCGGCTGGGTGGGCGGCCGGGCCGGGCCGAGGGGTCCTCTGAGGGGAGAGGGTGTGTCCCAGCGCTTCCCACCTGCCCTCCCCGCCGCGGTGCGTCTTCCGTAGTAGGAGTCGCTCCGCGGGCTTCAGGGTTTGCTGGGAGCAAGGATTTCCTGTCTGGCCGCCGCCGCCATCTTGAGCCAGAACGACAACCGGAAGCTGCGGTCGGGTGCGCGGAGCCGGCGGCGGCGAAGGACGCCGGGGGCCTGAGGCTGCGGGAGTGAGGCGTCACGGGCGGACAGGTGAGTGACACGCTGCCACGACGAGGCGGCTTTCATCGTACGGTAAGAGAGCCTTATTGTTTGCTCGCGTAACAAGAATCTGGAGGCAGGCAGCGGCTGGCGTCGAGTGACTGGCGGGTGTTTCTGTAACTCTGGGGGACTTGCTCTCATTTTCACCACCTGGCCGCTGTCACTGCAGGCTGTGTCCGAGGCAGAGGGAGCGGGACGGGGTCGCTGTGTGCATGTCCGCCCCTTCCGTGGGGAAAGCAGAAACTTGCATTGGAGGAGCGAGTTCCACGTATGCCTCATGGCCCGAAGAGAGGTCGTGAGACCAGCTGAGGCTCCGAGAGAGGCTGTAGGAACGTAGGAGCTGACACAGGACGCCCGGGGCAGGAGAGACGGGGTCTTCCTCAGACCCTCTGTGCGTCTCCCTTTTAGGACGCGTGGCTGTCCCAGAATGACGCGTGGCTGCAGCTTCGCCCAAAGCATACTTAACCGGACAGCAGTTCTGCAAGTTCCTCCATGAAAAAATGAGAATTTTATGCGGGGGGGGGGGGGGAGAGATTAATGGTCCCCCATTTGACACGCAGAAAGCAAAATTTTTAGTAAATGGCTCTAAGAAAGCTTTGACTCCGTGTGGCAGATCCGGAGCAGCCCAGATTCCGTTTCCGCCGTCATTCTCAGGTAGACGAGGGTGACTGAGTTCACCACCGTAGTGTGCTTTGTTCAACTATGCACCTTCCCAGCTTCCCTTGAAGCTGCAGCGAGCCGTGGGATCTCGTTCTAGCCGATGAGCCTGAGTAGGACCCTCCTGGAGATTTGGGGGAACGTTTTAGCTTTCAGCTGGAAGCATCTTTCTTCCCTTCCTCCCTCCTTCCGTCCCTCCCTCCCTCTTTTCTTATTCGAGTCTAGAACACACATACGTGGGGAAACCATCTTGCAGATACGAGGCAGTGAGCATGAAGACTAAGGGTACAATCTGAAGACGAGAGGGGAGGGAAACAGCCCGGGATGCTGGGGAGAATATGGAGTCACTTCAGCTTGGTCACAGGCAGCCAAACCCCAGCATAATTAATATGATTAGCCCAGTGTTGCCCAAACTTACATGGACACAGAAACTCTTTTTTGTCTTCTAGAATCTATTAACCACATCCCATAAAAGTGTTGTTCTGCCGAGCACATTTTAGGAAAGACTGACCAGTAGCACTAGAAAGGATTTAAATAAGGGGCGGGGCGGGGGGGAATGGTGTTCCAGCTCCTCTACTGTGTTGGTGTGAGAGGCCATGTGCTGCTCCTTGGGACGGGACGGGGTGGAGGAGCCTGGGAGTCAGGGGTGAGTTTTTGTTTTTTTTTTTTAATAACATTTTTTTTAATGAGTTTTTTTTTTCTTTTTTAACTATTTAATTATTTATTTATTTTTGGCTGTGTTGGGTCTTCGTTTCTGTGCGAGAGCTTTCTCCAGTTGCGGCGAGCGGGGGCCACTCTTCATCGCGGTGCGCGGGCCTCTCTTGTTGCGGAGCACAGGCTCCAGATGCGCAGGCTCAGTAGTTGTGGTTCACGGGCCTAGTTGCTCCGCGGCATGTGGGATCTTCCCAGACCAGGGCTCGAACCCGTGTCCCCTGCATTGGCAGGCGGATTCTCAACCACTGCGCCACCAGGGAAGCCCCAGGGATGAGTTTTAATGGAATGTTACCATAATTGAAAATAACTCAAAAGAACGAAACTCAGCAATACTGGAAGCGTTACGTCACACGTGTATTAGTCACCTTTATCTTCAGAACACAAATATTTTAAATGTTAGGTCCCACTCTGAAATTTATAATCTAGTTTTTATTACTGATTTGCATTTCTTGGACAGGAGTTAAAATTTAAAACATCTTCCGTGAACGAAATGTACCTCCCAGCTGCTTGCTACCCCTCGTATCTTCCACGCACGGTAATTCAAAATAAGCACCAGCTGTTTACGATTAATATTTTACAAGTTCTGGTGGTGTGTAAGCCTGGGAGCCAGGGGTGCAGTTGCGGAGAAGAAAATTAGACTGGGGCTGAAGGGCTGCCCTGGAGCTGTGCTGTCCAAGAGGGCAGCCCCGGGCTACATGCAGCTACTGAACCCTTGAAATGTGGCTAGCCTGAATTGAGATGCGCTGTAAGAATATTTCAAAGACTTGGTGTGAGAAGAAGAGTGTAAGATATCCATTAATAATTTATATATTAATTACAAGCTGAAATGATAACATTTTTGATGTATTGGATCGGTTACATGTATTATTAAAATTAATTTCATCTGTTTCTTATTACTTTTTCTAATGGCACTGTGAGAAGATTTTCAGTTACAAATATGGCTGGCGTCTGAGGCTAGCATTATATTTCTATTAGTTGTTGTGTTCTAGACACTCTTTTTCCATTACTATATTGTGACCCTTTGGGGGAATGTTGGGGCCTCAGTTTCCCCACCTATAGAATGAGGTGACTGGCACGTGTCGCTCCCAGTTTTAGATCTACGAATTATAAAAGCTGTGTGTTCCTCTTTCCCTTTTTTGTCTCTTAAGTAAGAGAGTCATTTGGACGTTTTCCTGGGAAGAACACTGAGCTTAGCGTCAGAAAGCTTGCTTTGAGTTCTGTTTCTTCCACTCCCTGGCCAAGTGGCTGGCCACTGATTTTTTAGTATCAGTTTCACGTGGGAGGAACCCATATTTGAAATGGTTTAAAGAAAGTCTTACCCAAATGTCAAGCTGACTCTCAGTAGATACGTGGTTGTCTTGAAAGTGAGGGTGTTTATTGACAGAGAAAACAACATATAGGAAAAAGTATTTTAAATAATGGAAGAACACCTTCCCAGCAGCTTGCAGGCCGCAGCCTAAAGTACAGAAGTACATAAAATGCCTTCCACAGGGGCCCCATGTTAGTTAGTTTCAGTCATTCTGCTGAAGGCCAAGCAATTAGCACTTAGGTTCCCAGCAGGAAGGGAATCTCAGTAAGAAAACAAATATATGCCAGGTGCTGTTCACAAACTGGAAATACAGTTGCAAATGAAAAAAATCAGATCTGGCTTCTTCCCCTCATGGTGCTTATTTTTCTGCAACCCCAGAAGGTCCAGCACAGATCTATGCAATAGCAGTTAGGAACAAAAGCAGCTCGCACAGTAGACATGCAGGTGTTGACGTTTCCATATGTGACAGAAAGTTCCTCTCTGTTAAAGTTGTAACCTTTGAGAGATTACGTGTAAAATGTCTAAGAATTTCTGCAATGAGTTTGTCTCCTGTGATACAAGTAAGTGACCAGTCAGGGTTGGTCAAGTATAGGATGAATAAGAAGACAAAACAGGTCAGAAGACAACAGATACCTAGGGTGATGCTAGAAGCCAAATGAGAGGAAAGTCTGCGTATCTGAAGCTGAGGAGCACATGTGGGACAGGGGACTGTTTGCCGAACTTCCACTTTAGAGTAGTGGGTTTTCAGACCTTGGGCTGCGGTGTTCCCAGGGTCCAAACTTAAAGGTTCAGCTCAGGCCAACAGGTCACACCAGAAGCCATTCTGTAGGTTTAACTGGATATCCTTCCTAAAATTCTTTATACACTTTAACTGTTATTAAACTATATGCAATTCATACAGTGTCACAATCCATGTCACTCAAGGAATCACTATCCTGTGTTTATAAAGAATCAAGATAAAATACTATTGTCAGATATTTTACAGAATTCTAGCTCGTGGAGTAGATGTCATCAGACATGTGCAGTGACCTGGTCACTAGGGAGTAGAATGGTGCCCAGGCAGGCTCTTTCCCTGTTTCATTATTCATTTATTCACTATGTATGTAATGTGTGCTTACGTTATGGGTTGAATTGTGTCTCCCTAAAGGTCATATGTTGAAATCCGAACCCCCAGGACCTCAGAATGTGACCTTATTTGGAAATAGTCTATTTCAGAAGTAATTAGTTAAGTTAGGATGAGGCCATACTGTAGTGTGGGGCAGGGGAGGGGACTAATTCAGTATGACTGATGTCCTTTTAAAAAGGGAAGTTTGGAGACACACGTAGAGAGAACTCCTTGCGAAGATTGGAGTTCTGCTGCCACAAGGCAGAGAACTACCAGGTGCTAGGAGAGAGGCCTGGAACGGACCCTTCCCAAGTACCTGCAGAAGGAGCTTGGCCCTGCCGGCACCTTGATCTCAGACTTCCAGTCTCCAGAACTGCAACACCATACACTTCTGTTGTTTAAGCCCCCCGGTCAGTGATATTCTGTGCAGTGGCCCTAGCAAACTAAAACAGCCTGCTAACTGCCAGCTCCTACTCTAATTGCTCAACAAGACCCATTAGGTCTTGCCCTCACAGAGTTTAGGTACTGGAGGGCTGAGATAGAAGCAAATAAGATGATTTCAGACAGTGATCAGGGACAGCCCTTGTATACAGTGCATTGTGGATTCTTCTTTATATTTCTGATCACAAAACAGTGAACATGTAAAGACTTAAATCAAACTTGAATAAGTACGGTGCTACTATGCATTCCATTCTGGAAATGAGTGGCCAGTTGGCATTCAGAATCTCCCATTCTAGAACCTCATACTTACAATTCAATCTTACTTCCATTTTTCTTCCTCAGTGCACATTGTCACTATTCAGTATGATGCCTTTTAATCAGCATTTTTTCTCCTGTATTTCTTCTGTGTAATATAAATTTATATCTTTACAGTACAAGTCTGTAAAACCTCACCTAACATATGGTCAGGTTACCTAGGCAGGTTTAGAAAAATAATTATTTTCATTGTATATCACTGGGCATTTTTTTAAACATTAATAGAGGATTAGAAAATCATATGAATGAGAGAGAAAAGTAGAAAGTTGTGATGATTTAAGGGCCACTGTGCTGGCAACTTCCATGGGAATGTACTCAAGAGTGTGGTGTATGGGTTTATGAATGGATAAAGGAATATTGTCGTGAAGGTAGAGAAGCAAGCTGCCTGGGTGGAGGTGCTCATGAAGCTTTTCATGGGTTAATCTGAATACATAAATTTAAATGTGTAATAAAATGTCCTATTGAATAAAAATCAATAAGGCCATTGACAGTACACATTTTACCATTGCCTCAATAATTCTTGACCAGAAAAAAAAAGTTTTATGTGTGTATATTGATAAATAGATAGCAGATGAATGGATGGATGGATAGATAGATAGCTGTCTGTAGATAATTGTATCCCGGAAATAAGATGGAGAAGCTTTCTGGATTACCTAGTTTCTCATGCTGTCCTCCTCAAGTCCTGAAGTGCCCCGCCTCTCTAGTGGGACCTTTGCCACTGTATCAGGACAAGTCTTCGTTGTGCAGAGCTATGCCAGCACTGCAGGTGTTTGGCGTCCGTAGACTCCATCCAGTGAACCTACCAAACCTCAGTCACGGGGATGAGGAAACCCCTCCCTCCCCTCCCTGCACACTTCTTTTTTTTTTTTTTTTTTTAATTTATATTTATTTTTGGCTGTGTTGGGTCTTCGTTTCTGTGCAAGGGCTTTCTCCAGTTGTGGGGAACGGAGGCCACTCTTCATCGTGGTGCGCAGGCCTCTCACTGTCGTGGCCTCTCCCGTTGCGGAGGACAGGCTCCAGATGCGCAGGCTCAGTAGTTGTGGCTCACGGGCCTAGTCGCTCCGCGGCATGTGGGATCTTCCCAGACCAGGGCTCGAACCCGTGTCCCCTGCACTGGCAGGCAGATTCTTAACCACTGCGCCACCAGGGAAGCCCCTCCCTGCACACTTCCGAGTGCCAGTCTTGATCAGAGGTTGCCACCAGGCCAAACTAAATCCCACCAACAGGTCTTCCAACCTGCCCAGTGCTTCCCCACTCTTGTGTTTCAGGGAAATCTGGATTAGGTGGCAACATGTAAAATTTCATTGTTTTCCCATCAACCATCCGAGTGCCTGGCCCTCTTGACAAACTGAGTATCTGGTAGCAACGGGGCCCATATTTACATGTGGCCACTGTGTGTGGGCTGCCAGCTCTCCTCCACTGCGGCTGGCTTGCCTCCCTCTTTAAGGCATCTGTATGGCCCCAAAGGCATCTAGTCTACAACCTGATTCCCAGATTCTGCCTTCATCTGCTCCCCCGCCTTCCCGGAAAGCATCATTTTATTTTTACCAAAGTACAGTTGATTTACAATATTGTGTTAGTCTCAGGTGTACAGCATAGTGATTCAGTATTTTTCAGATTATACTCCATTATAGATTATTACAAGATAATGGGTATAATTCCCTGTGCTATACAGTATATTCTTGTTGCTCATCTGTTTAATATGTAGTAGTTTGTATCTGTTAATCCCATACACCTAATTTGTTCCTCTCCCCTTCCCTCTCCCCACTGGTAACCACAAGTTTGTTTTCTGTATTTGTGAGTCTGTTTCTGTTTTGCATATATATTCATTTGTGTTATTTTTTAGATTCCACATATAAGTGATATCATACGGTATTTGTCGTTCTCTGACTTATTTCACTAAGCATAATATTCTCTAGGTCCATCCACATTGTTGCAAATGGCAGCATTTCATTCTTTTTATGGCTGAGTAATATTCCATTGTATGCATATGCCACATCTTCATAATCCAGTCATCTGTTGATGAGCACTTGGGTTGTTCCATGTCTTGGCTGTTGTAAATAATGCTGCAGCGAACATTGGGGTGCATGCATCTTTCCAACTTAGAATTTTCATCTTTTCCAGATATACAGCCAGAAGTGGGATTGCTGGATCATATGATAACTCTATTTTTAGCTTTTTGAGCAACCTCCATACTGTTTTCCATAATGGCTGCACCAATTGACATTCCTACCAACAGTGTACAAGGGTTCCCTTTCTCCACACTCTCTCCAGCATTTATTATTTGCAGACTTTGTGACGATAACCACTTGACAGGTGTGAGGTGATACCTCACTGTGGTTTTGCTTTGCATTTCTCTAATAATTAGCGATGCTGAGCACCAGATTCTGCCTTTATAGCTGCAGTTGAGCTGGGCCCCCAGAGATCCCATGGACTGCTCTGGGGTGAAGCCTGAGCAGTGGGGCTTGTAAAGCTCCCTGGGGGACTGGAAAGTGCAGCCGAGGCTGAGAGCCCTGCCCTGAAGCCTTGGTACCCAGAGTCTGCTCCGTGGATCTGGTTACTCCGAGCCTCAGCATCACCCAGGGGCCTGTTTGGAAATGCAGAGCCGCAGGTCCCACCCCATATCAGAACTTACTTCGTAAATCTGTAAGCACGTTTAAACGTCACTGACTAAGCCCTTTCTCCTCTCTTTGGCATAGTGGTTATTCCAGGGCCTTCAAATACCACCTCTACACAGATGACTCCCAGATTAATCTTCCCTGATACTTTATAACACTGTGTCTGTAGTAGGATGATATAAAACTACTGGGGCTTCCTGCTGGTTCTGACTTGGAGAGCTGTGCTTGTAATTTGGAGTCTGCAAGTTTTCTCTGACTCCCGGATCCACTGGAAATGTGACTTGCAGGTTGCTGCTGTTTTTCTTGTAGCTTTGCATGTTTTCTAGGAGGAGACAGTTCAGAACTAAGCTGCCACCGTGTGCCTATCAGAGGCAGAAATCACTTTCTTGGACTTAATTTAAAAATTATGTATGATTTATTCCTTCTGTTTTTTTGTTTTTATTTCTCTTTATGGAACTCCTGTTATTTAGCTGTTGGACCCCTGGAATGGTCCTCTGATTTTTTATCCTTTCTCTCCTTGTCTTTTTGCTCTACTTTCTGGTAGATTTCCTTTATCTCACTCTTAGCCGTTAGCTCTTTCTGCGCTTACCCATTTCCCCTTGGCACATGCGTTTTCATGTCTGCCAGGCTGTCTTCCAACTGCTGGCACCTACAACTCTTGGCTTGGGGACTTGCTGTGGCAACAAACTCCACTGTGCTCTTGTGAGCAGCAAACCAAAAATGCCGAGGAATTACTCTGCCTCGGGAGCAGCCTTCAGCGAATGGCTGATTGGCTTTTTTCACTCAGCATATTTCCCTGGAGATACGTCCAAGTTGTTGCGTGGGTCCATAGCCTATTCCTTTTCATTGCCTAGTAGTAGTTCATAGTACGGTTGTACCACAGTTGCTTTAACCATTCACCTGTTGAGGACACTGGGAGCTGTTTCCAGTTTGGGGCAATTACAGATAAAGCAGCTATGAACATTCGTATATGGATCTTTGTGTGAACATAAATTTCAATTCTCTGGGACCAGAGCCCAAGAGGGCAATTGCTGGATTATACGGTATTTGCGTGTGTCACGGTGCCAGCTTTTTGACATACCATCAGTGCTGACCTAGAGGGGTTTGGACTTTACTTAACAGCAATGGAAAGTGTTCACAAACTTTTGGGCAGATAGGATGCTATCACAGTATTGCTATATGAAAAGTAATAATCTCATGCAGTGTGGAGGCTAAACTGGTCATGAAGAGTCTGAGCCACCACTATAAATATAAATAAAAGGATGAAGGGCATGAACCAGAAGAGAGTCAACAGGAATGGACAAGAGAAACAGATCCAAGGGGCAAAGTTCTTTGGAATCTTACAGAGTTAATTCCACAGCTGGAAAAGGATACCCTTGTAAAATATGACCCATGGACTTTAACTCCCAGAGGATATTTGAGGAGAAATAAAAGCAAAGCAAAGCAGAAAGGAAACTAGTTGTGCTTAAATTTATTTTCAATTAGTGTGTCCATATAACATTAAAAACATTTCCTATAAAAAAACACTCTGGTTTAAATAATAGCTGAGGGGAAAATCTCCACCTCATTTTTTTCCTGTCTGCAGCCTCTGTGTACTGCTTTTAATAAAATAAAACATGATGGGCTTCTGTGGGTAAATTATGATTTTCCCCTAATATATTCTAATTCAGACTATTTTCAGAGAGCTTGATCTGAAAATTGCTCCCATATCTATAAAAAGCACATGTATTTTGAGAAATAAAAGATGAGAAACAAGAAGGAAGAAGATACTTTAAAAAAAAAAACTGCTTCAGCCTGTCTAGTTACAACTTGAGCCAAGAATTTGATGTCCTGAGAAAATAATTCTCTCCAACAGTTTTAGAAAAGGAAGAACCCAGATAAAAATAAGCCTCTAGCAAGTGGAGCCTGGAGAAGAATCCATCCCCCCAAAAAATCTAATTAAAAATATGTATTATCTCACTTGCACATGTTATTTTTGGTACCTTAAAGACAAATTACTATTAAACCTTCTCAAAGAATTGTCCCATGTTTCTCATAGCTCCCTATCTCTTTGTGGTTTCTTATTACAGAGGTAAAATTGAGGGTGAGGGTTGGCAGTTTGCTTTGTCTTGTTTCTGGTAAAGTTGTTTTTCATGACAAATTCTTAGAGGTAGAGAGCAAACCCACCATTCCATTTTTCAAATTTAGCTATGAGGCCAGTTTCAATAAAGAAGAAAAACCAAGCCAAACAGGCAATGAAACAGAAAACCTGCAAAGGTGCATTTGCACTCAATGCTGATGAGCTGGAGGGTTAGCACCACCGTTGAAATTTGGTCATACACAGCAACCACGAGCAGCCCCAGTCAAAGAGACTACGGACTCCCGAAGCTGGGTATCACTTTCTCCATATTAATCTCTTTCTGCAGTTGCCTCTTTCTCCAGCCTGTGCCTGTGTTCTACTACACAGGGAACATAGGGTTCCTGTTCCAAGGCTGTCTTTAATGAGGCGTCAGGCCGTGCTTCATGTCGTGGAGCCACCCCCAGAACTCTGAAGCTGCTTCTCATGAGGATATATCAGGTGCATCTCAGATGCTCTGGAGCAGGCAGTTGGGCTTTTTCTACCACGTTTACAGACATCAACGTGCTCCTTCTAAGGCTTCCAGTGGTGGAGAGGTTTTATGGAATGAGGCATACATCAGGAGTTTTTTAGATTGCAGATCCCAAATTTCCCAGATTCTCTTCTATGTGAATAAGTTCATTATTGAACCATAGCACATACACGTTTTCTGTATCTAATGACCTGTTTCCTTGAATTACCATTATAGGTGCTAAACTCCTCAGGCATGTATAACTTCTAGCCAAGCAAAGGAGAAAAGGCATAATTCCAAGCTTAAGAATGATTGCAGGGCTTCCCTAGTGGTGCAGTGGTTAAGAATTTGCCTGCAAATGCAGGGGACACGGGTTCGAGCCCTGGTCTGGGAAGATTCCACATGCCTCGGAGCAACTAAGCCCATATGCCACAACTACTGAGCCTGTGCTCTAGAGCCGGAGCTCCACAACGAGAGAAGCCACAGCAATGAGAAGCCCGTGGGCACCGCAACGAAGAGTAGCCCCTGCTTGCCTGAAGACCCAGGGCAGCCAAAAATAAATAAATAAAATAAATAAATGTATTTTAAAAATGCATCTTTAAAAAAAAAAAATGACTGCATACACAACAGCTTTTAAATCTTTTATCCCTTTAAGAAGGAAGTGCCTTTAAAACCACTCTTTTGTTCAAAAGCACATCACATTCACGGTTCCCGAACTTGCTGTGTTTGAGTTCTTTTTTTTAAACCTTAAATTATTTTACTCTTTTTAAGTAGATCATGTCCAGTAGTTTATGGGAAAATTGGTATTTTTACCAAGCATGTTCTCAAATGTTGATAAAAACATGTGATGGAAGCATATGCTCCATGGTAGCCAGCCTCCAAGATGGCCCCCAGTGATGCTCACCAACTGAATTCATGCCCTTCCCACATTGGACCAGGACTGGCCCTGCATGACCCACAGACCAGAGCAGAAATGATGGTGTGTGACTTCCAAGGCTAAGCCACAAAAGGCGTCGAAGCTCTCACCTTGGTCTTCTGGATCACCCACTCTGCACAGTGCCATCTGCCGTGCTGTGAGGGTACTCAAGCAGCATGTAGAGAGGCCACATAGACAGGGACTGACTTGCCAATCAAGGGAGGGAGCTACCTTGGAAGCAGATCCCCAGCCCCAGTCAGGCTTTCAAGATCATTGCAGCCCTGATCAAAAACTGACTGCAACCTCATGAGAGAACCAGAGCCAGGATCACCCAGCTCAGTCACTCTCAAATTCCTGATGCTTAGAAACCTGGAGAGAGAAGGAATTATTACCGTTGTTTTAAGCCACTGCATTCTGAGGGTGATCTGTTACACAGCGTAGTAGCTGGAACACACACATATATACATACCAAACACAGATTACCCAGAAAAGGATTCAACTCCAACAGGAAAAGTTTCTTCCAAAGTGTCGGCCCTTCCAGCAGAGTATTCAGTGAAGCAGATAAAATAATTTTTTTTACTGATTGTCTTTAAAGTATCAAAAATCAAACATGGGGATACTTTGCATATCAATTAAATTTTTTCTTCTTAGAACCACTGTACCTCCTCCTACAGAGTTCCTTTTTCTGATTATATTCTGGTAAAGAGAGCAGAAATGGTCTGTACGCCTCTCCAGAGTTTTCCATAACTGGCTAGATATGGTTGCCAGCAATCCATGTGAGTTTTGAAATGTGATATGTAATTGAACTGACAAAAAATATTAGTCAAATTGATGCTGTGTAGAGCGTGATTTAGATTTTTTCCACGAAAGAAAGTTTAGTAACTTAATTGAGTTGGAGGGAAAATATTGAGATAAAATTTTAAATGCTCTGTCAAATATTTGCATTGAAGAAGGGTTAAAGTCATGTTTTTCCTTTACTCTGTGCATGTAAAGGACTGAATATTTTAAAAGCTACATTACAAATAAAACTATCCCGGATATACCAAGCCCTCTGGATTTTTAAGAAACAAATTAATTTTCTGTACACAAAGACAGTCCTGTGAGCCAGACTTGCTGTATTTTGCTACATATTTCCAATCTTGCTACATCTATGCCAAGATGAAATTCTTATCACGTTACTAATGTTTCTTTTAGCCAAATGTATCAAATTGTATTCATGGAACCAAGTGTATGAGAGCTCACAGACAAGTGGAATAACTCAGTTCATGAACTATATGAGCAAATCCAGTATTCAGAAGGCCGCTAAAGAGAACACAGCCTGTCACACGCAATAAAATTTAGAACAAAAATTAAGAAGGTTCTCTCACTGCAGCAGGGAGTTTCCCAACCACAGAAAACTGCCTTCTGTATTCTGGGTAATTACCCCACATATAAAATATTTAATAGTCCTTTCTTCAGCCAGCCATTTTTCTACCCGCGGATGCCACCTTCTCATCCCAAAGTCCACTCTCGAATTTCACAAGGGAATAGGCTATTAAAAATAAGGAAGAACATTTAGTCAGTGACTATCCTGCTTTCTTGTGGTTTGGGATTTTATTTTTATCCTTTATATCAGGGAAAAGAAATAGCGCAGATGGGCTTTTTTGTTTGTTTGATGTTTATTCAGTGAGCGCTTTCCCTGAGCAGAGAGCTGATCTAAGCCTTCAACAACTGTTAGTCATTTAATCCCCAATAACCATTGCGGGTTATCCTCTTTCACAATGAGGGCACCGAGGCTCCGAGAGAATAAGGAATTCTGCCCAACTCATGTGACTAGTCCAAGGAAGGACAAGAATTTGAACCTGTGAAGTCTAACATAACACCATAGTCTACACTTGCAACCTGTACTATATCCCTGGTCACTTTAATCACTAAATTCAGTCCCCAGAGCCATCTGTTCTCAGTGACTTTAAAACAAGCCATTTTATCATCTATCCCATGGGTCATAGCATAGTAGAATTCCCAGGAAACCGGGGAGTGTCCTGTACAGGAGTTTTCTACCTTATACACAGTCCCTCAGACATTGCAGAAACCTAACAGATGTGGCGGTGGCACTGCTACACGTGATTAATGTACAAAAAAATACAGCAAAAGGGGTTTTTCCTGATTTATGAGACTGTAATTGAAAACCCAAGTACTTGTCTAATTCATTTACAGAAGAGATTCTAAAAGCAGAGTGCCTCTTAAGGAAATGCTTGTAGCCAAGGATTAGGATTTTGGGATTGGAGTCAAATCAAGCAGCATCAAGACAGAGTTAATTGTTGGAGTCCTGGGTAGTCCAGCATTATGTATAACATTGTACATGTTCCTGATCAGTTTTAAGGTGAGAAATACACAGTGGGCAACTCAAAATCAGAATCAATTTCTAAAACAAGTTAAACTATGGAAATTGATAGCAAGTATGTAACTAGGGAAAACTTAGCAAATTGTACATTGGAAAGTGAGTTTACCTTGCTAATGGCAAGCTGTCTGCTGGAAACGCACGTAGGTGTGGAAGGGTAGACAATAAGTTCAACTCCTTTGTGCTAGGGGCTCAGCAATCCATTACTAGGAAGATTTATAAAAACTCACCCTACAGAGAAAAGAATTAGAATGAATGTGAGGAGTTAAGGTAAGGGATTGCTGAGGAGCTGTCAGATTATCAGAACGTCGCGTAGGTGAAGGTGCCTGAGTGTGATCAAAACACCTAAGCATAAAACAGGTGAATTCTGTAACTGCTTGCCAGAGTAAAGCACCTTAGGAGAGTGACAGTAATAACGGTGATAATATTAATAAAAAATATCATCTTCAGTTTATGTACATTCCTTGAAAAAAATTACTTCCTGAGAAATCATCACTGGATAACATTTAACTATCATATAGCGCTGCAGTTGTTTATTGACCTCTCTGGGTTGGGGTTTTTGTTTTGTTGTTTTTTTTTTCCCTAAGATATCCATCCAGTATCTGAAAATTTAATTTAGAATCTTTAAAAAAAAACATTGATGCAGTTATCTCATTTTTAAAATGATGAATCTCAAAGTTAGACAAGTTGACTAAATTACCTGAGGTCCTACTTTTATTTTTTTCCTGTCTTTGTTTATTTGGCAAATACAGTGTAAGCCAGCAATCATGCTATGCAGTGGTCATGCTGACCCTGGACACCCTGCATCGATGGCAAAGTTAGTAATATTAGATCCAGATCTTCTGACTTCTACTCAAAGATACACAGAAGAAACATCAAAGTACCTGTGTCCACTAGGGTAAACAGTCTGTCAGTGGAGACTGTCTTAATACTTGATAGCAGTGTCTACAGCCTAAGCTCCATCCCCACAGCTGTCATTACAGAAACCTAAAGGAATCTGATAGGCATGGGGAAGTCCAATAATTTCAGAAATGCTTAACAGTGAGTTCTGGAAAAATAAAAGATGTGCCTCATTTTCTTCAAACTGATAGCACTTGGCATAGAAGAGTCAATTATTAAGACTAGGGCACGTGCTCCATAAAGAATGCTTGAATGAGCCAAGAAAGTTGCGTTAGAAGGTTTCTGTTGCAGTGGTATGTCATTCCTCAGGCACTTTTCTCATTCCTTTTGACACTGATCTTTGGGAAGAAAGGGGGAAAATGAGGCTAATAGAAGAAAGGTTAAAATAGCCAATATTTGGAGAGATCCAGAGCTGTCCAAAAACAGGCAAGTAAGCACTCTTGCTAAATACAGCCACATTGGCGGAATTACAGATATCAACAGACCAGAAGTCCAAGGCTAGCAGAAGAGGAAGCCCACGCCAAAGCCCTGATCAGAGATGTTGCTGATCTCTGCACGTTAGGGGCTTACAAACCAGAAAAGCTAGACCGACACAGACATGCAGAAAGCAGATGCTCAAGAAAACAACTGGTGTGCTCATCCTGCTCATTCCAGCTGGGATTCAGAGCGTCACTACTCGTTATCAGTATCCGTACTGAAGACAAAGAAGAAGACACCATAAGAAATGAGGCCCTCCTAGATAGCCCTCGCAACAGTTCAGTAACGCATTGAATCTGTGTAATGCTGTTGCGTTAATATTTGCTCTTCATTGACAGAACTCATTCCTTTATCGGTAGACAGTTGTTTCTTTAGCATCCTTTTTCTGCGTGTCTGTGTTGGTTTAACGCTTTTAGTTTGTAAGCCCCTAATGTGCAGAGATCAGCAACGTCTAGGAATGGAAGCAAATGTTGGGAGTAAAGAAAAATAGTAGGTAGATGGGAAAAATAAATTAGACAGCATGGGGATGGGGGGAAAAAAGACAGAAGCTACTCTAAGCAAAGAAAGGAAATTATAATTAGAAAATTGCATCAAGGAATCCACTCAGAACAGGGATGCAAGGAGCAAAGGAATATTGAGGGGGTCCAACCCATATCAAACTGGAGTTCTAATAGAAGAGAATGGAAATGAAACGGTGAAGAAAACATTCCATAGCCCAGATCATTCCTGAATCATCCTGGATACCCTTCATTGCTCAACAGGCGCCCTGAACTAAATAAATGGGAACTTTGTGTGAGGCTCCATGTTTCTCTGCTCTTTCCTGAATGACCAACCTCTACATAACTCCTCAGAATTTGCAAAGCTTTCTTCACTTATGGTATCTCACTTAATCCTCTGAGCAGCCTTGTGGTGTGGGTACCATTAAACTTATTTCTGTGTGAGAAAACTAAAACTCACAATCCCACAGCTAGAGAAGAGCAGAGCCTGGGTAGGTGCCATGGTTTTAAAACATGTCGACAAATTCTTTGATACTTCTCCCTTCAAAAGGTGGAGCCCAGTTCCCCTTCCCTTGAGTGTGTGACTTAACCAATAGATTAAGGGTGAAGTGAAGGTTTGTGAATTTCAAGACTCAGTCATAGGAGACACTGTGGCTTCCATCTTGCTCTCTCTCGGATCCCTCACCCTGGGGTGGTCAACTGCCATGTTGTGAAGACATTCAAGCAGTCCATGGGACAGGGCCACTTGGTGAGGATGAAGCTTTCAACCAAAAGCCAGAGACCAGAGGCCTCCTACCAAAAGCTGTGTGAGTGAGCCGTCTTGAAAGCAGATCCTCAAGCCTCAATTAAGGCTTTGGATGCCTCCAGCCAGGGTTGACATCGTAAGTGCAATCTCATGAGCGACCCTGTGTCAGAACCACCCAGCTAAGTTGCTCCTAAATTCCTACCCCCAGAAACAACGAGATAATAAACATTTGTTGTTTTAAGCTGCTAGGGAGTCATTTGTTATGCAGCAGCAGATAACTGATATACCAGGAAATAAATCCAGATGTCTTGACCCCCAAAGCCTGTGCCCTTTTATTTCACACCACTGCTTTTTCTGTGACTTTTTGTGCAAAATCAAAATATTTTGTCCCATTTGACTTCCATTTCCCTAACCATCATTTCAGTCTTTGCCAACTGTGTCACATTTTTCAGTGATCATTTAGTTCTTACGTTCTTAAAACACTGGCTTCCCCTTCTATATTTATAAGGGCCATGAGAACAGGGGATAGATCTGTTTGAGTGACCACTGCATCCCCAAATTTAAATAAATCCACCAAATTTAGTGTTTGGTCTGTAATGAGTACTCGATAAACATTTGTGGATGAATGAATGGCCAAAACACATATGATACAACTAGTCTGTCACTGGGACTTTGTTTTCATTTTATGCTGAACCAAAAGGGAATAAATTCTGTACCTAAGAAGGAGGGGGGGGGGGCTTCCCTGGTGGCGCAGTGGTTGAGAATCTGCCTGCTAATGCAGGGGACACGGGTTCGAACCCTGGTCTGGGAAGATCCCACATGCCGTGGAGCAACTAGGCCCGTGAGCCACAACTACTGAGCCTGCGCGTCTGGAGCTTGTACTCTGCAACAGGAGAGGCCGCCACAGTGAGAGGCCCGTGCACCGCGATGAAGAGTGGCCCCCACTCCCGCAACTAGAGAAAGCCTTTGCACAGAAACGAAGACCCAACACAGCCAAAAATAAAAACATAAATAAATAAATAAATAAATTTTTAAAAAAAGAAGAAGGAGCAGGGGATTCTGTTGGAGTTACAATTTTATTGACTCAAGCTCCGCAGAAGAAATTTGTTTTAGTCTGATAAAGAAAATACCTGGAAAAGCAGAATATATTACTGTTTTTCAACAACATGCAAAAATCCCCAGGACATGCAAAAATAATGTTTTCCTAATCAAAAGGGTCTTGTTTGATCCTTTTGCTTCCCGTCCCAGACCGACTGGAGGTTTTGGGCAGCAGGCCCTCAGACAGGAGTGGCCCAGCCTGCCGCTGACCTCAGCTGCAGAGGAGGCCTAGATTACAAACAGCATTTTTCTGGGCAAGTTATTTGTTCGCACATGAACCGTAAATCAACATGTAGTACTAACTCACGATGGCTTCTGACTTTGTGGGAAATGCCTAACCACCCAGATTTTATTTCACAGCCAGGGAAAAAATAAATAATGTGTGAGAGAAACAAAATGCAGGAAACGTCTATGAGACACGACTGAAAGTTTTAAAAACCCAGGAACAAATAATGTTGCTACAGCAATGCAGCTTTGATCAAAGACCAGACATTTTTATAGCAACCACCAAAATGGGATGTGATAGCACGTGTACAGGTTCAATCCAGTCCTCACTCCGTGCTTCAGCATTTTATCGTCTCATCCAGCGCCCACCAGGACTCTCAGCTGTGACGGAGGCGTTCTGTGCTAACACAGTGACCACGCGCCGGTGTGGATACCGAGCACTGGAAACGGGGCGCGTGTGACAGAGAATTGAGTCTTCCATTTAATTTCATTTTAATTATTGATTTGTTGGTAGTGACTATATTAAATTTAGTAATTTGAAATGTAAACGTCCACAAGTGGCTGGAAGCTCTGGTGCTGGCAGCATTGCTCCAGAGCCATTTCCCATAGGGTCTTGAGCTGGGGGCACTCTCAAGGTACTGGAGTAATTTAGGTTAAGTCAGGCTGAAAATTATTACATTTTGCCAAAGACAGATAGCAAGAAACTCAAAAACCTCAAGCTGTCTTTAAGACCTGCTAGGGGACTCTGTTGTTGTACTGTTTTCTGGAGTCTCTCATGATCAGCTCCTAATGTGAGACGTGAGACAAGGAGGAGCAAAGAAGAAAGCCCACCCCAGGTCTTCACCCGAGTTCCTGTCCGTCAGAGAAGGAGGGCTCTGCTCCACAGCAGGGACGCTGCGTTTGGGGTGAAATGGGCAGCAGAGTGAAGTAAAGCTCTGCAGCATGGAAATCAGGTCTAATTCACCAGGGAGTTCTGACTAGAACACAGCAAGCCCTCGGAGGCCCTGAGTGGGATGCCCAGTAACAAGATTGGCTGTGTACCACTGTCTCCTTCTGCTTTGGGAGCAAGTCCAAACTGTGCAGGCTGTCAGGGAAGCCTGCCCACCCGTCCTCCCATCACCTAGCCACCTAGCTTCTCACTGCTCCCCAGCAGATGTGACCATCAGTTCCTGTGCCTAAGCCCCTGTCTAATCCGACTTCCCTGGCTCTCTGTAGGCCTCCCCGACTGCACACCCATCAGACTGCCCAGGTCAAAGCTGGGGAGAAGCTGGAGCCTCGCCCTCTGCTGCTGGGAGTGTGAACTGACATGACCCCTTGGGAAACTGGTCTCTAGGTATCTGCGAAAACCGACCACTCTTACTCCTGGGTAAATACATACAGAAACAGGGACATATTTTCACCAAAAGACGTGCGCCTTAATATCTAAAGCAGCTTTGTTGAAAGGTCCCTAAAACTGGAAGCACCACAAATCCCAACAACGACCGAATGGATCAGTGGGGTGTATTTATACGACAGAACGCTACACAGGATGAAAACAAACTGTCTGAAAGCACATGCAGCAACAGCAGCACATCTGACATCACGAGGCCTCCACACACAAAATAGCATCCCTCTTTCCTGTCTGATAGATGCTTCCTGCCTTTTGCTGATATCATTCAATGTATAGAAAGTACAGAAATGAGCACAATTAATCCATACTGTTCAAAGAAGTGGGGGTGGGTAGTGACAGAAGGGGACAGGGACGGGGGGAGTTGCAGGGTGCCCGTAATGTTCTGTTCTTGATCTGTGCGCTGATCAGATGGGTGTACTCCGTTTTAAAAAGTCAGCAAGCTGTACCCTGAAGATACACACGTACAAACAATTTTCTATAGGTATTCTCCAGTAGTTTTTTAAAAAGCTCTATTCATCCTCAAAAGTGCAGCTCAAAACTTACTACTTCCATAAAGCGTGAAAGTCTTCTACAGTGATCTTTCATTTTCTCATCATTTAAAAAAAAAAAAAGCAAAAAAACTGTATTGTTTCAGACACACACGTCTCATTTTATCCATCAGAATTTAAACACTCCAGTTTTTAAACCCCCCTCAGTTTTCGCACAGTAGTGTCCACAAAATACATATTTCATAAACTCTTTTAAATGAAGCACATCTTTTCTGCCATTACTTAAAATTGCTTAAATGGCAAAGACAGGTATTATCTCATACTTTCTGTGAATTTTCAAACAGCTGAGTTCAGTTAAGCACACATTTCCACGTATAAAAATGGAAAACATTGCAACAAAAAAGACTCGAATTTTCCATCCATGCAGCTGTTGCTACACAGCGTCTGTGGTGTAACATTCTCTTAATGGCACTCACTCCACAGTCCCACACAAGAGAAATGATTTCATTCCCATGCAGTCCCATCACTGTACTGGGCAAAGGCGTCAGAAATAATCGAGAGAAAGAAAAAGACTCCCCTAAACTGTGATAAGCATGAAAACCGTTACAATGTACTAGATCCAGAATTTGAAGATTCATGCTAAAGCCTGTGTTTGCGAGTTTCCAGAGGATGGTTGACTAATTAGTTTGCTTATTCTTTCACTCATGAATTCTGAGAACAGAGGACGAGGAAAGTGTGAATCCACGGGCGAGTCCTAAACTATAGCAGTCATTTATGGGAGTCCTCACTGTGACCTAAGGACAGACTAGGGAGGATTTTCATTGACAAACACTGTCAATTAAGATGCATCAGTGAGGAACGCCTTCAAGGCGTGTTCCTCACTTCTCCTTTCCTTCCAGCCAAATGATTGCCACAAACAGGATTGGCCTCTCAAGGTGTTCTTCTGTTTGCTTGGTTTCAT
Source organism: Balaenoptera physalus (assembly GCF_965194825.1). NCBI lineage: Eukaryota > Metazoa > Chordata > Mammalia > Artiodactyla > Balaenopteridae > Balaenoptera > Balaenoptera physalus. Next base: position 22,266 of record NW_028126535.1, on the reverse strand, counting down.
CAGCCCTGCAGAAAGAAGGGAAAGGAATCCCTGGTTTGCAGAAATGAGAAGAAGACAGGAGACTGAGGATTTCCTTAGCACTGTCACCTGTGCTCTAAATGAACAGTTATGACCTCCCCATTCCTACAGCTCCATGGGGAAGTTTGGTGCCATTTGACGTGGCGTAGTCTGACATATTTACACGTGTCCAGAGGGAGAGCAGAGCAGAACATCAAGCATGTGTGTTCCTCGGAAAGACTCTTCTCAAACATCCACAGAGCCATGAGGGCTCCATAGGAAAGTCAAGTCCACGAAATCCGAGAACCAGCCCAGCTAACGCTGTTTGGGGTGCTCTACGTCAGGCTGACCTGTGACTTTTCACTTGGTAGCAGCTATAAAATTCTTTACTCTTGGATTAAAGAACTTCCCAGAAATAATCATATTTATCATCTCTGTTCTAAGGAGTAACTAAAAGCAAAAAATTAGTCACACAGACACTCCCTTCCTCCGTCTCTCTCTCTCTGCACCAGATATTTCCTTTTAAACAAACGCCCAATCTCACTCAGTTTCAAACCTCCTTTCAGCCCAGCAATTCCACTTCTTGTATTTACCCAAGAAAACTGAAAGCATATGTGCACACAAAAACTCACACACGAATGAATGTTCATAGCAGCCCGAATGTCCATCAACTGATACCTGGATAAACAAAATGTGGCATATCCATCCAATGGAACATTATTCAGCCTTAAAAAGTAATGAGGTACTGATTCATGTCACTGCATGGATGAACCTTCAGAACATTATGCTCAGGGAAATACACCAGACACAAAAGCCACATATTGTAGGATTCCATTTATATGAAATAGTCAGACTAGGCGCATCTCGAGACAGAAAGTATCTTAGGGTTGCCAGAGGCCGGGGGCAGAGGGAAACGGGAAGTGACTGCTGGTGGAGATGGGGTTTCTTTTGGAGGGTGATGAAAATGTTCTAAGGGGGATAGTGCTGATGGTTGTACAACGTTGTGAGTACAGCTGACCCTTGAACAACACAGGGGTTGGGCTGCCAGACCTCCACACAGTCTGAAACCCTGTGGGACTTTACGGTCATCCCTCTGTATATGTGGTTCAGCATCTGAGGAGTCAACCAACCGTGGACCTTGTAGTACTGGAGCGCTTACTTATTGAAAAGATTCCGTGTAGAAGTGGACCTGTGCAGTTCAAACCCATGCTGTTCAAGGACCAACTGTGTGCTAAAAACTACTGAAGTGTGCGTTTGGGGAGGCCTTTTCTGGTAGGTTATTATTATATCTCACTGTTTTAAACCTCCATTTCAGACAGCTCCTCTGCTGCCAGTTTCCCTAACACACCCCCATCCTACCCGAGCCCACCCCACTCTCCCAAATGCAGGACTGGGGAGTGAGGGGCCCTCTTCACATCTCTTCGAGCCACCTCTTTCGAACAGGGACACAGCAGTTCTTGGCTTGTTTTATCTGCCTCTCCCAACTAGACGCCAGCCCCTTTACGGTGGAGGTGGCATCATCTTCTTGGGTCCTCAGCCAGAGGAAGCACTCACAAAGCACAGGTACAGCGGGATGCTTGGACCAGGAGTCTTTGTTCATCACATTTCAAGCAAAGAATATAGCAAGGATGTTATGACCTTGGTGCAAACGCTTAGAGCCTGGAAAATGTGAAGTCTCCCCGTTGGACTTAAATCACAGGCATTCCCTTGGAGCTCCTGTTCATCAGGCTTAGAGCAGCCCTGCAAGTTTCCCCCACAAAGCTGGAGACCTGATTGTCAGCGCGTTTTGCTGTGTTTCCGGTGAAACAGGCCCTGGGACTCTGCAGGTTTGTCGGGCAGCATTTCCAGAAGATATCAAAGCAAACAACTGGCAATTTGAATGCAGACCAGAGAGGAGGCTGCTGAGGTGTCAGGTGGTTCAGGGGAGGGCGGGGGACTCTGCGAAACTGCCGGGCTCCCTCCCGTCATCAGCTGCGTGGCCACGGGGAACAGGAGGAGGTGCACTAGACACACACACCCCCGCCTCCCCGCCTCAACCTGCACAGGCCAAGCATCCTTACACCTGGGAAGCCCACACCAGCTTGCCCCAACCTTTAAGTCTATGCCACCCAACTTGAGAGGTCTCCAAAGCTCGCCCTTCCCCAAAAGAGACCCCCTTCTTGCCACAGTGCCTAAGGTTAATCCACAAGGCATCGACTGCACATTGGTTAAGACATTTTTTTCCCTCAATACTCATTTCCCAAATGCTTGTTTTGCTGCCAGTGGTTCCATGTTGAGCCATTAGCCCTGAGCACTAAGAGTGTCTCCCTACCCTTGTCTTCAGCTGTTCTCCCACCGCACCCACCCACCCGTCTGCACCTGCCTATTTGTCAACCAAGGCAGCACACTCCTATCCAGGGCTTTGCACTTGCTGTTCTCTCTGCCTGGAACAGGCTCCCTCCCTTTATTCAGTGCTCTGCTCCAATGTTGCCTTCTCAGGGAGACCTTCTCTGCCATCTCTATAAAATCCAACCATCCTCTCTTCCATCTTTCTCCGTAGCACTCAGGGCTACCTGACTAGTGCACCTTTGGGGTTTGGGGCTGTAAACCCACTGGAATGTGCACTTTCTCAAAGTAAAGACTGTCCATTTTGGCCACTATGAGGTCTCCTGCCTCACTGCAGTTCCCCAATAAATAGTAGGTAAAGGAAAGAATGAGAATTTGATTAAAAGATTAGAGATTACAAGGCAAGTCCTGTTCCCAGAAAGCTAAGTAGTAGTATAAAATCCTCAACTTATGGCATAGATGTGTGTATCAGGTGTTTTCCATAATTCCCTGAGTGTTACACAGTGGGCATCAATAAGAGCTCATTCAGTTACAAATAACAGAGATCCCTTCTCCAACCAACTTCCACACTCAAGGGAGCTTACTGGAGCAGTCCAGCAGTAAAGCTAGTGAGAGACAAGACTTGAATCTGGGCTCAAAAAATCAACAGGACCACAATCTGGTTTTTCTCTCCAGTTCTCAGCTCTGCCCAGACAGCCATAGTTTCACTTCCACACTAAACCTCCGTTGTGGGCCCTGGTGGGTGCCAGGCATTCAGGATGCTTCCTCATTCAAGTCCAACAGCAAAGAATCTTTTCAGGCAGCACCCAAGGGCGGGTAAGGCTTTCCTTTCCCCGAAGCCCTTGCATCCTATTGACTCTGTCATATGCCAACCCCTGGATGCATCTCTGGGACCAGCAAGCATAGAAGGAGCTTCAGCTGGGATCCAGCCCACCCACACGTCAGACATGAAAACAGTGGAGGGCTAAATTCCTCAACAGGAAATCAGGGTTCCATCAGGTAGAGAAGTGGGAAGTCACTGCTGGAAAGACAAACCACAAATGTCCAGTATATTGTGTGTATGTAGGGATTTAAAATGTTAAAAACCTCAAGTCCGTGTTAAATATAGAATAAAATTTTACTTCTCTAAAATCATTTCTTACCTCAAATTGAAGCTTCCTCAATTTTTAAGGGCAGTGGAAATTTTTTAAATCTTAATTGTGGTGGTAGTTACGTGACTGTTAAACTGGTCAAAATTCGTAGAACTGTAGCCAAGATTGTAGACTTTATGTATAGGTCTGGAGAGCAAATATATTTGCCTTTGCAGACCAAGACTGCCGCAACTACTCAGGTGTGCCATTGTGGCGTGAAAGCAGCCATAGACAATATGTAAATGAGTAGGAGTGGCCATGTTCCAATAAAACTTTATTTACAAAAACAAGCAGTGGGCCAGATTGGACCCACAAGTTGTATATAGTTTGAAGATTCCTGAACTACGCACTTGAAAAAGAATGAATTTTACTACATGTAAATTGTACCTCGATAAGCAAACAAGAAAAGGGTAAAGCAGAAAAAGAAAGTACTCCAGGAAAAAAAAAAAAAGCTGTAGTCCCTTCAACTTACTTGAAGTAAGATTTTATCAGGAGAATAGAGGTATTTTTATTGTTTGGAAGAGGGATCTGCTGATGGTGTTTGTGCAACAGATGAGCCAGAAGGTTTATAGAAAGTTAAACAGGGAATTTTAAACTTGACTTTTTTTTTTTTTTTTTTTAATTTATTTTTGGCTGCTTTGGGTCTTCGTTGCTGCATGCGGGCTTTCTATAGTTTTGGCAGGCTGGGGCTACTCTTCGTTGGGGTGCACGGGCTCTAGGCACGTGGGCTTCAGTAGTTGTGGCACGCAGGCTAAGTAGTTGTGGCTCATGAGCTCTAGAGCACAGGCTCAGTAGTTGTGACACACGGGCTTAGTTGCTCCACGGCATGTGGGATCTTCCCAGACCAGGGCTCAAACCCGTGTCCCCTGCATTGGCAGGCGGGTTCTTAAGCACTGCGCCACCAGGGAAGCCCTAAACTTGACTTTTGAAAATTATTTTACACACTCACTTGAAAATTCACCGGGAAGTCGACTCCTTGCCTCTGTCCTTGACAGAGATACCTGCAGCTGGCTGAGCCCTGAGTCAAGAGTCCAGAACTGAGCTGTTTTATTTTGGTTTTATTTAGTGTGATGACTTTAAGACCCAATGTCTTGTACTTCTAGTTTTTTATTGTTTGCTTCTTTTATGGCAAAGCAATCTTTATCGGACAGAGATTGTAAATAAGATCCGGTCGTTTCTTCCCCTTCTCTAAATAATGGCACAAACAAAAACATCTCTGAGGCTGTTAGCCCACCAGAATTGAAAGACAAATCAAACTATTGGGAACCAGAAAGTGAACGCTCTCAAGACCAAAAAAAAAACGTTTTTAAAGCAGGAGAGTTCAAAATCAGCTCTAATCGGCTGGCATTCAAACACCCAAATTTGATGTAGGCAAAGTAATGTGGAGGTGCTCCAGCACTGCGGAAACGCAGGTTGTATAAAAGATACACAGTCAGACTCTAGCATCTGGATTTTTGTAAGATGTAGACTAGATAACAAATCAAAGTGTTCATCTCATCTCTAAGTGGGAGAAACACGCTTTTAAATCAAAGGTAGCTAATGTGCAGATCAGCTGGAATTTTCCACGAAGATGATCCTTCTTCCACACAAACATCAAGCTTTCAGAGGATGTATGTTAAGGGCAGATGTCATGCCAGGCATGGCTCCAGAAAGACAAATAAGACATGAGCTGCCCTCCGGCAGCTGAGAGCCCAATTACGAAGACAGATGAAAACACAAATATTTAAGAAAACGTGTTGTGTTATAACACAGTCTCTAAATACTTTAACAAGTCCAGGCCAATTTAATTTACGCGAGGTGACGTTAAACATGCAAGCAATATGATTTCCCTCTGAAGCAATACTACTAAGAAAATATGATCAAAAGAGTCATGCACGAGAAAAACATTGTCACGCGTAATTCATTTTCCCCCTCCTCAGTCTGGTTCTATCATGGATAGTGGTGCAGAATTTTCTTTCTTTAAAAAAATGCCAATTAAAAAATGTTATTAAAAAAAATGTTTATTTTTGCTTGATTGTTTTGTGTTTGTTTCGTTGTGTTTTTTCTAAAATAACTTGAAGTTAATATTACCAAGAGAGATTAGGAGTAAAATAAAGAAAACTTGGACCATCAGAGTTAATTTTAGTAACAGTCCTGGTCTTAGTAACCATCAGAACATTTTAGAGACAGAATTTTGATATGGTTGTAATAACCAAGCCAGGAAGATGGAGTTAAGTTGAAAACATAAAGTCAGTTTTTCCACTGAGTCATTTCCTAGAATGAGACATAAATATCCCCAACATTCTTTGCCCTGGACATTAAAATGGATAATTCGAGTGGATATCTCCTGCAGTTGATTAGAGTCACGGCAAGTTAATTGTGGGACATGAAACCTCACGTGCAGGGCTCTCAGGTGGTAAAGGTACCTCAGAAGGATCACAGAGGGTTCTTGTCTCAGTGCTGATTCCCAGAAACCACTCCCCAGAGAGTTTGATTCAGGAGACTAACGTGGGACCGGGAACTTGCTCATTTATCTGACAAGCTGCATGGTACCCCTCCTGTAGCCAGGGAGGAACCAGGATCTGCAGACGCACTGATCTGTGTGTTACCAGTACTCCAGGTGACCCGTAACCTAGAGGCTCCCAAACCTCACCACCTTTGGCTCTTCAGGGCTCCCTGACAAGCCAAGAAGAATTTGGGAAGGGCCAGGGTCTGACATAGGTACTGGCAGGAGATGTGCTGCATGCTGTCTTGTCCATTTGTAACCATTCAGTGAGCAAAAGTTTTAAAAGAAGAGCGTCCATTTGTGGTGAAATGTCATCAACTCCATAAGTGCCTTTACATTAATTGTGTCACTAAGATGTTTATTTCCTAAAACAACAGCTAATCCTCTTTATCTGAAGCTACCGGTTTTCCCAAGTCAGCAGAATAACCATATCAATGTTTCTTTTTCTTTGCAAAATAGAATCTCAGACAGCCAGCCCGAGAGGCATGTATCAGGCCCCTTGCACTGCAGTCATCCGTTTGTCTTTTGACAAATGAAGGAATCTCAGACCCAAATGACTAGAAGGAAACAACGGCTTACGTACAGTCGCATACCATGTTATTTGTTGAGTCCGTGTATGCAAAAAACTATTTTGAAGCGAGTCATTAATTGATTGTGGTCCGTTTGATTTTGTAACAACTCTACTCTGTGTTCACTGTTTCTCTCTAAATAAAGGACGCTGGTGTGCCTAATAATCTGGCTGAATAGGAGATTTGCCTATGTCTAGTCCAAGGGTTGGCAAATTACAGCCTGCTGCCTGTTTTTGTAAAATAATAATAATAATAATAATAATAATAATAATAATAATAATGTTCGATTGGAACACTGACATGCCCATTCATTTAGGTGTTGCCTGTGGTTGCTTTCCGGCTACAACAGCAGAGTTAAGTCGTTGCCACAGAGCCATATGGCTCTCAAAACTTAGAATATTTACAATCAGGCCCTTTTCAGAAAAAGTCTGCCAAAACCCTGATCTTGTCCCTTGAGACCACCAGAGTTAGGACTCAGCCAGACAGATGAACATGCTAGATGTTGACAACGAAGCCATATAAGTCTGTGCAAAGAACTGCGATGCATAAAAGCAACAGGAGAAATCACACAGAAAAGGTCTGTAGATTTTACTATATTTAAAAATATCTTTAAAAGGACAATAAGGGAAAACATTGCAAAAAAAATAACAAAGAGGTTAATGTGCTTGATACCTAAAGAACTGTCACAAATCTGTGGGAAAGCCACCAACAGTTCAGTAGAACAAACTGAAAAGGAACGGCTACAAATTGCCGCTTTACAGAGCAGGAAATAGACAAAGCTGAAAAAAGAGTGAAAAGATATTCAACCTAACTAGTAAATAGTGAAATTAAAAACATAACGAAATACCATTTCAGTTTGGGAAAAAACTGAGTGAAACAGTGAGTCATATCCAGTCTTAGTGAAGATAGGTGGACAAGGTACCCTTGAGCCCTGATCATTTTGGGGGTGGCTGGGGGGATTCTGAAGGGCAATTGACAACATCTATTAAGATTAAGTACACAGGCCCTTTGACCCCACAATTAAAATTCTTGATGTTCACCTTAGCAAAATACTTGCAGTTGTTCACAAGACTGTACGTCAAAAGGCCACACTATAGAAACTGTGCAGCAATTATGTAGGATGAAGCAGAAGTGAATGTATTGATGTTGACAGCACTCCAAGATTATTTTCACCCAAAAGAAACAACTTGCAAAGCAATATGTACATGAAGTTACCGCTGAGTTTTTCTGAAATCATATTTTTAACTTGTCATGGACTGAATTTTGTCCCCCCAAAAAGACAAGTCCTAACCCCCCAGTACCTCAGAATGTGACGTTATTTTAAAATAGGGTCTTTATCAAGGTAGCCAAGTTAAATGGAAGTGATTAGGCTGGGTCCTAATCCAATATGACTGGTGTCCTTATAGAAGGGGAAAATATGGACACGGAGACAGATGCACACAGAGGGAGATGATGTGAAGGCACATTGGGAGAAGGTGGCCATGTGACCGGAGTGATCTCCAGGCCAAGGAAAGCCAAAGATGGACGGCAAACCACAGAAACTGGAAGAGGCAAGGAAGGATCCTCCCCTAGAAGCTTCAGAGGGAGCATGGCCTGGCCAGAACCTTGATTTTGGACTTCTGGCTTCCAGAACTTCAAGACAATACATTTCTGTTGTTTTAGGCCACCCAGATTGTGGTACTTCGTTACAGCAGGCCTAGGAAACTTACCCATCATCCACTCACATCTCCCCCAAAACACCTAGTCAGATCTGGAGGGCTTCTACACATAGATACCTGTATAAGTGCACAGAAAATGATTGACAAGGGCATACACCAACCAGTAATGCGTACCTCTGGGAGGCATCTGCAAGTGACACGTGAGATGGACCTTACCTTGCCATACATTATTTGATAATCCAGGAGCTAATACGTGTTAATGTAGCATTTGTTTAAGTGAAAAATTCTTTCTTATAAGGTGAAGTGGTGAAGAGCATGCCCAGTGCCCCTCCTTTCTCATGGAACAAGCACCCCTTTTCTGGTACCCACCTCTCCCATCCCAACCATCTGGTTCCAACAAGCCATCCACCATTGATTGATCCCACAGCTGCCCTTTGGGACCAAGCCAGGTCCACTGGGTCTGACGGAATCCCTCCCTGTTGGGATAGCCAACGACCTAAGCCTGGGACACCCTGGCCTCCATGTCCACTGCTAGGCAGGGGAAGCAGCTCAAGTGGGACGGAACAAAGCCAGCCTAACAAAGGAAACAGAGGTGATGGATGAGGCATGTCCGTGAGAACCGGTGGCCTGAAATCCTTGTTTCCAGCTGCTCCAGAAACCACCTGCACCTCTGTCCTCACTTACTTGAGCCAATACTCTTTGTCACCAGTGCAACTTAGAATTGGGTTTCTGTCACACTCAAAATAGCCCTGCACAGAAAAGAACAGGAAAACGTAAGAGAATAAACATTATACATACAGTTCTAAACATCCGGTGGGAAAATGTTCAGAACCTTTTTAATAATCAAAGGAATACAAATTCCTTTAAAATGGGCTGTCTTTTTTGTTTGTTCTAATTCAGTGGCTTCTGTGCTCTGTGTGTGTGTCCCCTAAACTGAAAGTTTCTGATAGCATATTTTATTATTTTTTAATCTTTTTCTGCATTTCCTAAATTCTTAACAATGAAAATCTATTCCTTCTATATTTAGAAGGTAATTCCCCCTCCTTTAAAAAACAAACAAACAAACAAAAAACAACCTCTTACAAAAAATCAAGAGTGAAACATTTAGGACCTAGATACTAAGATATATTCAAAGAAGTCCAAGTATTTGATCACTCACGGGGAAAAAATGAGCAAAGACGACGGGGGTGACATCATGGTTTAGAGCATATTATGTCTGGCTTCTCAGCACACCTCAAATGTAGGGTATTTGTTACTAACCTGGATGGAACAGGCTTGCCGTTGGCATGATTATGTCATATATTTCAAGCCCTTCAGTGTATTAGATCCTGATAACTAATGTGGTATCTGCAGTAGTGCTCACCCGTATTTCAAGGTGAGCAGTACTCCCTGAGGAAGGATGAAACATCCCCACCTCGCTGAACTCAGGTCTGGCCCTGTGACTTGTTTCCCCCATGAAAGTGAGAAACATGACATTTCAGGGGGATGCTTTACAGTGGGGTTGTCATTTCCCCCCCCGCCCCACCTCCCTGTCTCCATCAACTTCAGTCTCCACGTGACCATTGTAGCAGAGGCCTCGGGCCAACTTGCAGTGACATGTAGCAAGAGCAAGAAAAAAGCTGAGTCGTCAGTCCCTGGGGTTGTCAGTTACTGCACCATCACATGGCCTCCCCTCCCTAATGCAGTGGAAACCCAGGGAAAGAGACCACAAAGGATCTTTGGAAAGAAAAGGAAGGTTGCACATACTCGATTGCAAAACGTATTTTAACTCTCTGACCTACTGTTCTATTCTCTTGCTATTTTTACATGCTGTAGTTATTCCTCTTGATATTTCACTAACTTAGCAAGAGGTTCTAGTGCTTTTTGAGCCTGATGAACAAGGAAGCAAAGGGAAAATCTTGGCTGTATCAGAAGCTTTAACATTTCTAGCACAGCTCATACTCTGCACTAAATTACACTGCTATCAACATAATCAAGCACAAACAAGGCCACATTTCTGTAATACATTACCGAACTCATGATTCCCTCCACCTCCCAGTCTCAGAAGAGACTGCAACGGGAACCACACAAGCAGCTCTGAGTAATTTTTCCCAGATTCATTTTACTCCAGTTCTAAGATGAGTTTAGACCGAAGATTTTTGCCTCATGGAAGCTAACCTCAATCATTTCATTAGATTCAGGCTCAGCTTGTGAAGTGTGCATATCAGGCGGCAGAAGTGCCCCTGTGTTGCATCAGGGATATGCAAATACAAAGAAACAGCCCCTCAAATAACAGTAAGGGAAGAACATTTTTTCATGAAATTTGAGGGAAATCATATTCAGTGACCTTGTGCATGAAAGAAATGCAGGAAAGAGTGAAATTACTTTTACAAAGTGAATTGAGATCATCATCATCCAGAGCCGAGGAGCTTCTCATGAGCTGAAGTACCTTACAGTGAAGCACACACATGTGCCCGCACACACACACTGACATGCTATCTCAGATGGAGCATTGTACACATGCACGGCCACATACACAGACACAGAGGGACATACATGGAGAAGTGGACACACACAAGCATGCACACTGTCTTCATTGGAGCAGTGTCTCTCACACACACACACGGACACGCACCACCTACAGTGGAGTAATGCACACACACTGGAAATACCACAAGAAGTCTTTGTATCCAATTGAAATTTGTAGATTGCTGTGACTTTTTAAAAAAATGCCTTTCTTCTCAAAACACTAAGAGCTGGGGCTTTGTCTCATATGTTGATGTAAACATTTTGGGGTTGGTCAGTGAATTTCTGCTGTCGTAAAATTTTCAGCAATCTTGAGTCTTGACTTAAATAGGTAAACCACAGTGTTTTATCAACACAAAATTTCCCTGTGGTCCAGGTCAACTTTGCCCAAGATGTTAATCTTTGACAAATTAAATGCTGTAAATTCTGGCTAAGGCATGAAAACACAGTAATATCAAAAACATCAATTCCATATGTAGTTCTTTTAACCACGTCACATGTAGGAGGCTTGGGGTGGGCAGGAATCTGCCTTTTAATATTGATGGTGGCCAAAAGGACTCCCACTGGCCAATTCGGGGACAGTTTGAGCATCCAAAAGAATAATAATGCTAATTGATTACAACACATGTAACCAAAACAACAACAACAACAACAACAATTACCAAAAAAAGAAAAAAAAACCATGAGGCTCTAATGATGCACAGAAGTTGGGGTACAGAAGTCAAGCTCTTCTTCTTAGGGAATTTTAGCTAAGAACTTGCAGAAGACCTCACACAGTGTTAATGTGTCAATTACATCTTAATAAAGCTGAAGGGGAAATGAAAAAAGAATAATTTATAAAAGAAATGATCAAATTAGTAATTCACCATTCTGTAACCAGCAGTGTAGTACTTCAAACAGGAACAATTAGGGGATGGGTGTGAACAGATCTTCACAGTCCCAAAATATCACCCCCCTGCCCCCCATTGACTCATTCCTTACACAGGAAAGAAGGTGCTTGCATGACAAGGATATTGAGTGGGCGCAGCCCTAACCAACTAACCAAGCTCAGCAAAAGCAGTAAAAAGTCAACTTGAGCATTAGATCCCCCGGTATAACTCAATGAAAGGGACACAGTAACACCTCTTCAGTGTTCTTGCCAAAATTGTCCAACCTACATGGAATCATGAGGAGACAGGCAGACAAATACAGACCATGGGACATTATAGAAGACAACAAGCCAGGACTCTTCAAAAACGTCAGTGGCATAAAAGAAAAACTGAAGGCAGACAGACTGTTCTAGATTAAAGGAGATTACAAAGTCATAGCCAAATGCAGGGCATGATTCTTAACTGAATCTCAGACTTCTGTAAAGGCTCTGGAAGCACATTCTGTACTGACGTCGGAAGCTCCTAGAATCCACTGAGTGGGCACAGGTGTCAGTGGCCAGGCAGGTGTGGCGGCCTCCTGCTGCTGTGGAGACTCACTACATTGGAGGGGCACGGGACAGGTCTGGGGGCAGGCTGCTTTTGTGGTGGCATTTGGGCAAGGCTGAGACAGCCGTCCAGGTGAAACCCCTGGCACTGACCTGCAGGCAACACACCCACACCCACTGCAGCTGAAACACACCCCCCGGTCCTAGGACCCATTAGGGTCTATCATTTTAAGGGGAAGTCCCTTGGCCTAGTCCCTTTGGGCTCCTCTAACAAAGTACCATAGACTGGGCAGCTTGTAAACAACAGACATTTATTTCTCACTGTTCTGGAGGCTGGGAAGTCCAAGATCAAGGTGCTAGCAGATTTGGTATCCAGTGAGGGCCTGTTTCCTGGTTCATAGAAGGCACCTTCTCCCTGTGTCCTCACATGACAAGAGAGGAGAGGGAAGTCTCTAGGGTCTCTTTTATAAGGGCACTAATCCCATTCATGAGGGCTCCAGCCTCATGACCTAATTACCTATCAAAAGCCTCACCTCCAAATACCACTACCTTGGGAGTTAGATCTCAACATACGAATTTAGGAGGAGGACATCAACATTCAGCACATTGCATTCCTGGAGTAGCTTAACACAGTTGCCCCTATCAAATCCTGGCATTATTTTGTTAGTGGCAGCTGTGTTAAAACAAAGATTCCCACCAACAATTTCTAAAAGGCAACAGATGATTTAGAACTTATTAGACTGATGATTTGTGCCTCAATTTATATCACTTGGAAAGCAGTTTTAATGATATACGGTTTAGGGAGAGAATAAAATGGACTATTTTTAAAGGTATTGTATTACTTTATATTACCAAGTATTTTGTATGTTTTATATTACTATAGATTTTGTATCTTATTAGTAGTCAAAGGGTAATTTTGATAGTGAAATATATGTAAAGTCCTACATTAAGTGCCCATTACACAGTAGTATCCACTAAATTTTACTTTTTTTTCTTCCAGGAGAATATCGAGATTTTTGACAAAGTAATGAAAAGCAAGAGATGGAACAGGTGCCCCCAAATAGGCACTCGTGTACAAGCCATTCACTGGAATCCCCAAAGGCTGAAAGCTCTTAGGTCTGAAAAGTGCACCCCATTGCCAGCCCTAACCTAATCCCACAGGAGTTCCCAGCTACTTAAGCAAGTACTTCAGTTGCAGCGAAATTACATTTACACACCAGTGCCAAAAGGAAAAATAACAATGGAAATGGAAATTCAACTTAAACATTGTCACTGAGGCACATTTCACGGACTGCAAAACTGAAGGGACATAAACTGTTTCCAGTTTCCCTCAGCCCTGAAAAGAAGAGCATGAATCAGGTAATAAATCAAACTTTAATTTATAAACTTCTTGGGATTACACTTTCATGGATGATGATTTTATTCCAGAACTACTTCTGAGCCTCCCTCGTCAGTAAAAGAAACATATAAGCACCTCATTTATTTACCAATCACGACTGATGGCTCTTGTTCCCCAGCCCACCTCCCAAAATGTATCTATGCCTGTCGCTGGTTTTTTTTGGTTTTTTTTTGTTTTTTAAATGGGATCCTGAAAGGTTTTACATTTCAGGGCATTTCCCAATCACATGGAAGTAAGTTCTTATAAAATTACATCATGCCATGCTCTCAGTAAATAAAACATTTTAATTGGGTGAGAAAAGGGATTTACTACTTCTATAGCCCTTTGTAAAAATTCCTTTCGCTTTACCAGCATGAAAGCCCCCATGTCTGTTGTTTCCTGTCTTTAACATCTGTTAGAGGGAGTTGCAGTTTCTCACATGGACTGTGGGTGAAGCATGCCCTCACACTTCTGCAGCACTTGGGACAAAATGTGTGTATCCCGGGCCCTCACTGCTTCTGCAGAATGGATGACAGCCGACCTACGCTTCCCTGTGTGGGTGGGTATCCAGGAGGCTTTGACACAAGGAAGAACCCCCATATGAGTGGCTATACCCGTGCTTTTTCTTCTCCCTTATTAAAAAAAAGCAATAAACCGTCAACAATTTCCTATTTAGTAGTCAGACCACCCTGAGAAAGAGAAATTGTCCGCTTACAAGTATTTTCTCCCTCTGTCCAAATCATGAGACTAAGAGTCATGTAGATACTTCATTTAAAAATTATAAATAAAAACCCCAAGCCTCTCAAGCAGGGATCAGCAAACTACACCCTTGGGCCAATAAGCCACGCCTATTTTTATAAATAAAGTTTTATTGGCACTCGGCCACACCCATTTGTTTTACATATCATCAAAGGCTACGAGGTCGGATGAAGTTGCGAATTTTCAACAGAGATCCTGTCTGTCTACCACAGAGCTCACAAGAGTCACTATCCGGCCCTTGACAAAACACGTTGGCCAATCCCTGCTTTAAAGCCAGGTCATCTAACAGAAATATAATGCAGACCACGTATATAATCCTAAATGGTTTAGTAGCCATATTAAAAATTAAAAACAAGTTAATTTTAATAATATATTTTAGCCCAGTAGATGCAAAATGGTATGACTTCAACATATGACCTAATATTGATAACTAAAGTTATTAATGAGAAACTTTGTCTTTTCATATTAAAGTCTTAGGAAGCTGGCATCTTTTTTTTTTTCTTCATATGAAGCCTTAGAAGTCTACCTCACATAACAATTCAGACTAGTAACAGTTCAACAGCTTGATAGTCACTTGGTCCCTGTAGGTCTAAAGGGCATGATAAGTGAGAAGAGAAAAAGAAATAAAGAATGAGTTTTTCAATGAAGGCTCCAGCTTCACTCAAGTGAAATGTGAGATAATAGACTTTCGGCTCATTCTAAGTATATCCCAACCAATATTTGGGATGTACTTGATATTAAAACATCATTCGCTGTGTGTCCAAAATTCACATGTAACTAGGTGTCCTGTAATTTATCTGGTCACCCATTCCTCGGCCCCTGAATTTTCCTGTTCAGTAAAAATTCAAGTGGGAGGCAGCGAAAGGAGGGGATGCTCTCCGATGCCCTCCAGTCAGCTTGGTTGCCTCACTTCATTATTTCATTGGTTCTGAAAATTGCTGGTGTGTGCACACTCACTGGCCTGGGAAATCAATTAATGCTAAATTTATCCAGCCCAAGGGCTGCCAGGGGTCATGCAGAAGCCCAGGCTGCACCCCTCAGCACGAGTCAGCAATGCCATCACCAACCAATGAGTCTGCAAGTTGAAACGCAGAAGCAATCTTCCTTTTAAGAAGGTTTTGGTTTTTGAGATCTCTTAGCGCACAAAGTCAGGCTCCTATCACTGCAAGGAGAATCCGACCCTGGCTCGAGAAAAACTTGTGGAACTCGTGTCCTTTCCGCCCACCGTGGGGGGGCCGCACCGGTCGGATCGGGCGAGGAGCCCAGGCACTAGTTTGGGGGCGCAGCGGGGCCCGGCGGGGGCGGCGAGCGCGCGTCCCCCCGCCCGCTCAGGCGGCGTCGAGGCGCGAGCAGCTCAGCCAGCCTTGCAGAGGGAGCTCTCGGCAGCTCTGGGGTCCCTCTACTCGCAGCCGCAGCAGCGCCGCCTGCGCCACTCGGTGGAGACGGACACCAGCGGCGGCGACGCGCGGACTGGGAGCGACCGCGGAGCAGCCGGGCGGCGGGGGACGCTCGCAAGGCCGCAGGGTAGGTTCCGGGACTGGGCAGGCTGGAGGATGGGCAGCCCGAGAGGCGTCGGCAAGGGCCCGACACCCATACTGCATGGAGACCTGGCTGCGCGCGCGGTGGCTGGGTGTCGACACTTGAGCGAGGCGGGCGCGGAAGCCGGGGAGCGGAGATCGCCTCTCGGCTGAGGCCACCCATGGCGGGAGGGGCGGAGGGCAGAGGGCGGGCCGCGGCCGGGTGATCGGTCGGGCCAAGAGCCGGCCTCGAGGGCAGAGACAAAGGAAGGAAAATGGAGTCGCCAGCGCGCGGGCCTCTGTCGCTGCCACCGCCGGAGGCCTAGCGCGCCGTAGGAGGGAGGCCTAGCGAGCGAGCGGGCGGGCGGGAGCCGTGGGGGGGGGGGGGGGTGAGGCCGGGCCGCGGCGGCGGCGACGGGCAATGGCGGCGGCCGCGCCGCAGCAGGGACGGTAGAGGGAGACAAACACCCCCCGGCGGCGGCGCTGGCGCCGGGTTACAGCCAGCGCCGACCGGAGCGGCCCCATCGTGACACCTAGAGGCGGCCCGCGAAACCTCCTCCACCCGGGGCCCCCTTACCTCCGCGCCACACCCCCCGCAGCGCTCGCTCCGCCGCCGCTCCACCGCTCCGGCCACCCGGCGTCCCCAGGCAGCTCCACGCACCCGCACCGGCTACCGCCGCCGCCGCTGCCGCCAAAGAAGCAGCTCCGCGCACGGTTTAATCGCTCCACAGACTCGGACACAAAATGGCGGCGGCGCGGTGCAGTGCGCCTGCGTCGGCGCTGCCGGGGCCGCGGGTGCTGATAAGGGAAGGGACGGGTGGGGGGGCCGGTCGGGCGACGAGTGGAGGGCGGGGGAGGAAAGGTGAGGGGAGGGGTTGGCGCAGGGCAGCATGGGAGGCGGCCCCGGGCGCCAACTTTCAAAAGCGGGCGCGATGGCGTCACGGGACGCGCTGCGGGTCGCGTCACGCCGCACGCGCCCTCGACCGGTCGCGCGTGGGTTCTTAGGGAGCCCGACGTCCGGGCTCCCGCTGGGTGGGGCTTCCTGGGCGGAGGCAGTCGCCTCTGGGCGGTCCAGGATCCCGGCCCGGTTGACCTGGTTCCTTAGCTGCAGTCACCCGCTCTGAATCCGTAAGGGAGGGGGTGGGGGGGAGGGTGTTTGGAGGAAGCGCGGGCGGGTCTAGGCGGTGGGGCTGAGGCGGTTCTTGGGTGGGGCCCCGCCTGGGGCCCCGCCCCAGTCTCCGCCCTACCAGGGCCGGACCCGCCCTCCGAGCGCCGCACCGCAGCCCGCCACCGGGTAAGGCCGGGCGGGTCCTTTCTCACTCCTGGCTGTTCAGAAACATTCTAGCGCCTGCGAGCCACGGCGAGCAGGGCTGTCCTTGCCCAGCGGTTTTGGGGGATCTCTCCGCCCTACAAGAGGGCCTCCTAATACCGGGTGTGAGAGAAGAGGGCGAGGGCTTTCTGGTGTGCCCAGGCCATCTCAGCCCGGAGAGGCCAGAAGAAGGCCAGACTTGATGCTTTTACACGATCATAGCAGTCTTTTGCCAAAAGGACTTTATGCATTTGGAGCGGCGTAATTGTGTATTTTAAAACCTACATTTCTTGGTTTTGCCCGAGAGCTGTTAAGCTCTCTGTGGGCGGGGTCCTTCAGCCCCTCACAGTGCGGTCGCCCCTCCCCCTCACTGAGATGCACCTGCGGACTCTACCCAACCAGCAGTAAAATTCCCTGAAGACTGACTGGAAGATGTTCTGGTGGCTCAGGGAGGACAGTCTTTGATACTTACGGGAATCTAACTCAGGACTGTATTCTCAACTCCCTTACCTTAGATCATGGAGAACAAACTGACCCATCAAGTGGGCAGCTTCTGCTCCATTGAGCTGATTGTTCCATTATGAGAATGTTAGCCCAATGTTGACAGATATTTTGTTTTTTTCTTTTTAAAGGAAATCTGGGGGGGGGGGGGGGGTTGTGTAACATCTCCAGGTGTTGGCAACTAAGTCAGATGTTTTAAAACTGCATGAGCTGATTAAGCCGCACGTGGGGGCTGTCAGTTGATAAGACCTCTGACTTGGAGGAAAGAGTGAAGAGAAGTTCCAAGGCCAAATCCTAGGCACTCCAGCATTTAGAGATAGGGTAATGGAGAAGGAGACTGAGAAGGAACAGCCAGGAAGACAGAAGGAAATCCACAGAGTGTTGAATTTGGAATCCAAGGGCAGCGAAGGGTTCAGGTAGGAGGGGAATGGTCAACTGTGTTTAGTGCTGCTGAGAGGTAAACTTGGGCCAGAAACATGGCTATATTGAATTGGTCACCTTGGAAGATGAGATTATCATTGGTGACTTTGGCTTGATTCATGTTGGTAAATCAGAGGTGTGGACCTGACTAGAATGGGTTGAAGAGTGAACAGGAAAGTGAGGAAATAGAGACAGCACACATAGGCAACATGAGAGAAGCTTAGCTGCGAAGGGAGCAAAGAAATTCAGGGATAAATGTGGAAGGATATGGGGTTAAGGGAGGATGAAAGAATTCTAGAGCATGTTTTAAAATATGAAAGGGTTCTAGAGCATGTTTATTTGTCATTGGGAGTGATACAGGAGAGCGAAGCCTTGCTTGACTTTTTTTTTTTTTGCTGCGCCACAGGGCTTGCAGGATCTTAGTTCCCTGACCAGGGATCAAACCCAGGCCCACAGGAGTGAAAGCGCTTAACCACTGGACTGCCAGGGAATTCCCTTGCTTGACTTAAATCAGGGTGCAATTCATGGGAGGATATAAGGAAACTGGGAGGATTGACCTTGGATAGGAACAGGATGCTTCCACTGTGGAAATTAGGGTAACAAGGGTGAAGATGGGTGCAAATGCAGGGGAGAGAGAAAGCAAGCTTGCAGTTTTCCTAGTGGGCCTGCCTTGGTGGTATCGGGTACCCATTTGAAGTTTGTGATCATGAGTTTAAAGTTAAACCAGTTGGCCCAGTATGCGGTTTTTCTCTAAGCAACATTCAACTGCTTGGGTACAGACATGAAGAAAAGGGATAATTTGGTTTCTCAGCACCAACACCCTAGTTTTCTGATTTCTAGTAATAGGTACTTGCCTTATGTGATTATTTACTATTCTAGAAATGTGTGAAGTATCTGGAAAATTTACATGTGACCCCTTTTTCTAGAAACCAAGTTATTCCAGTAGTCTCTTATGTACACCTGAGGACTCAAGCATAAAGAAAAGGCAAACTTAGAGAAAAATTACCAGACACCTCTGGAATATTTGCATTTTGCATTTTTTTCAGCCCTCCACTCCAAACAACTCCTGGTATACTTAGGAACTATGTACTGGAAACAAAGCTGACTTACACTTTAATGCTTAGCTTCTTTTCTTTCTGGTATCTTTAATAATCTGACTAATTCGCTTTCTCTAAGACCTTGCCGCAAACCATCTTATCTTTAAGCTTCAAGAGTGTCTTCTAGGACTTCCCTGGTGGCGCAGTGGTTAAGAATCTGCCTGCCAATGCAGGGACATGGGTTTAAGCCTTGGTCCGGGAAGATCCTACATGCCGCGGAGCAGCTAAGCTCGTGCACCACAACTACTCAGCCTGCGCTCTAGAGCCCGCGAGCCACAACTACTGAAGCCGGCACACCTAGACCCCGTGCTCCGCAACAAAGAGAAGCCACCGCAATGAGAAGCCCACGCACCGCAATGAAGAGTAGCCCCCGCTCACGACAACTAGAGGAAGCCCGCGTGCAGCAACAAAGGCCCAACACAGCCAAAAATAAAAAAATACATAAATTTATTTAAAAAAAAAAAAAAAAAGAAGGTTTTGCTTTGAAAAAGAAAAAAAAAAGTGTGTTGTTCCACCAAGGCACTAGAAACACCTTACACAGAAAAGAAAGAGTCCACACAAGAGTCATGATAAAAATGGACTACAAATAATTTTTATTTCTGTACGGGGGGGAAACATAGTGACTGTGCCCTTTCTGCCTTCGGGGGAAAGGAGGGCAGCCCTTCTGGAAGCACTGAAGTGCAGAATTAGGGAACACATAGTGAGATGACCAAAGAGTAATTTTAGAACATGAGAGCTGTCTGGGAATCCACATAAAAATCCAAGTTGCGAAAACCAAGCTTCATGTGTTCTGTTTCCTATAGTCAAAAAATTCCGAAAGTATTCTCTCTTCTTAAGGCAGTGGTAACAGAGTTCAAAGCACAGGATGAAAATCGGATTGTTTGGAACAAAGTATCGTCTGATGAGAGAGCAGTTCGGTTTGGCAGTAGGGGACTCAGCAGATGAGTGAATTGCTTGGCAACGGCAGCATGATCAAAGCTGTCTACACAATTCGAACAAGTAAGAATAGATCCCAAAAATGAAGGAGAAAATGATCTAGTGACAGCTGCAATTATGCATTTTTTTTTCTTTTGCTCATCTTGAAAAATCATTTGGGCGAAACTTCCTCACAGAAAGAACAGAGAACCTTTATGTCATTCTTCTTCAAATTAATTCACTTGCTGAGCTGAAGATTCGAAGCACTTCATCGATCTGTTATTTAATGATTGCTCGAAAGATGTTTTGTGCAGAATGAGGGTTATCTTTCTGTTGGAACAAAAAAATTTTTTTAATTGTGTGCACGTTAATATGTCCAAATGAACATCAAAATCCAGAAGACTGAAATAACTCCACCCCATCTGGAGACATCAGAATTTTCAAAGTTCTCTTGTTATTTCAGCTTCTAGCCTCAGTTACAAGTGAAGGCATTAGGAGGACTTGAAAGGTTTCCAGAATCCCGTGGATACTCATCAAGTTCTCACAGGCTCTCTCCATTTGGATCGGTACCATGATTTAGTCTTATTTTCCTGACGTCTTGCCCACTTTGAGATTCTTTTATCCTACAAACCAGAAAGCTCACTCCAAAATAGAAAGCACAAAATGCACTGAAAAAACAATAGCCTGCATCATGTCCATAGGCTTATAAACTAGTTTTTTCTTCTCTCTGTAGTGAGAGGCCATCAAGAAAATAGTTCATCAAATTCTCAAATGTATTATTGGACATAAAGATTTCTTTCTCTCATAGGTTTAAAAAAGAACAGACTGCCAAGTGTCTGCACTTTCAAGCCAGTTTTAAGTTATGCTGTATGCATTCTAGAATTCCTCAGGAAGGTGAAATAAAATCATTGCGAAAGTACTTAATGCCTCTGAACTGTACAAAGATGGTGAAAATGGTAAATTTGGGGTTGTGTATATTTTACCACAATAAAAAAAATTTTTAATAGAAGTATAAAAAAATGGAATAAAACCAGATAGCCATAAAACGTCATCCATAACACAGTGTTGATGGCAAGTCTTGTTCCTACATTGCTGGCACCTGCCAGATGCCAAATCTGCTTTTCCTTCATGACCTGAAGTTCCAGAAATTGCCGCCCGTACTAACCACATTTTTTTGGTCCAACTGGCCATTCAGTCCTATAAGTAAACAGGGCTGTAATTTAAATATGCTGTTAAAACACAGGATTATCTAGACTGTTCACCTCACAGCCCGGTTATTTTGCCCTAAGGTGCAAACAGAATTCCACTTAAATATTACCATAATAACCAGTTACATCTTCGAATTCCGTGGCCACACTCATATTTCCCCTTCTTTGTCGATAGTTATCAGTAATTTCTGTGTAATGGGAAATTGCAGTTGTCATTTTCATAAGCAATCAAATTCTTTAATGAAGATTTTTGGGGTTTTTTTTCCCTACCAACAGGTAACTTAAGAGTAGGTATATTTTGACTCTTTTTTTTAAGACTAAACATTCCATATAAAACTTCACACGTTTCTAGTCTACTGCACTGGTTGGCTTTGGGGACGGTTTTCACCTCTGTGCTCTATTAGTTGTGCGTCTACACATGGCACTTTGTGGACTTGGAGAAAGATGGGGGAGTCCAGAGGGAGGGAGAGCATTGCTGAGCAGAGACTTAGTAAGACATGAGAGTGGAAGGGACTAAGAAAGGGGGAGGAATGTGGGTACTCAGCACAGCAGGTAAGACTGCACAGGCTGGGGAAAGTATTCCAGGCTGAGGGGTTTAGTTCACACCCAGAAGAGAAGTGGGGTACCACTGGATGATTTTAAGCAAGGAGGCATGTAGTGAGGTAGACAGCAGCCCCCAAAATATATGTCCAAGTCCTAACTCCTGGCACCTCAGAATGCAACCTTATTTGAAATAGGGTTTTTTGCAGATGTAATTAAGGTAAGGATCTTGAGATGAGATCATCCAGGTTCACAGTGGGCCCTAAATCCAATGACTCGTGTCCCTGAAAGAGAAAGGAGATGAAGGTTCGAAACTCAGAGACCAAGACTCCATGTGAAGATGGAGGCAGAGATTGGAGTGGTGGGCCCACAAGCCAAGGTGGCTGATGGCCACCAGAGCTGAGAGAGGGACATGGGATGGATTCTCCCCCAGAGCTTCCAGAGCAGCCAATCCTGCTGACACCTTGATCTCAGACTTGTGGCCTCCAGAACTGTAAGAGAATACAGCCACCTGTTACAGGTCATTTGTTATGGCAGCC